>NW_019396017.1:2730700-3930700 GCF_000612105.2 Orussus abietinus | reverse complement strand
AATGCGCTCGCTATCTATGTGGAGCGCTCCAAGAGTATTCTTCCTCGGGCGTCGTCTTAGGCGTCGCGGCGACGCCACGTCGCAGCGTCGCTTCTTCGAGGTCATCTCGAATCGGAACGTTCGGGATAGAGAAATCAGGACGAAATTCTCCATTAAACGTCCCTACGAGTACGTATCGATGAACGGATCCCTTCATACCGAGCCATCGTAGAAACGATAAGGACGTCTCGATCGGAGACAAAAGTGGAGCATCGCTTCGACTCCGTGCCAATTGTATCAATTATGTCAACCGAGCCCTATTTATACAGAATATCCGTAAACGACCTCAGTCCGTGTAAACAAGACCAGATTTAATCACGGAGGATGTAAATGCACGGTTACGAATGTAACGTCCACCCCATAACCGACCATTGCGGATCGATATTGTCTCTAGATGTCAAAATGAAAACTAACCGATGTCGAATTGTGTTACAACATAGGTAGAACGAGCACGAAACGGTGCGAGCAAAAATGCATTTTTTTTCTGCAGTTTTATCAACGACCTAGGTATCGATATCAGCCCTTGACTGTTGTTATCGAGTCCCATGGACCCAGCGCTTCCACCAGGACCTAAATGACATATTTTGATTAGGAATGCTTCCCGATTAATTTCTTAAGATTTTTTTCAACCTTGAAATTTTCTTCCACCCAGATATCCATGTCCGCTCGGTCAGGCTCCGATCGGAGATTTTTTATTCGAGTTCGCGGCAAACGACCGGAGCAAATCGTGCGTCTCGACGGTGCTCGACGTCGTCGTTAGGAGAGAGAGAGAAAAAAAGGAGGAAGACAGGAAGAGCTCCGCTGCCATAAGGCCGTCGGGAAGTAGAGCTCTCGAGGAGTAGATCCAGAGCAAAGAGTGCGAAGGACTCGCAGACGACGACGGACGTCAGGATGCGAACAAAGCGACGTCGAGGACTCGACGTACAATAGATAAGTACGCCATTATGGTATCGAGGGCGTTATCTTAATGGAGACGGTAGTATCGGATGAATGGAACCTCCATCTACCTCTCTCCGAGTCTGACTCTTCGACCTCTCCTCTCTCCTTCTCTTCCTCTCCCCCTTTGTATCAACTCTCTGACCGACTACGACTCCCTTAATTGGATAACGTGCCCCTCACAAGGGAATGGCGACTGTCGTACCGTCCATGGAACAATGCTATTGGCTCTGACTAATTTCACTTTTCTCTCTGTGCCACCCTCCTCTCTTTTCGCATTTAATCGACACGATAACTGACACGGGTCGCGCCATGCGACACCTCGATTAATCGAGTCGGACCAAAGTTAAGCATTTCATGCCCCATTTTTTCAGTAGCATGCTTTGCACCCTTTCTATTCCTCCAAGGAAAAAAAAAAATATATATGCATTTATACATGTAGAATTTGTCTTTTAACTCGTTACCGCAAGGATCGGGGGGAAGCCTCAAGGAGTCGCGCGTTCCTTTGCTTACTTACTTGCAAATTGCTTCCCTCCCTCCCGCCACGATATTTTCCCTTTCCGTGGCGGCGTCATTTTGATTCCCAAGATGTCGGCCCGATAAAGGGGTGAGAAGGAGAAAAAGCAACGACGTAGAAGAAAGGCCGGGAAACGCAACCCGACTACGTCGCGCGAAACGTTCTCCAGGGGTGCCCCTTTACGTTGCGGCCGTCTACGTGGAAACATTTGCGATTCCCGCGAACGGAAAACGGCTTCGATTAATTTCGCCCTCGGGATTCTACTAGAATCTCTCCTGAGAGTGCCGGCGAAACGTAGAGAGAAATCGATACGACCCTTTTCAAGGGAGAGAGAGAAAAGCGGAGAGGGGCGCGGAGACGGCGAAAGAGAGGCAACCCATTTATTCGGAAAAGAAAGCAAACGGAATTAACTATTTCTTCCTTTCTGTTTTTATACGGAAGTGGTTGAAATAATTACTGGAAAAGCGGTTATAACGTTTTTCCTTGCGATTCCCACGTTTAATAAAATCCCGATTTTCCTCTCGCAATCCGCGGATCGTTATCTGGGGTTATCTTCAAGGTACCGCTCTTGGGAAAATTTTCTTTTCACGCATTAACGAAACGTCAGTGCTCCAGAATTTTTTTTTTTTAACACAATTCGAAAACCCGTGCTCGTTAAAACGTTCGTTTGCAAAATCATGAGAATTATTGTCACCCGATCGAAGGAGCGCTTTCCAGATATTAGAAGGCGAAAATCTTGGGGGCTAAACGGAAATCGATTCGACGTCGTCGAACTACTCGATCGCTCGAAACGACCCCGTTGTGTATTGCGTCGATCCGCGTCGCGACGCCAGGCGTCTGAATTCGACAGATCGTCGAGACTCCTGAATCAGCGATTAAGGCGACGTAAGGACAAGCCTTATCGAGGAGAACTCTTATCGGATTTGCGGTTCGTCGAGTGGAGCCGCCGCAATGGCACCGGAACCAGGAACCGGGAGGAACACTCTAGTGTCCCTTCGGGAACACCCGGGAGCCTTAAAACGCGTTCTCGCCCGACGATTAGCCACCCGAGGACGGATAAGCGCTTCATTCGGGACGGAACCAGAGGACCCCCTCTCGAGCTTCCACTTCCGCTAATTTAACGAAGTGGAGATAAGGACTGATACCAACGAGCCCCACGCATGAGAGCGAACCCTTTAGCCAAGTGTCAAAAGTCGAGTGGGCTTTAACGCCGAGACTGGATTTCTGCAAATTCAGGAATCCGATTAAGCCCTCGACCGCTGATCAACGTTTATAAAGGATTGCCTCTAAAGGTCCCTTCGATTGGGAAAAAGGAAAAATCGATCGAACATCGGTCTGATTTTTCTTCATGATTAAATCTCGAGTTTCGGGAACGGGCATTTCAAATCTGGGTATTTAGAATCTCTCGTTAATTCGTGGACGAGGTTAGGTTCCTTCCGAAAATGGGGTCCCCGTTGCAACGGAAAATCGACGTTATCGCTCCTACAATCGCGGCTCTCATTTTGCAAAATCACCGCCGCGCCGTGGGGGACTTTTTTCCCCTATCCGAGGCCGGAGTCGAGGTTATGTAAAACCGATTTGTTAGATTTGCGAAAGTCTTTCGCCGATGGCTACACGCTTCGGAGGTGCTCCGTCATTTTCAGCGCAACGGTACCATTCATCTTTCGAATAACGCATCGGCGTCGGTGCTCCGTCATTTTCCTCGGTGAAACTTTAAGATGCACATTTTCCTGGCTCGCGTCAACCCCCGCTCGATGCCCCGAAATGAGCAAGGCTGCGGCATATCGAGAATTTAATATCGGTATTCGATATCGGTAATAAATTTCATATTTCTCACTCGTATCGGAGAGTTTTAAAGAATAGGAAAATATCCAGGAGTATCCAGAGATAGAAAAATACCGGCCCCAAATATTGAACGGCTCGAGTATTGCGTTAATATTTGGGACACGGTTGATAATTAAATCCTGGATAATTTATTACGTAGGTCCGTGAGGTCATGAAGCAAATGTACTTGCCGGAATGTTTTCCGCTGACAATATTAAACGGTAAACTAAACCGAACGTATATCGCGTTTGCGCGTTTATATGATAATACATTCAAATGTATTCTTAGTGACGGCGGCATTATGCATCACCCCTTGCAAGCAGATACTGATATAATACGTATTTAATGTACGATAGAGTACGTCTAACGTGAGTATAATGATTATATATTAAACGTATATTACTCGAGAGATGGATTTAATGTTAAAGTAATGTACAGTAAACACGCGTTACTCCCGGGTACGTTAGAAAATTTAACTGCCCGCGATTAATGACATGTCTCAATTTTCGAACGTGTAATATTTTATAATAAATTCATTTCAAATTCTCCATTAACCGCGAAATAACATAACCTAGATTCCCTCCCTACTCTCCGCATCATGCGCGATGTATCGAAATTTACCGACTGGCATTAAAATCCCCACGTTATTTCATGAAATGTCAACAACGATCCACATGCAAAATTAAAGGGAAATGTCCTGCGAGGATAATCGAGCAAACGCCTCTTCCGACGATCGGCCATGAATCTTCGCGACCTAAATGGCGCGGATCCTCCGATGATATACGATGGTTAAAAAAAGAAAAAAAAAAGAAGAAGAAAAGAAATGATCTTAATTCTGATAATTGGAGGCCGGGCCGGTGGCAATGGATTCCTGGAGGGAGTCCGGTCGGGGTCGAATCGATTATCGGCGCGGAGATTCCTCTAAATAAAGCGAAAGGGATTTAAAAACAGAAGAAAGGAGCCGAGGGCGGGGTCGGATCTTCGGGATGAAAACGCGGCGGGTCGTTAGCGTAATCGTCCTCTTCCCGGGCTGGTTGAGGGAGCCGGCGCGGGGCGATCCAATTAGCTACCATTAATAAGGATCCGGCCTGCAGCGGGATAATGGTACCTCCTTGGCGCGCCACAGCTGCACCTGCACCTGTTGTGCTGTGGCCTGCTGAACGGATAAATAGGATTGCGTCGCGGCGTCGCATCCGCGGAACGTTATTAATTCTGACCCTCGTAAATTGGCCGTGTGCTTTACAACGGAGGTCTCAGCCCCCCCGTCCGGAAGTTCCGTTGCTCCAATTTCGGCGGAATTGTCCGCGCACTGACGGGCACGGTCAATTTCGATGGAAAATTCGGCCTTCGGTTTTCGGCGTTTCATTTCAATAGCGTTGTATAAAATCGCTTTATTTACCGAGAGAGCCCTGCATCCCACGGGGGGTGATTTAACGCCGATCCGGACACGCTCGATCTTAAACGCGTAAATAATAACCGCGACTCGGTACGAATGAAATGAACTTTCCGGAAGCGCGGATTTTCCGAGGCTTTAATCCCCGCGTCCGGAAGAACCGCGATGTAAGTGGGGAGGGTGGCGGTAACGCTGCACTTTCGCGCAAGTGAAAATAATGGTCATCTGCCGAGCTACCTCGGCGGTCTTCGCAGTCCTCCCAGGCTTACACCTGTTGTGGTCCGGAGAGGACAAATAGGATTGCGTTCCGACCCCGCGTCCCTGGAACGTTATTAATCCTGACTCTCGCAAATTGGCCGTGCTCTTCATAGCGGAGAGAGAGAGCCGAGCTTTCGGCGAAGGACTCTCGTTGGTCTAATTACGCGACAAAACCGGCCAAATGGCGATTTTCGATAAAACATCCGCACGTTGATACCAGAAAGCCCGTTACGGTGACGTACCTCGTCGGGGGGCGAAATGGAATTAAAGCTCATCGATCCGATCGCTCATCCGGGGTCCTCGAGGAGTACCAAAGGAGAGCGTCGTTGAATATTTCACCAAATTCTCCCGGGCGAGGAGGCTCCCCTCCTGTTACGGGGATATCCCGTCGATCGCGGAATATCCGCAGAGTTTGCAAAGTATCGCGATTTCATAGCACAACCGTCGGCCGGAAATGAAAGATTCAACGAGCCGAAGTAATTCGGGAAAGCTGCGGCACCGAGGGACAAAATGGAAATCAATGGAGTACGGGTCTTCTCCAAAAGGCTAAAGGACCTAGCGCGAGCCCTACTTTCCAGAACTTTGCATAAGCCATGCCCCGTGTTAAGATAGACAAGTCGGAAGTACATGCGTAACTCCGATCGGTCCGGTATGAGCGATAAGGAGAAAATCGCCGATCACCATGAAACCCTTTCTCTCCTAAATCGTGTGATCCTGTTTCAGGAGGAGTGCGCGGCGATGCTGCAGGATCTCAGCGAGAAGATCAACAATCGCCACCAGGAGGTGCACACGCACCCTTTACTGTCGATTTTCAAGATGGCGGAGGTAGAGGTTAAGTTGCCGTACAGCGGCGCTGCGGTCGGGCCGACCACGTCGGAGGGTCTGTTCGCGCTAACTCTGTTAGCGAGCCTGTTGGCACTTTGCGGTGAGGTCGTCCACGTAGCACCCCGGAGGTCGAGGTCGAGGTCTAGGTCGAGATCGAGGTCGAGCCTTGGCGACCTCGCCTCGTGACAGGATCAAACGTCGCGCGAGTCGGAGTGATCTCGAAGAGGTCGACCTCCGACTCGCGTCGTGCTGTACATCCTTGAACGGAATATATCATTCCGGACGAGTGCGTGGCCTTAGAGGCTCGGAGTGTCTGAGAGATTAGAATGAGAGAGCGAATGACCGCCAGATAGGGAGAAACAGGGAGAGAAAGAGACGCGAGGGAGCTTTAAGTCCTCTTGAGTTCCGTGCTTTGACCTAGCGAATGCGACTCTTGACCACTCGAGGTCTTGACAATTATGTACAGGTGTACCAAAACGCGCCAGCGCTTCCAGGTGGTGAGGTCGAGGCATCCAAGACCGACATTTTTGGACCTTATCCAAACTGAGATTTAAAAGCAGTAAGAAAATTCAAGGGGGTATTCACTGAGGAAATCGTGGATTTCAACGAGATATCAATGGATATCGTTAGGAATCACCAAAGAGCTGTCACTATTTTAAGGCCTAGCGTCCCTTGTTATAGAATCGCATTGCTGTCTATCGTATGAAATCAATGGCAATCGGCTCTCAAAGAAGGAGATCGTTTATTTATACATTTTTTTATCGACCGAGGTGATATTCGGCGGGTTAACCTTATCGCCGTTGCTCCCGCTGTCGCATTTGTTGCAGCCGCCCTCGTGGGTGATCCATTTCTGGGACGGGTCAGCGAATTAGCGGAGGTGGTTTTTAAATATTTATTGCTTTCCCTCGGCTGGAAAGCCACGGCCTTGCCATCTGTCCCGCGAGAATACAATTTTCTAATGCTTTGTCTCCTCTGCATGTCGGGGCTCGTGTTGCGTTCTCGAGAAGAGGACGCGGTACGACGGAATTACAGGAATTTTCAGGATGGAATCGACCGTCGTTGGATGAAAACTTTCGAATTTTCCGGATCACGTGAATTCGATTCCCTTCGGCACACTTGCCCACTAATGAGTATTACCGCGGCGGGAATCGACGAGGGTCATATCATTTTTTTTAGGTATTTTTCAAGGAACGGAGGAACACCTGAAAAACCCACCAAACGCAGGGAAACGACTTTACTTATCTCTGCACAATTATTATTCCATTAGTCTGGGTCGTGTATAGATAGACTAAGAAACGCATAAATTTCTGTACCGACAATTATATATTTTTTTCCCATTTTCGTTGGATCGATCTAAAAAGATTATGCACCGTCAGAGGCGATACGTGTTCCGACGAATTCAAAACGGAATGTTACGAGCATTTCACTCCTTTGCAAAAATTCGGAAGACTCGACGAACGATTAACGCGATTTTCCGAGGAAGGAAACGGGAATCGTTCTCTGGAGGGTAAATATTTCCCTACACGCGGAAATGATAAATCTTCCGACCACGGGGGAAGGGCTCGAAGAATTTTGAAAAATTCTCTTTCCGTAAACTACGTGCACAGCAGCCTGAGTTCAAGCTCGGTTATCGATGACTTAACTTTCGCGGAAGTTTATCACTGGACTTTTCAGGCGAACTCGACAGAATATCAAGTACTCATTGGTCGATTCCTCGAATTTACGTGGAAACTTATTCGTATTACGATTAGTGTATACGATCGAAGTCTTGAATTCACGGGAGGTGTAAGTTAGTAGTGCGATTCGTTAAACGAGGCATCCGTGTGCTTGCATCCATGTCATGCATTATCGCTGAAAAAAAATGGGACAGATGGGAAGAAAAACGGAAGCACTGTACATGCGAGGACACAAAACGCGAACACCCCCGAAAATCGAAATCGACGCAAAGAGACTATTACACGCGTAACGATGCACGCACATATACATGCTTACCGGTATAAATATGTATATACGTATGTTATATATGCTTAGTTGATTGGCCGACCCAGTCGGATTATACAGAGATTATTCGGAATGGTTGATAAAGGGTGGGGGTCGTGAATGGGGCGCGAATCGACGATTTACAGGGATCTCAAATTGGCCATCAAAAGTCGTAACTAGAGACACGTTGATCGTATCTAAACGCAGGACGAGTTATGGATTCTGCCGTTAAATAACCGCAAACGATACCATTTGCTCCTTATTCCATTAATTCCTGCTATAAATTCCGGTTTATATCAGAGGTGATTTATTTTCGCCGCGGAATCGAAGTCGAAACGATTTGGCAGGAACTCAATGGATCTCCAATGGTCCGCTTCGATATTTCTTGCAGCGTCCCAAAACGCGACGCTTTCGCGGCATTTATTCCTAATTTTGTATATCCTCCAGCCGGGGTATTACCATAGAAATGTTTGATTTGCATATCGAGATTGACGGCAACATGCTGACAGTTCCTGTTTCGCGAGGTGCGAGGACTATTGGCTTTAGGATAAATTTTCTGCTGACGGTGACGACTCTTGGGGGCTCGCGCAGGATCAGCAGGCGTCAGCTGCATTGCACGCGACGTACAAAACTGAAACGCTTTTAAAATTTCAGAATAACATTGAGAGCTCTTTGTGCATCAGTCGATGCCACCAGCGTCCCGCCGTTGTTTGTTTTACCCGACTATCGTAATCTAAGGTATTGCGAGTATCGACATGGATGGGAATTTATTACCGAGTTTCTGCGGAGGTATTGACTACCCCAACGATCACCTGTAAAATATACCGAGCTCCGACCAACGAATGTAAATTACCGGGCTCGATGGTATCGAGAAAATAAAATACCAAACGGAGACTACGTCGACTGACTTTTGCAAAAACATCCGTGCAATAAAGAAATACAAGCTGATCGACGAGGTTGCGAAATATTTGAATTTTTTTTACTAATTCTGCTCGAAGGGGGGTTTAACGCGACATCTCGATTAAAGCTCCCTAATTCCGTTTCACGGGTGGATGATCGGACGGAGGGGCTCGGAAAAAGTCGGAACGTACAGGATCCTAGAACGAAACGGAACGTGTCCGGGAAAATAACCAGAATCGGCTATTTTCCCGGACAACCACGTAATCGGACATTCGGACCGACGAGCGAACGGACGATTCGAATAAACTCTGGGAGGTCGTCGACGGACGTTTATCTAGGCCTCTTAGTAAAAGCGATTATTTCCCCGGAAAAGCCTGCCATTGGCTCTGACGAAAGCTCTGGACAAACGAATGCTAATGTCAAAAATATCCACATGAAATACCGGCCAAGAAGCGTTCGGACAGCGATCTCGAGTTTGAAGTTATTCGCGTAACGAGTGCTCATCGGTACTCATATGTCAGGCTTAAGTCGGGTTAAACCATATTTGTACACGCACTCTCTGTACACGTGGAGTGCCAACGCGGATGTACACGTGGACGCGTGGTTCGCGGTGATCAAACATCGGTCAAGCCGCTTAATTGCGTTCATTACTCAATTACGCGGTGCACATTGTTGCCTAGGCAAATATTAAAAACGAACCCTAGACGAGCCGGGATAAAAGGATGCGTGTAAACGATAAGTTTAATTGACAGGACTAATAGAACGAAGTAAACCAAGTGACCGCAGGAAAAACGGTGAACGAGGTGAGATGAATCCGTTGACAAAATAAACCTAATTCATCCAACGATTTATCTGCTTACTCTGAAAATCTCGCTAAATTTTCGTAAATCAACGTTATCGAACAAGGGCATAACCCGCTAATTTGGAATTAGTTCCCGCAGCTGTGCAAGTAACCCGACCTCGCCAAAATTGTCATCGGAATCCTCGCATTGAATTTTCATGGCATTCATCGAGTATGCCGGCACTCAGGCAATATTAACCCTTTCGCTGGCATGGAACTGGCCGCATACGCCCTCGTTAAATGGGAGTTCATACCGTAAACGTACATTTATAGCGCAGACAATGTCCGACATTTTGAATACGTCACATCTCGCCTTAGATAGTTGTAAAGAGACCCAAGCTAAACGTACGCGTTCCATAAAGATGTTGCCCATCTAAAAATCATCGATAATCATCGGATGAACATTTCTTTCGATTTGTCCACTTTGCTACATGTCTCATTCGCACGTATTCGTCTACGACAACGAAAGGGTTAAACAAAGCACACTCGAAAGTTGAAAAAGACGCGAAAGAGAGCTTCAGCGAACGAATTCGCCGCTTGTTATCGAGTGGCTGATAAAACAATCGTTGGGAGCACCTCCAATGAGAAGGTAGTAAAAACTCGGATACGTGTTGTCTTCTCTATTTGTTTTTCGCATCGATCGAGATACATAAGCTGCCTCGACGATACTTCACCCGATGATAGGTGCTCCAAGTGTCTGGCCGCCATATTGAATCTTCTAGAGGATATGATTAGCCGTTTCTATTATGGAATTGTGCGTCACTGAGGTGGAATTTTGGAACAAACCCGGGTGCAACGAGCTCCCTCAATGGCCGAACAGCGTTCGGCTCGACGGATCGATCTCTTACAGATCGTTATCGATCTCTCGTGGTCCTCGAATCGTCGCGAGTCAAGGGTCGATTTCCCGGGGTCTTAATTACATGCACTTGACCCAATTACAGCCGACTGGTTTCAGCCCTAATGACTTTCCTCGTATGTCACGATCCCCGCGGTGAATTTCGTGCGAGGACGGAAAAGGATAAATTTCCATAGCTTCGATTAAATCCGAATTAACGAAAATAACTCCCGCGCGGAGTACTAACGGAGAGAATTTCCAATTAAGAGCGATTATTTCGTTTCGGATGAGCTGCCAGACTCCGGGATTTTAAACGTTCATTGACAGTTATAAATCGAGCTGCTCGATTAATATTAATACCAGACGTGACGAGATACATTTTATTCGGTCAATTGAATTTAATTCGGCCTAATCTCTGGAGTTTACTCGCGTCGATTGAATGGTTTTGTTGTTGGGGTGCAACGGAATTGATTATTTATCGAATTAATTTCGATCGATACGGCTCGGCTGGATTGCGTTACACTTTACGTTAATTAAATGCTTTCCTAATTGCACCGACCAAGTTCCGCCGATTGACTCCAATGGAATTAACTTGATTTCGTGGAATCCGGTTTTTGTCTTCTCGGTTTCGCAACAACCTCGAATTTCCTCGAAAAGTGAAGTCTCTCTCTCTCGACTCATGAATACTATATTACTGTACAGGACACAAAGGGCTGTCATGGAAATAGCAACTAATTAACACGAAGCTTGCGAGCACGTTTACATAAAACCGCCTTCCCTTGCGAAATTAGGAAGTAAAGGAATAGGAGACTTTTCACTTCCCTCTATGAAAGATTGTCGTTACGTTGAGAATAATAAGGCTTACAGGCGCCGTGTTGTCGCAAAAGTAGCCGAATAACAATGAACGTCTTAATCAAATATTTCAGCTTAGACTTCGTTTCTGTACGTTGGTACTTTTTCGCCGTGGATAAAGATAAACGTATTAAAGACATGTAAATGTCACAGCTCTACTGTAATTACTGAATTACGGACGAAAAAAAAAAAAAAGTTCTTAAAGGATTGACACCCATTATGAAATATAAGAGGACAGGTTCACTTTTTAAACGGATCTGAACGCCGTTGCACTTATATTGTTATACGGTCAACTTTCGTTCTGACCATACGTTAAATTTACTACTGTACAATTTTTTCGACGTGATTAATTCAGGTGAAAAATTTTACCGTCGTGTTGGGGGAATGTAATCGTTTCCAAACGTGTGTTGCATAGTCTCGAAAAATGTTGAAATGATTTTCGAAAACGAGAGAGATCTATCTCAATTGAAGTCTGAATAATTCTTTGTTACATTGTAGTAAATAAGCGATGTATGAATAGTCCTCCTTAAATTAACGATTTTTTGAAAGTGCTAGTGTTTTTAACTTTTTCGAGTTTAGATGAAAGTCTCTGCCGTGTTGTGACAGAATGCTGAGTTACATATCAAATTTTATCACCTTTATTATATTATCGTTAATTCGTACAAAAGTCGTGATTACTGCGTCGACTATAAATCAACAATGTTACTTGATCTCAGATCATGTATAACCGAGTGAGCCAGGTTTTCGATTTATCTTCTGTCCAAAAAAATTATGGGAGCATAAACTTTCGTAGTAGGAATGACTGTTTCAAAATGTACCGCGCAAAATTTTAAAGTTAAAAAAAAATTAACCGGATACACTCATAGTTTATTTCCTACCCCACCCCACGTTTAGAAAATCAATTTCACTTTTTCATGGCGACTGAACCAGAATACGAGATCTAGTTATTTAAGGCCTAATAACGTTTTTCTCTGGTATTTCTGTGAAGCACTAGGTGCCGGTAAATATTTTCCCGACGATGTTAACCTACAATTCTGATCGATACTAATAAATAATGGCATTGATAAAATTATCTGTAATTTCAGAGGTTCGTATCTGAAGCAATTAATAATGGCCCCGATAACCGACGGCAAAGCAATCGAGTTGAATTTAATAAAAGTACAATGTAAACGTATGTTTCAATGATAAATTTGACGATGGAAATTATTATCGTGAAATTCAAGTGGAGCTAAATTGACCCGGAGCCCTTCAAAATTAATATCCACAAACTGTTCGACAGAAGTTGGAAAGAGGACCGACATTTGAAGACCATTAAATGAGTCACCGAATCGATAGTCAACTCGTCAAATCGACATTTCTTTATCAAATTATGAAATTATAATTACAATTATGTCTAAACGCGAAGGGCTGTGAGTTTAATAAGGTTTCCACTAGCATTTGATAGAGCTTCCGACTGAGCCCTGGGTTTCGAGTTTACAACCTAGTGAGCTGCTAAAACTCACTAAACTCTATGCCGGAAGCGAAGCCAAATTTCGTAGTCTCTATCATCAGCGCGATACGTGGAAGCCTTTACGAAATCATGCAAAACACGAAACTTCCTCATTATATTTTATTTCGTTTACGCACACTCTGGGATAACATTTCGAATACTTTATATCAAAGTCTCCCAAAACATCGCACAAATCAGCTGTCCTTTTGCCTTTACAGAAAAAAAAAAAAAGCACTTTCTCTTTAATTAGATATATCAGCCTACTAGAAACGCCTACGAACTAAATCACCCAACGAAATAAAATATTTGATGTACCCTAACAAATCAAAAGGATCGGACATATGATGTCTGGCACGTTGAAAATCACCCCGTGGTTGACTAATAATTACTTCTCACAAGTGAGCCTAAACACCGTTTACCGAGGAGTGTACTGCAAGATGGCGGCGGGTCTTCCAGCGGAGACCGCTAGTTCCCTGTGAAATAAAAATTCTCCAGGAGAGAGTCTCATCGGTTAACATTTAAGAATAAGTGAATAAGTATCTGAGAAACGCCTAGAAGCATTTAAAAATATTTGCCGGATCCTAGAGAATTTTTATTGTACCCATTATACTATAACCGACACGGACTATGACGGCTATGTTGACGCGTTGCGATAAATGTTAGAAACGATGAGCGTCGATGCGAGCGCATATACTAAGAAGATGTATGATCACCATTAGGCATTTCGCCGGATACGAGGGGCCACAGCTTGCGAGGATCACGGTTATGGTGAAATAGTGGTTAAGAATAGATGCGATCGAGGGGCGAAGAGGGCGCCGCGAGGCGGTGGCGTCCCTAACTAAAGGAAGTAGCGACCGAAAGTGGAAGCGAAATAGAGGAAAGAAGGGAGTTCGACGTGTCCGAATGCGGTCAAAAAGGAGAATGCATTAAATATTAAAAGTCCGTTCCGTGGGAATGGACCTGACCGTGGTACTCCAATTTCTGTGGATTAATTCACGATTCGCGCGGCTTCGAATATCACCATGCGAACTGTACGAGGCAGTCGAAACTGCGATATGCATTAGAACGAGATATACCCTGGCGTAGTCAGGAACAGAGCTATTAAATCTCGTTTCGATCACAGACGATAACCAAATACGTCTCTTCCCTGAATTGGCCGATACATTCGGAGATATTCCGCGGTGCCGTTAACGAAATACGTCCGGAATTTAACGGGTACGCGCGGATGCCCCACTTTTCTCCTACCCCTCTAACGTTCTCCAATTTTACCGCTGAATACGTCGAAAACTATTGATTCCTGGACATTACATAACAGGGGTTCGATTCCTTTCAGGGTTGGAAAAATTTCTTCCGACTATGTTTCGGTTATCTTCCTTTGAAAACACATGAAAATTGATTTTATATCGGATCGTCGAGTCCCTGACTACGCCACAAGTCGAGGAAAAAGAAGCGAATGATGGTTCCAATCGAACATATCAAGGCCCACGGGCCAGCCAATACGTTTACTCTTAATTTAATGTAGGTTCAGTTTTTTCTAAGCTTAATAACGATAGCCAGGGGAGCACGAGTGCACGGTCGAGGTAGGTTCGAGCTAACTTTAATTTAACCGAAGCTCGTCCGATCCTTTACGTGCCAGTACGTGACATTTGGCGCGGAGTTAGCGCGAACGCACCTCGTAGTACCGGTACCAAGTGGCAGGGGTCAGAAATCGATTTTTCACGGTATAACGTGGTCTTTCGCATTTGACTACCTAGTGTGTAAGTCCTCACTGTATAACAAGGTAAATGTACTGCCGACCGAATCTCAGGTAGCGCTTCTACTGTACCGACGTTGTTCCTTTCGCTCATTTCGTTCCGCGCCATCTCTCGGAAACTGCTAGAAGCAGACCATGCATCGATGTCTACGTCGTAAACGCAGATGTTTTTTTTTTAACACGAAAAATATTTTTTCTAAGCGGGATAATTCACCGTTAATTATTCGATAGGTGAACAATAAGAAATTAAGACCGACGGGACTGTGTTCGTTGCAGTTGTTGCGCTACTTCGTAAAAATTATGCGAATCGAAGAATTAAATCGAATAGCGACGGATTGCGTTCTCTTCGGCTTTATCGTTAAGTGGTTTCGATTTTAGCAACTTTAATATTCAACCCGTGGCAAGAGTCGTTACCGACGATGCGTTCCTAAAGAAATCCGTCGATTCGTTATCACCGTTGATAACTGTCTGGAATATTTTTCTAAATTTCCCTGAAATGCTCGGTCGGTAGATACACTGCAAAAGCTCAAAGTTTCCACGAACACGGTGCGCGCACATACACGTAACACGACACACATTCATATTCATTAAATATATATACATATATATTTTATTACTTGAAACGCACTCTGACCCCGGCCACGCGTGTAAATTAAGCCATAAGACTATGTAATATAAATTTAACTTATGCCCCGCTAAGAATGCTTGATTCTTCCTGAACTACTCACGTAAAACCTAAAATGTAGTTACCACGCGTCGGCTATGGTAGCTCTCATGTTTACCGACAAGCGCCTCATCGAATCAGCTGTTACCACTTTCTGGGATTCCTTTTGAGGTCGGTATCCAAATGCATGATGCACTCTGGTCGAAAATGCAAATTAAGTCTAATTCGCAAGCGTTGTCATGGAGTCGTCGATTTTCTTGGAAAATTAATTTTTGTCTAATTTCGTCCTCTACGATGGATGGTATAGAACGGATTAGAAAATTCCAGGGATCTTGGATACCGACCATGGAGGAATTACCTTGTTCCGATAGATCTCATGGGACACGTAACTAATCACTCGAACTATCGATACAGTCTTGGAACAAACGGACCAATGATTGCAAAAGTGCAACGTTCGATCACGATTATTAATTAGGGCTTTAAAAATTTTTATTTCACCTTCAATTGCTAATAAAACATTAGACACGTTTTTACAAGTTACAAGCGAAATAATTGGTCCGTTTTTTCTGCGGTCTGTGACATCACATTTTGAATCTTCTAAAATCTCCAATCGACGTCGAAACCATATTCGAGTACCCCAACCGTATTTAATGAGAAAAGCGAAAGTCTCTATACATTCGTCTTTGTCAATCACGTCGCGATGACTTTATAGCGCATACCGAGTATCCATGTTAAAGTCCGACTCGGTGTAATTTTTCTTTTACCGTACAAATTATTTTTTTATTAAAAAACAGAAATCGAGCCGAGTGACTTTCGCGATCTTCTAAATCGATTGAGGAATACCGATCAATCAGAAATCTTCTCCGTCTAACGAACACTCTTGATGTCTGCCAAGTGAAGAAGACAATGTAACAAGCTATACACACATGACACATACTGGTCGTCTGCGAACGTCCTAATGTTGTAATTTCACTGGATGTACCGATTCCAGTAAATCATAGTTCGAAAAAAGATCGTGGTAGTGTCCCGATAACGTGAAATTCATTTTTCTCGCGTACAGCACCGACGACAGCTTTTTAATGCGGCCAACTTTGAATAGCAGTTGGATAGCGTAAATCAAACGTTATCTCATAGAGAAGAAATGTTACTAAAATAGCTGCTCATGTGAATAAAATCTGAATCAACAGTTTTTAAATAACGAGGCCTTTTGAATTCTCCATCAGCTCGTTTTCCCGATCCGTGAATAATTGCGTTGCAAATACCGAGGAAAATTGATTCGTGAAAAAAAGACGTGGAAGGAACGATTCGTCTCTCCTGATAAGGACCTACCTTCGATAAAAGTGGTCTGCGAGTAAGGAGTAATTGTTTCACGCAAGATCGATTAAAATGCCAGTCTTAAGGAACCTCTCGTCGGTGCATGTACATTTTACGCTATTACAGTTTTCCTTAGACGAGACGAATGAAGAACATAATGGTACATAAGAGTAACGACATGCAACGGCAGTAATGGAGCCAGAATGGCCACCTTAGAAGCGGACATTAAAAGTCCACCGCGTAAAGTACCACTACGAAAATTGTACATGTACGATACTATATTTAAGAGAGATCGTTATAAGTTATTATACGGGCGAATAAATGGCAGAGGCGTTGGTAAATTAATCGTTGGTAAGTTCCTTGTTGTTGTGACATATCAGTAACCTCTTACCTCCTTGAAGTAATGGACGTCGAAGCACCTCGATCTCGACGTTCGAAGAATTTCTGGGATTTTCGAGGGGTCGGGCTTTTCGTAAACACAGGACCTCCTCCGGAGAGAAATCGAGAGAACCGCCTCGGGTGCGCCTCGAATCAGTACCGACTCGAAACAAAAGTTCTTTCGCTGGGACACAAAGACATCCCCCTTCGCTCCCCCCGACTTCCCACACTCGAAACAACTTAATAATTTCTACGTCTCCGCGGTACAGGGCAATGCATCAGCAACTAAGGTTCATTTTTCTGCAACATTTCGAATGACGTCGAACGAAGGGGTCCGGATGAATTGTTTTGACAATGTATCTTGAAATTTGTTTACGGACGTGGGCGTCACCGGGCGCAATGATCTGGGTTTCCTGCACATATACGTATTGCGAGCTTAACCCCACTTGGCCTTTGGCTGCCCGAGCGTCGGATTTAAGAGGGTGTCTTACTCCTAAGCTCATATCATAACGACATAACCAATGGTCGTTTCTACATTCGCAGGTGACACGTGACACGTGTCAAAGTTTTCGCAGCTTGCAGACCCGGTGGAAAAGGCACCTCGCACAATGTGCACGTATAACAAGGGAATATCGCGTGGCCTTAATTTGCCTGAGACAACTACCGTGTCGCGAAACGACGGTCCGCGTGCTAAATCCGATTTCGCCACGTCGTGAAAATACATTTTTAATAATGCACCATGAATTTACGTAATGGTCGTCCTTTCCCGGGAAATGCCGATTTAACTTTCTCGTTAATGCCCCACGCGCACCTCCCCTCTTCCACTGAGATGACACAATTTGCCGCAACAATTTCTTTTTCATTAATGTCATTCACACCGTATAAATCACGCGGTGCCTTTTTCCCAATTCTTCCACGAGAACTCCGAATTTCTATTATTTTCGAGGTTGAAGCCTACAAGTGCAACGTTTCTATAAAATATTCCAGTGAAAATCTACCGGCGGAAATCCATGCGACACGTCCGAATGACACTTTTATAAAATTCATTGATTCGTCTCAAAGTAAAAATGTCGAATTCTCATATAATTCCTCGGGCGGGGCGCGGACGAATCCTGGACGCTAGTTAATTCCTGTTAGCATTTGTAAAAGTACTTAGATCGGTCGCCACGAGTCATCGGTACGTGCTCCCATGTACACGTCGACCTAAGTACGGGCGCAGACACATAAGAATGGACACATAGGTGAAGTTACACAGGCGTCACGATGAAAGAGTAGGGCTTAATCAGGTAGTCGATAGGCAAATTGGCTTACAGGCGCCTCTAAGAGTGGCTCGCCGAGGCGGTTCCACGAGCGTTCCGTCGACTCCAGACCGTTCCGAAACGCGTTCCCGGTTCCCTTTCTTTCTCTTCGCTCGCTCGGGTCGCGGATCCATCGGCAAGAGGCGAGAAATCGGCGCGACCCAATTGGCCCCGGATGAGCGGGACGCCCACGCCATTGGGGACTTCTTGCTCGCTCCTCGTCGCCCCAGCGCCGTCCATGATATCTCTCTCGCTTCGATTCTCTATCAGCCTCGGGCGCCGATCATCCAGAACGACGAGGCTTTTCGGGTAAGACGTTTCCCTTGGACCTTCCCATGGACCAATGCGAACCCCGCTTTCCCCTGTGCCGCTCGATAGGAAATGGGACAGACTCCCTGCTCCGAATGCGTCTCGACGTAACGAGAACCTTGCGCCTTTTCCCTTATCATGGGAAAAAATTCAGTTTTATTCCACTTGATTTTTGTTACACTTATTTTACGTAGAAATTGTTCACCTCGAAACGCAATAATTTGACAGGTCTCGATTTTTGTCTCGCACTGGCGACGCTTTACTTTGTAAAAAACGAGGAGAAAAAATAAGAGATGACCACTGGAGTGGGATATATTTTCTCGGCTCTGTCCGGCGGCCGAGTTATCCGCGATCCGCCTCATTTCCCATTCTTCCTCTTTCTATTTCCTTCTTCCCCGTTTTCAATTCTATTTCCCACCTGCCGCCTCGAGCGCTGGTCATCGAAAAAGACGAGGCTCTTCGAATAAGAAACTTCTCGGAGATCGAAGCCTATCGGCCAATCGGAACCCCTTTTTTTATCCTAACTTTATACCGGAAATACGCCGCCTTCCCTCGAGAAAGAGCAATGGAATACATAAGGAGTCCCCCATCGTATAGATATATCGTGCTTTTCATTTTGTTCCCCGAGTATATTGCATATAAATCGAGGAGATGGGCGGGATCATCAAAGTCAATGAGGCTTCCAGGATAAAATACCCTCCGCAACGGCGCCGGTCGACCTATATGAGTCACATTTTTAATAATGTCGTATTTAAACGAGTTTCACCGAGGTCGATACGCGTTTCTCTTCTTTTTTTTTTTTCAAGCACACTAAAATAAAAATTCCATCACGGCCTCTCTCTTTCAGGGATGCAGAGACACTCTCTGGTGATCTTGTGCTGCTACCTATATATGCTTTTCGACATGGTGGCACTTCATTTCCCGTAAGTATTTGCCCGACATTGCCTTCGATCGATCGATCGGGGGTCGTATCTCGAAATTGTGGCGATCAAACCAGGTGCGAACTGTGAACCTCGTTGAAACGTGCTCCAGATCTTCCGAGGGTTCCGATATCGGGGATCAATCGGGGCCGATCGAGATCGAATGCTTTCCTCGAGCCTCGATCGCCGATCAAAAATGGGTGACACCTCCACGTATATCGATACATGTATTATAAAGTGCAAGGGACACAGTGTGCGGCAGACTTAAGGGTATGCAAAGCTCGAAGACCTATTATGGCTTCGGCGATATTGCTGTTTCATCGAAATCGCTAATATTTGAGACTCCGCGGAATAATGGAGCGGAACCTCCTGCTTCCCGGTAATGAGAACATACCGGGCTTACGAAAGACTAGAAAATATCGAGAAAGCTCTGAAAAATGGAACGATAACTTTTCGCGGTCCGAGGGTAAAGGGAAACTATTCCTGCCAAGCGCAAGGCGTCCCTTTGTAGAGTGCACAATTGTAAACGCACAATTTCGAGATAATTTAAATTCTGACCGTTCCGACCGTATTTCACTATTTAATTAATTTCGCTAAAATTACGAAAATTCTTAAATAGCCCGGCGGAAGAATAATAACTTTTCCTGGATTGTCGTCGAATCATCTGTTGCAGAGACGTCGACTTGGAGGAATACGGTCGAAAGGAAGCGTCCCTGTCCTTAAGGGATATCCTTCCTATAAACCCGAAACAGTACGACAAGCATAGGGCTCCAAAATTCCTAGGACAACCTACAATTGTTTATTTCCACGTGACGGTGCTCAGTCTCGACTCGATTAACGAAGAGTCCATGGTAACTGCATTTCTTATTAATTATTGTGGAATTATTTCAATGCGAGTAATCGTGAAATCGACGCTTCACGAATTTAATTGAAAATCTATTCATCTTTTTCAGACTTACGTCGCTGACATTTTTTTAGCGCAAAGCTGGCGTGACTCCAGACTCAGATTACCGGAAAATATGTCCGAGGAATACCGAATATTGGACGTCGATTGGCTTCACAATATTTGGAGGCCTGATTGCTTCTTTAAAAATGCGAAGAAGGTTACCTTCCACGAGATGTCGATACCCAATCACTACCTTTGGCTGTACCATGACAAAACGTTACTCTACATGTCAAAGTAATGTCTTTAAACTTTTTCTTTAACTTTGAAATCGAAAATAGGAATTACAAAGCAACGCAAAGAAAATGTAACTAAATTTTTATCTGCTTCTCAGATTGACTTTGGTCCTCTCCTGCGCCATGAAGTTCGAGTCGTATCCACACGACACTCAAATTTGCTCAATGATGATAGAAAGTCGTAAGTAATGTTTATTTGCATTATTTGCAACGTCGGCATTATTGGATCGGTTTAACGGAGTTTGCCGCTCATTTATTTCAATACGGTTTATCCGCACCTGAGTTATTTTTAATGATTCGTTCACTTTGTGAATTCCTGGCATTCAGTGAAGTATGAATGGCCATCTTCCAATTTTCAGTGAATAATCACGGAATCCCTTTGACGTTCGTAGCAGCCAGTCTGGACGTAAAATTCGAATCGAAGCGACTTTGCACTCGAGTAAACATGTTTTATTCCATGTCGATTTTGACTACGGGTCCTTTCCATGCCCCATCTTCCGGTATTTAATATTCTATGTTTTACCGTAACATACTTTTTCCAGTATCACACACAACTCAGGATTTGGTCTTCATATGGAATATGACGGACCCTTTAGTGGTGAATCCGGAAATAGAGCTCCCGCAATTGGATATTTCGAACAATTATACAACCGACTGCACGATCGAATACTCTACCGGAAATTTCACCTGCATTCAAATAGTCTTCAATTTAAGACGCAGATTGGGATATCACCTCTTTCATACATATATACCGTCGGCTCTGATCGTCGTCATGTCATGGATTGCTTTCTGGATAAAACCGGAAGCTATACCCGCTCGCGTTACTCTGGGCGTAACGTCTCTACTCACTCTTGGTAATCAGATTTTATCATACCTTTGTATTATATAAATAATTTTGCAAGCGGCCCAATAACGAATTAATCCTGAGCACCGACTTCCCACTCTTTGCAGCAACTCAAAATACGCAATCGCAACAATCGCTACCACCGGTGTCATATGTCAAAGCGATAGACGTGTGGATGTCGTCCTGTAGCGTCTTCGTCTTCTTGTCGCTCATGGAATTCGCGGTAGTTAACAATTACATGGGGCCTATAGCAACAAAAGCCATGAAAGGTTACTCGGACGAGGACCTCAAGGAAGCCATCGACGAATTCAAGGTAACGAGTTCGGGAGAAAAATTGCAATTTTCCTAGTATTTCAAAATTAGTAGATAAAACACTCTAGTGGATTATGGCAAAGAGTATCTGTACCAGAGAAACGGTCCAGGTGACGATTGCGATCCTCGTCGAAGCATTGCGGAACAAAAGGAGCGAAGGTCGAGGAGAAGGCCTCTCAATTATTCCACGAGACTCGGCCGGTAAAGTCGATGATTTCGCTTCGCGGATTACATCTCCAAAGGATGCGACACCCTTACGGGGCGAACAAAGCTTTGCAAAATCGCTCGAGTTGAATAATTTGATTCGCGGCTCGTTCCGTTCACATTCACAACCGATCCTTTCAACTGTGTCCATGTGCCCCCCATAGAAGAGTACCGTTGTTACCAACCCCATTCTTTAGAGGTGTCACATATATCGGGTTACCCTCTATGACTCCTGCTTCCGCAATTTTTCCCTTCAAATTTCTAATAAATGCTCACACTTACCAAGATTTCGAAGATCTGCAAGGGTAGCGTAATTTCTAATTTTTTTATTCCAGACTCCAATGCGACCGGATTCGGAGAGGAGCAGAAGTCCAGTGCGACCACCAACGGTGCAATACGACACCTGTTGTCAAGGGAGGGCAACGGCGATTTACATCGACAAGGTCTCGCGATTCTTCTTCCCCTTTTCGTTCTTCATCCTGAACGTCGTCTACTGGAGCACCTTCCTGTAACCTTTCCTTAATTCCGGTGTCTTCTTCCCGGAAGGTGGCCGCCTCTCGGCGACGTCCGCGCTCTACGTCGTTTCTGTAATTTCCGCCAAAAGACGGCATTTCCGTCCTCGATCGACCGCAGAGTGAGAGAGAGAGAGAGACAAAACGACCCCCGAAGACAAGAGAGGAAAGCAGAAACGACTCAATCTTGGCCAAGTGGGTCCTCGAGGAGGTTACGGTCTCCTTACGAGGGCGCAAACCTCGAACGAGACTCGAAGTCCCGAGCGGCGAGAGGACGCCATCTTGAAATCCCAAAGACGGTCTCCAGGGACGCTCCGAATGGTGTCCGATAATGCCAAGTGCTTTTTATATACCTACGTAGATAAATCTGCTCGAGCAGATACCTTTGCGTACTCTGTATAAGCTTAGAATTAATAAGTGCACTCACTACTCGAATACTATTAATCTTCTAAATAAACGAATCGGCCATTACAGGCAAGACCTTCCACCCATTCGTTTCAACCATTCCCGATTGAATCTTCTGAGGGCTGAAAAACCAGTACCTACTAACCTAATCTAATCCCATTCACCATATTTAATTATTTTTTTTTATTAACCTGAAAACTTACTTTAAATTATGCGGAATTATTTCGTCGCTGCTGAACACCCTGCAAAGGAGGGAATTATACTCTTCTCTGCTAATCATTTATTTATTGAAATGAATTTTGCAATAAATGACAAATTGTTCAGAGGGAGGGTGGGAATAGGACGTTGAAAGGCAAGTAAACGCTGAAAAGAGAAGCATGAATAAAGACAGTATTTTATTTTCATATACTCTTTCATCTCATCGGTTCATATATATATATATTTATATTTATATATAATAATAAATATATTCTTGTTAATAATTAAAGTGGTTCCATTTGCGTGTACCTCTAGCGTACGAGCCCCAGCAATTAATCGATCCAGGATCGACATTGGTTCTACCGCTTATTAAATATGCTCCTTCCCGCCCCCTCCCCCCAATCGCATGATCTCGGGATCTCTATTAATAACAATTGAAAAACACCGTAACCACGATAAATTCTCTATTGTGCTCGCCGAATCGATCCCCGAGCATTTCCAGTCTGCCTCGTTTGACTTGACTCGGTGTAATCGACGGGACACGTTACAAGTAAAGTCTCGACCTTTAATTAACCCTAACCTATCTACGTACTGTCGATCTAAATTGCTTTGATAGGTCGAAGCGCGGGCCGCACGAAGCGATTCGTCGCTTCATAAAGGACGCCCTAACCTTTTATCCATAAATCTCGGCAACTCGTCGAGATCGGGAAAAAATTGCTCAACGACAGGACACAGTCGAGTGTCGTGTTTAAAAAAAAAAATGATATTTCGCCCCCGACTCGTTAAAGAGCGTTCGCATAAACAGTCAGGCCGTCGAAAAGTAAAGGCTGACAAAATGGCGGAGTCCGGACTTCCGGCCTTGGTGCTTCGCGCGTCCCGCGTACTTCCGGTTGGATTCCACGCGGCTTTGCCACGCCGCTACGTCGAACGATCTCTCGATCCCCCTTTAGAGGGGGGCGGAACGCTTAATAATTATTATTAAAGTTCGTTTATTCTATAAGGCGCGTGCCCGCCTCGCTTTTACGTTTTTTCCTTTTTTCTCCTTATTTTCGCGCGGTAACCTTAAGGATTAATGAAATGATCTAAAGTGTCCGCACTAGCATTCCACGAGGTTTACAACTCTTAACTATAACAGCTTAGGTAAATAAAGTATCTCTCCCGGCTTGTCTTCGCCTACTTAGTCGTTCGCTCGCGAATCGCCGTGGAAAAGTCGAAAAACGCGGCTCCGACTCGTCGCCGTCATTCGTCGAAACCGGTGGGATTAATCTGGAAACTCTCTCTAGATTCGGAACGACCGAGCTCGGGTACGGAGTTCTGAAATTTGCTGGTTCCACCTAACGAGCGATTCGCTCTTCGGGGAATATGGTCGCCATTTTGGAACCGCATCTCGAGGGCCGTAGTTACGGAAGCGCGCCGAAGGGCTCCAATATGGCGGCCATGCTCGAGTCCTTTCTCGAGAATCACGTCCGAGTTTGTGCGATTATTACGACCGATCTACGCGCAACATTCAGGATAAATTACCCACTGGTATCGCGAATCCACGAGAGTCGCTCCATTAAGTCGTTCCGAAACTTAAATGACGCGACCTAAGACATTGCACTTAGTTTGAGCATCGAAAGTTCCGATTTCGAGATGTACCCTCGCATACGCCTGGAATTACGCGCTCAAGACTCGGATTGGCACAATTCGACCCAGAATTTAGTAGTCGGATCTTTTTATGAGAACTCGCCGAGATCGAGTCGCGGCAGTTGTCAAGTGTCAATTTGTGTCAAATGAGGCTTTCAATTCTCGTAGAGACAATGGCGCGATAGAAGTACCGAAGACGTTTAGACTCTTTTTCCATTCCCCGCTGAAATTTATTACTTTTTCAGGAGTTTCAGGGGATTATCGCCAGATATCGAGGTCAGCCCTCTGTCGACGGTCAAAGTATTTTAATGGAAAATTTAGACCTTACCGGGGTTCCAATATAAATACTCTTGATATAATTACAAGGTAGTAACATCGATATAAATTGCGGAGACCTAACTCGATCTAAGGTTTTCATCAAAGTCCTTTGACCGCAAAATTGGGGCTGTACATTGATTAAGAATATCTGGACCTGAGAGGTCGAAAATGACCGGCAATTACAACGATCGCCAAAAACGTCCTATATAAATGATTTGGAGGATATCTTTGTAACGTTCGGAGACGGTACATTTTTATTTTCTTTTAGAGTATATTTCATAAAGAAAGAATTGTCCCGATTTATAGCAAATTACTCGCATTACTCATCTGGAATGTTGCTAAGTGTTACTCATACCGTTAAACGTTTAATTAATTTATTACAAAGCGGTGAAGTATCCCGTTCAATAAAAAATCTCTGTTTAGCTCTGTGGAATGTGTTGGGGTTATATATTATTTTTTACAGTTGCGGTTAAATTACTGAAATGTTAGAAAAACTTTGCGCAGCATAATTCTGTAGAATTTATCCTTTGCGGCAATTGAACCTTATGTCTTTTTATGACTTTCTCTTTTGTGTATATCTTGAGCCAGTTGTAGGTTAATTATGTTAATTACATTTCTCCTTGATTCGCGAGTTGGTTATTTAACCACCGACGAGACCATCTAGGAACTGGTAAAACGCAAATTAAATTTTCCTCGACATAATGCAAGGGAATAAAAACATTTACGGGCAAGTAATTTGGTCATACTTTAAAACACTGGAAAATTCTGCACGTCCACCTGCATTAATTAATGGAACACGATCTAAAATCTTTGCTCGCTAAAATCTTCTTGCCTCTCGGTGAGAAATGAATTTGACCGCACCATATATGTACCGTCTGTTTAGCGCATGCATTATGTGCAACATGTACAGTCAACGGCATGCATGTCGTATGATAACGCACAACACTCGACGCGACGATGCATCGAGGCGTAAGCTTTTGTTCCGGGAGAGAAGAGCGAGTTCTGTACAGAGTATACATGCATACATGTATATGACACGTGCGTACAACTGTATGCACGTATGTGCACAAACTGTCGAGGCGAATGGCACAAAGGCAGCAACCCTCGTCGAATTTCACGAGGCAACCCATTTTTGACGAAGCGAATCTAATTATTTTCAGAGCGCACCGCAACGAGAATATTTCAATCCGTTAAAACATCTCGAACGTCCCATTGTTTACATTTCGAGAGTCGCCGCCGCCGACGGTTGGCGCTCCCCGCGCCCTCTGGAATTTTGAGAACCGAGGGCCTGACTCGACAGGTTAGTCTCCAGTCGTCTTGCAGGACGCGTGGTCGCGGGAAATAATTTTTACTCATGCAATTGTCAGCCTTCGCGAGTGCGGGGATAAGTTCGACTTCGTCGCCGGCTCTCGTCGCACCCCTCGCCCAGAGGATTCGGCAAGACCCATAGGAACAAAGGACACCAAGTTATAAAGCGAGTCAGCCGTCGCTTTTTTCTCCTCCGACCCGATCTTCCTCGAGGCGCGGCGACCTCCGGAGGACACCTGGCGCCCATCTCGAGCACTTGGCCGTGCCGGGAATTTTATTTCCTTCCTTTGGAATTCTGGTCGGAAGATTTTTGCATTTCGTCGCAATGATAAATAATTTTACTTCATTGCGTCAGTCGATTTTACTTGTCCTCCATTATTTTCGTATCGACTCCTGTACAGTGGTGGACATGAATGCTTTCCCAGTAGATATGGCATCACCGATGCATGATAGGAAGGTATTTATGTACATCAGGGTACATAAAATTCTGGACACGTCACAATTCTCACATAAAAATCGGAAAATATGTCGGGTCGGAGGAGCGATATTATGGTCGTGATAAATAGTAATTTTTTCGAAATGTTATGTAAGTGTGATTAAGAGGGGAGCGATGTCCCCACTCGTTAGGTCCGCGTATTATCTTCTGCTTTTGGGACGAGATCTATGACAAAGTCGATACACCAAATGCAAACGACCCCTTGAAATTTCGATTCGACGACGCGAGATGAGAAGTTCGGATCGCTCGAGCATCGACAGGTCACACGTTCTCATTAGTGCTTCCTTTATCATGCTAATGAATCGAATTCCACCCGATTTTTTCATTCCTTTGTGTTTCAGAACTTTGTAATCGAAGAGAAGGTGTATACAGAAGGGTAGATATAGTCAATGTTAATGATAGAAGTACCGAGGTGGAGTAAAAGTTAAAAGCGGACCGTTTCCGAATGATCGCGGTCTTGAGAAGTACTCATGCAATTAGTCTGAAATCTTGAAAACAAAACATCATCTTTAATAATTTTAATGAAATGTAAATACAAAATATCTGTGTGAACATACGTTAAAGAAATGGAAATACGTTTAACCTTTACTCTCGACCAATATTAGTAAAATAATAGTGGAAGCCAGGGAAGCTTAATTAAAATAAATATTTAACATGGCTCTCATCCCTTGTTTCAAGCTGTAATTGCGGGCAAGAACAATTCATTGTGAGCACTGCATATTAAACTTTAGGCGATGTTTAATCGTTATTACAACAGTCGCGATGTTTATGGCAAGTTCTTAAATAGCATATTTAATCAGTCACTTTTGACAGAACATGGCAACAAACTAACGATTACCTTAGTAGTATGTCCCTTAGAGTAATTATTTTATCTGTTTATAAATACATGACCGAGAAACAGCTCGCAGAGTGAAATGAATAATTCTATGATGGACTACTCAATTTTTCACAATGCGGTTTTTCAAAAATCGGTTTCAAATAATGACATCGGAACCCCATACATTTACACCGACAGCTCTGCGCTAAATTTACTTTATAACGAAGGTACTATATTCAAAATAAATAAGAAAGTCAAGGGGAAAGAAATTTTAACGAGACTCTTCTCTCTTATCATATTCTGACTTATGTATCTCTCATTTTCATAATTATATTTGTATTTACATAGTGTTGCTTTCTGTTTATGGATTCAGTTATACATATAGTATTAATTACAGGTCGTTCACTAATTCTCGACTTTCTAACTTCTGCTCTGAGCTTCCATTATTAATTTAATTATCTTGGCATAATTACTCATTACCTTAAACTTCTTGTACACCTCTAATTATTACTCGTTATCTCTATTTATAACTACTTTGTCACACTTATGTACAAGTTCTTTACTATAATTAATAATAATAATTTATTGAAGTTCTCGAGAGGGTACCGAGGTTAAAGGTTTACAACGAGACGCGAAGAAAGTTGATTCACGTTAAAATAAGTAACGATATATATCCACGTGGAGAAAAAATAATGGGGCATTTCATGTACACGGTGAGGAATTATAATACAAAATTCTGAATAGAATATCCATAGAATTTAACGATCGAGGGCGTCACGGTAAACCACCTGTAATCGTTAAATTCGTAACAGCTGATCGCGGTAACGACAAATTCTAGTATTTATTTACAGTCTTTCCCTGCGTTTTATGCATCGGATTAACGGATTTACGTCACTTTACGAACAGAGCGAATATCTTTACGCATCTGAATTTTTGTTAACTACATGACACGTCACGGTTACTTGAATAGAATGCTGCTTTTATTGCGATGTACACAGTTGCCGCAGATTTTACAAGTTCTTTTCTTTCCCTTCCTTGCTCCGGTTTGAAAACGCACACAAGCGGTCGAAAGACTCGAATAGTCCGGACTTATCCTTTTCAAAATTCCCGCGAAAACGGCCATTGGCACTTCTACGAGCAGGTGCAATGGACGGGTGGTATTCCTCGTCGGAAAAAGAGACGCGCGCGCTTTCGGTCCCGATGAAAAACAGGGAGAATAAATTCCACCGCGACGAGCTCGTCGGATTTTCCTTTTTTCTCCTCTTAGGGACACGTTTCGAAGTCTCTTTACACGGTGCGCGAACCCATTGAAATCGTGACCTCTTTAGTCTATTTAGTCCCGTCTTTGCGCACTTTTCAAAAGCGCGTCAATCAGGCTCATCAATCCGCCACGTGCACCGATCGAAATGTTCCACGGGGCTCTGTGTGAGATAGAGCTTACGGATTAAAATGTTGAAACAGGGACGATTTTTAAGATCGGTTTTGACAGAGCCGCCATATTGAAATTAGCCCTGACAACCCGTTTCTAAATAACAGCGAAAATGTCCAATACTAAGGCTCGTGTGAGTCATGCAGACTTTTTTTTTTTTTCAATGTTGAGTCGTATCCTTGGCATTCAATGTGGCGATTTCAACAACTCTGTCCAATGCCCCTCTTTACATCCTATAGAATGATGTGTAACCACTTTAAGGTGTACCGTTTGAAATTGCACCGTTTTTGGTACACTGTAAAAAAGTCGATATTAAATTGCGTTAATTAGCGACGATCGTGCTACGACCGAGCTTGATAACGATTAAAAAGTTATTTCAACGGTTTAAGAAATTCTTAATTCAACCCTTATCAGTCGTTTGCTTTAATTCAGGAGTAGTTGAGTTTCCGAAGGTAGTGTCGATTGAATAATTCCTCTGTTTCGATTTTTTTTCTTCTTCTTATCGTGCCTTAGTTATTCTTCCGTATCAGCTAAAACACTTATATTGCACATGCGAGAAAGAATGGCAGTATGGCGGTAGTAGAATTGAAAGACTTTGTCTTACAGTTGCGCACATTTTCTCATTTCGTGTGAGGCTCGAGGACACGAATATTTTCTTTGCAATTTTCAAAATTCTCTAGCTATCCTCGACGAGGCTTTCTACTCGTCGACTACTGTAACGACATCGATTTCACAGACTGGATTACGGATTGATTAAATAGCATCAATTTATTTCGATTTAACACCGAATCGACTCCCTTTTTTTTTTTATCGATTTTTCATTCTATTCACTTTTTCTATTTTTGTTTTCGCTTTTAGCTGGCGCGTTCGTAAACCTTAAGTAAGTAACTCGGGCTTAGGTTCTTTCTTTTCCTTTTATACAAATATGAGAAAGAAGTATTTGTCACGATTTTCCAGTCACGCTGTAAAAGGTAGCAGATTAGAATTCATCCCGTGAAACTCGAACATTTTTTTTTTTTAGAGTAATTAACCTTCTGTTAAATAAATCAATAAAAGTAATTTCCAGTTAAATGATGAATGTAAATTGATGACGCGTTTGTAAATAATTAGAAAGATGGTCCATCGAAATTCAGTTGAAATGGGGTCAAAAGAGAGAAGCAAATTGGAAATGTATTTAATATTTGTTAATGTCAATATTAGAGATGTCAGAGGAAACATTAAAATTTAAGGTGCACACTTCACTTTATTTTAGAAGACATACACTTTCAAAGCACTTGGAAACATGGTTAGAATTTCTTGAATTTCCGCGTACATTCAAAAGGAACACGACGTAGAATAAGAAGTGTGTGAACGGTTTTTGCAAGAGGTGAACTGAACTAAAAATAAAGTAACAAACATCCGTTAAAAATATATCCCCTACGAGGTAAACCATTCACCGAGGAAACGTTCGACCTTTCAAAACTACCAGTCATACGGCGTACAAGTTTAGACTCTTAAAGCTTAACTGAAAATGTTCATAAAAATGAGGGAAAGCGTAATCTCTTAAACTAATAGAATGGGTGATTAAACGCACATTTATTAATAGACATCCGAGTTGCCGGAATCGACTTCTGAAGATCCAGGGCAACGAAGGAACGTTCATAGACAACAACGAAATGCCCGTTTTATTATCCGAGAGATTTTATTGAGAATTTAACCCGGTTTGAAAAAAGTAATTCCCCGATGCCCATGAGCGGTCAGATTTGGGTAGAAATTAACGTCACGTGACGGTGATCGCTCGAGCCTCGTCGATCGCCAAGAATCGAAGGAATTCCGGTAGGAAGGCGACAGATTCCTAGGACACCATCTCGGAGCTAGCCGTTGAAATTCCGAAATTCCTGAATTCCGGGTGTCCGGAATCCTATTCGGAGCCTAAATCTCCCGCGAAACGCAACAGGTTGGACACGGGGCACAAAATCAACGTCGCGACGTCCGCGTCCTGCCTTTGCAATCCGTGTTCTGATAAATTACTACGTCGGAGCTACGTTCCGATATTTACCGTCGGGACTGCACGGAGGGAAAAAATAGTACAAGTTCTTTTTTTTTCCCCCAATCTTTGGGACCGTCCGCAATAAACATTTCCACTGGTAAAGACGTTCTACCCGGTTCCTCGCACCCCAGGAATTATCCACACTTTTAATGTTCAATGTTGAAAATTCCGAAGCTTCCACTTAGCCGATCGGTCGATTGATCTTCACGGTAGTCTTAACTATCTATCGGTAGTTTTTCTCATTCACCGACTCGCACCTCCACTTTCTCGATTTTGTCCCACCACTGATCAAACAGGAGAGAGAAAGGTGGAGGCAATCGGACTCGACGTGTACCAGGACCCCAGTAGAGCGAGTCAGCCGAAAGACCGCCGAGGTCGGCGGTCCATTTCGTACGCAAAGTCTGGGAAAGCAACGTCTAATTATTTCAGCCAACTCTTGAGCGGTTGGCACACAATCCGAGCATACATTTGAAGGGTCGCTACTGCCGCGAAAGTCTCTCCGGTAAATCCAGGGTTTGCTTAATATTAAGACGTTGCGTCCCGGGCTTGAGGTTCCCTGCCCGAACGTTTCGCCGAGCCGTTTCAATCTCTCCGGATCCTTTTTCCATCTCGCGCACACGACACACGCATCTACGCATTCTCTCTTTGTCTATTTACAAGGTTCGCACGCTCGATCTAACGCATGGACAGATCTCGGGGATCAGAATGGTGCGCGATCGAACGCGCTCGATTGATCTCGCGATCGCTCGACGGGGCGCTCGAGCCGATCGCGAAGTATTGAAAGAACGAGGGCATCTTACTTAAATTAAATATTGATGTATGTATATATTTATATATATATTTAATATATTTATAAACTTACTTAAGCGCCCCCCGCAACGAGTGACGCGGACGACGCTATCGCCGAGGAGGGTGAAATCGATAGGAAATTCAATGTCCGTGTAATCTCACCTATGGCATTGCGTTCTCGTCTATGCAAACGTAAGGAACGTACCGAGCAAATCGATTGCAACGTGACAAATGGAGTCGATGAATTTCGTGAAAATGCATTTACAGCGCAGCTCGTTACGTTCTCTAAGCGCACTTCCACCACATTCATTACGCGGAAAATGAAGCTTTCCTTGGAATAAGAAGCTCGGGATTGATCGGCACTTTCGATCGCAATAATTCCGGGGGTCTCGTTTTTTTTTTTGCTTAAAAGATCGAAAAGGTCCGCAGAGAAAATAATCCAAGTCGACCCGAGCTATGGCAGGAGAACGCGTAGCGTGCGTATGGGTCGTCTATGTAGCTCGTAACGTCACTGCGCGTTAATTAAATTTATTTCTTGATAATTCACGTAGTTCCGGTCGTTCCCCGCCAAGGAGGTGTACGACCGTTTAAAGTGTTACGCATTCGCGGCAGTCGATTGTGAACCGTTTAACTCCGTTTTCCCTCCTGATAAGAAGCATTACTTCGTGTCGCGTAATCCTCAGGGAGGTTCACGATACTTGGGACCATGCAGCGGGTTTTACGTCAGTGTTTTCGACGACTGGACGGCTTTTCTTCGATCTCCCTCAAATTCACCCTTAATGTGGACAAAACTCGAGACGGTGATGGTCGTCACGTTGCTCGCCAAGAGGGAACTTAAGTCGCTGCGTACTAAAAGGCAGGCTAACGATAGTAACTTCGAGCTAACTGCATCCTTCCCAAAATCCTCCTTAAGGAAACGACTCCTCGAACCGAGGCGTATCTCGAAGAGCTCTCGAGGATGTCCTCCGCACCTGCGTCTTCGGGTGTTCTCCTGTCTTCCGGCCTAGGGTCCCTAGTCTCCTCTTCCGGTCGCCCTGGACCCAGGGAAATCTCCCAGGAGACGAGTTAGCACCCTCGGGCGATTCCTTTCTTGGCACTGGGTGCCTTCTCACTCGTTTTTACTGCAACGAACGGAATTCCTTGCATTTCTCTCGACGTCGCTCCTGTCGAGGAAGTAGATTTCCTTATTAAACGCGTCCCTCGAACCGGCAAGGATTCGATTTCCGAGGACGCTTCCGAGAGACCTCCAACGATTGCCATCTTACAGGGGGTCGTCACTAAATTTTCAATTTTTTTTTTTTTTTTTTTTTTTTTTTTTACTAATAATCACGATAAAATCTCGACTTACTCGTTCGAAAAATGTGAAAAACTCGCGATAGAAACGTACACGCGGATGGGGGACATGGAATTTTTCATGGTAATTGGTTTACTCTGCCGTGTTGGTTGAAATCGTTAATTTCGACTCTCCTGGATTGAATTTTTCTTCCACGCTACGCGAGTGTTGTATTAATTCAGTTTGCCGGGGAATTGTACGTGAATAATGCTGACGGGAGTATTCGCGATGGAAATACATAAATAGCAAAAGTACCTAGTAAGTGGTGTACTGCACGCAATTGGGCCAGGGGTTCCGAAGCAAGTCGGGGTGATATCAACCTCGCTTCCAAGTCTGATCGATATCTCGAACCTCATTGTTGTCTGTCGGTGGTAACACGGTCACGACTTTACCTGCATTCAGCGTTTCGAGCAATATCCCTGGTAACTCAAGGTGGTCAGATAAGGGCAGTTGCCTGCCATACCCTTCCAATTGTTCGGATAAGCATCGGCAGGTGCGAGAGTCAACTCCCGAGACGAGTACCTCCTTCCTTCCGTTACCGAAAACGCGTGTTCGTACAATAGACCGCAGGATAAATTCGAAGGGAGGAAACGTCAAGGCCCAGAAATGTTGAACCACCAGCCAAGGGGTAGCGTCCTTAGAAACGCGCCTCAAAGGACCCAGATCCGAGTTCCCAAAATATGTCACATCCCGGAAACTGGTGTGCGCGAAAAGTTGGGCGGACATCCTGGACCCCGGCTTCTCTAGAAGTTCGTTCCATTGCTCTCCAGGGAGTCGGGCATTCCCGACAAGTGCGCCCTTTGAGAAGATTGCATGGGAAGGGCTCGCAGCAAAACCGAGGAATACGCATGGACGAGGCAGCTCGCTAATAAACGAGCAAAGCATTCCTCGGACGCGCAAAGACATTCCCAAGATCGAGTTTAACGAGCCGAGGCACATATTACGTTCGACCGGAGAATCCGCCTCCATTTCCAACCCCATCGTGGAGGAACGATTTTTCGTTCTTTCCCCCTCTAAGTGGGGAGAGACCTCGGAAAAGTCCGCCTCCCGCGTGGGACGCCGGAAGACCTTCCAAAGTGTTAGAAGAAGAAGAAGAATCACCCGAGAGACGGAGACATTCTCGCTTAGAGCGTGACTTCTGATTCGTGGAGGATCGGGAGAGGGAAAAACCAGATGAAAATGGACCCGAAGAACTGGCCGAGATCTCTTGATGTCTTCCGCAAAGAGAGGCCACTAATGGTAATGGACCGTCCCGAACTTCTCCAAGAAAGATGTGGAATAAAATGAGATTGGATCGGGATTTCGACCTCGATTTAACGTCGACTCGTTTTTTTTTTTCTTTTTAATGATTATTGTAATTGTTGTTTCGCGAGGTAATCACGTAGGCCTAGAGGAAATGTACTGTCGACTGCTGGAATTAGTACTTGGTTAGTTCTGCGTTAAATAGGGTAATGTATGATCCATGAGGGGCCTTTACTTGCGAAACTATTTGAATTATGGGTAATTGGTCAATTAAACGTTTGAGCAAAATCGCACGGGTGGGTAAATTAATTCGAAATCTGGTAAAATGTCCTGCATGGTCGATAACGCTAACCAATTGTACGGCAGAGTAAAATGAATGGCGCTCGTTGGCAAAGGGCTACGGCGAACCGTTGGAGGTCGTGGTTAGGCGATTTCCTCGGAAATCGATGCGACGCCATTAATTCGCTGGTGGTTAGCCTGGTTTCATGTCCGAGCTCGGCTGGATTACTCCGAGCTCGCATGACCATGAAGAGAGTTCTACCATATCGGCCGAGCACAGCTAGACAACTATTGATCCTACGGACCTACCGACGTCCACCCTTAAATCGGGCGCCTATGTACAAAAGCGGTAAACTAATGATAAACTATTAATTATATTAATTATCCTTAAGCTAGCGTATCCTACATCGTTCCAACTAACACGCCAGAGCGTGAACGTTGCGCGTTGAGCAAATGAATGTGCGTAAAAAAAAAAAAAAAATATGCAGCTCGAAATTGAACGCCCAACGTCACCGAATCGTCTTCTGTAACTTAATGGTATTAATTATCATCTATCCCCGAGGAACGTCCAGTAGTCCGAAATGAACTATCGATTGCAAATTTGCCAATGTAGATGCAAATTCCGATTCCGCATTAATTTCCACCGTTTACTCTCCATTGCATACAATGGAAAGTTGAGGTAATTTCCATGGTTTTCGAACAACGATAACCCAAGTAATCCAAGCGGACTGCCTTAACGAACGCCGACTGCAATCCGTAAAATGGACTAATTACGGCGGCTTGAAAAAAATATTCCAGGTTAGCAAAATTGGATAAGCGTTAAATCCATGCCCATACGAAAGAGGAAGTAAAGGTTTAATGGAAAAAGTAGTGTTCTTGCAAATATAAAACTGACGGATCGATTTCGTAGGAATTAAATATTTACACGTAGTCCCTTCGGTACGGGGGAAAATAATTAAAGAAACCCAAGCTTGAATAAGTGCAGAATTCTCCTTTGATATCTTTCAAACTCAGGCGAGTGCTACATTGTCAGAAAAATATTCATGCTACTACCCCTATGCAATGGCGGCGCGCTCTGTCGTTACGTTCTACTCCGTTACCGTGACGTAATAAAATCGATAATACAAATTAGTCGTAAACAAGCTCGAGTCGAAAAATCGATCTTCAGGTGAGGTTTCAGGGTGAACAGTTGCCGGCTGCCAATTACGTTATTTATCGTCGAGTTCTTTTTTAACCGAGTACGTCCTCGATATGGCGCCCCCCAATGACGCGTTCCTTACGCGTTTTCGCTACTCTTTCCTAAAGTTCGGCGATAAATAATCCATCTCGGAAGATGATACAGTTGTGGCAATATTTCACCGCGGGGAGAGAAGTCGAAAGAGGACCGTCGGTCGGTGAAACAGAACTCGTATGGGCATGGACGATGCGCCGTCGAGAAAAGCTTCGTCCTTGGTTCGAAGAGTGGCGCGAGAGGGTAGTTCCGTTCGGCAAACTAGCCATTGGCAAATAAGCAAACTCTAAACGAGGCGACGCTTTAATAGCTAGGTGTTAAGATTGAAGTAGTGGCTCACCATTGGTAAGGGCTTTCGGCCTTGGCGCCTTTTCGAACGAGTAGAAGAAGAGGAGACGGTGGGTGGTCAGTGTTGGATTGGTGGACAGATTCGGCTCAAGCGGTCTCCGGAACCGGAAGCGGTGGCTGGCCACCGGAAGTCATGGCAGGCGTGGTGGTGGTTGTGGTGGTGGTGGTGGGGACCGGAAGTGGCTGTAGGGCCTGCATATCGCAGGTGTGGGAACCGCGCTTCGTTAGGTCCTGGAACAATCGGCAGTAGTTTTTCTTTTCTTTCTCCTCTCTGTTTCTCGATTACTTCGGCTCTTCTCCCAACATGGGGTGGAGGGCGCTCGAAAGTAAAACGCGCGGCCATCGAACAAGCGGAGGGGCTGAGATACAGCTCGAGACAGAATCCAATATGGCGCGGGAGGGACCAACGCGATTCGCGGACCGGAACTTGCCCAGAAATCGATTCCCCGATGCGTAGGACTTCTCCTTTACGAACGCGAAGGGCCGGCCCTTCGATTCTCTCTCCTCTTTGGTCGTGTTTTTTTTTGTCACGGTATTTCTTACACGGTGTTTTTCATCTTCCGGTAACGCGAACTCGTACGGTCCATAGAAAGGATGATATGCAGCGGGCGGGAAGGAAACAATGGCCTCCATTTCTCGGTGAGGTCGAATACTGAAAAATGTTTCCTGTAACAATCGTTCGGCGTACTTGTAATAGCTTTTGTCCCGCTCTTTTTTTTCAGCCAAATGTCTATGTGAGGTTAGAAGATTCTTAAAAAAAAAATTAAAAATACTGGAACTCGCGTTTTATCGAAACCTCTTTGTAAGTCCTAGGCATCGGGGGTACTATCGGACAGTCGTCGTTTCTCCTGGACCGGCACATGGGAAACACAGGACTGAAATCCTGACTGAAAAAAAAAAAAACTAACATCCCTAGTTTATTTAGTATTCCTATTTTTAAGTTTAGGAACTAGCGTAAAAACGTCGTTATTAGATGGTCGTAATTATCGAATGGAATACAAATTGTGACGTATATGTGTATTGGCACGCGAGATATCTCGAGTACAATTAATAATGTTGGTAACTAAATTCTATTTCTACAAACTGCGCGTAATTTCACGATTTCCACGTGTTGGTTTCTCCAGCAACTTGGAGATAAATCACTATAAATGGAGATAAAATGACTTTCAGGAACGGTAAGAATCTACAACTAAGTTCAATATAGTGGATTAATATGGTGCAAAACTAGACAGCGTATTTGCAGAATGGCTAAAATCGATTTTTCTTTTTTTTTAATTTTTCTACGGCGAATCGAATTTCCCGTACGTTCTCCATGTGAATTATAAGTGGAAAGGTCGAGCTTAAAGAAAACTACCATCCACTATCGAAACAAACGTGATGATGGGAATCTCGTAAAAAATGTCTAGAAAGGGTATAAAGCTTAGAGTGTTTTCTCGCGAACAAAAAATGACTATTAACATTCAGTCCTGCTTCCCTTGAAAAATATGTATACCGAATAGTTATGCAGACGTCGACCTCGAGTCGCGTCAGACCTGCTCCCGGAGTTTCATCTCCTAAGCTAAGCCTAAATATACCGAAGATGAGGCATGTTAACACACAACAGAAAGACACTTCAGCAGACAAATATACGTAACACAGTAGTAAATATCGGCAAGCAGTCGAACAAAAGCGACGCAGTTATAAATATAGAGGGTTGTGCAGAAAGATGGCGGATACGAGCTTAGTATCGAGAGTTTGTGCCAATGCGAGAGCGATCTAACGAGCAAGCGGTGTGTTGGCATGAGGTTAGTGACTTTTTAAAAGATCGGGTCAAAGTACCTTCGTGCCAAGGTACGGTACTGGATGTAGAGTAACACCTGGCACTCTAGGCAAATGCACTCCGTTATTTTATCTCCTTCTATTCCTATTCCTCTTCCTCTTTACGCGACATATTCTCGAGGTGTACTCGCGGTATTTCAAATTAAAAAGTCGACCGTATACTACGGTTACATGGTTAATCGAGTTCTGGAAATTTGTTGGCACGCCGAGAGGATGAATTGGAATATATGTAGATGGGGATTTACGGTTCGGTTTTTTGCATTTGACTAGTGTACCTTAAATAGAAATATGTTCATGTTGAAATAACAGATTAAGTGCGCGACGAAGTGCAAAATATAAGGAATAATTAATCGATCTCCGATACGGGGAATTTTACAGTGCCACGTATGTTCCATATGGATTCAACGTTATCGAAACAAAGGCTTCGTAAACCCTCGTGTATGAAGGCGAAAAATATTGTTGAACCTGCTATATTTTTACCCGTAGGAGGAGTACTTTATACAGAGACCGATACTGAACTCTGTAAGAAACGGAGGATATGTTTCATACGTGGGAATAAATTCTATTCTACATACCTATTGGTAACTTCATTTTCGCAATTTTTCATAAAATATTTACACAATTTGTCACGAGCTGTCATATCGATTCTCATCTCTGTCATATTGAGAAGTAGATTTCTGGATTCCTACAGGGGGTGGAAATAATTGTACCTTTAAAATTTATCTTCTCTCGATAAACCCCTTTTACTAATTACGATATTGAGCACCATCGCAGGAGTGACGGTATACCGAAATAATTACAAGCAAACGAGCATGCAAAAGTGGTACACCGATTATTTACAATTTCGGGCATGGTCTATCCTCGTATCAATCAGAATTCCATTTTCAATGAAATTCGAGGGAAAGACGCCGATACCTTTATGGTTTGACACCTGGATGTGAGACATACATTAATTACCGCAACCAAGGGTGTATTCCTTATATTTACATTCGCATTAAACCGTTTAAGTCGGTATTATCAATGGGTATATTTATCGAGGGAATTTGCGATAGGGAGTTTAAAACACAGAAAGATTATATGCGCAAGGAAGTCCTTCGGACCGATATCAATTATGTATTTTCCACAACCATGCTCATAATGGCTGATTAAAAATGGTTGCACCGTAGCAGGAAAATCTCTCCATTCCAATATAATATGGACGATTAGAAATTCAAGAAAAATACATAACCGATTCGTGGATAGAGACAATTAATACTCAATACATTTGTTCCCAACTATATCCGGACTGCAACACGCAGTTCCCACTCGTGCACGGGCCTATGGATGGTGATAACACCTATTTTATAATTGCAGGACTTTGAAACTACGCGTGAAAATATATACAATTTCTAAAATTATAAGCAAGATTGGGACTGGTCATTTTAGAAGGTATAACATGTATAACGGTTTACGAGTGTTTCTTAAATTGATTTTGTAGAATTTCAACTTTGGGTGCAAACTCGCGAAGAGGTCTGCATAACACCATAGAGCTTGGAACATTGGAGGCGCAATGTACTGAAACTTAAAAATTCACCGTTAAAAATCGATGAAAATATTTTTTTCATCACAGCTGGCTCGACCGGTCGAATTTTGTCAAGGGTTAAAAGAAGTACTTGGTGCCCTTAATTTAATCGGATCTTTGGAAAAGTCTGTGCATCGGTACCGAGAGCGTCGCCAGTCTTCTTTTTTTTTTTTTTCCCAAGGAATTTATATTTATTGTTACCTCTGCAAGGTATTTATTTCGAGCAAGTAGGATATACGCCTCCACTGGTACAGCCCATGGTGTACGGAACTCCCCGATCGGAAGAAAACTGTAGAGAGGTGCCATGAATAACATTTACAGTGAAACAGAGAAATCGAAGGATGCAGCCGCCATAATAACGGATTCATGCTCGGGGCCTTTATCATGCGAGCGAACCCCGTCCGGTCGGAATCCTCCCCCAGGAGGTCGAAGTACCGAGAAACGCCTCGACTCGCACCTAAGTGTACAAACGATAGCCATGAAAAAGAACGGCGCAACGGCGCAAAGCCGAACAAAGCCAGGCGAGCGGTCAGCGCTTGCTCATTCGCCATAAGGTCGGCACATAGTTAAAGCGGACCACCTTCCCGGTCGGTCATGTCGTTCCCACTGTTACCGATTATCCGGGCTCCTTTACCTTTTTCCTTACTTGTATACGGTCGCCGTATACGAGCACCACTCTGTCCTTATTCTCGTGCGAGGTCAGCTGGTAGGACAAGCTCTGCGCGCCGATTCCCCGTTATAGGATCATCGAACGCGTGCCATTTCGTTCGAGGAGAAGGTATCGAGGCGATTTCGATGGCACGTTCCGTTCGCGCGGGCGGTTCGTTTAAAAATTCCAGGTGAGCGGTCGCGTTTAGCGCCGCCGCCATGTCAGGGCCCAACGGCGCCGTATTTCCGAGTTCCCGGGAGGCCAGGGATCGTTTCGAGAGTTTCGCAGGCGAGAGACGGCGATCGAGGTCCAAAATCCAAGTCCAAGTTCCGTCGTGGGTTAGGATTCGGCGGAGACGCGCGTCGAAGGGCCCATCGAGGTTAGGATGGAGTCCGGCGCAGCGACGAGTCCCAGGTGAAGACGGCGCCATCGTCGTCGAAGGGCGTCGAGTATGGCGGATGGCACGGAAATAGGGAAATAGAAGAATTGATTGACTGATTGATCGATCGATCGATCGATCGAGGCCGTGGGTCCGGGGCCGTCGCCCCTTCTCTCAGGCGCTCTACCTCCCCAGGCAGCTCGTGATCGCGTTTTCTCGCTCGTTTATTTCGACATTTTTTTTATTTTTTATTTTTTTTTCTATCGACCACTCTTTTCGAACTTTCTCCCGTTTTCATGTTCGTTTTCGTATCGCTCTCGTTCTCGTTAGGCCGCATTTTCCCAGCCTGAGGTCGTCTTCGCTTCGCCCCACGGCGTGCTTACGCGCTTAACTTATGCTCGTCAGGCGTGCTCTCGTTGGTTTTTGTTTGGTTTTTTTTTTTTATATATATATACATATTTTCGAGTTCTTTAGTCGTGTTTTTATTATCGTTAATTTGTTCGGTTAGATCGTTTCGACCGCGGGAGGCGCAGTTTATGCCGGTAGCGATCGATAGGTGGCTCAAAACGAGGCCTCGACGAGGTAGGTGCCATCCATGGCCACCCCCGTCTGACCACCCGGACCCGACACTTCGAGCCTCGTCGCCGGGATGTACTGACTGTACGCCTGCTGAAATCCACACCACAAGCACACACTACATTGTTGCACGCCCTCCTCACCTAACCTAACCGTTTGAGCTTTTCAACCGAACCTACGGTGACTTTTAGTCCGTCCCGAACGCTGCCGTCACGCCACGTTCGCTCTTTTCGTGATTCTTGTCTTTGACCGATTCAAACGCGAGACCATAAGAGTAGGTGCAATGTCTTATCATCGTTCCACAATTTCAGCACGAAAGTAGTTCATGTCTGCAGCCAATGGAGGACTTTCGTTCCGTTAGAGCGTACATCTCTATTGGCTGGGTTCCAAAACTCTACCTCGGTGTGAAGAGCGTCGTTCTTTATTTCATACTCTCGTGAAATCAGAAAATATTTTCTATCCCCTTTCACGATATTTCGGAGTGAATTGTTTAAATATTTTACCCTATCCGTGCCGGTGGAAGAACTTCTCGGAGAATTTTTTTCCGCGCGGGTGTCATTGCATCTAGATGTAAACTTCGTTAATCCTTAGATTTCTTTTTTTTTTTAACGCAATGCCAAGCAGCGTAAGAGAGGAAAAATTTCATGAACGGCAAAAAATTTGCTCCGATTAGTCAGAATTTTGGATGTAGATGTTAGTATGCGAAGAAAGAAATTAATTAGAGCGTCCGTTGATTAATATAATAAAAACGCTTACTTCGTAAACGTATAATAATAATAATGTCGAGCTACTTTCTTGACTTGGATTTACATATTTTTACATGGATCGTCCTATACGTCACTTTGGACCGCTTATGTGCAACATGTGTACATGCTGTGCGATATAATCCTCGCGTTGCATATGTGGCGCCATGTGCAACATATTATCACGTCATGTGTAACATTACCACACCGTTAACATTATCATACCGAATTAGCGTGCGACGTGGCGTGACTAGAAGCTAGCGTCCAAGTTAGAGCCAATCGCTCTCAAATTCGACACTACCCACGTCATAGGCTTGACAAACGAGAAGCAACTATTCCTAGCCTCATCTTTATCGAAAATGCTTCCCAGAAAGATTTTGTTAAGATGGCCGACCTTAGAAAACGAAAATAAGCTGGACGTCGTCCCGCTTCGAACCACCGGGAAATCAGGGGCTTATCTTTATCCTGACATTTGGTCGAACAACCCAAGCCACGTGACCTCCTAACCTATTTCGTCGTCCGTAATTAACAGAATCATATCCTTCGATCTCTAAATATACGGGAGACCTTTTAGGAGATTTAAAAGGAACTGCGCCCCGGTCGGTTGCCGAGAAAATTTCGATCCCGAAAATGTAGCCAAGGGGAAGCTAACCCCGGTTGTAAAACGTATGTTTATGCCGCATTATTGAAATCCATTCTACCCTTTATTAGATTTTCTCATCTTCGTCCAATTAAACTGTTCTTTCAAGTACCGGGAATTCTGACCGAATTGAGTTAAGAGGGTTAAAGAAAGAAATTTATGTCATTTCGCGATATGTTCGTGCCACCATGTTGGATTTTCACCGACGCGATTTAAGGAGCATGCGCGCGAAAATTCAAGATGGCGAGTGGAGCGATGTTGCTCCAGAGAGTGTTGCGGCAGGCGACATATTGGATTTCCGTACGCGCTGGTGATTGCTCGCTTCCATTAGGGCCAATGTTGATAAGATTTTCCATATTAAGCTAACGTAATCTAGCAAATCTGTCCCCCAGGCTCGAGGATATGAAATTACGAGCGACGCGTCGAGACGGCTATATCGCGGAGCGACCACCATTGACGACAATCAATCAATCCTTGTCTAACCGGACAGACATTTCCTGATTTCATACGAAATCGTCGTAAATTCAGCCAATTGCGTTAGGGGTCTGTTACGAAACGCGAGTTACATCCCAATTACAAAAACAATTAAAAATTTAATTGTCCGACTTATTTTTTTTTTTAGATATTCATTCGCTGTCGGATTAGCCGTATCGAGCGCGCGTCATTCTTTTAAACGCATCGATATTGTCATCAGGACCGTAAGAAAAAAATCGAATTTTCTCAGGAAAGCTCCCTATTTTTTTTTGTCCAAACGCAAATTCGGCATAACCGCTTATTACGCTGCAAATCTACTACGTGTTAACGGGAACACCTCACAGCAAAACAACCGCAAATATAACACTTAGGAAAAACATTGCGAGTGCACGTGGGAGGGAGTGTGGCATAATCTCGCAGTGTAGATCGAAAGGGGTAAGTTGGCAGTCGGTTGTCAAGAGAAGTTAAACAGCAAGGGGCTTTGACGGGGAGGGCGCTGGAGGGTGAGACAAACGGTAAACGGTTAATGGCGTCTGTACAGGGGGACAAAGGGGAGGAATATATCTACTTACAGGGTGCCGATGATTTACAGGGTGCGTACGTACACGTATACAATATACATGTCCTATGTACACACATGGGCACCCTCGGGATCCGAGGGTGGCTCGGTTAATATCGTCAAGCTTGAAAGCTCCTCGTCGGGGGCAACATTAACGGAGGGGGCAGCTCTTTACAGGTGCACGAAAGGGTTAACGTAGCTTTTTAAGGGGGCCCCACACTTAAGATTCATTTTTCTCTTGCCTGGGTGATCTGAAGTGGATGGCCCACTACAGGTTCCAGCTGTTCCTTCCTCTATGCATTATTCATAAAATGAAGTGCCGTTAGATTATAAGGTCCTCCCTGGTTCCTCGGGATGGATGAGGGGAGGTTAGGTTAATCCGGGCTTAACTCAGTGCCGATTGAGTTGACTTCTTTGGTTAATATCCCAACCCCGGACGAGGCAAGAGGAGGATTTTAATCCAACGTCGCCACCCTGGGTCGGGGATCGCGTTAACGTTATTTTGCGAACCTTGAGAAGTAACTTCTGACTTTAAGATTTTTATCCGGCCATTTTTGTAGGTTTTGCGAGTCTTCTCTTTGCTAACGCTAAAAGCTCTCGAGTCGTGCCTCGCTCGGAGCTTTTCCAAGATGAAAGTTTTCCTTCGGTCTCCCGGAACACGAAGGGAATCAAACTTCTTGCCCGGGAGCCAATCGAAATTCCCATTCTCTTCCGATGCTCGGATCCACGAACTTTATTACAAAGTCGCGTCAATATCCCACGAGATATTTAAATTTCCACGAAAAGGTAATATCTTCCGGTATTCTAGTTATCGAGGAAATTTAATATGCGAGGGTCTCCCTTTAGTTCAATGTGAAATGTAATGACATATGACCGTATGTCGGGTGGTCATATCGGCGAAGGCTCGAGAGTTTCGCTACTTTGGTTTAAAAGCGCAATTTCGTTGAACCTACCAACTAAATCTGTTCAATAACTCGATATATTGGATATTGGATTATTGAAGTAAATATTAATTGTTTCGGACTGTCGCGAGAGAAAAAAAAAATAAGAAAAGTGTATTCGGGACTGTACTCCGTGTAACAGAATCTGTAACAGAAAGTATTTCCCGGCGGGGCATAAAATGTCGAAAGTGTAAAAGTTCTAAACTACAATGTTACTTTGACGGCAGTTGTGGAAGCTCGAACTTCTTGTCAGGGGGCATAAAATAAGAAGAAAAGCGGAAACTTCGTAAGAGAGCTGCCCGAAGTTCCCGGAAGTGTAGCTGCCTGTTCACACATAGCCTCGAATCGTTCAAGCTGTCACTCCGATTTTAATATCCAACGTGTACGTTAAAATGTCCCGATTTTTATTTACCTTCGCAAAATTCGTGAGAATATTATTTGCGAGTCTTTCGCGCGGATGGATTTTAATTCACTACAAATTTCGCGTTTATTTCAATTTCATTTTAGCCAGATTCGAGGAGAATCGGGTAGAGTACCTGTGCAGAGAAGTTTTTATGGCTATGCCGTTTCGCTTCAATTATATTTTATTATTTTGAGAACGCTTCCAGCTGTTCTGTCGGAATATGCAAATAAGGGAAACTCTAACTTCTTATCGGATGCTTCAAAGTATAGGCACGTTCGGACGTACTCGCAGGTTATTGCAGTGGGTACTGATTCGCACGTGCTACGTATATAGCGCCATAAACTGGACCATTTTGCGAACCATACAGGCGCGGCTTGTGTTTCAACTCGAAACTCCTCCTTTACCCAAAATCTACGATTCGTGTATTCGCCCGAACGTAAATTTTCCCCAGGTGACATTTCTCTGAAAAAAAAATGGAAAAACCTGGAAAAAAAATTCATGAATTTCCGCACACAATCATCTCCTCGGTCGAATTAAAAGTAATTTTCCTTCCACGATTAGATCCAACGGTTGTGGGAACTTGAACTTTTACGAATAAAACTTTAGTACTATTGCGGCGGAAACTATCGGCTGAGAGAAATTTCCGGTAAGAGCGTCGGCGGTAATTTTAGCACGCTGTTAATATCATTCGGTTTTAATTATCCGGCAGGGTGTAAGTTTTAAGATCGAGGCTTTCGAATCAATTTCTTAACAGTGGCATTTTAAACGACTTTAGTAATTTCAACTTTGTTTACTCGTGTCCTCCGTTCCTGCTGACGCGCAATTCCTAGTTCGCGCAATAGTGGTTCTAATGCATTTTAATGACCATTTATGGCCGACTTAAGCCCTTTTCCGTGTCCAATCGATATTAACCGAGGTCTCCTGGAATTGTCTCTGAGCGTATTCCTTTCGGGGACACCCAATGTCGACTGCTTAAACACGGCTGTACATTTGCCACTATAAATACCTATGCAAAGACTGTAGACATGTTCAGAAGGTCGAGTTTCGCGTTCAAGGAAGAACGGTGCCAATTGTACGATTTCAATCCTCCAAACCATTTATAATTAAGGATATTAGAATCTCAGACTCTGCTCAGATTTCTCTCATAATTCGCGGATATTGGACCTTTACGACACGACTCGTCGAACGACCAGCACGAGCGAAGAGAATAATTAATTTATAAAAAAATTGGCAGATGCGAGCACGAGACAAAGGATCTCAATCGTATTCTCTAAATTCATTCGGAATAACGTGCAATAACGATAGCGCGTCTGCGCAGTGGTTTTACGCTTATATACGAAAATTTCAGTACGACAAAGTAGCATATTCGTTGAGAAGAAGCGGAAGAAGAAGACGAAATATTTCGAAAACACCGCTTGTCGATAGCAAAAATAGAAAAAAAAAAAAAAGAGAAGTGAACATTCGTAGAAATCTTAGGCCAACGGAGCAGGAATTGCAAAATGCATAGGATAGCTTGAAACGGTACGCGTCAAGATGCAATAAAGTCTTATCTGCAAATGCACGATTTCTTGGGTTAAATAATGCATCGATGCGACCTTTTATTTTTGCTATCGAGATCAGTGGTATTCTCAGATCGAAGAACGGTGCTCTACGAAATAGAGCGAGCGGTTGGAGCAAATGTGCGGCTTTAGCGACGATTGAGGACTCACGCTGTTATCTGGTGCGTCGAAAAATGAGCCATTTTTCAAGGGCTAAGGCGTGCACCAAAACATCGAAAGATATGGTCAAAAAGCGACATATCACTGCGAAGTTAAGTATCATAGAAATTTCACAGACAATTCTCGTCTCTATGTACGAGACACCGTGGTACCTCGTACTTCACGCTGGGGAGCCTTCGTGTGAGTTTTGACCATACATGGTGAAAAATTCGACATTTTCGTCATTTTAAAGCTCGAGATCAAACCTACGGTCTAAATGTAAAATCAAGGTAAAATTTTAGAAAATTATGTACGCGGCCTGTTTCCAACATTGCATTTGGCCAAAATTGGCCAATTTTCTCGGACCTTCGTTACTTTAATTCGAGCTTTGGTCAAGTACTCAGGTCGTGGAGTATTTAGAGATGCACGAGTATATACAAACAGGTACGAGTGTGCAGAGTGTCAACCCAGTCAATTCAACGGAATGATATCGAGGGACTTAAGCTGATATTAATAACTCGATGACGTTTAACCACGTATGGCCAAAAAAAATTTTTTTTTTTAAGACGAAAGCTGAATACAGATTTGTAATATGTGCAGGTACTTATAGATGCGCACATTTAAGTAGTATCAATGTCAGTCGTTTCGGTGACCCCATAACAGTACTGAGAAAGTCAAACCGACGGTGTGCGTACTTCTGTACGCGTTTTTTTATTTTTTTGGCATTTTGCGAAGAAAAACTAGCCGTAAAATTGAACACGTGCAGTTATATACAGATGCGCACATTGTCGTATACTTATAGACATACCAGTGGATCGCTACTCCATTGAGAATATTTACGCGCACAGCCTTCGAGTGCTCGTAATGACCGTACAAATAGTCAGTGGCTTTTCAAAGGATAAAAGCTCACATTTAAATAGAATATGATTGTACAGTCCGAGATATATATATCGTACAGTCTCATGGAATAAAACAACAATGCGGCATACCTTACAACCTTCGCTTTCAATTGTGCAATTTGACCGTACCAATTCGTCGAGTTCCTCGGAAATGAGAGCTGATCGTAAGGTCAATATGTCCGTCTATATACATATGTGCACATGCTCTTGTATAGTATAATTTGTCATACCGACAAATTACGGATAATGGCCATACATGGCATTTTTAACGACAAGAGCTGACTACGAAATCATCCTTATTCGTGTATATACAACTGTGCACCTGTTTCTGCATATAGCCACAGTCATATCGGCACCTATGTAACATAGAATAATTAACTATTGGCTGATTCAATTCTTGACCATACTTTTGACACACGCCTTCTCCCACTGGAGTGAAAGTTCCTTAACACTATTGATTATCCCCCAATCAAGAAGGAGTATTTCTGGCACTCTGTCCTCTTAGATAATGATAGAAATAATTCGACGGTGATAACCCCCGCGGTAAAAATCAGAGGTCCGCACTCTCGCGACATACTTTAGTTTTGACCTCATGCCGGAAGTGTACAGACCTAAGACCGACTAATATTTAAGACGTCACTCCGTGCCGTCGAGTGTCTTATACCTTAGTAACTTTTAATTAGCCAAATTCAATGTAATATCCGTTCATTCGTTCTCTTTCTCTCGAATCATTTTTGCCCTTAATCTAAGACCGTTTCCTTAAATCCGACGCGAGTCCGTGATAAGGCTAAAAACCTTGCTTGTCCGATACGACTAGAATCTAACGATAAATAGACCACCTCGTTTAGAATCTCCGTTGTCTTTTTTCTCTTCCTGTATTTACATCGATTCCACTTTTCATATCTTATTTCTCTCTGCACCGCCCCCTCTGACAGCCTGGACGTGAAAATCCCTTGATAACGTTTATTCCGATAATCACTCACGAACAATATCTGCTTAATCGTTAAATAAAATATTTACTTCCTGCTGCTAAATACGTTCCATATTTACAGAAACTGTCTGCTAACTTAACGAATCGTTCCATTCAATTTCCAGTCGATTAAGATTCAGTGTTATTTCAGTTAGGCTCGTTTCATGCACTGCTATTATTTAGTGCCTCGAATTCAAATTGTACTAATGAATAGTAGGCTTACTTTACAGTCGCGTATATGACTAAATTTCATATACTATACGAAATTTAATTATTTACATACCTATTCCTAGTAACGCGATCGCAAACTTTGACACCTATGTAATGTTATCAGGGATTTAAACGAAGGCAGTCTAACTGTTACTTCCTATGTTTTTTTTTTTTTGGAGGATATTCGCCAAAATATAATCGACGACGGGAAGGTATTGGAATGTTTATAGAATTTTTCTACTAAGGGTGCCTTAATGAGCGACCGGTGACGGCACACGTTCTCGGGCACGAGTAATATCAGAGTTATTGTGCAAATGATATCATTTTAGTACCTTGTTGTCATTCAAGAAATATTTAATAACGCTGTCGCGTGATTTTCTTCCGAACGGCCGAAAACTTGAGGAACGAGCGATTAGGTCCATTTTTAAGGATTGAGCAATTAATTCCAATTGAACTCTCCCTGCGAAAAAGTGTGTACTAAATTGCTAACACGCAAACAGGGAATATGTTTGCGCGGATGTGCGCGTACTGTTTTTTATTGTTAATCTCCATTCGTCTGTAGAAGCGAGGAAGGTTGGGAAAAATTCAAGAGGCGTCAAATGTGACATCCAGAATGCCGCATTCCGAAGACGGACGACAGAGGCGAGGCGATTTCAACGAGAGTAATAGCCTTGTTACTTCCAAGGCGTAGATGCAGCTGCAGCTGCGACTCCGGGGGCCGAGAGGCTGAGGAAACTTTCGCGAATGACGCCCTGCATTCTGCAATATCTCGCTCGTGGGACCTTGCGAGGAACAGATGACGCAGCTGCAGAGATTGCAGTTGCGAGCCGACTGAGTTCTTACTTACCGGATCGGGGAAATAACTCGAGACGTCGATATCGAAGCACCGACGAGCACCGTCGGATTACTAAATTAATATCTTCGGGTCCCTATTAGAGGGTGCAACTGCAAGGATGCGAAGGTGCAACGCGCGCTCGAGGAGCATTATCCTGCATCGATTTATTAGCCTCGTCGTAGGAGTGAATCGCGAATATCACGGGAAGATAATTTTTCACTCCCGCGAGCCCTTCGTAGAAACAATTTCGAAAGGGAAACGTGGTGGGGAAAAAATGGCGACTGGAAAAGGTGATATCGCCGGCAGAATGGACTTTCAATGTGAACTCTTCCGTCCCCAATCTGTCAGGTCAGTCCGGCCATTTATCAAGGCTGACTTTCGAAACGTTAACGTCAACCTGAGTGCGCTATTCCGCGGTCCCGAAAGGGATGATTTACGGATCGATGGCTGGCCAAATGTTTCCACTGGCCCGTCACAGGGGGGCGACCTTTCTCGGAGTCATTTTAGCCAGACGATACGCGAATTGGCTCGTTCGCGCCGACGGAGGCCTTCCAGGAGGGACTCCGTCAGAATGAGCTGTCCACTTTTCCTTGGGACGGTCATACTTTGGCAAATTCTCGAAATGACCGCGTCCGCGGTCCCGAATATCGGAATCAGCTGTTCGCGACGACGGCGCCATCTTGAACGGCGCCACCCGAGTAGTTATGTCACGTTTAATACTCTCACATTCGTATGACTTCTGGTGCACCTTCGCCCCTTAGTAAACCAATGTAGACAGATTTCTAATGTAAGCCATAATCTCCTTTCGATATTCCTCAAGTCTTCGGTCGCCCACCGACACCTTACAACGTAGTCAGATTTTACCGCCTCGACTAATTCGGATAATTCGCATAATTGCGTCTAATGAATTAAAAAATTGATTAACGGTTAGACTGGAAGTACGTTGGAAGTGGGTCCTCATTGTAGGCCTTAAACGACTTTTGGGGTTCGGTTGATATTTGTCGTCCTATCTAGCGCGATACCGACACCGGTGTAGGACGCGAAGTTCGCGTAGAGATGCGAAGACTTTTTATCGGACCTCCGCGAGAGGATACACCGACTATCCTAATTTAATCTAACGTTAGCTCCGATCGCGGCAAGTCGAGAGCTTCGAATTAGAATGACTCGCATCAGTTCAGTCGCCGTAAGGGTCCTCGATCGATGGACCCGCGACAGTCGATTATCTTATCATCGCGACCGTTCTGCCCTTTCTCTCCAACCCGTCTAATCTGCCGCGCAAACTCGCCCTAAGTTAAACGTCCAATTTAAGCAGGGCCAACGGAGTCGCTGCATGATTCCACGAGCCATAACGTATTTACGAGCAGGACCTCGGGAGTGTTCTCTGATAAATTGAAGCGCGGTAGAACCTCGTAAAAGGAGCGTCACCGGAGTTAATACGAAGGACAATTTCGAGTACGCTCTATCTCTCAAGTTATGGGCCGACTTATCAAAGTGATCCACAGCGACGAGATCACTAAAATTTCCCGCTAAAAATTATCCAGAATCTCTCTCCCTCCAGTGACGCATCACCCTCAAGAATTCTGCAATTTATATTCTCGGAAAGATTGAAAATCGGACAACACGGAAGTGAATTGGAGCAAAGTGCTCGGGAGAAAAAGATTAAAGCCCCGGACTTCGGTTGAGCGAAATTTTTCCCAAAACCGACAACGTTTTTGCAATCCGTCATCGCCGTGAATGGTCGACGTCGCGAAAGTTGAAACGAATTCGGAGTTAAATGACGTAAGCCGGTGCTCTGAGAAGAACCGCCTCTGGCCACGATGAAAGAAGTGGCTGGGAGCTGGTTTAAATAAGTTTAACTAGGATTTCTGGTACTCTCATGCCGTGACCCCATTCGCAAGGGACGTCGCGAAGACTTTGCGAAGACGTCGCTAAGGCAAGGGGCCGGTTCCAGCGAGCGCCGCCAGAGGCGTCGCGGCGCTCCGGGGGCGCCGCGTCGACTCGGGCAGTCGATATCCGGGAAAGGACGTAACGGCGGAGCGAGGGATCATCAGGGGCAGGGAGACCTTTCGGGGTTTACCTCGACGGAAGATGCCCAGATGAGTAAATGGGCACCCTTCCTCCCGGATAACTTTGCGATCGATTTCAGGTACTTCGTTTGTCACGGCGCCATTCGGGGAGAAGAAAAAAAAAATCCCGTTCGCATGCAAAAGGGGAGTTCCCACGGCATTTCGATTCGCTCGGCACTCTTGGCCTTAGTCCATATATATCCAGACCTCGCACTGGACCTCCCACTTCCAAACTTTCCATAAGCGGAATGGCATTAACCACGTGGGCGAGTTGTCGGCTCGACATTGGTTTACCTCTTCCACTGAAAGGCGAAGTCCACGCATATAGGGTCTAAAATCTGATTGGGCCCTTTTTACACGTAGGCATTCTAGTTCGTGCCGACGGCTCCGTGAAATTTGAGTTTACCCCTTAAATTTCAATGCGAGGTCTGGATATCCGTGGTCTAAGCTCCTTTGGCCCGCTCGACAGATTTGCCATATGACCGTGCGCCCGCAAAATGGCACCTCGACGCGATCCCAGCGATCCGGCGTCCCTCGGGCCACCTAACCTCAAATCGTAGCCTCGATGGGGCTCACACCCGGGTCTCGTTGTAAGGGCTGCCGGATATGCCGAGAGCCTGCCGGCGACGCTCGGCGTCGCCGGGCACGTTGAACGCGACGTTCGGCACTATCGTGGGATCGACCGTGGACTGGGATTGGTGGTATCGAGATTGGCCCGGGGCCTGAGACTGGTGCGAGTGGGAAGAGGACGAGGGTGGACCTTCGCTGATGGAGGTCGTCGATGCCAGAATACGTCGACCCCGTACCTGGTATCGCTGGGGGTAACACCGGCCGCAACAGGAGTGCAGCAGACCACCCCTCGAGGCGGTGCTGTGGGCCGGCGACGTCAACGGCGACGGCGACCCGGGCCTCTTCGGAGCTCCGTTGTAGGGCACCTCCATCTCCACGAACTCTCGGTCCTGAACATGTCACCAGACAAAGGACCATCAGTCGGGCATCGATGATAATAAATATTAAACGTTAACGCGGGAAATATGATACTTGAAAGATCGCGAAATCTCCAAAGATTTATTCTCCGGTTAGGCCATCAGCAGTTTCCGACACTTTTATGAATAACTCTCGAGACGGTCCCGCTAAGAGTAAAGGGCGTCCATCTTTTCTTCGGAACTTTCCCGGAGATAAGAAGCGGGTCAACTTTGCATAAATGAAAATATTGCCCGCGAGCAATTCATCCGAACTCTTAGAGGCACCTTATCGGAAGCTGGCGAGAAATTAGAACGTCCCGAGACGACGATCGATTTCCCAGGTTTCCTCGCTTTTTCCTCGTGTCTCCTCGACCCGGGAGAGACGGTGAAGCCACCCATGATTCCAGCTGATAGGAGACGCTTCGTAAATAAATGTCGATTCCGTCCGGCGCTTGTTTCGAGTCCACCTTTTAAAATCCTTGACACCGCGTCATCCTGGGCACGGGACGTCTCCGGGAGTTATCTTTGCGAATCGAGTCAATGTCAAGGCAGTTCCCGAAGTAACCGCGAAATTCGCCGATGCGACGCGATCGGCGGATCGCGGTTAGCGGTCCGACACGAGTTTCCATTTCAGCGGCGATATTAACCGGAAGTCCCGACGACAAGAACGATCTCGGCTTAATGGAGCCGGTGGTTCGCTCGTAAATCCTCCGCCATCGTCCATCTCGTAAATAACACCCCCCGCGTCTCATCCCTGTCCCCGGTAACGCGGTGGTCAATGGCGAACCTGCGTACGAGGGTTGTCATCGACGTATCGGTGCGAGCCCTGCGAGGCATCAAACATTTTTCTCGGCTCCGGTGCTGATGGTAAAGGGTTGAAAGCCACTTCGGTGCCCGCCGGATAAATCGACGTCGACGTGTCACGGTATTGTCTGCCCGCGACCGATGCGACGGCCTCCCGGGGACCCCTTTCCGGTGGAACCCGACATATCCGGATTCTGATTTTCCTCCCGTTCGCGATATATCCCACCAGGAAGTCGGGAAACAGGGAAACGAAAGTGAGCTCGATGTCCCGGAGGAGTCGGCTCGTATCGGAATTTGATTGATGCATCGCGAGGCAATCTCGAAACCGCCCAACTTTCCGTTGGAGCGGCCTTACGTGGGGTAGATAATACCAGTCGAGATATATATGCCTCATCGTTTAGGTGGCGGATGTACTTAGATCGGCGCTCGCTGCCAAAAAGTGACCCTCCACGTTGCATCTTTGATGGGAACCCCGACTCACGTGAGTAGGCACAGGGGGAGGATGCACGCTTTTCCGATGGAAGGAGTTATGCCCTTCGTCTCGGGCGCGACAAATATATTCAGATCGGCTCCCCCTTGGGAGTGCTCCTTCCCTCCGCATAAATATACCGACTTCTCCCTCCTCTCCACATACATCATAGCGAGGGCTACTTTTCGCCGAGAAAGAGGAACTTGTGCGCGTGACAACTTGTAAAAAGAAAGTATCGAGTGGTACATTTGGTCATTTCAATATTTTTATACGCACGACGCCCGATTACCTCGCGGCCGTATTTTCTTGCCCGGTTACGACGTGGACACAAAAGTTCTACCGAATTTAATCCGTAAAATTTTCTCTAAAGTCTGATAAAAATCTTACGAGGAATTTCGGGAAAATATATCGGGCCTATGTGTTTTCGAAGCGGTTGCACCCGAGGAGCATTATTGGAGGGTGGTGCAGGGTACTTTATATGCAGCGCATGCAAGATCAGGATGCACCTGGGAATGGCGTTTCGCACATAGTTTTCAATATCGATAGTCACGTCACTGGTCGTTTTAACGGGGAACCTATTTGGACGGGCAGTTTCGGGAATACTGGGTTAATTGCATCCAGCCGAGGATTTTTAATTCCCCTCCAGGAATAATTTCGCGACTGTCTCGTAAAACTGGCGCCGGTATTAACCGATGCACCATATACCCCACGTAGCGCCGAAGAAGACGTCCATGTTCTACATGGTTTATACGCGCTATAAGGGACGTCATGGAGCATCGAACAAGAGCAGGGTGCTTGTCGTTTAAGAGCATCCGTTCCAGGGCGATAACTCGATTTCGATCTGTACCGCCAGCTGGAACCAGTTGAATCGTAATCCGATTGACTCTCCCAGCAGGCCTGCCTCGGATCTGACGGAAAGCCGTATCGGACCACCAGGCAGATTTTCGAAACGGCACGAACGAAGAGTCCTAAGGGTGGACGGAAAGGGTCATCAAGTTCTGGATGAAAAAATTCCCTGGGGCTGTTTATGCATTCGATGCCCGAAGAGTTCTCCCGGGGATTGTCGTAAAATTTCTAAGGACGCATGTTTTATGCATCCCGTGTAACCGCGATGACTGCGTTTTCCCATTTTTCCGGAAGAACCGCGACCGTTTCCATTAAATAACGTCATTTACGTGCTCCGAAATTGCGAGACGTTCACCGTGGTAAACGGATCGCGGTACGTGTGGTGTCATCAGAAGGGAAGAATTACAACCGCAAGGAAACGCAAACCCGTGAAAATGACCAACGCAAATCCCACCGTTGCGCCTGTAAAAATTGGAGTCGTCGACGCAACCAATCGGCGAGGTACTTCCGAAAGAATAACCATAACTCCGCAAAACTGCCGTCCCCTACATTTACACGTGATCGGTATTACCGTAACCGCAGTTACGACACCGGTGACATTTCATTTCTCCGACCTACATCCCCGAGCTACGTCTCGCAGATGCAGTGCGCACGCACAATGCAATTTTTATCATATTCCTTCGCGCAGCTGCGCCCGCCGAGAAGGGAATAAACCGGGGGTGGGTTTACATCGGAGCCGCGAAAGTAACCCAATAATTCGCCAACTTGACGCGGAGTGATGTTTCCGACATCCTGGGGCAGAGCTGACGTCACGCAGCGCGGTGGGATCAATTTCGGGAGGCGATTGCAGCACCAAAAAGTTGACAGCCAATATCGGGACCCGCGGCTGCGAAGACGGCTCGAGGTCTGCCGGCTTTCGAAGCTTTCTTCCGTGAAAATGGCCTTCCATAATATATGAGATGGAAAATCGAGTCGACCCGTGGGCCAGTTATTATTAGAATCGCACCGGGTTTGCGCCGAGGGTGGCTATAATTAGCGCGAGAATGACGTCCTGGTATCAAGCCGGATATTCGATCGACCATGAACACAACGGAGCCGACACAGGGCAGCTTCCCCTCGCGGATGCTGACGACCTGGAGATCGATGCAGAGGGCAAGAAAAGCCCCGGAGATTAACTGCATCCTCCTGATATGGCTAGATCGGCTCGTTCCATCGTGCCAAAGCGATAGACCATTAATTAAATGCTATTAAGTGCGGGAATTAAAATTTTAATATGTTTGTACGATACATTCGGAAGTATAGGGTTTTAGGGTTTTATTATACATTTTTGTCCACCTTCATCGGTTGACCCTGAAATATTAATCTGGTATTGGGAGGAAAGTTAATCGGTTTAGAGGGCCGTTTGGGATACCGAAGTTAATTTTCCAACGACACGGCGCACTTCCCTTAAGGAGTATTTTGGTACGTAGAAAATCTCGGGGAAAGTAGGGAAAAGTTGAAAGGAGGAGGAAGAAGAAGGACTTCCGTCCCTGTAGGCGCTTCGAGGGAACTTTTCGGAGCTTGCACGTTGCCGGATGGCTTGGAGAGATTTCGAGAAAAGTAAACAGGGGCGGAATGGATTCCAGGGCAAGGGGAGATACTCCCCTGAAACTCAAGAAGGGATGAATTCTGCATCGATATTCATGACGGATCGACTCGGATCCGACTTGGCCAAGTTGCCGTGACAAATGGGGAAAAAGCCCCACCGAAGTCCACTTCGGACCGTGGAAGAAAAGATGAGTTTGAACGACGAATTCCAGGGACGAGTCATTGACCCCGCATTTTGGAAATGGGAGCAGTTTCCAATGATGCGCCATTTTACTAGAGCACCCTAAAAGAAATTACTCCACGGCGTGCCCTGCAATGAATGTTCATGAAACTAATGTCGGAACAAATGGAGTACACGAGTACACGAGTCGATTGTTGGCACCGCGACCGTGATTGGCAAGCTTCGAGAGGAAGAAGATTAGTTTCGGAAAGCATGACACGTGCCAATAACTGAAAATTAAGACCGAAAGGGCTTGGCACTCTACCCCGAGAAATGGGATAGAAAGAGTAAGGCATGTACCAGTAACTGAAAACTTCGTCTTTTCAGGGTGCCAAACCATGCTCGGTTCCTCGTGTATACACCTATCCGAGTCATTGCTCTGTAATTTAATGTACTTAACTGTAGCGAGACAACCAAACAACATTCGTGTAAAAAGGAGACAAAAGACGTTTTCGCACGGTGTACGACGATATCAAGGATAGTACAAGGCAAAATATGTCAACGTAGGTGTGAATGCGACCTCTCTTCGGAGAGAAGTTCTCAACTGCATCCCATCGAAGCGCCAAGATCAGATCGAAGATTCAATCGGCTTTTTGGAATAATGGTTCTCCTTTGGGTAACCACTTAACCTGATTTCTTAACAAATTCCGAGCTTTTCCGTAATTCCTCGCTCTTCTGTCTCGTTATTCTTTGAACCACGCGACCTATTCTCTGGCCTGAAGTGCGAATCTCTTTTAAAATCGGAGCGAAGAAAGAGGTTCCACGGTATCGACGAGTGACATCTATCGATACCTGATTCGTTCATGCTCCGGGTCTACGACCCCCCTTATTAATTCTAAATCAGATTATTCGAGTCGCCGACTCGGAAAAAAATTATTAAAATATTCTTCCTACATCCTCGAGTATTTTTCACTGAAATCCGTGAAATGGCCAGGGTGCTGGGCCAAGAGGAACGATTCGATTGTACCGACTAGATAATTTGATATCGCTGGATAAATAACGCATTTATATCAAAATCAATCGAGCGTTAGCTCGCAGAAACGACGATATTCAGTTTTAAGCGTAGAATTGTGCCAACGAAAAATTATATTTTATACACAGGACTGGAAGGCATGCCCCATGTTTTTTTTTTCTCGACTAATTTTTCATTTTAATATCTACTCGTAATTGGAATAATCTGAATAAATTCTTCCAAGGTTCGGTAGTCAGGGTATCGAAGCACTCTCGATCTGCACCTTTTCATCATCGAGGATCGTAATTTTCCGGTAGCCACTTAATTCGCGATGGAGGATTTCCGACGTTAGAGGGTTTATTCAAATTACCGGGGTGGTCAATACCCACGAGTTGAGCCCCGGCTAAAGTCCGCCATTGTTACGCCGGACGGTTATTAACGACCGGTCGTCCGAGAGAAATTATTATTTCCTGGCAAGCTTTTGCTCAAATAACGACGACAGCTTCTACGGGACGACGTGGTCGATAATGTCGGTATACGCCTCTGCCAATTGGGTTAGGACTTTCGAGTAAATAGACCTCCCGAGTCCGAAATTGGGTGCGTCCCGCTAACGGAGTGTTAGCTCATCAAATTTACTGCAGCCGACAATCTTATTAAACCGTAGAAAATTTCCGAGCCGAAGTCGCGCGAAACCTGGCAGCGGATTTCTCAGGCATCTGCAATTCGGTTGGATTTAATATCCGGACTCCCGGCTCGTTATTCAAGAAAGTTAGCTTCCGGAATTATCGTGCCCTTACTTTGCTCGTTAGGAGTCGCGAGGAATCCTAAGAAGAAACAAACTTCCCCGGACTGGATGGTAACTGCTTCTTAATTGTCATGTATTCAATATTACGGCGATAATTACGAAGCGGGATACCATTTTCACCAATTCTAGGGAACGTCCCTTGAAGCGGTTCGCGCTTTCCCCTCTGACTCGGATCCGATGGACGTAGGAAATATTTCTCTGGCTTACCGTCGTCTTCTCCAGACACCGGAGAAGATGATGGTGCTGCAGCTCGAAGATGTCCTCCTCCTTGTAGTTCTCGTCGAGCTGAAGTCCAGTTTCCTGAGCCGCCAATCTCGCCTCGGCGGCCTTCTTCTTGCTGACGAAAGCCGCACCACTCGACGCCTTTGCGATCCTGATGCGAGCCAGCCTTGCTTTCTGGAAAGATGAATAAATTATTTTAATATTAATCCATTAGTCTCGGGCTTGCAGATCTACCGGAGAAAAATTAATTTTTCTAAAGCTTTCCAAGAATTATATACAGAGCGCCTGATAATAATTCGGCACGATTCTCGAACTCGTCCCTAAACCCGCGTAAGCCTTTAATTCTTGGAGGAATTCCATTAATTCGGAACTCCCTAAAAATCCACTCCTCTCGATCTGTTTATTAAATTAACCCAATCGAACCACGCTACTCGGTGAATAATCGCAGCCCATTCCGTAGGCCAAGAGGTCCAAATAAGCTTCATCTTTCTTGGCATACCTCCACCGATTCGGTGCCGCGCTACTTTCAATCTTTCTTTTCAGGCTCGCAATCGAAACGTAATTCCACTATTTCAAGTGTCGCGCCACTGTACTAAATAATTCTCTCGTAACGATCAATGGCGCGGGCATGTAGCGAAATGTTGCCGGGCAATAATGGCCCATTAAAATTCGACTTATAGACGCGTTTGCATATGCAGGAACCTTCGAATCTCCTTTGGCACGGGCGGAGCTCTCTATCGTTAGGTGTCGCAATTAACACACGAGGATGCGGCACCGGAGACCTTGTTATTTTTTTCCCCGCCATCGGCGCACTCGTTTCACGACCAATTAAGCTTTTAGAGCCAATTCCTGTGAAACAGCGAGCGGTAAGCCCTCGCACCCTCTTCCCATCGTAAGAACTTCCGGTCCGAACGGCAGCTTTAAGCTCACCTAAACAATCGTTGCTGCCCTGCAAAGTGCATTATCGCACTTATCAGAGCATTATCTCTTTAATCGACTTCTTGGCAACCGATTTACTCGGCACTGATCAATATTCATGAACTTCGAGTTCGACTGCTCTTTCTCGATCTTCGGACAAGAAGTGCGATTTCGGAGCGCCGGAAGTCACTCGAATGCCGGGAATTCGAATCGAAGCAGCCTCGATAATGGCCCCGAATAAATTAAACCGACAGCCGCGGTACGTTTAACTTCAACAGGCGATGGCGTCGACGTGGATCGACGACAATAATCGATAATTCGGTCGATCGGTCCCAACGACGCCTTCGATCGTTCCACACCCCCCAAACCCTGTCTCGGACTTCCAGCATACGTGTACATAGATATACAAATTATTATGCAGCTCACTGGCAGCGCGATGCTGCAGCGTTAATTAATTGCCCATAATTAGTACGTGCTCTGCCGGTGGGAGTAGGATTTCTAGGTTAGGTCTGCTAGCGTTCGTGTGCGTCTCTAGTCATTGATTTTATTCGGGAACGCTTTCATGACATAAATGCGCAAATTGTGGAAATCTAGTCGGCTGGATTATGGCTCTAATTATATGCGCTGTTTCGTCACTTTGGGGAGGAGTCATTGTATCTTAGATTTTTAAGACAGAAATAAATGAATTCAACTCGTTTGTGGGGACTGGATTGTTGCAATGGATGACTGTTTGCACCGCGCGGGTAGTACGTTTCTTTTAAAGAACATTGAAGAGAACTTGCAGAGAATAATTTTTTTTTCCCGGATAACAAGATCTGACCGACGATACGTGGGGTATTGGGTGGTTGCCAAAAGCGATTGGCGTGTACATTTTGCGTTAATTAGTGTCCTTTATCGATTCGAGCCGCGACTTTGAAACTGCGGCAAATGGACTTTGCCGGTCGAGTAAATGTTCCCTTTTCGATCACGACGCGTTTGATTTATAATTCCCGAAATCGTGGATTTTGTCCACTGTAGGGAGATGAATACAGATTTTCGTTCTCATTCCACCCCGGTGAAATTCCCGAAACAAAACGTAAATTACGGGAAAACGAGCATCTGACGTCAAACCCAAAACCGACTGCCGCGAGTATAGGTGTTATCACGTATCGGCGACGGCTAAAATGTAGAAAATGGAAAATGAAATGCAAATTGGAATGAATGAAAACTCGGAGGAAAATCATATTAACCGCAAGTTTAATCGCAGGATTCTCTAGAGGAATTCCGTGGGCAAGTGACCGGTCCAGCTTACTCCATAGCAACGTAATACGAAAAGTACACACCCAAGCCAAACTTGCGCGAATGTACTGAAACCGAGAGTATGCAGATATCCCCGGAATATACTTGCCAAAATGGCAAAGTTTTTTAAGCTTGCCTAAGCGTTGTTTCCAGAGTTTGGACGTCGCAAAGATGTCGCTCGGTCGATGAGCGATATCCTATAAACCCGTAAAACGTAAAATATCCCCTCGATCCCTGAATAACACTCCCATGAATCACGTCCTAACCTCGAAAATTTCGGTACACCTCTCACTTTAGACTTTTATTCCCAGCGGACCAGCAAGAAACGGTGTTAATATAAATTGAACAAGCGCGTAATTACGCGGTAGAGAAATCGTAAAAAATGCCTACGGTTTTGCTCGGCTCTCTCTAGGGGGGGTTTATGGAGGAGCTCGCTCTCTCGAGTTTGTTAGAGCTTCCCGGTGGATCGACAAAGCTCTTCCTCGAGCTTGCGAGGTACACGAGGCTCGGGGCGCGTAAATATATCAGGGGGCGTCGATGCCGCGATTATTTGTTTTACGAGGCCACACGCGGCGCGCATCGCAAGCTCGCCTCCGCAAGCCCGCCATGGCCGAGGAAAGCGTCGAAAGCGCCGAAAGCTCCGAGTAAACCCGAGCCGAATAAAAGCGCCACCTCCGCTACCGGAGGTGTTTACATCGACCGGTGTCTTGGAGCATCTGCAAAGTATCACGAGGACCCCGGGCTGATCGTAAAGCCGTTTACATAGCCCACGGCAAACAGAGCTTGTACCGCCATAAGCTCTTCCAGCTGAGCTTGTGCCCGTCGATGGCACGGCTTGGAAATTTTCGAAAAATCGCGAGCTCCGAGCCTGCGTAATGGAAAGCTTCGAGTTGAAATACTCGCAGATCTTTGGATTTCAAAAATCACTCGCAACTTTATTTTTTTTTATCGACGCGCGCGTAAGTGCAAAAAAATTCGAGACAACGGAAATTGAAGTTGCGGTCGATTTCGAAAGCGGGACGAAATTATTGAACACAGTCGACGATTTGTTTGGCAGCCTCCGTGTATATGCCTCCGATGACAATTCTTTATTGCCATCTTGAAAGCTCTCGAGAGACCTCGAAAAGCTTTCCGAGACGATTGCGCGCACTCGAAGGGGCGTTATATTTATCGGAGCAAGTTATTCGATTATCGAGCCAATCGTTACCGAATAACTCGTCGAGGAGTTCAAACGCATCGAGTGGAGCTTTTCGAGTCTTCTCGAAACGCAGCGAAGGAGGTCGGGAAGATTTTCTCTTGGAAATTTTATCCCCGCTATCGATCGCCACTTTCAAAGCCGAGCTCCTCCACTTGCCGATGAATTTATTCCGCACTTTGATTTAACACTTTTGATGCCGAGTTCGGAAAGTCGCGCGAACATTTTTATCGACTTAACCCGGTAACGTAGCAGACCGTTTAATAATAAAAATTCTTAAAAATTTATTCACGGATCGATATATTTATTCCTGCGGCTAAACTGATTTCTTTGCCAGCGATGGCCCAGGATATTCCCCTTAATCCCTGATTGGCTGATAATTACGGACGTACCTGACCTCAAAGTAGGGTGCCGCAACTAATCGACCTGGTGGATTCCCTCGGCTCGGTTTACAAGGCGGCCTTTCACGAGTTCGCGAAACTCCCAACATATAGGGTGGGTCATTAAAGTCTACCGAATAAATCTCACCGGCGATAAAAGATTAAAGGGGAACCAATGGCCGGCTCGGAAAAACGTATCCCGGCCCGCTCTCGTACCGGCGAACGCTTCGTCTTCATCGGGCCCGAGATTTTATTTTGCCCCTTTTCATTGTATTTTTTCATTTTCCCTTTTTTTCCATCTCGAGGGAGAAGCTTTGAGGCTGGCCCGGGACAAATGAATATTTAAGAACTAAGGGAGAGTGCCATAACTTGTGTACGATCTTCCACCGTCTCCCTTTCTTCTCAGTTTCCCGCCCTCTCTCTTCCTTTTTTTCTCTTGGCTTTTATTTTTACCTTTTCCCATTTTCCTGGCGTATTTCCATTTTCCGGTTGCCCACTCTCAATCTAGGAGTGTGTTTTTTCAAGGCACTACCCACAATAGGGCCATGCCTCGCTAAGTGGAAACTCGCGGAAACTCGTGTCCACTTTTTAATACAATTAAATAATTTAATCGATGGAAGAAATAATCCCCCCAAAAGTTACTTAAAATTCGATGCCGCTTATCGTTTGGTCGAAGCTCATAAAATTTCTGCTGAACTTTTCGGCGCAAATACAGAGACTCCGTAACTGAGAGTATGGTAAAGACAAATTCTCTCCGTTGTTTCCGTTTTCTCCCTGGTCCATCATCCTCCAACTTTACTTGTTCCTCTCTTTCACCCTCACGTCGTCGCCCTCTACCTCTTTTTCGATCCCTCTGTTTCTGACAAGCTCTATCTCTCTCCCTCCCACTCATTCCCCGGCATCGTTACTTTTTTCTCCAACACCCCGGGTGTTACTTTTCTCTTTTTCCCTCCGTCTATCTCTCCGTTGGCTGGCCGACAAAGAAGGATTCTGAAGTACCGGCGTCACCGAGGGTTTATTCTAAGAATAACTGCGACAATAAGGGCGGCAAATCTCGACATAGACGCTCGAAAACGTAAATTATTAGCCAGGGCATAATAAACGAGAGTATGCACTACTTTTATGAGGTGCTTTCACAGGTTAAAAAAAAAAAGAAAGAAATTAGACTCGTAATAAAAGCAACCTTTGTACCTCCGTGCATTAAACAAATATGACGTTTGGAACGCATAAAGTAACGCGGTCAAAAATTTGTGACGTAAACTGAAATTTTAATGAGAATCTAAAAAGGCAGGATGAGCGAAACGAGAGGGTACGCTCTTTACCATAGTTGATAAAAATTAGCCGATGAAAATTTCCGCGGAATATTTAATGTGCAATGTATTAGGTTAAATATTCTCATTTTCGAGTCGTAGAGAAATTCTCTATCGGGCACTGGCGGAAAAGTAGATCGCTCCTTGGTTGGCTCCAAATGAAAAACTGGTCAATGAACGGACGGAAAAGGGAAAAGTCAATTAGGGTAAATGAACGTTGATTCGCCAATCGGCGACTCCGATGAATCTGCAAAGCCGGCCGGTGCTTACGAGATGGCAATTAAGGCAGCATTTAAGCAGCATTAAATGCTGCATTTGCGCCACATTGAAGCCGCACTTAAGCCGAAATTCATTAAAGCTTGCCACGTCGAACGTTCAACATAATACACGACCGTCCTCTCAACGAGAATGCAAAATTATGCACCTGCAAGCCAGTTGCAAGCGAAGCACTCTTGATCCTCGAGATGCGCTCTACATTTTCTACTTAACAAGAATTTAACACTTCCGTGACCAGAATACCGAACTCGATGCCTCGATGGCGCGTTATCGGAAAAAGAAATATTATACATACGCAGCAATTAATTGCAATACCACCTTTTAGTCGAAAGTAGCGCACTCGAGTAGAAATGAACCGTATAAATAATACGTGGCAATATGGCTTTAATAATTCCGTGTCGTTTCCAAGTCTCGCATTTGTGGGCACGTGTGTACCAAAACCGTAAACGCGCGGCCGATGTAAATGGCTTGGAAGCGGAATTAAACCGAGCTTAAGGGTTGAAAGCATAAAGCTTGAAATCGGACACTTTGTCGACCTGATCCGTCACAGGGATAAAAATGGACACGAGGAATATCCCGAAACTGGTTTGGACCTCGAAAAATAATTCTGGAATTAAACTAACGATTAAAAAAAAAAAATAAAGAGGTTTACCATCAGGATGTGGACTCCCGCTAAAGAAAGAACAAACCACGAAAATCAACGCCTGGGTCATTTCGAGTCTCCAGAAATAAAGCAACCCGCGTCTTCGGGATTATAGCTTTCCTTGGAAGCTTTTTAGTCTCTCCCCATCTAGTTTATTTGCATCGTAAAATTTCTTTCGGCTATTAAAACTGACAATGATCTGCAGTCTTTCCCGGGCAAAGTACGTCATCTCGGCATGTAACTACGAAAAAAGTGAATAAAAAGAGCCCAGGCAAGAGACACGAGATCTGGACCATCGGTTACCCTCTTCTCATCCACGTGGCCCGTTTCACCAGCTCGTAATTATTTTCACCTGCACTTAGCGCAGGTATTTTTAATTACGTCAAATATTCCGCAGTTCCGAGGTTCGGGAATTTCTCGAGTCCGATAAACCGCGAAAGAGGACGGAAGGTGGATTCCAGTGGGATCCGAAAGGACGTAACTCGTTGACAAGTCGCAAGAACAATTCGCGAATGCGGAATTAAGCGTGCTTTTCATGAAACCCAGCTGGCCGATATTGCGCCATCGCCAATACACGTCGATGCGCCGATTCGAGGCCGATTCGGTTCGCCATTTCCGATCGCTTTAATGAAATTCCCGACAAATTCAGGGAATCGATTTTGACTTCTTCTCCAAAGGGGAGCTTTTCGAAAAACCTCGTCCGGCTCTCCGGGAGCCATCTCCCCTGCGCTCGTCATTTTCTCCCCGAAGAAATAAATTTCCGCTCGTCTGGCGAGCTTCCGCCATGTCAGGGACGAATTCAACCGAGTTTAATTACGTAAGCCATTTGTAATCGTATCCGTTCCTCCCTCTCGCCCTTCCTTGGGACTCCGGTACTTCCATTCAAAACATTCGAAATTCGCATCGCCGGGGCGGATTACTTTTCCGCGAACGGCACCATGAATATGAATTTTACGTCAAACTGTATTTAAGGAGCTTTGGGAAACCACTTGTGGAAACCGCCTCCGACAAGGTATTTAAACAGAGCTTTAATCTTGTAAAGCTACCGAAACACCGGAAGGTCCTCTTTAAAACGCTCCCGCCCCGATGCTTAAAAGATTATTTTAACTTTCCGCCCTATTCAAGGAGATTCCCTATTTTCTCGACAAATTCCATAACGCGACTTATTCCGTTGGGTATTCCTCGTAGGAGGGAAATTTATACGGGCAGGGTTTACAACCTTATAAAATAGATACACGGATTAAGGTGACTTTTTTTCGTGCCTCCCTTATTTTTTCTCGGGTATCTATTCCTCGATTGAAAATCGACGCCACTCGACGAGTCACCCGGTACATGTCGTAAGCATAACGTGCTAAGTAACGACGTCGCTCGGGGGCCATTAAGCCGTGATTTATTTCTACATGTAAGCCCCTCGAGGCAGCGCCTTTGCTCATCGAGCAAATCCTCGCCGGTGTTTGCCGACCCAGCGGACCATCGCAAGCTCCTTTTTGGCACTTTACAATTTTCTGCTATTGACATGCCGAGGAAGAGCTTGCGCGCGCGCATCCTTCGTCTCACTCTCTCTCTCTCTGTCTCTCTCGCTTACACGGGAAGCTCGTTAACCTTATTTCCGCATCGACGCGCGGAGTTTCCAGCGTTCCTGCGACATCGCGGCCTGCGACCGAGATAATTTGCGATAATTCCCAATTCTTGCGGGGAGAGGTTATTAACGCGCAGGTACATACCTACCTCGTGCCCATAACGAGATTCGCAAGGAGAGGTTACATAACGAGGGACGTAATGCGAGTTAAGGGGAGCGTGACAACCAATCGTCATGCGAACGGTTTCTAACGAGGATATCTTCGACGAGGTACGAGGTTACGTAAAGGGAGACGTAATCCAGGGGAATAAGGGAAATAACGGTAGGACCTATTTTTGGACCTCTGAAGTGAAACCGACTTATCGAGGAATAAAGAAATTATGTATAATATTACTTAAAATTACGCGGTGTGGAAAATAATTTCGACTCTGTATCGTAAGGATCAAAGCCGATCTATATATTGGCCAGAGTACTTTCGGGTTTGCCCGACCTCGGGGGTGAAAATTCAAGTCTGGCCAGTTTGAGGCGAGCCAGGGTGTTCAAAAGCAAGCTACACCAGAGGAGCCTCGATAGAGAAGCCCCAAGAGGGGCTCGACCACGAGGACCTATAACCGAGCTTGCAAGCTCGGCCGAACTTCTCGGATTATCGGCAACGTAAGAGGGTGACGACGGTGCCGAACTTTCGCAGGAAGTTCATTACCCCGGCGATCGCAATTCGCGGGAGGTTTAAGCTCCGCGATGCCCCGGGAGCCCCGGAAAAGCTCGGAAGCTGGGGGGCGCTTTATTCGGTTTCCGGCGAAAACGCGGGCCGCGCGTGCTCTTCCGTATCTACGGGAGGAAAACTCGTTAACCCGCTTTTTCAGCAGGTGACGCACGAGAAGGCCTGAAAAGCTCCGACGAAGTCGCGAGAGCTTTCGAGGACGGACCGGAAGGAAACCCCCGTGGTGATACGTTGATTCGTTACACGAGACGTGCGCTTTTCTCCGAAGAACTTTTCCCTCGAGACTTCGCCACTTCGCCAGTTTTTCCCCTTCCGGTAGAACGCGCTTTTCTCCGACGAATTATTGACATTTACGCCGCGAAGCGCTTCGTGATGATTTTTGTTTCCCCTGATTTTTATTTTTTTTGTATGCACTCCGGAAATAATTATCCGATACCATTAGGACGAATTTAGCTAATGATAAACTTCATGACCTTGGTCAACATCATGACCATATCATAATCCGCGGGATTATGATAACGGTTCGAGACGAGAGAGGGCACTCTAATTAAGATGCAAAGTAAGCCGGAGATTTGGAGCAAGTCGCGTGACAAAAATTCTCCTGAAAGGAATTTCAAGTCGCCCGTTCGTCACCAAAAAGCTCAGCTCTTCCTCTCGGCGGTTGCGTAGCTTAACCTCCATTCGAACCCGTTCCTTGGGCTCGAAAGACGTCCTTCCCTGTCTCCCTTGCTACTCCTTTTCGCCCTCGTTAATTACATAGCGAAGTCGGGGAAGAAACTAAGAAGAACCTAACCTACAACTCTAACATCCCACTCGACATAGAAATCCGAATTAAACCTCGTGGAAATCATCGTAGCGGACGGACGGCCGAGCAAGACGCGTCGTCAATTCCCGACGAAGGAAGCTTTCGAGTTTTCACCTCACGTACTTAGAACAGAACTTCCCGAGCTCTACCGTCCGTGGTGGAGCTTCGATAAAGCAGAGCCATGACCTTCGACAACGGATCGGGAGGGTTACTTAATTACGGCCAGCCTTGGGCACGATCATCGAGGAGTATCGCGAGAAATTCATTTGGAAAGTCTTTGCAGCACTCAACGGAAGATTGGATCAGAGGAGTGAATCATTCACGAGAAAGCTCCTCGAGATAGCTCCCACTTTATTGGTACCAAGAATCGGAACTGGCATTCGGTAATCGATACTTAGCATCCAGGACTTCGATCCTGACGTCAATGGATTTTGACATGAAAAATGAAAAGCGTATCGGAAATTGTTCCGCGGTATGTGCGATCAAGTGATCGATAACGGATAACAGGATGGATTAAAAATTAATTTCAATTTAAGCCAATCCGATGCGATCGGAGCCACGGCGAACTAAGTGTTAATATCAATTTGCAGATAATTCGCATTAGAGGAATCGTGACTGTCGGCAATGAATTGCAAGAGTTGCGTGCAAGAAACTCGGCGAGCTTCCGGGATGTCGTTTTATCCGCCCGCGATAAAATACGGCGTTTCCTTTGGTAAGCTTCGAATTACGGTGTTTTGCCCCGATACTCCGAAGTTTCCGAAGACGACGGGAGCTGCGCCCTTAGATGCAGACGTCGGAGAAGTCCTTGTAACGCGTAATACGAGCAAGTCAAGGTGGGAGGGAAACTTCACGCCTGCGACGAGCTTTTGTTGTTCCCGTGACGAAATATCTTCAAGCCGTCCTATAACTATGACTTAAGCACGACGGACTTTGTCGAGTAAACTGCTCAAAGCGAAACTTTCGTCGTCCAAGTGACACCCCTTGGCTGGCAAAGCTGCAAACGAACCGCCGCAAGCACGTGGGAATAAATTGCAAGTTAACCTGCAATAATAAATTTACCCCCAGTACTTAGTCGAGCTTAACTTTTTGCTTCTGGATTTTTTAATCATTCCCAAGCGACGGCAGATAAAAAACGGACGGCCGCATAATAGGGAAAAAATTTCTAGGGTACTTTCCGACCCTCCTTTGACATGGTCACGTTTGAAAGGCAACTGTCAATGGGAGACGCGAGCATGTGTACTTATGTACAAAATAGTGGTAATGAACTGAACGAAGTTCCTGGACGTCAGCCAAGCCAAACTCCTTGAAATTCGGGAGCGAATATCCGGTGGATTTAAGCTAGGGGAAAAAAACTAGCATACACTGCCTCGAAGGAGCGACGGAATTCGAAAAAGCTGCGGCATCCCTTCCACGGTGGAGATGAATTATTCCACGAGAACTTCCTCTCTCTCTCTTTCGCGGAGTCCTAAGCTTCGCGAGAAAAGCACGTTCCCGTTTTTTTCGGCCGATAAACGTTCAATTATTCGAGGAAATATTTTTCCCCTCCTAGGGGTGGTAAACATCTTAGGAAAAACTTCCTCCGTTCTTTGCGCAAACAAATGCTCGCGGGGAAACGTGGTTCCTCGTCGTAAGGATGACTCGAGCCAAGAAAATTTTAAGGCAATTACGTTTCTTTTTCCTCCAGACTCTTCCAAGTCCGTGGCCGATAAAGCATCGGCGGTAATTCGGCAAGGGAGAGCTTCTCCAGAAGAGTTTGCCAATCGAGGTCGTGACGCAAGCTCAGCCGAGTTAAATGGCGAATTCAAGTGGCGAAAATCCCTATCTTGGCGGTATTATCGTTCGAAAAAAGAGACGAGGACTTTCTCAAGAGAGGTTTTATCGACCGAGGTCAGGGACCACGCTGCGCTGATTTAAATAACGAATGGCCGATCCAGATGAGGAGAGAAATCGGATGAAAAGAGGGCGAAAGCTGTTTCAAGGCAAAGAGGATTTACCGCATACATTTCTACGTTTCAGGGACCTTTAATAACAAATGATACACGTGAGAAATAATTGCTGAATAATTATTTCATTAACTAGATCATCGCGGTCCATCTCGGATTTCCTACTTCGAGCGATATCAGCTCGAGCACGGAATTTATCGATTGGCAAATCAATGGCAAAAGTCGCGTTTGCTCTTCCTTGTGAAAGCTCCCTCTTTAAGGCGTCCTTTCAAGGGACGCTTCTCGCGGTAACAAAAATTCCTCCGGGCGAAGAACGAGCGGTCGTTTTGTCCTTTTCCTCAGCGGAAGGAGGAGGGAGGACGCAGAGACGCGGCGAGTGCGGGAGGAAATGAGAGGCAGAGAGATCGAAGGAAGGAAGGAGAGAGGGCCGGCACCGAATGGTCGAAAGTCCGCGAGATTCCCGCAATTTAAGAGAGGGAGACGAAGCGCCCCAGGCTCGTCGAGACGTTTGCTCCTTTAACGGCCCTATAAAAGGGGTTCCATCTTCCAACCGAGGGATCCTTAATTGTAGGAGCGGAACTTTCGAAAATTTCCGCCGATCGACCTTGCGGTTTTCCTCCGAGGACCTCTAACCCCCTAGGTGATTTTCTTAGTGATTTCCTCCTTATTTCCTGGCTTCAAATATACCGACCGAATCGATCGCCATTACCGCCCCGAGTATTCATTTTATATCTTCGATTTTACTATAATGCAGCTGAGGAAGGGGGTCGCGTGGTTTTGAAAGGAGCACCAAAAAGCCGAGGCGGGCCTTTGTGCCCCAGATTCGGGGCGGACATCATTTCGATATTTTTCCACGGCGATAGAAATCGAATAGTTTGACAGGAAGGAAGTACAATGCATGGGGTGGTGTTGAATTTAATTGATTGCTCCGGACCAAGTTCGTTAATGGGTTTAAATGGATTGTGCCGTTTGGTATATTTATTTCATTCCTTTTTCCAATTTATGAAAATCCTCCCCAAAGCGTGTTGACTTCCTTCTTTCGATATATTTTTCATGGTTTCGGGAGATAACGTCGTAGGGCGATAATAAGACGAACTGCGGGAACGAGGGATTGGGTAACTTGACAGCGGTAGAGCGATCGGGTGTTGATTCGATCTTGAGTTACAGGAAAATGGCGGATTTCCCGTTGATGGGGAAAGAGGAGACCGAGGATCGCGTTCCCATGGAGGTTGGCAGTCATCAACGTCGATTGACGTCTTTAGAGCCCCGCACTAAAAGCACGAGGCCACTAAACTTACCCCCGGAAGCTCTTACCGCGTTACCATCTTCCTGACAATCGCTTCAAGAGCGGGATAAAGTCTTCCTGGCGCGATCGAGGTCGGCATTACGACCTACGAGCTTTCCTCCCGTGAGATACACCATTTAAACCGATCGAGCTTTTCCCTCGGCCTCGCTTGGAAAACTTGTAGCGGGAAAACTTTCACCCCTATCGCCTCCGATGAAAGCGCGAATCTACGAATTTTCTGCTCCGTTGAATTCCGCGCTCGGCTGAATCAACGCGGCATCCTTGCTCCCGATGGACGTACATTTTCTTTCTTTCTTTTTTTTTTTTTTTTTCTATTCTCGTTAGCCTGGAAAAAGTTGGAATGTTCTTGCACTTAAACCGATAAAGCCTCGCGCGATTAAAGCTCTTCATCCGCAACGTATATCTTTCTCCGCTTCTTTATGGAAACGATCCGAGTTGTTATATCTCTCTTATAATTCATGGCAGCTCTTTTGACGATTACTTGAAAAAGGACAAGGTGTTCCCAACACGACCGAGGTCGATATTACGACCTAGAGGCTTTCTTCCGATGGGATTCGCCATTTCGATTGATCCTATTTCCTATCCCCTTACTCGATAAGCCTCCTTCCTTCGCCCCCAATAGAGGATCGGAGATAGAAATTCCCTGGCGTATAATATTCTTTAAAAATGAATTTCATATAACTCTTAGTAATAAAAATGGTAAAGACAATTTTTCCGGAATTTTAGGTTACCGGTAATGTCACCGTTCAATTTAAGATAAAAATACAGAATTTTGCGAAGGTACCGATATCTCGCAGGCGAATTTTCCCTACACGGAAAGAATTTCACCGAAGGTCCTTTCTCTGAATGTACACTTTTCCAAGTGTCGGTAAAACGAGCCATCGGCTGTAAGTCAATTTTTGGGCAGAGCCGTTCGTTTGGTAATCGATTAGCATCACGGTCAATTCGGCGCGTCGCGTTAATAACGAATAGCCCCGAAGATCAATCCCGGCGAATGATCCAACGTAATTCAAGTTGGCCCGTATATTTTCCCCTAGCTCGAAAATCCTCTCGGCCGAACGACTCTCGATTCTATCGTTGGATAAAAAAATCCGATTACCATTAATCAATTCTCACCCGACGTATACGCTCGACGTTAGTCCGCGGGACGCGCCGCATAGCACGTAAACGCTGACGGTGTATGTACCTGCGAAATCCGTGCACCTGCACTTTTCGTTAAAACGACACAATTCGAAACAGTTCCCGCAAGCTCCTCGCCCCCAGGTGCAATTTAAGCAACTTCGTACGAAAGTGATGACGAATCATAAAGTGGGAAAAAAATTTGAAGATTGAAGTACTAATGAAAATGAAGTCGCGTGAAAAGTATAAATAGGTAATAAAAATCCCGTTCGTTTAATCCTCCCCGAGTGCGCCTATCCGTAAATCCTGTAGTAGGTTTCATGTTACATTAAAGGCGTGTTCATAGCTCATGCATTATTTCCCTCATTTAGAGAAGGGTAAATGGTGGCCAACTATAGCCTCGCCGCACGTGTATATCTGTGATTTGCCCCCTGGCTCTCTCACCATGGGGTCTCTAAATCAGTAGTCCGCGCCATCTTGGATTTCGCCCCCAATGTGTAAGTTTCTATACAGGGTGTCCGAGATATCGCGCTTACAGCGAATATATCGTCAAGGGTAGTAGTTTGAAAATGACACTCACCCTCTGCGCTTTCCTCTTATCCGCCCGTTGATTTTGATGATAAATCCGACTGAAGTTGCTGACGATAACGGGCACTGGTAAAGCGATTACCAGTACTCCGCTCAACGAGCACACACCACCCACGACCTTTCCGGCAATTGTTTCCGGTACCATGTCACCATATCTGGAAAAAGAATCGGAGACATGAAAACCTGGAATTCATTCGAAAGAAATCCTCGAGAAGTGTATCGATACAGAGATATGATTGATATTCCTTGAAACGCTTTTCCTTATAAATTCACGTCGGATGCATTCGATGTATGAAACATTGCGCGTGTAGGAAATAAGTACGGAGGGGTAATAAATTTATACCGAGCGTTCGGACAAGTGATATACATTTCATTGTCAGAACTGACCCGCGGTAGAAGATTTCCCCTAGAAAAGTCAAGAGAGAAGCGCACCAAAATCGACCTCGCGATTATAATTAAACGCTAAGCGACGATTCAATGCGTAAAAAATGGCACGGTTAGATGGATAGAGAAAAGCCAAATTCCCTGAGGAATAATCCGATAATTTTGTCGCATGGCCATAACCTACCTTAAGTCCCTAGCAACGTGCCCGTTTCCGGCACCAAAGTTAATCTCTAACCGATCGGACGATAATCGGCATTGATAAGCAATTTTGACTTTGATTACGAGCTCCCCCCGAAGCGAAACTACGCAATAGCTGCCCTCGAGATATTTCCGAGACTAAAGCGTCCGAGCGCTGACGTCACTACCGTTTATACACTCTCTGTACGCGCACATACACCGCGTACAGTGATAGATGTACTACGGACGGACAGCATGCAAGAGACAGCACTATAACCTCTCGGCTGACCCCTCGAAACGATGCAGTCAACGTTTCTCCGAAATTCTCCGACGAATTCCGCCGGAATTCCCCGCGAGGGGTAGACATAACCTCGCTCTCTCGCGCGGACACCGTGTTAACTTTTGACGAAGTGACCTCTCGGGTCTTCTGAATAAAGGAAACGCGTCCAATAAAAGTAGCCGATCGATCGGGTGAATAATTTCACGGTACCCGGAAACTGCGACATAACCTCTATATTCCGGAAACGCTTCCTTATGCGTCCTCGGACACGGCGCTCGTCCCTGCCTCGCGATTCTTACGTAATTGCGAGTCGGCGGGATACGGCCTACATAGACGCCGCATTATTAAAAAAAAATGTGCTAATTGGCGGAGGCGGTAGCCGTTCGTTAGGTTAGGAACACTTTGCTCGAGCGCGAGAACGAGGCGGCGCAAGAAATGGCGCTGCTTCTGAAGAATGGAGGTTAGGTTAAGCGCCATTGAGGCGGCACGACGCCGCGGGAAAGGAAAATGCCCTTTCCCCTGGACCGCTCGAAAGGGCAAAGTTTCCGTTGGATCCGTAACCGATTGGGGTACTCAGCGGGTAGCAAATAGCTAAGATATATAAAACAAATTATTCTCCTCGGGAGAAAGGATTCCTTTGTTTGACTGGAACGATTTGAGCGGACGTAAAAAATGGCATGGGTGGACAAGGACTAAAGGTTAGTCCGTGGCGACGATCCCGGGAAAGGAATTTTCCCTTGAACCGACGAAATAAGGGTCTTTCCCTTAGGACAGCCAATTTCGCTACGCTGACGTCGTTTTATTCTTCTTCCTTTTCCTCATCTTTGTCCGAGACTTAACGCTATATAACCAGGCTAAGTACCATTTATTTCCGTAAAGAGGCATAAAGTTTGCTCGTCTACCTAATTACACGGAATCATTTATTCTCCTTTCCTTCCTTCTCATTAGAAACGAAAACTTCGGCGTATTTAATGATAGTTTCTAAGGTGGAATTACTTATTGTTAGCGGAATTTTAATTCATCAAGGCCCGAAGAGAATTACCCTCGGTTTGGCATCAGAAAATGTCACCGACAACTCTTGGCCGCCGATAAATTTAATATCCTTCCGAGCTCTGCCTCTCTACCGAATATACACAGCTTCCGTCACGAAATGAAATTCAGAAACCGATGGTGGTAACTTTCCTTACCGAAGTACCTCTCAGGAAATGCCGAGAAGGGTGCTCGTCCAAGAATTCCCATGAAATGTAATAAAACGTCAGTTCGATTAAAATGACGTTAATTAATTATATAATAATTTTTCAAGAAATGTATTTCTCGTTCCTGACAACACTGCTGGGATCGATCTCAACACCGGTCGCAATTATATCAGCATCAATTAAAAAGAGATCGACAAAAGAATATCAGAGAAATAAAAACAGTAATTATTTCCGCCGAGGTAATTAACGTTTTACGGATCCCTGGCATGCGTTAAGATTCCTTATTCTCGAAGAACAGGTTGGGGAAAAGGCTCGGAAAGTGTTCGCAGAGGAAGTTAGGCGTAGACAGAAACTGGCACGAAATGTTCGTACCGAAGTTGAGTAACGCTCGACTCCTATCCCGGCGGAAGAGTACTCGCCTCTATGGAATCGAAGCGCGAGATTGATCGCTTCGCGAAATTCCTCGAGCGGAACTTCCTCGGGGAAACTTTATTAAAGCTTTCGCCCGAACCAAATGTACCTCACAATTTATACGACCCGGATAAAGCGAACGAAGCTTGCAATTTGGAGGAAGAAAAAGGAACGATTTGCGCATTTCAGCAAGTGAGAGGACGAGTTTCTTCCCCGAGGGTCCGGCGTGATTTGTCGGCTAACTTTTACACATCGCCGCGTCAATTCCTTAACCCCGTTCTCTCGACATTCCCCGAACTTTCAATTATAAACGGAGGGAAAATTTACAGGCAATATAAGAGGTAAAGGAAACGTATCGCTGGCCGCAACTGCGCGTCGAAACTGCAGCACGTGGGTAGTAAATGTACGAAACACCCGCTGGAAATTCTCCACTTTCCTCTTATTCCTAGATTGTCATAATTTCAGCCTCGAAATCGTGGAAACTGGGAACCGTGAAAAATTCTCTGGAACGAAAGAAAATACCGGTGGATTCTTTGAAATCGCGGAAAAGATTTTGGAAATTAGCCCCCGGGTCTTGACACCGAAAGGAAAATACGGCACCCGTGGGCGTCCTCGCCATTATGGAAAATAATTCATAAAACGTCGCCTTTGATGCTACGGAAAAGCTAATGGCTTAAAGGAGGAGCATCGCGGCTTTTTCCAGCGCGTCATGAGAACGCGAAGAAAGACATCCAGGCGCCGTAGATTTTCATAAAACACCGGGACATTAATTACGGTGCATCCCGACGCCCCCAAGATGGCGGCGGCGCGATGACGTCAGAGAGCTAGCGAGGCTCGTTATCGTCCCCTAAACCGTCTATCTCAAATTCGCGAAGCTCGACGTCACGGAGCTTTAGCCGAGTTTTCCTCGAAGCCTTTGAGACGCCTCTTTAAGCTCCATACATCCTTGGTGCACTCGCGAAGTCGGTGAGAGCCAATGAGCGCTCTGCATTTCCGTTAGACCCGCGAGGTTCGGCCAATCAGGCAGCAGGTCGAAGAGGGAGAGGCAGATAAATAGGAGTACAGAGACTAACGAGGAGTTTAATCCAGAGGCTGGGAATTATCAACTGACAATATCGTGAAACGTGATTGTGTTCCCATATTAATGTATTAATACTCAATAAATACCATATTCAATTAATAAAAGGTATAAACGGTCAAACGTGGATTTAAGCACTCCCCGATCCTGTTTTCTGTAATCGTTACCAGTTATCGTTGTTGAAATTCGGATGATTTCAAATGGAACTTTCCATTATTGAAACGCGTATTTGGCCTCCGAATTTTGAACGGACGGCGATAGTCTGTTTAATGAAGTGGCAGGAAAGGGACGTTTAAATAGTGGTGATTATTCTGCGGTATGTCGCGGGGTAATTGCGATTCCTGCCTGAGCACATCAAAGGCTGTGATTAAGGTGCAAGGTATGGAAACTTTTGAAAAATTACTGGAGCAGGAAGTGCATACGGAAGAGTACGGCAATCATAAGCACCGACCAAACCAACGCCGGTAGCGAATACATAAAACATTTAATGTGAACTTTTATCGAATATCGATAAGTACATCCACTTGCGTTAATGCGATATTGCCACACAAACCTGTTTACAAGCAAAGTATAACTCGATCGATTCCACGAAGCAAACTACAAAGTGCACGAATTATTAATATATATATTAATAATTGATGTACTTCAACGCGACTCATAGGGCGCTTGCAGGTACTTAATCAAGGTGGTTATAATGTTGTCGTAAAACAAACAGCGACTATGTGCAGGAGAACGAGGACATTTTTAAATGGTTCGAGAAAGCAAGCAATGAAAAATAGAAATGGGCTGCGATGAAAAATATTTTCAAAACCTTGCGTATTTCCAGACCGACGGCGGTCGTTCTGCGTAAAAAACAAAGTCACTTGACTCCTAGTATTTCTTTCCTCCTCGGTCCAATACTCAGGAAAGTTATTGTAAAAATATGCGCGTCTTGCTTTTACGCTTCGCTTCGCCTTTGAGTGTTATGTTTAAACTCGAGGAAAGAAGGAACACAAAGGCAGGGAAATAACTTCCAGCCTCGATTAAAAATTCACGAAGGATACCCAATATCCGAAGACAATATTTATTCACTCGAAAATTTAAATATGGAAATTCGCCTACCAGGTTTAACAATAATATTTCGATTTAAAAAGGTACTTTTCCGATATACGCGACGAACGGCAATATTACCTGTATCCGTGTAGAGGATGACCTAAAATTGTTAAAAAATATATAGGCAGACGGCACTCGCAAAAATAAACTGTCCACAGGCTGATTGATTGTTCAGATAAACAAAACATCACCCCGTTTCCATATACGAAGTATAAATCATCCGCGTAATTGAAATTGTATTGTAAAGATTGGATATCTACGAATTCCCATTTCGCGCTGTAATAACTCGTGATACATGTTTTAATATATATTTGTTATAAACATTCATTTCAGTTAATGGCATATAAGTTACAGAAATGCGATTCCAAGTTCGCGGCTGGCGGTTTTACTTTGCTAGTTCTTGCGTGACCAACTTCATTGTTTGGAAAAGTCTCTAAGACTCTTAAAGAAGAAGAAAATACATTCGGCGGGCGGAGTTAAGGTGCTTTTTAAAATACTTCTGACTTCTAACGGAAACGGAAGAGTGTACATAGAGGATAGCATTATCAACTGAATAAAAACCCTTCTTACGTACGATTGCTATAAATTGGTTTACTTGGCTGAGGGATCTGCTCTTTGATATAAAATCGACCGTTATGGCTGACAAAGGTGAAAAATTGAGTTCGGAGACATCAACCTCTCAATGGGTCCCAATCGAACAGGCGGCGATAAAAAATCATGAAATAAAAATAGCATGAAATAAAAGACAAGGGGCACGATAGGCCAAACGGGGGAACGTGTACGTAACTCGTGCCTTCGGACTCGGTGCATTTTCGATTTCATTGTCCCTCTTCCATTGGCCCGAAGGTCTTTTGTCGCGATGGAATTCGAGAGCGAGGTTCCAGGACTTTGCTATCATTCCCTGCGAATTTTCATCCAAGCTTTTATTTCCATTCAAATTTTCCGCACTCGATTTCCCCGTGACGTCTCAACAAAGCGAACAGCTGAGTGCCCGTGGAATCTCACAAAAGTCCCTCGACCCGCGGAACATAATTGTGCTTGTATAAAACACAAAAGCGCAGCGGTTCCGTATTTTGATTTCGACAGCCTCCGAGTTTCCTACCTGCCTCTCTATTTCCCGTACACCGTTTCCGAGGTAGAGCAACTAAGAAAATATTTCTGAAAGGACATATTCTTCCAGCTCGACAGTCGCTCGATTACTCGAAGCGAAGCAAAGATACGCGAGGCAGTACATTTCAATTACGTTAAGTAACAACTCCATGTAGGTACGCGATAAAAAGAAGAAGAAACGGTTACAACGGTATAGTCTTCGGTTTCATTAATTTATCTCGTCCGAGTTTAAGCCACTTTTTCGCCGACCTAAATGCGAACCCCGCTTCCTTACATGTATATATTTATTCCTTTTTTATTCTCATTGAAATTCTCTGCTCCCGATCCTAGCAGAGCCAACTTTCGACGGTTTTGTGGAACCACACAAAGACCCCTTGGCCGCTACAAAGTAATTCTCTCGTTTTTTTTTTTCTTCTTTTTCTTTTTTAGAACTAAAAGTGGTCCTTTCCCAATTCCAAAAATTCCGCATTTCTATACACATACATGCAGTATATTGAAACCAACTGTACAAAAATAGCTACGTGGTATCCTGTTATATTTTATTCCCTGCATTAATCGCATCCTTGCAATATCCTATTGAGCTTTGTCGAAGCATGTGCGGATGTCGCGATAATAAAAGAAACCGCAAGCTAGCTATAATTGTAGAGAATGGCAACTTAGTGACAAGTCACGTGAAACAATTCACAATTGTACGAATAGTACCGCTGTAATGGAGCATTTTAGAGCCTCTGAACTATTGAACAGACATTACCAACTTCTCGCATAAACCCAGCTAAATTGGTCATTGACAGAAAGTGGTAGGTTAATGGCGCATTTACTCGACATCGAATTGATAGGACATCAAAGTTTCTACGTCGTACTTTGATCTCGTAAACCAGCAGTGCTTTTTCTCGGCAAAAGCGCAGCTTACCGGAAGTGTCGTCGTACGTCTTCGATTTCGCTTCTGGCCGGCAACCAATATTTCCTGCATAACGACGCGGAAAAAAGCATAAACGGGGGAGTTATCTCGTTTCTCCGATGGCCCTCTGCGGTATAAATCGACATCCATCTCCCTTAATAGTCGTCGATTAGTCCGGGAGCAGTCAACGATAGTTCAATAAAATCCAAACAACGCCTATCACGTCAGTCTGACGCACCCTGAAGGGATGACCTCGACAGGGACTGAAATAAATGGTTTGAAAATAAAATAAAAAAACCTTCCACGGCATTTCGTATCCGAAGTCATTAAGCTACTTTTACCGTCCCGTTTCATCGTAGACCACGACTAATAGAAATCTCATGCCGTGCCCAGGGTCCACGCAAGTGTGCAGCAATTGACAAGTGTTATAAATAACTCCAACCTGTTGCCGAAACTACTTTTAACATCGGTGGCCAACCCAGTCGGAAATAAACGTTTCTTAAGTGTGAACACGTTTTCTAGTTTCAGGTCAAGCCCCTGATCTCTCGGCTCAGTTGGCTGACCAACGTGGTCCGTAACTACTGACACGGCGCGGACAGATGCGTCTGACGCAGATGCGTTTTTTCCCCTGTCGTCCTTAGTGCCTCTCCCCGCGATCATACGAACGGATGAAGAAACTTCCTATTCGATAGGGAAAAAAAAATTCCAACATTTATTTCATCCGACCTAAGGAGTATTGTGAATGATCTTCGCCTATTCTAAAATGACCAAACGTAAAATCCTACCGGTAGGTATTTAACCCAACATTTAGAGATTTGCCGTGAGGCACGGTCGACGAATCGCACTTCGTCCCTCTCCGAAGAAAGGAATTGTGAATTCTGTAATTTTTCGCCATGGCCGATTGCGCGGACAAGGAGCGACCGCCATAGCAGTCATTCTCGGGGAGCGTCTCGCAGTCTGCGAGTTCGGATACGAGAATACCTCCACGAGCGACCTCGACCCGATTCTCGGCGGACTTTCGCGGGCTTTCCTTTGCCTGCAGCCCCTGCGTGTCCCACGACCTTGCTTACCCCTCGACCAACGGCTACCCCGTCCCAGGAGAGACCCCCTGCAGAGTTTCGAAATAACTAAAGCCCGCCGGCGCATCCCCGGCGTCGTTAAACGCGTCGAAAGGAGGGAGAGATGCGGACGGGGCGAGCGATGGGAAGAGAGGGAGGGAGAGACGCATATAACTCTTAGCCACCGGTCCGGAGAAGAACAAAGAGGCCGATATATCCTATACTGGATTAGAAATCTATTTTCGGAACGAGACGCAAGGCTTGCGCCTTAAATATCGGCGATTCTCGCGCGGACGCGCCCCGAGCCGCTCCTCCGAGGTACGCCGATAACGCAGGAGCGACGCGCCGCGTGACGTCACCGGCCGAGGCCCGCCCGCGAGTGACGGAAGTGCCGCGAGTTCGAAATCCTGCGGTCGAGCGAGGGGGCGTGGCCTCGCGCCCGGTACGAGCCCCGAGCGACCAATCACCGGCTCGCTTTCCCCTAGAGCCGACCCGGGCTTTGCGCGCGCTCGTTCAATTTCACAGACTGTTTCGTCGTGTTATAACCGCCGGAGAAAACAAAAAATTGATAGCACTGGAGGCGCGTTCTCGCGACCGACCAGGCCAATTGATGGGTTTGACCAACTGGCAGCGAGTCCTATTAGATCCGGCCAATGGCAGCTGGATCGAAACAACCGTGGCAGGCGAAAAATTGAATGACGGAGTAGAGACGATCGATACTTATGGTAGGCGAAATATCTACATTTCACGTGGAAATAGTCGGTTCCACGTACGTTACGTCGAAAGGCGAGACTTCTAAAGAGTCCGAGTCTCTGTGACAATTGCACAACGTATTTACAGAACTTTGGAGAAAATTTCGAGTGCATTACGGGACGGCACGTTGAGGTGGCCATAGGTGTGGCAATAAAAGAATGGACCGACGATAGAGCTTCCGCAAGGTGGCCGGTTTACTCCACTCCGGCGCAAGTTTTACGACGGGGCCACGTGTTACGTATTACTTCTAACGTTTCATGTGCCCTTATACCCAATGCCCTTTATGGCTACACGAACGTAAAAAGTGTAAAATAAATGCGATTTACTTTACGTACCACCCTTTCGCGCGACACCCTAACGTGCCCAAAGCAACCCTCGAATAACTTCATGATAGGTTTTTCTACTTGACTTAACTTTTGGAACTTAACGTGCGTTTGCGAGTCTTCGCTTTACTCTGCGAAATGTTTCTCTTATTGAAGAAAATGACATAAAAGACGGTACCGCGCCGGAACGTTATATGTATAGTGTAGACATCTCCAGGCAGGCGGGTTAAGCGAAGAGAAATGGAAATGTAAATTGAAATTAGCTTATTAGGTGTAATCTTCCGTCCGCAAATTAATTCAATTGAAGCCGTCCCTCCGGCTTGAAATTTGACTAGTTTCTTGGCAGCTCTCCTTTAATCGCCGTTTTATCGGAAACGGAGCCAAATTTATAAAGGTCTGTCTGGAAAGAAAGCTTATGTAGCTGCGGAGCGTGTCGTTCTCTTAATCTCGTGGCGATTAATTCATACGCCAGAATTTATGCGAATGAAAGGAATTAGGTACGTGTTGGAAATTAATTATACGGGAAGTTGTGCTCCAAAATCCAAATGAGCGTTCCCCTGATGACATATCAAATGATTCGGCTTATTACGGCCTGGAGCTATCGATCACCGCGCGTGGAGGGAAGGTGTTAAGAGTAAAAGCGCATGATGGCCCACCAAGAAGAAGAGAAATTGGCTCGATTGCGCCGCACCTGCTGTCTCCACGCAAACGGATTTAGACCCGACGAGCCGTCCTAAACTAGACTCTACTCCCACGGACCAAGACCAAATAAACCGAGAACGGACGGAAGTCCGATTCGGCCCAGTTTCGGTGTCGGCTGAAAAGAAACGGGGCTGAAAACCCAGGATTACGATTTGTTTAACACGCGACAAACCTTCTACTCGACCCTTGATACGAAGCGAAATTTCTACTCCGACTGATGAGGGGAAAAAAAAATGAGACACCCCGTAGACGCATAGAAACCAAAGAGAGATGAAATATCGCTGGAGTCCGCGGTGCAAAATATCCACCTTTGAATTTCTGGTTTTCTTCCTCAGTTTTAGCGCGAATTAATGGAACTGTCAGCCGGTTTTCTCTGTTTCCGACTTCACTTACCAAGCCGAGAGAAATTGATTTTCAGCGCCGATGTGGTAAAATCGCATCGAGCCGGACTCCTTTTTTAACGCGCATCGGTAAAACGCTTTTGGGTTTTGCGAAAATTCAATCTTCGTGACCCATATCCGTGATGAAATAATTCCTTTCTATATTCCTAAATAACTGTTGAATCGGTGAGTTAAAGAAAAAAGAAATAAATGAATCGTTAGTTCCGTTCGTTCGTACTCGATGAATTACGAGCAGGGAGAATGTAGTGCACTCCAATGCCACGTTTAAATGAGATATATATTAATAAAATAATTTTTAACCTTCGCCGAAGTGGACCGCACGTGGTGCTGGCGTTAAATCATTAAGCTGGGTCCTGCCTTGTACTCTCACAAAAGTGGGTGCAAAAAAGCGGCCGCAAATAAATGGAAGATTTATTCAGCCTTCATAGAAACGGATGAAGGAAACGCTTATGACTCATCCCGCTGAAAAGAGGAACGGGCGCACCCCTAAAAGCTCGGAAAAATGATATTCGGATCCGGCCAAAGAATTTATTTACGCGATACCCCCGGAATTCAATCCGGAAATTTGTTTACGAAGCACTAGCGGAAGTGAAGTCGCCACCCCTGACTTTGTTTTATAAACCACGAAGAGCGGTGCGAGGATAAAGGGACAAACGAGACGTCTTCCGAAACGGAAACGGTCACAGGTTTTATTTGGCACGGATTTTCGCCGGAAACCCGAAGGCCAAAAACTGTCGAGTCTCTGTCAGAAGTAGCAGAAACTAAAAGTCTTGTCCACCCTTTTGTCATGCGAGAAGGCAGAAAGGAGTCCCGGTAATAGTCTCGATTTTAAGATTCCAACTTCCTTTTCCTACCAAACGGTCCTAAGAACTTTTCCCGATAATTAAACCTCCCCTGGCGATTCGAGAAAACTTCCCTCGAAGACAGCTTACGAACTACTTCCTTTCGATACGTTATTAGTCGGGAGAAAATATCGAAGTATGAGGTAATACCTGACTACATTCTGTCCCACATATCTTGATATTCAGGTGTACATAAGACCGTAAATCTAAAGATACCCCAAAAGTATCCTTTATATTTCAACGCATTTAACATTGGATTATTTCCCCCCTGCAATTCCCTCGCCAAGTAAATCCAGCTTTCGGAAATATTTATCCTTCTCTCATTTTTGTCCTTTCTCCTTCTCAGCCAATTGACCTTAAATTTTCTTAAGCACCCTCCGAATTCATCCGCACCCTGACCGGCGTAGAAAGGGCGGATTTTCCGAGCGCGGGTTTCCATTTTCGCTTTACATTTCCGTTCACGTAGCGAGTAATAATCGCGGCTCGTCGAGCGTGGTAGTTACATAGTCGTTAAAGTATCCTGGTCGAACAAGCCTCGGCTTTATCCCACTTTTCCCCTCGTTCCTCTTTATTATACCCTCAATCGTTCGACTGGTAATAAAGCCGGTATTACCATTGTACGTGGTCTCCTCGGAGGAGAATTTCAAAATGTTCAATTCGGACCAGCTGTCGTGAAATTTTACCGATATAATAGACTTTCATAAGGGGCGTTATCGATTTCGGAATAGAGGTCGCCAAAGGCCGTAGCTAAATAAAAAAAAAGTGTTAATTAGACAGAGCTATTCTCTAGAGTAGCAAGTTTTTAATTCATTATGAACGATTATCACGTAACAATACCACGGGTAGTAGTTGCGAAATATACCAAAAATTATTTATAACGTTTGTCGTGGAATGTAGATATATCTTGAGCAATTGGGTTGCGGTGGTCTTATCGTATTTCCTTGTTCGCTTCTCTTTCCTATCCTCTATCATTCCCCCGATAATGAAAGCATTATACAAACAACGTCCAGCATTATCGCGCAATTTTAATCGCTCCTCTTTATTATTGTCTCCATTCACCGTTCAGCTGGTGACAAAGCTTTTATAGCCGTTATTCATGGTATTCATTGAAGAGAATCTCAATTGGAATCAGTAATTACGAAATTGCCGGGGGAAAATGGGTCCTCAAACGGAGTGGTGAAAAGTGCCACACCACCCACGGCGAATAAAACGTTCTTTTCACCAAAACAGGATAATTAAGAAAGTGCGACAATTTGTCGTCGGATGTGTTCCAACTTCCTGTTCCAACAAAGAGCTTCCAAATGATCGTCGAAAATCCTCCGGCGGCCATTTTGGCTCTCGAGCTTCCAATCTCGCTCTTTCATTTTGAATTACGGGGTGATACGCGAAAATTTCGCGGTCGGTGTGCACCAGAGATGAAGTGGTTCCCTTTGTTTGGACGCGTAGATGAGAAACGCCCCGACGGTGACGGCTGTGATCGACGATCCCGTAAATCCGATACGATCCAGGATCGAGCGAGTGGTAGCTTACTCCACGACGACCAGAAGATGTTGCATTATAAATAACTAAAGCTATAGGGCATCGATTCTCCAAAGGCAAGACCCTCTCACGGATAAATGCCAATACAAGTTTGATAGTCGCGTCCGATCGAGCCCACCTTCGAAATGATGGGCAAACGAATTTACCCGAGGAATTTCCCTGATTATCTATTGATTCAAGAGTTAATCCCATCTTGAAGAAAAAAAAATCACCGGCGCAGGATGACAACCGGAAAGAGCATGACCGACGGTAGCAAAGTAATCGCGCAATTTGGCCGAGGTTAACATCGCGTTCCCTTAAATGGCCGGGAAAATCAGCGAAACCCTGAACCGATGTTTTATTACGGCATATGTCTGCATCAAATGGAATAACTAGGCTCTCTCTCAGAAATGACAAATTACGGTATACGACGTCGACGGCTGCACATAACTTGGACTTATCGTTGGAGGAAAGGAAAAACAGGAACCGGTGCCCTGCGGCTCTTGAAGCGTTTTAATGTAGTCAGAGGTTTTTGTTCCTCCACTTTTCCAGATCTCGTCCGTGACAATTACAGAGAATCTCTCCGCACTTTACGGCCCGATGTAAATCGGATCGCCACTTTTTCCGTCAACCGTTCAAGAATTTCGCTATCGAGCCGTTTCTTTGAACGCATCTGAACATCACTCTTCCCCGGACGGAATTAACTCTTGTCGAGCTCTGGCAAAGTGGAGGGCAATTGTAAACGCGCGAAGGAGGGTATTAGGGTATTCCTTAAGACTTAACAGCTACGTGCAAAACGGGAACGGCGGGTGTCGCAATGTCGTCTACTAACGCAAATGTAACGCGACTCCTTCCTTACGCAACCGGATGGCATTAAGAAGGTTTGGAAGCCTCGAGAATGACACCTTTGAGACTTAGTTATTACCGATAATACGCCATAACGTACGATCGCGATCTCACTCCTCTCGATTTAAGAGACGTGGTGAAAAAATTAATACGGCCGATTCGGCCTACGAAGGAAAAAGTTAAATAAAGTATCAATGGAGATTCTCCCGTGGAAGAGAAATCGGCAATTAAAGTCTTAAGCTAAAGCCGCTTCTCGAGTTGAGCTCGTGCGCGATTCGGTGGTTACTAAAGAGAAATCCGCGACTTGGCACCACCTCCGGTCTGACAGCCATTATTTTTCCAGGGCGCGAGTTAAAGCCCCCGGACTTTTCGCACGCCTCTCGTTAGTTAATAAATAATGTACGGTAGAAGGGATGGCGAAGTAGGTTTAATTTGTATAACAGAGGCGCGGAAAAATTCCGCTTAAAGCGCGCCCTCGTCGGCCGGATTGTACGAAAGGGGCGCTCGGCTCTAATACAGCCTCATTACAGGCTGCGCATTATTCCAGCCTGTAATGAGAACGCTACTAAGCTCGCAAACGTGTTAGCGTGCCACCGAATCGCCGAGGGTTTAAGCCGTTCACGGTAATTGGTAATGTTCGTCCAATCAAACCCTATCCCCCACCGCTGTCGGTGATTACCGATTATTGGCAGATTTTTGCATTAGCGGTTTAAATCGCGACTCCGCGACCTGAAAACGCTACCGAAATTTCAACTCGTGTTGGCTTGAAATAGAAAAAAAAAAAACATCCTTCGCGTTTGGAAAATATTACTCCGCATCTATTGTTCCATGCGAGTCCGATAATGCACAGTACTGGCCTAGTGAGGGAAAATTTCCTCGGTCGGATCGACTTTGGATCGATGAAATTACTTGGTAGGAGGGAAATGACCTCGGGAAAGCTCGTTCGAATGGAAAATTTCTTTCGATCTGAAAAGCTGTCGGTAGCAGCACCTCGGCCCGATCTTCGTGGTGTAAAAGCGCCCTAAGGGTGGGAACATATAGACGAGGAACACAAAAGCCTCTGTCAATCGATTCTGCAGATAGTTTCCTTGACTTATTGATTTTCTCACCGAGACAACTATAAGGAAACGAGTCCAAATGTGGACGGGTAGGGTAACAAAAACGACAATTACAAGAATCAAAGAGCGTCGAATGGTCATCCGATACTCACGGTCGGTGTTTGGATGTTCTTTGAAACATCCTTGCATCGACTCGCCATTTTCTTCGTATCCGGTTGCACAATATGGCAACGAGCCAGATTTTTTTTGCGAGACGACCAATCGAGTTTACAGCCGGAGACTTCCCTGACAAAAATTAGATTCGGCCAAAGAGACTCGAAGGTTAAGGCTTTCCGAATGACTTTTTCCTCCTTTCCCGCAGAAGTTGAACGAAGCGACTCACGACTAAGTGAATATACGAAAAAAAAAAAAAAAGAGAGAAAATTCAAATCGAATATTGGGACCCAAAAGCAACAAATCGAACGACGAAGACGATCCGCTTAACTGGAGCAGCATGAAAAATTCGTCGAAAGAAAGAGTGAATTAGATTTCATGAATTTTTCTGCAAGACCGCACCTATCAATCGACGATATCGCGACGGTAAATTTAATACAGTGGGGGTTTTAAACCCGTAAAAAGTAACGAAAGCCAGGAGCACCGAAAGACAAAGCCGGGTAATTACCCCAAGGCAAGGTTCTAGGGTCGGAAACGGTTTGGGAGTTTAATTGTAAGTGAAAACGACGTTAAAGAGAGTCTACGAGCGATAACGTCGCCGATGCTTTTTTGGGGTGGATGGAATTCTCTTAGAAATTCGCGGAAAAAAATTGGGCGGCTACAAAGGAGGCCGACGTGCTCCCGGAAAATGGCCTGGATTGCCCGGGCGTCGGGAAAGACAAGAGATAAAACGGAAGGAAAGGCGGGAAAGGTTTCACGTTCCACTTGTTCCTCGTTATCGCAGCCGTTCCTCGCGTAAAGTCCACCTCGTACTTTTGTCGCAAGGTATATCCCAGGGTGTAAGCTCACGGAAGTCTACCACTTTCACTCGGGCTCTCATTGTCCGCTTCCGGTCGCGCCAACTTCCAGAAGTGTAGCTGGAAACGCGCCAAGAGGTTTTCCACAAACGAGGCGTCGAGGGGAAGCGAGAATACGCGCGGATCGCCATTGAACTCTTTCGCGGGTAACGCGGGATCTCTGTCAAAGGAATTGGTCACTCCCTTAAGAAGAGCCCTTGCTTTAAGAAAGTGACCCAGGTCACGGAATTCCGAAATCGAGTCTCCCTCGAAAACGAATCGCAGCTTGGAGCTGCGACTTGGCGCTTGCAAATCGTTCCAACAAACTACCGCCAACGACCTGATGTCACATCTAGCTAAGAGAAATTTATTTCTCCGTCCAAACTCTGAGAAAAACCAACGTTTCAAGAAATTTCTAAATTATGGCAACGCCTGAACAGGTCTTCATATCCAGGCTGGAGGATCGATAGAGTTATACATAGGTGCTACAAGACTTACATACGTACCTATGGTGGGGAAATGGACGTGACATCGGGAAAGACAGGGAGAAATGATAGGTTACAATGCCGGAAGGGAATAAGAGAGAGGGGGAAGGAAATGTAGATCACTGTTGACGGCGAGAAGAACTACTAAATAAAACGGGGCAGCTGTATAAAATGTAGTACCTAGCTGTAACTAGTCTAGGAAGTCGTTTCACCATCGGTGCGCCCTAGGGCTCGCCTTCGTCTTTTCTGGAGCACGAGGTCTGTCGAGAAAAACCCTCCTCTTGTCAGTCCTAATCACTGCGCGGCTTTGAACTGTATTTCGACTGTCGACCTCTGCTGAAACGAGTCTTGAACCCGTCTAGATCGCCACGACAGGATCGGAATCCTTTTCCGATGTCACCGTTGAAGAAGGCCCCTTCGTGTCGCCTTCCAGCCGTGACATTTCTCCCCCTTTTATCGAAACTCTTCTGTCGTCCCCGTATCATAGCGATAGCTAATCGTCCGTGCTTTCCCTCTTTCTGGCGATCCCCTCTGTTACATTGTCCTCCCTCTCCCTCCTTCTTGACCTATTTACTTCTTGCACTTATATTTGCCAAAGTAACCGAGGGGTCTATTTTCGCCCAAAGAGCGAGGATTTCTCCTTTATAATATTCATAATCGAGAATATTACCCTCGACTCACGGTGTCGCAATTTTGCCATCGTTGACAAAATTGATAATAACGGGTTGGGTGCTTTGATATCGTCGTTCGCGACGTGTGAACGGGTTAACCGAAGTTAAATAGCACCCTTCGGAAGTTCCTGGGAGGCTAAGAACGCGAAAACACGCTATGTGATCCGGTCACGCCATTGAAGGAATTGTAGGAAATCGTGAGCACACCATTTTGGGGTGAAAAGTGCACCCCGAAGTCCTTCGACCTTAAAGGCTTCGGATCGGCACGAAAGGTTAGGAGCGGTCCTTGAAAACGACCCATCCTTTAAAATCTAGACCGTCTAGATTTTTGAAAAATTGCTTCCTCTCCGGAGCATGAAAGCACTCGGACATGGTTCACTGTGTTCGACCAAACGTGGCTTTTAAGTCATAACCTTTACACTGCACGCGATGAGTTATTCAGTCGATGCTATTTTCTCCGCGTGAAACTCTAACATCGACGCGAGATCCAGCGAAGATAGGTCGGAATTTTTATTTCGAGACCTTGTAACTAAAGTTCAATAAAATAGTGGTTAAAAAATCCTACCATTAATTGACATCGATACCAAAGAAATGATTTTAGAATTTGAATCGTTTATAAATGTGTATCAAAAAATGGATGCTCCACTTTCCGTGCCAGACCCTCGGCCCTTTATTCTTGGTCCCGAGGACCCTTAAAGTGCCATCCCTTGCTGGATTCTCTCCGGGAATTGTTTCCTGCCTGATATCAAGGATCCTCGAATCTCCTCTCAAGGATGGCCATATACAACACGTGTTCGATCGACATCTAAAAATACGATCCTTTCAAGAAAATATGGCGAATGGCTGGAGGACGAACGGGAAATCCTAAACCCAAAATAATCCTTCCCACACACATAAATCTGCGCGGGGTTAAAAATATCCCGTGACACATGAATCCCCTTTATTCCGAAATCAATAAGACAAGGTGGAAGAAGAAGGAAAAAATTATACACCCACGAAAACTTTTCGAGCTTTCTCCTGCAGAATTCGGGAGTGGAGGAAATTCTGGCCTTCCATCCTCTCTCCTCTTCTCCCGCCCTCTCTCACTTTTTTCCTCTCTATGTCTACCTCGAAAATGACAAACGTTTTTGCACGTGACCTGTCATGTATATTTAAATCACGAGCCGTTAAGCCCGCCCGGAAAAAGCTCCGGCGACACCTGACCAGGGTAGTTAACCTTCGGTTGCTCGATCGATCCCGAAGCTGACTACGATGACAGGACGAAAGCCAGCCTCGGCCGATTTTCTAAATAAGTATTCTCTTTATGTAATCCGACCGCTTTTTTCTATCCATGTCAGCAGACCGCGTGGAAAAATATTTAATATAGATTTATCTAGCTTAAGTCGATACCTCGAGCTCGGCTTTGGAAATTTCAGAGGTTGTCCCGGGTAAACGATCCTCCTTGGTCGTGGAAATGGATCCTTATCCGGGATTGTGGATCCCGTGATAACGGGGTGGCGAATCCCGTGCAGGATTCGCCAGAAGCGAAACAATTATGTAACCAAAGCCCGTAGCCCCGAATCGGTGGATCCTGCAGAATTTACGTGCCTCCCCGAATGGAATACCAATTCGGGAACACCATCCGGGAGGGGCGAGACGAAAATCTGAGAAAGATGCTTCCACAACTGCCGAGCCAAAGCCTCTTTGATTTTCCACGAGAAAGGTCGCGAATCTGCCTGCATAAAGAGGAAAGCTCCTCTAAAGCTGGGAAACATCAGGGGCGCTTGTCTTCCGAGAGGTCTCGAGGATGCGGAACAAATCGCATAAAAGTCAAATTCGTGAGGGTAGGTCGAGGAGAATACAGAATAATAATTTGGAAGAAAGGTCGGTGCGTGACGGATCGCCGTCCGTGGACCGGGAAATGGAAGTCTAATTTCCCAGGGAGGAAGCGATCCTTGCGATCTCTCGCCCGAGGCATCGCCCGGTTTAATCGCATCCTCGTGTCGATAATTACGGGAATCTATCCGATTCTTCGGGGGAATTGGATATTTCTCCGGGAAATCCTCGAGCGACTGCTCGGAGGGCGGAAATGGACTCCACTTCCGGGAAAATGGCTCTCCCATGGCGAGAACGGGTCGAAGAAAACGGGGACGGCGCGGAAGATGATGGAAAGACGGCGCACTCGTTAAGAATCACCGGGAAATTATTGACATGGACTCGGGGAGATCCGCAGCTGCGATGGAAGGCGCACTTCAACTGGGAAATCGCTCGTTCCGGCGGGCAGCCTGCAACCCGGAAACGGTGCACGCTTTTCCCGAAATTGCCCATTCCAGCCGGAACGCCAACTTCCGTCGACGATCCGCGGAAAGTGGACCGGCCTAGTGGTCTGGTGGGGAAATTTTCGCTGAAAGAATCACTTTTTACCCGACGTCGCGCAAACATGGATCCCGAAGAAGGAGCCGTCGACGCACATTTTCCCTCCTCATTTTGAAGATCCGATAAGAAATCGTTTAAGAACGCGATGAACGCTCCTGAATTTTAGATCCCGCGTCTAGGTCGAAGGGAGTTAGCAATTTTTAGGATAATTCCTAGGAAAATTGTCCTTTCTACGCGCTCCTTTGCCGGGAGGCTTTATCAGTTTTGCGGCGCCGCCGCTATAATGGGCAAGACGTAAAATCGATAGTTAACGAGGCCGATAAACGCTAAATAGTTCCCCGACTACGCGACTGGGCGGCCCAATGTGACAATCGTCGCCAACTATTGTCAGCTTCTGGGGACAAGTCGGATACTCGTGCATAAATACACGTGCACGCATCGTTCCTATGGATGCCTACGCACGTATATCCGCGTTCTCCTCCATTTCCCTCGGAGTAATAACCTTCGTGCACGTACAACTGGCACGTACACAGACCCGCGTTTACCCCCGACACTCGCAAAAGTCCCTCGACGCGCCTTTGCCGGCGCACCTCGCGAGTACGGAGTTACGGTCAATAGAATTGTCACCGGCTTCTCAATTCGCCGTCAACAATGCCTCCGAGATTGTTGCGCGAGATGCTAAAGGCGTATTTGCATTCCCAAGTGCACTTCGCCCGTTACGAGACAAAGTCGCGCTAGTCCGCCGAGGGATTCTGGATGGGCCGGGATCCTAACGCGCCTCCACCGGCGGCTACGACTCGAGATTTGCGCAGCTCAAAGGAACCATTCCAAGGGGGACGAAAAATTCACTAGGAGATATTCCACCTGATAATACGAGAAGATAAGCTACGAGGAGAAAAAAATCCCATCCCGTGCCAATCGCGAGAAAATCCATACCCCAAGCAAAAGATTTCCCCCCGACCACTGTCAAACGCGAGGAATTATATTTTCCATCGGTAACCATTGTTCCATTAATTGTTTATGTCAGGTAATCGATCGCGTCGCTTTGAGCCCCGGCAACCGTTAACTTCGATTCCAAACAAATTCCTCTTGTTTGCAACTAATTTCGGGAGAACCACTTTAAACAGGTACCAAACTCTGCGACCGCCCAGTCGGAAATCGATGCCAGCGGACTTTGCGGGCGGCCACAAATTTCGGGACTCGTTTAAAATCTGATAACGAGTTTTCCCTTTATCTCCCGGGGCCAAAGAGAAACGGAAAGGTACCCGGTGCGGATCAGCGAGCTCGCCGCAACAAATCGTCCCAGTTCTGACGTTCGTTCTTTCCCATTAACGCGAAATCGCGGATTCGAGGGCGCCATTTTGTCTGCCGGTTCGTAATACCGGATGGATCGCGATCGATCGTTTCTCGTTGCGTCGATATAGGGACAGACGGTAACAATGGCTCCCGAAATTCCAACCTTCCCTCAATATGCCGCGAACGCGCATTAGTGGACGAATATCGGTGGGAATCGCATGTACCTACGACTTGCGATAATCGAATTAACGACGACGCCGACAACGAGGGCCTCCCCTCGTTGTCGAGCCGCGAAAATAAAAGCCGCGATGTTAACGGACTGGCGAATCGACCGAAATCTGTTTCCATCCGACGAAACGATGCGGCATTTCCGGGGGACAAAAAAAAAAGCTGCGCCATTAAACCATTTACAATGGACGCGTGGAAATATTCCGGGAGGCGTTTCGTGAAACGTGAAAAAATGCCACCAGGCGATAAAAATTAATCTTTCGTATAGAAAGTCGGGTTTACTCTCGTGGACGGGAGGTCGATTCGGAAGGGTCGCGAGAAGAATACCAATGTTCTGATAAAAGTCGCCATGGGACCGATAAAGGTCTAATGCTTTGCGTTATGAGGTGGGGTCGCGCGAAATGGAGGCCAAGGAAAAAAACCGAAGAGCCCTGAAGAAAAATTCCTTAATTCGGGGAAAATTAAAGGAATCGCATAAACGACACATGCGCATCCGTATCTGCTCCTGCATTTCCCATCCGATCCTTCCGATGTGACTCGAGCATGCAAATGGACGCGTCCAAGGATATACATCCGTATATATGTACATCCTCGGTGCCTCCATTTACCCGGGCGCGGTACGTCAAAAGGATCGCAGGGCAAATGCAGATGTAGATGTAAGTACGACCAACTTTGACACCGACAATGAGCGAACGTAATCTCTCTTCACCCTGACAGCTATACATTCGGATGGAGTCCATAGAAATTGAACACGGAGGCGGATCGGGAGAGGAGCGATAAATGGCGCGAGCAATCGACGAAGGGCTCTTCTCTTCTTCGGCAGTTATTAATTCTCGAAGGATCCGGGATGATGGGTTTACTCGGAGAGCAAGGTTTACCCCTTGGATGCATTAAATCGGAAGGGTCGCTCGGCGAATACGAATGCGGATACGAAAAGGGATATAAAGAAGGCCGGTGCCGGTGGAGGGCGGACATAACCTCGCTCGCGTTATCGGACGGATCGAGGCTCGAGTCGTATAAAGTCGAGATGAAGCTGAAAAGAGGGTCGGAAGTGGAGGGAACGGATTGAGAGGGTTTACGCCGAGTGGGCGGATAAAGGGGCGAAAGAACGAGGAGGGGAGATGATTAGAACGATCGGCAAACACTCGGCTAAACCGCGAACTCCTCCCGGCTCGGTTTCTCCTCGAGCCGGGCGCCGATTGGCGCTCCGCCAAGCCTTTCTCCTCTATTTCCGTTGGAACCTCTTCGTCGCGAAGAGAGGGAGAGAGAGATATCCGTTACCGTGTACGCGTTTTCCCATTAAACCGCTCGGAGTTGCGAAATCGGGACTGGGACGAGTTCCGGGCGAACGGATCGACGCCGAATCGCTCGGAACGATTACGACAAATCCGGTTAGCCGGATCCGGTCAAACGACCGGACCGGTCGAAACTCCTTTGGGAACGGCTTGCTTGGGATCAAAGCTCCGCTCGATGTTCAAAAGTGTATTAATAGCCTGTTTAATGATTATCGAGAAACCGGTTCGGGTAAAATTCTAATCAGGGCGACTACACCTTGAACATGGACAACCAAGGTGGCCATTTCGAGCGCCGATCGATGTTCCGGAAGTCGGGGATAAAGAAAGCGACTCGTGAGGATGAAGAGGATCATTCCCCGGTAACGAGGGCTCCCTGAAGCGTTCTCCGAAAACTTAACTTCGCTTTTATTTGGAGGAGAACTTTTTCCAGAATTTTTCTTGCGATCGAGAAACGCTCGACGGAGCCTCTGTGAACTTTACCGTGAGAGTTCCCATCCGAGGCCATTTCCCCAGGACTTGTCGCTGATTGGCGCGATGCCAAACGGCGGCCCGTCACTGGTGCAACGGAAGAGGCTTTCCTCTGTGCACGTTATTCTCCATAAAACGGCTCAAAGCCACGAAATGGCGAGCTTGCGAGCTCCATCGAGCCCCGAGAAGAACTCGAGGCGGAAAGATTCGGGTCCCTACATTTATTGTCGCGGAATCACACGAAAAGGTTTCTTCGAAACAAGACTCCGTCATTATAGAAAATTCTCGTTACTTCATAATTCAAACGCAATTATCGCCACTCATTCTTTTTGCAGTAACCTCGTTTGATTTTTATTCTTCAACGGGTATTATTTGTCGTCCATGAAATATGTCCTTGGCGCTTAGCGGTGCAGTTTACGATAAGTGTAATTGGAACTGAAATAACGAGCATGTAAGCCGAGCGAGTAAAGATTTCCTCAATGGGAAACTACGTGGAAGTATGTCAATTAGGGAGTTACGGCTTGGAAAACGTGGCCGAAAGGCGTTGAATGGTCAAAAACGACCATTCTCGGCTAACCAAGGTCAAAGTTGTAAGAATTCCCTGCCGGGGGAAGTTCGTAATTAAAAAAGTTTCCTCAGAGGAAAGTTCCACTGATAAGTCTCCTCCAGCCTCGATTCCTCGAGAATGCTAATCCGCGGATTGAAACCTGCCCGATTTTTTCCAAAGGGCACCGTCAGCCATTTTTCATCAATCTATCCCGGTGGCCATCGTGGATTTAGATTTTCCGGTGAATTTTTTAAACCGCCATCGAGAGACGTTTCCCAGATTTTTCGCCGGTCGAATGCACCAATTTCCGGAACCGTGACCATTAAAGTTGCACGGCATAAGGGAGATATTACCATGATGCATCCCGGCCGTTACCCAGATTGAAAGTAGAGGTACGGTGAATTTCCCCCTCGCAAGCCACGTAGAAAAACTCGGATATCGATACTGGCTGAATGATTTAAAATGACGAAAGCGCGTTGCGAAAAATACGGCTAATTCGTAGCTCTTCGCTGGACAATTTTAAGGGCGTATTTTGAAAATACCTAACAGGTGAAAATCACAAGATACAAAACCCTTCTCCATTAGCTCGAAATACGAGGGAAGTATTTAGAGCGGAAATTAAACGGAGGAGCAGTTGCAGCATGTCGAGAAAATTTCAATTCCAATGCACTTTCCAGGACGCTGGGATTTTCATAGGAAGTAACCTTCGTGACATTAAAGCTAAAAATAAACAATCCCCCGTGTCACAAGTCCCTTGTGGCACGTGCACGTATGTGATACGAGCTTTAATCATGCCCTACTAACTAAACCTCCTTTATTTAACACCTCGGAGCTGCGAACGCAAAGTAACATTGCCGTAGAGCTTTTCAGGGACTTTAAAAAGACCTCGGGATACAATCATTGGACGAGCTACTTTGAAGTATAAAAAGATGACATTGGATCCCAGAGCTGTTTCTAGTAGCTTTGATTTTAAAATATATGAGATTATTTCCTATTTAACTGAATGAACTATTAAAATGAATTTAACGATAACGCGAATAGAGATCGTAAAAAAACTAGTTATAAGCGGAATGAAAATCTAGAGGAGTTCCTCTAGATAATCCACAGTAGGACCTCGCTATTATCATTAGGATGAGAAAATGGCCAAGCCGCGTATCACTTTCCGCCATATGGAGCATTTGCATGTCCGATGCGAACCTTCCTTCTGGCCTGCGGACCAAAGCTCCTTTATTTACACTTCACGGATGCATTAAGCTCCCGGTGACATGGTCGTTAATGCTCCCAAGGTTTTCTAAAAGTACGAGGTACAATCGCCGAAATGATCATTCCATGCAAAGCTAAAAGAAAGCACCGAGTCAGTTTACCAAGACATTACATATTTCACATCGGACCCAGCAAAAGAGCGTAATATAAACGTTGTTAATGTCAGTCGGAGCTTTCGCATTCTCGAATCTAGGTTAGGTAGGGTTCTCAACTTCTCACCTAGCAGTACTTTTTATAGCGACATTTCTGGCGTGCTCCTGAGTGCGGTAAGTTTGAAGCTCTGCTGAGAACATAACGCCGACGAGCTTATTACGGAAGCTTCTTCGCCGCCTAACAGCTTCTCTGCATATTTCTTTCGTTTTTCCCTCTCTTTCCAAAATATGGACGGGTTTGCGGTCTATCGTAAAATCGTTTCTGTCCGATACAAGCTGCTACCACGGTAGTCGACATTTCGCGATGAAAAACGGAACGGTGGGTTCCCAATGCTAGCCAAAGCTTTAACATTCACGAATCCGGATTAGGCAGAGTTTCCAACTTCCTTTTTATAGCGACGTTTCCGGCCTGCTCCTGAGCGTACTAAACTGCCGAAACGTGACACTGAGGTCTTTACCACCGAAACTTCTTCCTTGCCACCTAAGTCCTTCTTTACCCGCTTCCGTTGTTTTCATCCTTTTCCTCGGTAACTTCTGCGCAGCCTTACAGCTGGAAAACACTCCACCGCGGTCAATTTTCAATTTCGAGGTGGGGTCCAGTACGTTTAAATTATTTTTTTCAATTTTTCATAATTTTCTATCTTCCTGACGTTTTCAATTTTGTAGGAAATTCTACAGGTGCGGAACCACCTTTTTGGGGTTAGAAAAGCGAGGGAAAAGGATGGCATGGGTCGCCTTTGAACCTTTGACCTCCCGAGGTCGACGGGGGTTATGTAAGGGACATATTTAAAGTTTTATGAAGGGAAAGAGGAGAGGAATAAATTGTGGTAATCCCTGGGACCCTTCGGGTTACCTTCTCGAGTTAAAGTCCCAATCGAGAAACGCGAGTTGCTTGCGAATATTTGAACCATCATATTTTGCGTAACACGAAACGATCGTATTTTTGTAACGACATCAATGTCTCTTTCCTATTCTCTATTCCGACAATGGATAACGGGCCTAACAACCTCGTTAAAAAATATAATACCCCCTCGTTATTGTCCAGAAACGTTATGCAACCTACACGTGACATGTCCATGGAACATGCCATCGATCTAAAATCGGAGGAGGTAAAACATAAATAACGTAGTTAGCGGTCTCTTTTATGTCCGAGGTCCACGACTGGCACGATTTTACAACCGATGACAGCTCCAGCTGTAAGACCATACCATCCGCCCGAAGGTGAGAAGCTATGGGGATAAAATAAGAAACGTCTTTTTTCTAGAGCCCGGAAACTTGAACGGTTCTTTACGATAAACTTGCAAGGAAGTGGTAAAAATAAATACTCGTACAGAAGGTAGCCAGGAGGTGCACTCGGAATCGCTTGAGAAAACGCCTCGAAAAAAGTTTCTTACGTTAGAATAACATTTTGCCTTTCTGGTAAACTCCGAGGAAAATTGTTCTCGTTAGAGCTGACGGTTTCCGTAATTTACGAGCACTAAGAGGAAAAGGTGAGCCTTTGAACTTGCGACCTTCTAGGGGACGTTAAGTGCGAGACATATTTAACGAACTCGTGGAAGAGATAAATTATGTCGGTTCGTCTGGGGAGGCTGGCAAGTTAAACTTAAGCTCGATCCAAAGAACGCGAGGTTGATAAGCAATATCGGGTAAAGCGGCGGTCCCTTTGATGTCAAGATCGTGATTCCGGGTGCAGCGAGCTCCATGATTGGCTGGCAAATAGATTTGACAGCTGACTCTGTGGTACCACGGCTACCAATCTACCTAATGATCCAGACGCGTTACCTCGACGAGTTTGACGTCGCTGTAATTAGAAACAAATGGCGGACATGCGGAGAGATCAAAACAGACAACCCGCGCATCCTTCATTTTTCTGACGATCCAATTTTAACCGCGTTTCCGATCCGTCTGTATATTTTTCCCGGAATCAATTACATCCGTCTGTGAAACGTCGATTTTCGATTTCCCTGAAGCACGGCCAAAGTTCCCTAACCGTGATCTACGACAAAATTCTGATATCCAAGTTCTGACAAGAGAAATTTCCCTCCGAGAAGTCCAACTTTGAATTCCCCTTCGGGAAGCGTCTCAAAGTTTATTAAACGTAAATGATCGATGTAACCGCAAAAGAGTTGGACCACGAAATCATGCTCCATTGATTCTTACAAAGTTCCCGTCTTATTCTTTGCTCGTTTGAGATTAAATCTGGGACGGCATTTTTTAATATAACTCCTAATGGGATTTTCACTCTTCCACCCCATTTCTCGGGCCCGCGATGTAGAGTAATTTTTAAATCATCCCGCCGTTATAACGTAGGGATTGCGACGCCTCCGATCGAGGTATGACCCCTACTTCAATGCCTTCAAAGTTCCTCGAAATCTTCGAAAACTTAAGTGCCGAGGGATTTGAAACTTTTAAAAATGAAAGAATTACGAGGCTTTGCCGCGTAATGGTGGGTTAAATGCAGGTCGCCATTCTTCCAGGTACCGTCGAGGTTTAATTTTTTCAGAAAAATGGATATAACCACTCGTCATCAGGAGACCAAATTTACATGCTAATGTATGCATTTTCCCTGACGCATTTGGCAGTGCCCCTTGATGCAGTTCCTATGCAAAGGCTACCGAAGGTCTATCAATCTCTCCACGTGCCTCGTCGGCAATAGAGTCGAAAAGTTATTTCTCTCTCGTTTCCAGGTTAGGTCACCGGGGAGGTTTCCCTCTTTCCAGGTTTAAGGCGCCTCCACGGCAACTTCGGTGATTTTTCTCGAAACATTTCCTGCCCCGCCGAGGCCGTTTTCCCCCGATTCTTTGTACTTTGCCTTCCCTCAAAACATTTGCATCTAGCCGCACAAAGAACGGCTACCTAGAGGGACGCTTTTGTGCTCCGGCCGAGCACAGAAATGACGATGCCTTTCCATGAGACTCGTTATTTCTCCTCCATGGGTTCCCCATCTTTGCGCATTGCGATCGTCGTGCTTTAGCTATTTATGAATGCGCCCGTAGGTCCACCAACTGACCCTCGTTTTACCGCATCCTCGACTACAATGCGGTGCAGACCGCAGGATTCAACCTATCCTTAACAAATTCCTCCGCAGTAGGAAAATCGAAATGCTCAAAGTCGGCAAGAAAGAGCTAATTACTTCGCACGTACACAGCAGCGGGATTACTTGGCGGCCGCGAAGAAAAATCAGAAAATGTCTGAAAATGTTTTTCGCGCAGTTTTCGAAGCGAAGGGACGAGTGCGCGGAAAAAAAAAAAAATGTGCGGAGTTAGCGCAATTTCGTATCCCGCATTGCGATTGCCGCACATTTATGAAATTGCCGTCCTACGATGGCTCCGTCGTTCCGATAACCTATGACGAGGGCGATCCTTTTCTTGGCACCTTCTTTACTTTTCGCCATTACGAGTCCCATATCCGTGACACGATTTGGCCTGCTTAAGAGACGCATTCATAATCGCATTTCAGCCGAGACTGCCTTAAGTTGACCCTGCCCTTGATTCTAATAATAAAAACGCCAAATTCCCGAAACCGTCCCGAAGGATGATCAAATTTACGCGGCGTTATGAAAAAAAAAAAAAAAGAAAGAAAAATTATTATCCGAGGAGGGGAACGTTAAAATACGTTCATAAAGGATGTCTTACATTTAATCGTATTCATGAAATTCGCATTAGCTAGATACCGCTTTTCGCACATTTACTCGGGCCTTGATCATGCTTCTCAGGTTTCTAGGCGATTACAAGCGAAGAGGACGAGATTGGAGGTTAAGTCCCGGCTTAGCCGCGAGGCGAAGGAAATTTCTTTCATCGGTTAGAAAAATCTTCCTTAGGTCGAATAAAATTTTGTGGTCCAGTCGAGGGGTCCAACCAGAGTTCCAATTTGGAGAAAACTCAGTCCAGACTGGTACAAGCGGAATCCTCCGACAAAACGAACACCCCAACTTCGACGCTCGGTGGACTCGGCAAAGAGAAATGAGGGTCGGGTCTCCGGACTTCCCTTTATGTTTCCGAAAAAAATGTCCATTCCCTGCGAATCCTTCGAATCGTCATCCCCCGGGTCCCCGAGAAAAATGGAGGTCAGTTCGGCAATGCCTAGTCGTTTCCTAGACGGCACCACCCTCGCGCCCTAACCCCAAAACACCGTCCAACCGTAAGGAAAAAAATGGCGACTGCTAAGGTGGAGGAGAGCTCGTTTCAAAGATATGGATCCAAGCGTGAGATTCCACATCGAGGAAACGCGATCGCCTGAAAAATGCTCTCGACCTAAAAATCCCTTAGATTTTTATTTTCTTACCCTCCAGCGGACGTAACTGCCGTATTCCCCCGTCTTTCATAATTGCTCCCAGCTGTGCATACAATTTAAGGGAGATAAAAAATTTACGTTGCCTGCACAAGAGAAAGTTACCCCCTTAAAATATATTTGACCCAACTTCGGACGGAAAGACTGACGGAAGTTGAGCAAGGAATTCATTAACGTTTGACTCCGTGCTAATTGCTATACCGTTGGTACTACGTTAACTTGTACGTCCTCGAGTAAATGAGAATGTTCAGGTGCGATTCCGAAATTACTGCCTCATGTCGTGATCGTCACGATGTTCGGAGAACGTTTAAAGTCCTCCACGCATCGAACACCTCGGGGAAACCCTCGAAAAAAAAATCAAAAAAGGGCGTAAGATGAACGTACTCAAACCGTTTAAATGTTGAACCGATTAATCCGGTGTACATTAATGGCGAAAGCTCCCAGGTCGCCGGTAAGACGGATCGGCAAACTTACGCGAGGGTAATTGCGGCCCATCGCGCTCAAAGTGTCCGTCATTCCAAGTACGCGACCTCGATCGAGTCGCGACATTTCGCGCAAAGCATCCCGGGCCACTATACACTCGAGAAATAACGAGGGCGTAATTAATTAGAAGGAGGGGAGCGATCGGGAAGGGAAAAGAGGCTGCAAAAAGTAGCAAAGACCGGAGGGCACGCTTTTAGCCCAGTGACCGCAATGTCGGGGCGACGCAAGCAAGACTCGAGCCTCTTTTACACGGACCGACGCGAGCCCGATCTTTTTCCGGAAGCAAGCATTTAGGTAGCTTCCCCTGCGGAATAAAAAGGCCGTTTAAACTCGGCTCAACATCCGACACCGAGAGCCATTACTTCGAGACGTCGCTTACCCTCCATGACGAATCATCCTCCCGAAGGTGGACGCGCCATGGGCGGCCATTTTTTCTAGATTACCGAGGAAGAGACATTTCCATACGCCGGAAGAGCAGCGAACCCAGGAAGAACCACGACCAAGGACGTTCTCCTCCAAGAAACGTGACGAAGCGTCAAGAGATCATCCCCTACCTAGACCAGGAGGAACGCATCCCGCCATTCCTCGAGTATTAGCAATGTACGTGCCAGACCTGCCCTACGTACGTGGATACGTATTTCCGGAGATGCGTGAGATTCCGCGATGGGAGTCTCGCGATGCAGTCACATGCCACCCGGTCGGCAAGTGTAGGTGGAGGCGCGTCTACGTGCAACCACGCCGGCGCATACGTACGGTACTTAAAGTCCACCGCATAATTTACATTACCACTTGCGAGATGCCCCTTTTACCCTATTTTTAGACGGTCCTGCGCATCCGTTCTAGGGGTGCCACCTTCGAGGGAGGTCGCGGGACAACCTAGGCATATGCGAAACCGCCCACGTTTATCTCGGGCCTATTTTTAATTAAAGCCCTGCCGTCGAAGACGTTTTTGCTCATTCCCGAGAGGTCAACGGTGCGAATTTACGGCGCGGACGAGTCGTCGGCTGACCTGGGTATTTTCAAAATCACTTTGACCCCGAATCAATTATTAATTACCGCTTCGCCGTCAAAGAGTGAAACGAGGTCGCGCGATACGACTAGTGAAATTTCTAGGGAAAAATCTAGCGTTTCGGATAATTTGTCTAATTTTTCGGAGACTCGATGATGCCGATCAACGATTAGGGTCGAGATTACGAATCGAGCTTCGAGCGATTCCCTGCACCGGCGTTCGGAAATAGTGCAAGACGAAGATATCGGTAGGTCCATTGGGTGGAAAGCCAGCCACGAGCCCGTTCGGGATCCGTTCATCTTCGGCGAGTGTTGTCGGGTTATTTGTGGCGACGCGATATCCAAGAGTAGGTACGCCCAATTCTCGTCGGACAAACGTCAAGCGCGAGCCAATAAAGCGCCATATTGCACTATCTTTGTGACCGGAGACGCGAAACGCGCCGACAAATCGGGACCGAAATATCCCCCGGTCCGTACATTGTTCCTAAACGAGGGGGCATTCCGCTCAGGAAATCGTGAATTACAATCAGCTCTTAAACGGCTGTAAATCCCAAGCAGAGATCACCGAGACACCGTCGCACTTTTAAGCCAGAATGGCAATGCTCATCGTATGAAAAATCAAAGGCGATCGATTCTCAAAGAAGGAAATAATTTTCAGGGATTCTCCAAGTGATTTGTAAAAAAGCTCGTAGCTTAAATGCCAGTCGGAAGTTCATAAAGCAACCCAGGTCGCGATCCCTGCTCCTACCGTGCACAAAGTGGCGAGGATACACCGAGCTCTCGGGTCGCGGTGGTGATTGTCAGCTGTCCGGCCGCGAGAACGGCACGAAAATATCATTGACATAGATTCTAGGGTAGTAAAAATAAATGCAAGATAAAGCCGCGGCGGGTGGCCGAGAGGATCCCCAAGAGGGAGGCTTCCCTCAGCCTCCTCAGGCTTTCTCCGGCTTTCTTCAGCTTTCTTTGGGTCGACTCACTCCAAGCGAAGACGAGGAGCTCCGCTCGTGCATACGTTTAACGAGAGCTCGGAAAGAGTCCATGCACTGGAGACGACGCTTCCCAGAGAAGCGCCTTATTGTCCGGACACGCGAATGCATATACCCGGAGAGGCATCTAATTCGGCGGAGGCGTTAAAGAAAATAAACTCCGACGACCCTTTTCGTTTACCCCGTCGCGTTTTTCCTCTCCATTGGGAGGTGGAATTAACGCCGAAATTTCATCGACCCTCGAATTCGACCGAAACCTACCGTCACCGATCATCCCTCGATTTAGAACCGATCGAAAGGGTTGCTCGGAGTTATCAGAAAATTATACTCGACTCGTTCACATATCCGGAAAGAAAATCCTACCCTCCTCTCGAGGGGAAGGTAATTACTCGTCACCATCGCGAAAGCAATTTAACCTGGGGTCAATCGATACAAAAGTCGTACCGTGAGGAAAAAATAAGACCCATGGAAGAACGTTCCTACGAGACCTTTGCCCAAGATATTCGCATCGTTTTAATAAATTGTGGATTTTGAATACTCATTCGAGGTTCGAAAAAGAGGACCAGGGGGAACGAAACGCGCATCGTGGAAAAAGATGTTCGATTCCTATTTGAAATTTGGAAAATATGAAAAATGAAGTCTATAAAGGGGGACGTCCAGAATCGTCGGGTCCTGGGATGCCTTCGCCTCGCGAAGACGCGAGGGTGTTTACCCCCCGGGAGGGCGAAAGAGCCCTCGCGCCCACATGCTTGCGCTGAAAAGCATCCTCGAGGGGGAAAGAACGCTCGAGGTTCCCCGGGCGGGGAACAATTAGTCCCGGACGGCAAAATAAAAACCCATCAATTCCCCGTGGACTTACCCGAGAGTCGTCATGGTGACGATGGTGTACCAGAAGGCGGCGGGGATGGAGGTGAAGTTGGTCCCGTCGACGTTCTTCTCGGCGTAGAACATGACGGTGGCGAAGATGATGATGGCCATGGCCAGGGAGAAGACGAGGAAGCCGAGCTCCGAGGCGCAGGACTTGAGCGTGTAGCCCAGGATGCGGAGGCCCTGGGAGTGCCGGGAGAACTTGAAGATCCGGAAGACCCGGAAGACCCGGAGGGTGACGAAGGCGCCGGAGACGTCGTCGTTGTCGGTGATGCCCAGGCCGATGTAGTAGGGCAGGATGGCGACGACGTCGATGATGGACATGACCGAGCGGGCGAACTTGCACCGGCTGGGGGCGGCGAAGAGCCTGAGGAGGTACTCGGCGGTGAAGATCATGACGCAGGCCGTGTCCAGGCAGAAGAAGACGATCTTGTAGCGCTCCCCGCAGGAGAGGGTGCCGGCTCGGCCGGGCCGGTTCCCGCAGGGCACCGTCTCGACGACGTTGGCCAGGACGCTGACGGCGATGAAGAAGCCCGTGACGTAGTAGAAGACCAAGGCGGCCGTGGAGATGTGGGGGTTCTGGAAGGCCCGCCACATCTTCTGCCGGATGTCGGTCAGCTGCTGGAGGTTCTGGTCGCCGTTCTCGCTGAGCTTGTCGTCCATGAGCCGCTCGGCGTTCTCGCGCTTCCGGTCCCGGTAGTCCTCGTAGCAGCAGTCGCCGATCACGTCGGGCAGGATCCCGAAGAAGGCGAGCTCCTCGTCGTAGCTCGTCAGGCACTCGTGCTTCGGGTAGTGCAGCTTCCCCGTCCGGTAGTAGTTGAGGATGTGCCGGAAAATGTCGGGGTCGCGGTCGAAGAAGTACTCCTTGCTCTCCTCGTCGTAGAAGAACTCGCGCTCGTTCGAGCCGAGCAGCGTGTCGGGGTACTTCTCGAGGGTGTTCCTCCAGGTCTCGAACCGGCGGCCGCTCACGTTGATCAGGAGCTTCTCGTCGTCGGCCTTCCGCCGGTCCTTGGGAATCGGCGGGGGCGGCAGCGGGTGGGTGGCGATCGGCACCCACCCGATCGCGGCCGCCCGGGCGAAGGGCAGCCACGCGGCCACCGACGCCATCCTCGGCCGACCTCTCCCGACCTCGACCGCGGAGCTTCGGCTCGGCCCAAGGAACCTCGGACGGCTCTAGCGGCCGCCGAGCCCGGCCCGGGCCGCCCTCGGCCGCCGCCCCCGGAAGCGGCCCCGCATGCCCGCCAACCGACCCCGGCTCCTCGGCTCCGATCAGCCTCGGTCCTCCATGGGTCGGCCACCGACCTTCCGACCACCGAAGCTTCGACCTCCCCGGAACGCGCACTTGGCCGGCGGTCGGCGAGAGTCTCCCACGTGCCGCGTCCGCCCGCAACCCTCTCCGGTCTCTCTCGCGCCCCGACGTGGAAACGATCGCCGGTCGCCGCGGCGACTACGTCAGCGAGTCCTCGCTCGAGGACTCGCGGCGGAGCGACGGAAAGCCGGATCCGTCTCCGGTCCGCATGGCCCGACGGGCTTCCGACGGAGGTGCGTCGCGCCGAAGCTTTCCGAGGTCTCGTGTCCCCTCTCTCTCGGGCCGTGAGTCCGAATCGGTGGGCACTCGCGCGCGACTGGTCGAGAGCTCGCGGGAGCGCGCTCTCTCGCCGCTCTCTCGCCGCTCTCTCGCCGCTCGCCGACGCAAGTCGCGCGCAACCAGCGAGCTTCTCCGCCTGGCTCAAAGTCCAAATTGATTTTTACGGGACGGCGTCGGTGGCGACGCGCGGCGTCCCAGTGCGGCAGCGCTCCGTTGCCCCGGCAACCGCTCCCGAGTCGTGACGTCATCCTCCCCTCCCGGCCGACGAGGAAGCTCCGGTTCCCCTGCCGGCCTTCTCCCCCCTACCTCGAACCGCGCCCTTCCTTCTTTCCTTCTTTCCTTCTTTCCTCGCGCGAGGAAGGGAGGAAAGAACGGCGACGGGGACGGCCGCGATGCGACGAGAGGTCCGCCTCTCCACCCGTCTCCGTCGCCGCCGCCGAGTAAACTTGTGCCGCTAATGAACGCGAGGGACTATAGCCTCAAAATGCAAGTACTCTTTCGCCGAGGCGGCGACGCCGCCCGACGCCGGCCCCGTGGGGGTGACGAGGCAAGTTCGAGCTGCGTTTTAATGCCGCGTAAAAGCTCGTCTATCCGGCCGCAACCGGGTCGCCTCCCGACCGAACCGCTCCCCCGAGACCGGAAGTAAAGCGACCCGAGCTTCCGACCTTCCCTCGACCGCGAGGTCGAAGAGACGTCCTCTCCTGGCGCCCATGAGCGGCACGACCAGGAGTCGAGGGTGAAATTCTTTTCAACCCCTGAGAAAACAATTTCATTTAACCAAGGAAATTGTTTCCTTGTATAGTCGCAGAAAAATATATTTCATTCATTCAAAGAATAATCGGACTCCAATAAATTCGAAAATATTGGACGCAACGTTTCTTCGGAATTATGACAATGAAGAAATCTTCTGGTTAAGTCGGGAGGGGGGGAATTAATTGAAATTAATGCCGAATTTGCAGATTTCCCTGGTCCAGGGTTCTTTTGGGATTCCGACGTTGACGGAATTGAACGCGGAAACGCTGGTTTCCGGCGGAAATTTTTTTAAGTACCTGAAGCCAAACTAACTCGAAAATGGACGTGCGACTGGCTTTCAATTCTAAATCAACGCATCGAGGAGCGGACAAGCATTGTTCGCGATAATTTGGAAATGGACTCGGAAACAGAATCCACGGGGCTCTATTTTCGAGTTCCGCCTCTATCTCCTCCACTACCAATTGTTACCTCGAATTTCGCGCAAGCCCTGACTTTGCCATGCGCGAGACTCTTTTCTATTCATAGCTCGTGCAGAAAAAAAAAATAGATGACGATCGTTTGTGTTTACATTCAATGGCCAAGACAACTCGATAGATAAAAATAAATGTCACGAGCTTAAAAATAAGCGATGGTCAAAATCGACCGCGATCGAGGCCGCGAAAGAGACCTCTGTACACGTGGGAGAGTACTTACGAGAAAATCGCGTGAATTTTTTTATTTTTTAAATTTATTAAATACCCCCGACATAGATGGAAAATTTAGATACCTAAAAGTACGAAAAACTTGAAGCGGTATTCCAAACCCTGGCTTAGGGGTAGGCCGCCATTATTTGCGCCATTATGTCCGCGAAACTGCGGTATAAACGCGAAGGATCAGGGGAAAACGACATAAATACGAGCAACCCTGTCCATGGGCTGCACGGTAGCTAGATGGGAAGCGATTTACGAGGCACGGTAAACCGGAGATTTATCGAGTGTTACTGCGATAGCTTTCTTCGCAGGGGTGAACGTTTCGCGTTTTTATCTTCCCTTTTATTTTTATTTTATTTTTATATTTTTTTTTTTTTTTGTCAGCCAGCCCGGTTAAAAGGATTGGTCAGCGCGGTTGTAACGGAGGAGTAAAACGAGATCCAGGCGGAAGGAAATTTGAATTTCGATTTTCTCCCTCCGGCCCCTCTCGCGGAACTGCGTATTTCGGTGAATGGCGGGAATCAAGGGTAACTTCCGGTTCGGCAGCCTCGTTCAATGAGGGAATCAGGGGAGTTAACTTCCGACTATCGCGGAGGCCCATTTTGCGGCGACGTCGAGCTCTTGACTTCCAGCCCCGGTCCGAGGTTCGACGCCAATCGAAATTTCGAATCCCAAGGGGATGATTATCCCCGACTTCGGGAATTACCTCGCGACCCTTCCATTCACCCGCGTACTACATATTGAACGATAAACGTGCGGAATCCACGTGGATGAAAAAATTTCACGACTCGCCGCTGGAACGCACTCCGAAAAGGTGCTCGAACGCTCTATTTGTCGGTAAAAAAATGATCGGAAAAGGTAATTCGATTTATGGGGATACTCTTTCCTCGCGAACATCCAAGAGACCGTGGAATCGAGAGAAGTTGATTAAGAAGCAGTTAAGTCTTGGAGATGCGGAAAGTACATCGACGCGTACTACATATTGAACGATAAACGTGCGGAATCCACGTGGATGAAAAAATTTCACGACTCGCCGCTGGAACGCACTCCGAAAAGGTGCTCGAACGCTCTATTTGTCGGTAAAAAAATGATCGGAAAAGGTAATTCGATTTATGGGGATACTATTTCCTCGCGAGCATCCAAGAGACCGTGGAATCGAGAGAAGTTGATTAAGAAGCAGTTAAGTCTTGGAGATGCGGAAAGGTACATCGACTAACGAGCTAATGGAAAAGGCAGCGCGAAGCCAACTCGTTAAAACGGGGAAAAAGCGTTTTTTAACGAGAAATCCGAGAATCCGCTTCCGGCTATCCCGAGGATACATCAAATCGCGTGCGTAAATTCCTCCCGAGCGGAAGCCGCGATACCAACGTGACACGAAAGGAAGTAATTCCAGGTTGATCCCTCCTTTTCGGAAATTAATCTCATGATCCTCTCTTGCGTTCTCTTCGTTGCACCCCGCAAGTGAAGAGAGGTTTTCCATGGAGGGGAAAAAAACAAATCGGGGGAGGAGAAAATTCATTAAACGAAGTAAACGAGCAACGTTCACCGAAACCTATCGAGTCGATCAAAGTCGGACTCTGCAAGCCGCGTCTAAAAATATCCCGATTGAAAGACGACTTCAAAAGAGCGACGAATGCCAAGATGTCGCCGGAGGCGGGATAGATTTGGAAAATTTGCAATTTTTCCCGACTTTCGCCAAGTTTATCCACCGCGCGAGGGGAATTCGTCCTAACCCCGTATTCGGTAATTGTTGAATCCGCCGCCGTTTCAATTAATTAACGCGGGCACCATTAATAGCGCGTTAATTTCGAATAATTAATCCGACCAGGCCTGGAGTTTTTCGGGGAAACGCGAGTAAAGGAAACCGATCCCCTCGCATTAGGAGGGATCTAGATATCGCGCGGAAAAGAAAAAAAAATGGGTCACCCGGTTTTTTCGTTTTCTGACCCATTAGCGAGGCGCGGGAATTCTGAAACCGACGCTTAAGACCGATAAGGAATTCTCGCGCGATAATTCGCGAAATTCTGAATCACGGCCCGTGGCCCTCCTCTCGCCCCAAATCTACGGGAATGTTTTGGGGAAATTTTCTGCCGTCTCGGGTGGATGAAAAAATTCAGAGAGTCCTGGACATGTTCGCCAGTCTAATGCCAAAAATGCTGGCAATTTTGGGCAACCTACATCTCGCGATGATGCCGGCAGGCAGCTCGCTAACCGACCGGGCCGAGTCCCCTTTGATGTTCGCCGCGATAATTCGCGGCACTTTGAGGTTAGGTACACTTGCAAATCCTCCCGTGGAAAAAGGTACGCGACCGAGCATTCCCTTCCGTCCGAGTAATTCGAAAATTCGCGTTATTAACGCGAAACGCGTCAGCTGCGTTTTAATCCCGCCGCTCGTAACGAGTCTTTAGCCGAGGACCGTTTTTCATTTAACGGCGCCATCTTTAATCGAGAGATACGATCGTCCACAGGTTAGGCCATTGGATTTTCAAAAGTGGCTCGCAGCCTCCGCTCGCTCCCAGTTGCTTTATTTTTCACCGCACAAATCAGCGCGCGGTTAATCGGTCCCATCGATGAAAACGAAAAAAAAAAAAGAAAAAGAGGGAATTTTCTCCCCCACGCTAACAGGGGGCATAAAGTATTCACGGAGGGGGGAAGGTCACCAAATCACGAGTCCGCCGTTCAAATTGTACATAAAGACGATTTTTATTTTTAAATACTTCCTGGACACCGATACTTCTGTCTTTTTCTCTTATTTCATCAATGTCTCTTAACCACCAGTAGGCGCTCTCCAGTTCGTTAATTCGACTGTCGGAGGTTAGAATCTGAGTCTCGTTAGGAAAAAGCGACGGACGCCAATCGGCCACAAAACGATCGAGCACGCGTGACCGATGGGCTTCCGAAAAATCGACTCGAATTACTGACGAGTCGAATCGTCAAGCGGTGCAACGCGATACGCAACGTCGTTCGGGTGACTCCCCGAGCGATCGATCGATCGGTACTGGAAAAGAAACTCGGTCGATCGGCGATCGAGTCGCGAGGGTGGTCTTTCGGCGACGGCGAAACCGCGAATGCCGTCCGAGACCGTTCTAATTTCCCGGGAAGGCCGCAAAATCTCCTCGGACGTCGATCGGTCGGTTGAGTTTCCTTCGTCGGGCCGCGGATTTGCATACATTGTTCGCGATACATTTCTCGGCCAACGTTAAGTAGCCCCGATATGTCACGGTTACGTGTGGGTACATCCGTAAAGATTAACGGCACGGGGCTTCCGAGTTCGTACAACTTCCGCAACCGTAACGTTAAGTTATGCCCCGCGTTAATGTATAGCACGGAATTACGGTTATGAATTTAATACACCCTACGTGCGATTCCCGACGTCACGGATCGCGCGCCATTAGCGAGAAATAATCGCGACGGGATGCGAGACGCGTCTTAACTCCCCGTGACGGTGGAATTTCGGAAGATTTTACGGAACATCGCTCGGAATTATCCGACCGGGTGAATTCGTCCGCTTGAAACGAGGGCGGAAGAAGTCGTGAGAACTAGGGGGCTAGAAAAAGTACCTAGGCCTCGGGAATAATATCCCTTGCCGACGAAGGACCGTCGACGTCCGCTGGATCGGAGCTGGATGCAGATCGAGGGATGAAATCGCGATCGATCGGTCGTCTCCCTTCTTTCTTTTATACGATCCGTCTCGCCGACCTTGGCGAGAGAAATCCCCCGCCTCGCTCGCACCGGTAATATTAATCGTTAATATATCCGCAGCCTCGATATACACGGCGGCCAAACGTAAGCAACAATATATACACATTAAAAAGCGTCGTTATAGTTAGTTTCGGGGGGTTCGATCGGTGAGGGAGAGCAAAGGGCCGGGCGAGGACGACGCGCCATTTACGGTTTCCCCTAGATCCAAAATGGCCGACGTCGGGCTCGCCCGATTGGTCGGTTCCTCTTTGTGCTTTCGCAAATTGACGCTACTCGCTCCTGGCTTTTCCTCGGGACCTCGGGAATATCCACGGGACATCTACCGAGGGATCTCCACTTAAACGTCGAACAAAAGTGCAAACCTTCTCGATTTACGGGATTTACGAGAAGTCGGTGGCGGTTGATTCGCGCCGTCGGGGAATGAAAAAACATCCTCGAGATAAATCAATCCCGATGGGGTGTAGCTTTGCAATTTATTCGCGCCAGGGAGAATATATTCGAGGAATGACAAATGCTCGGACTCGAGTAGACTCGTATCTCCGGAATGGATGGCAAAACCGCGTCGAAAAGATTTATTTCTCTCGGTCGAAAGACTTTCTTATTTTCTGGGTGCGTAAACCGCCGCGGAGTAAGTATTTATCGAGGCTACGGTTTGATTAAGGAAAAAATTGATTTTTTTCACAGGAAGGACCTAGGACATCTCATGGATCTCCCGTGGATATTCCCGGCTACGTACATGTGCTCGATGGCTCGAAAATGCCGTCCCTCTTCGGTTGAGGGATGCCCGCTCGATCGGCGACTCGAGATCCACAGGGCACGCCATGTTGGATGTATAAATATATTTATATAGAATATTTATATATATACGTGTAAACACTAAGTTATCTAGAAAAAGCCCTAATACTGCACATATCTTCAATTTTACACAAATATCAGCGGCGTCCACCAGTCGCCTCGGATTGCGCTCGAGCTCCAGTTACGTTTACGTCTTATATACAGTATTCCCAGATCGAGAGAATTCCCATTGGATTTAATTCGTTACTAATTAGTAATTAATTATTTAAGGTACCGTAGGAGTAATAGCATAGTTTCCAAGAAATTCGAAAGTATGGCTAGTACCGGACCTCGGTGGAACGAAAGTGCGCTTCGTAATGTCATATCTGGAGATACGACACGTTCTATGATATTTCCATATCTCTTCAGTTATCCCGCCCTGTACGCGAAGCTACCACCTGGGAATCCGTAAAAATCCGTCCTCCGAATTTCGGTATAGATCGGTTAGGGTTAAAAATGAAGAAACGTGACAAACGAGGCGCTCATCGAATTCGAAGGGAAACGGCTACGACGATTAGGCCGATCGCTCGATCGTTGAGCTATCGATCAACGGTCGGAAATCGAACCTTCGATCGCGAATCACAAGTACGCGGGAACGAGAGTGGTATCGACGCCAGATCCAAGGAATTTCGAGTCGAATAAATGATTCGCTTTCAAAAACAATAAAGTGAATACATTTCAAGGTTGAACACTCTTTGGTATAGAGACATCGAATGAAATAAATATCACCTACGCATAACGCAATTAAGAGATTCATGAGAAAAATGAACATGCTAAACGCGCAATGGAATGCCTATAAAAAAAAGAAATACCCTTCAAAGTTGAACACATTTTGGTTGATATCGAAACGCTAATAAGAAATCGCAGAGAAAAAATTAAATATACACCTTGGAAAATATTTACGAAGCGAGCCTGAAAGCGTATTGGATCGAAGAAGGGAAACGTTCGAAATGCGCTTAACCCCTGCAAACATTTCAGTTATCCGATCTCCAAATAGAGTAAAAGTCCCTCGATAAGGTTCGAATGTCCGAAAATTCCTGGAGAATGCGATCCTTGGCGGAAAGTGGCCCATACCTCTTCCTATCCTACACATTATCGGACCGACCCGATAACCTCGTGTATTAATGCAACGGCCGAAAATACATTGAAAACAAATTAAAAATAATAAATCATAAAATAACATCTGCCAAAAAAAAAAATTAGCAGACTGACTTGGTCATTTATCGATCGGACACTGCATCGTTCCTCGCGTATCGGACCGATCGAGATCGGCGAGAAGAGGGAAGCAAAAGCCCAAAATCGAGGCGTTTCGAGAAATCGGAGCGTTAGGCTTCGCCCGTCAGATTGACCGAGGAAATCGCGCTAGAAGGAGGAACCTCGAACGAGAGCGTAAATACTAATCGCAAGGAAGTAGGAAAAAGGGAACGTCGCGCCATCCGAGAGAGAAAATCGAGTTTAGTCCTCGACCATACGTCGACAAAAGGGCAGATATCGTTGCCGTTTACGTTCCCGGATCGGTCCGAGGAGACCATTTCCCGACCACGTTTCCGTGATTTCCCGCGATCGGGATCCTCGAGACGGCTCCAAAGCCGGAATTTTACGAGCGAGCTTAAGCGCTAAGTCGCGATTTATTTACCGGCTCGGCCAATAAACGAGCGGGATTCGACCCCCGAACTCTGGCTCGGAACCCTTCGAATTGATTTTAAATGCGACCCTATAACTCGGGCTTAAAACTTCATTTTCTACAGGCGGTAGTTAACCATTCACGGCGGAACGAGATTTGCCCACTCCTCCGGGAATGGGATTTTCGAAACCGTTTCGAGACGACTTAATCTCGAGGGCTTGATTTTTCCTATAGGGCTAAAAAAAAAGTGCTCGCAAAAATTCGGCCTCGCAGTCGTCCCTAAGACAATTGCATCGGTGCTCCCAATCGTGCGCGAGGTCGGCCTGCTATGCGCACTTTAACTTTAAGGCTACTCCTTAGAAATACGCACGTACGAATGTATAAAACTCGATCGCGGCGCGGCGGAAATCTAATTGATCCGCCGGTCGCGAGATTTCGCTCACAGATCGTACAAACACATCATTTTCGCTCTTTCGCTTCATTAATTACGAAACATGCACGCGCGATCGCTCGAACGGGTCGACTTCGAAACGGGCTTTTTAACGATCGACGCCAGTAACGACCGATGACAATGCCGCGTTTGGAGGCGTCATATTTACGGGACGCAAATCACTCGGCATATCAAGCGTGGAATAGTTAATAGAGGAAGTAATACCGCCGTTAAATCGTCAGTTAAGTTTTGATCGCAGTTATCGTCGGCCATGTTGAATTCGGCAACGTACGGAATATCCTTAAATAAATGATTTCGCTTCTCTCGATGCAAACGCTTTAATAATTGTTTTCAATGCTATAAAGGATACGCGTGGTCTCTTCTTTGCATTTTCTCGCGCGATGGAAAATTTCCGAAGTCCCTCGTCGGGGGGCGGGAAAATTTGGCGGGACTTTGAAAATCGCGAAACGAGTCGACGCTTTCGAGCGAACTCACTTGGAGCGTGCTCGGGACATTTCGCCCTCCACCTTCCAGATAAAAAACCTGTTGTCTCAACGGCTTCGAAGATCAAAGACTCGCAGCCGACGTGCGTGTTCGCACGGTATTTAAGTACGCATACATACGGAGAAATGTATGAAGAGAGCTACGGAGGCGAGCTTTTGACCCATAAGTCGTCCGAAGGCATACAATTATTACGATTGTAACATCAAATTGTATAAATTATGGCACATCTAGAGGAAACTATTACCAACTATTCGTACGGGCAGGTCTCGATACTTTCCTATCACTGTTGACCATCGCTCGCTCTCGCGACTGGACCCCTAAAATGCTACGCTAGACGATCCGAAAAAGTCCCTGAACATTTATTTCTATAAATTTTTTTCTTTTCCTAGCGAACGTACTTACAGGCGTTCACGCGATATCGGGTAATCGCTATGCTCCGCTTTCCGATGACGGTGATATAACTTCAAGATTGTAATACTGCTTCCATAGATGTGTAAAGTAGGAATGTAAATAAGCGAAATTACCATGCTCGCTGTTTAATCGAGATATTTTCGACCTAACTTCAACGTATTGCAGAGGGCTTTCCAGAGTTATCGGATTCTCAAAAATTAATGTATTCGTTTACAAAGAAATCGTGTAACCGCGCCACTTAGTACTTAAACGTAAAATAATTTACATGGAGACTTCCATACTGAATCTCAATATAGAAAATAATAATACTAGTCATTGATGCCAATTGTTCACCAATTTCGCCACAATTATTAATGTCGATCGTACTATCCTCTTAAATTGTACTAAACTCAAATAAACGATATTCGTACATTATGACGATCAATACAAAATATAAACGCTTACAAACATTCAAGCTCGAATGTGCCGTTTGAAACAAATAATAAAATATTTTACACTCGTAAAAAAAAAAATGTGTATTCGCACACGACCGTCTTAAAAAATGATACAAAATGTTTCTCGCGCGTGATGAATCGCTCCCTCGATAATTTGTACAAATAAATATTACTGTACATTCATTTAAATTTATTTAGAGTCGTCAGGCTCTATAAAAGCAGATTAGCTTAAAGTTATAGCTCTTTTCCGCAATCGACATTCTCGGCTGACTGCAGAATGTAGCCGATGTCATATCACGGTATTAGCAGGGATTATCTGCCGTGTATTTTGACTTATCTAACATCTGCTATTATTTATTGTGTGTCAAAGATTTATCAAACGATCGAGAACCTGCCCTTAGGTTTTCCAGCGTACCGTAACTTGTGCGTGTGTTGTTATTTCAAATTGTCTCAGCAATTACTATGACGTTCCTCCTTATTTACAGGGATCGAAACATACGCTGTATATCACTGGTAAATACCGTCAAAATCGTTTATGCAAAGAGCGCATATCGAGGACACTTAATCCATTACATCCGTTAGGTCGAATCCAGTGCATCGAGATCTTTCCGTCTATTTTTGAGATTATTCAAATTTTCAACCACAGACACGTCTGTCTCAAAAATCATCAAGCTAATAATCCTAATACACGAAACTTAACTTTCATCGATCTAAAATTGCATAGAATCCTTCCTAACCACAAGATCTACCCTGTAAAAAGAACTGATTTGAACATAATCTTTGTTAATACGCAAATAAATTTTTCACAGTCACGCGTAACGTTCTTTCATGAACTTAAAATTATTACTAGCTAATTACGCACAACCGGGAGATTTGCGAAAGACTTTTTTTCCGTCTAGAAGCTTAACTCCCTCGGAATGTGAAATTTCGGCAGGAAGCTCAGGACATTTGTGAAATTTTATTATTAAGAATGAGTATTTACTTCCATTTAATTGGATTAAAATCATTGTTATTGTAGGGTAAAGTTCCCCGACGTTAATTAAGATTTACTGCCGCTTTCCTGATTACAATCGGAGATCAGAAAGTCTGGGCTGGGTTCGCGATCTTATCCCATTCGCCAATCTCCCTTACAGTGTACACGTATAAAATAAAAATCAAATAAAACAAAATCGTAAACTAAAGAAAAAGCAACATCGACCTCTCGTACACTAATTAGCCATTAAGGATCGAACGCGCCGACTCTTAGCGTTCACTGATCAATAAATACATCTCTCTCGATACATCCAACATGACACATGCATACCGTTATGACACATGGATTGACTCATTGACTCTTTCTACTCGCGTTCGCCGATTTCAGAAGAAAAAAAAGAGAAGCAACGTGACCTCTTGTGGGTCCGACTATTCGTGTCGGTATTCCTTTTTTTATAAGAAAGTCCATACTCCGATCGATTCACCTTGGCAAAGAGGACATCTTACAAGGGTACGCGCCCTAATAATTATCAACTAAATGTGAGACCAACTATTATGCGTTGACTGTTAAACGACGCGAGTCGAACGATTCATACAAAACGTGCCGAAGCCGACTCGCGATGCTCCGGACGGAGAAACGACACGTTATCATTGCGCTGATCACTTATGCGCCATTAATGTCGTTGCTCTTCCTGCTCGGTAAAGCTCCCAGGACGAGGTCCGTCACTCAAACCATGACGATAGCTTCCTTGCCACAGAATAGGAATGGATATTGATCGATCATCGTCTGCACAACGTCCTCCAAGTACGGCCTCATAGCTTCGAACCTGCCTAGGTCGTTAAACTCTATCGGCAGAAGAGTTGGCCACCAGCAGATTGCTAGGTTTTTGCTGTCCATACTGTTCAACTTACAGTTCTCGGCAACTCTGAAACCCGAGCGGAAATTAGAATTTTCAATATAAAACGGAATTAAAAAAAATCCGCTCGGCATCGCCAATCCGGATAAAAATAAAATACTTACTTGACGAAATGTTGAAAAATAAATTTCAAGACGTCGAAATTCACCGGATTCAACTTGTTAAGCATGAGACGCAAGGCGAGCAGTCTACAGCTTCGGTCTGCAATTACCGTAATTATTGGTCGGATATTTTGAGAATCGAAATAAAAATAGAAATAAGAGCGAATCACAAAATTCAAAGAATCTTGTGTCTAATGCAAAACGATACGATACTGACCTTCCATATTCATGCAAGTTGCTGACATCGGTTTGCTGATACCGCGTGCACCTACGATGAGAACGGAAATGAAAATACGTTGTATAATTGTTGGATCCGTAAATACCATTCCCATAAATCCGTAAATACGATAAACGAGAAGAGAAGCACCAGTCAATTCAGAAGAAAAATTTGGCACTTTCGTAGAATCTTGAGAAAAACTTACCCGATATATCCTCCAATTCACTCATACGGTCTTTGTCGATCAATGGCGGTAACCTTTTCGAAAAGAAGTCCTTCAAAGCAGTTGCTACGGCATTTACAGGAATGTCCAACGAATGTATATCCACGTTACCATCTACAAATATTAAATGGAACATAAGCAATGCAATGCGCTAACAAAATAAAGTAATGTAATTTGTTATCCACCTTCTTCAAACTTCTGAAAGAGCAGCTCGACATGTGCTCGGTTACCAGGCACCCTGTATATTCCTTCCGAGTCTAAACCCTCGTCCTCGATAAAACGTACACATTTCTCAAGAAAGAGAGGGATTCTATTTGTCTCGCTCTGGGCAAAGTCTTCGATTAAAGGTTGTTGAAGCTGCGATTGTCCAGACATGGTTGCGCCGCTTCCAGCTTTGGTCTGTTTAAGTTTCTCCTGCTTCTTCTTTTCTCTCTCCTTTTCTTTTTCCGCGTGCTTCTTCAATTTTTCCTCCTTGAGTCGCCGTTTCTCCATTTTCTCGTCCTCCTTCGCCTTCTGCTTGTCCCTCTTTCGACTAAGTTTATCGCCTTCCTTCCCCTTCGCCAGGATACCAAACTGTTCAGTAACGTGCTTTCAATGATAATTAAAAAATAAATGGAAACATGATTAAACTACATCTTCCCCGACGCCATAGAATCAACTGATTTTCTGAATGCGAACACGATGTTAAACATTTTATTATTATATTATTTTAACTCCGTTCAGACATATTTTTCTATTGCAGTTAGAGATATATTTTGAAACACGCGCGCCTAACTGCTTACATATAGTTGGAATGTGCTTAAATATTGCTCATAGAACGCCAAATATTTTTTTTTCACATAACTATGATACTCAATCAAATCATAGAATCTTTAATTTCTACAAAATATCTTGGTGACTTACGCTGGGAGAGTTGATTTCCCGTGGAGAGGAGACGTCTAAACTGGACTCGTCGTCTGGAATGTTGCCGAAGGAATTATCAACCCTTTGTTTAGCTACACAGATAAAAGATTAATACAAAATAAAAAAAAATATCCCGGGACCTTGCTAAATTCTTTTATAGCTCCATATACTCCGAAATATTCCGGTAAGATTACGTGCAAGACTTACAGGCCGTACTAAACATTTCTTGTGTCATGTGTTTCAAATTGAAAGGATGTTGCAACGTTGCAGCAAGATGCTGATGTTGCAGCGAATTTCCAAACCTTCTTCTTAAGCTCACTGCTGCATGTTTATACTGTTTTGACCTAGACCTGGAGGTGTGTTCTGGGTCGCTTGATTCAGAACTGTCTGGCGTTTCGCTCGATACTACTAGAACAAACCCCATGAATACAAGTTATTAATCAGACAGTGTATCAGAAAATATATCCAAACATGAAATAAAATTTCCGAACCTCGTTCCACTGGCTCGACACGCCAATTCTTCTCTTCCTTCATTGTGTAATTCAGTCCAACGATCCCATCTCCACTGCCCATACTAACTAACGATGGTACCTTAGGAGTAGCTACTGGTATCGCAGTACGTTTTTTACGTATTCTTTTATGAGATGAAGGTTTCTTGGTGCCCTTTCCTATCACGTCCGCGACCCTCTGTCTCTCCAAGGAACTCCACTCCGAATCCGAGTCACTGTATGCTTTTATGAAAAAAAAAAAAAAAATGTATATTACACTACATTCGTAAGTATCAGTATTCGGCATTCCACGTCATGCAAGAAGCTATTCATCGACTAGACAAGAGTTCTTACATGGTTGTCCCTTTTCTCGCCTATGACGTAGTTTCGACTTGTTATTTCCAATAGAATCCTGAACCAAAGCATACATGTAGTCGCCATCATAAGCCGAATATAAATTTGGTACCACATCTTTAACTTGTGCATATTCAGAGCCAAGATCTACCAGTTCAGGAGTCGCGAGAGGGGCATGACCCATGCCGATTTTACTACCATGCTCATCCTTCTCTCCTATGGTCATCCTAGCTATCGCGTCTGTCACATTTGAAAAGTCCTTTAAATTGATTTTCCCAGGTTGCTTCAGGGTTTGACTGTTTCCTTTCGGTCTTGGTTTCATCTGAGAAATGTGTCGCCGTCCGGTAGTGAACGCGCGATGAGAGTAACTGTTCGTAACTCCATCTTGATGCATAAATGTGTCTTTGACCCAACCTATGCCACGAAATAAGGTTACAAATATTAATTACGAAAGACTTGTAAGGACATTGCACATAATCAAAATACAGGAATACATTCATGGACCAAAGTAAGCATACCCAACAATGTTGCTTACCTGACAGCTTGTTAGGGATGTCTCCGCTCTTTAATAGCTCCCTTTCTCTCTCCTCCCTGTGAAAATCGACTTGACTGTATATATCGCTATCGTCACTAGGAGTGGCTCTGTTGTCAGCAAATTGCTCGGTCAGCCCAGTATCACCAAGGTCTCCATCCGGAGTTAACTGCTCGTACGACTCCGAACCGCTCCTAAAAGTCACGGACATACTGCTACACATTAGACTTTTAACTTACACTGAGAATAATAATTTGTATAACATTTGAGTACATTATAACAAAAAAGTTGTTTCAAGTGCTTACCCATCATCCGGTGTCTGCAGATGATAGCTCTCATGACGTGGAGGTGGCATCGGATGTAAAGCGGAGTACTCCAAAGTACCTTCACCGCTATCGTTCAAATTACCAGGCTCTTCCATGTTAAATGCTTGTTCGATTTCAGGTTTCTTCTCCCAGACTTCTTTGAAAAACGGAGTGTAGAAAGCAGCTATAAAATAAAATAAAATAAATATAAAAACGTTAAGATGAAGCAAAAATATTTTTCAAATTTAACAAGTACAGCATTTTTGTGGATGGTCAGCACAATTAAGAAAATTATGTCCCGATCATACTTTTTTGTTGACAACTTGATGCCGATGTCATGAAATGCGCTTGCAATCTGTCTGCAATGGCATTTCCCTCCGTGATGAGTGCATGACTTAAGTCGTTACTGAAGAAGGCATTTGCTCCACCAGTGTCAGTTACAGCCATTATTTGGATCGGTAAATTTGGTATGTTCATTGAAAAGGCACTAAGAACGATATGAATGATTAATCGTATGAGCCTGAACAGCAATTAATCTGGTAAGATTAATTGCAAAATGCACAACTTACTTAAGGGTTGCTAAAGAAGCTTTCCGTTTTGTAGAATACACTAAAATGAATCCATGGACCAGTTCATCTCTAAATGCATTTGCCCCGTGAAAACTAGAAATTATAACTTCGACTCGTCGCTTCGACTCCCCTAGGAACGTTTCCAATACGATAGATCTGTCACCACTCAAAAAGCAACACTGATGACTCAACAATGGCCCTAAAACGTTTTCTACCGAATAAGGATCTCCACAAAACATACACATTATTATTCTGAAAAAAATGAAATAATGATCAGAAGTCGACACCGTGTTCAATCAGAACTTGTTGAAAATGTCACTAATTTCATCTAGAAGTACCTTATGTCAGGCTCCAAGCACTCAATGACACTTTGATAAATGTTCAAGAAACCTGCACGGTGATTTATAGATTGTATGAGTTGCTGAAGTGCATCTTTCACAAGTGCTGTGGGAAATCTCTTATCCGGTTCTAAGTCATCGATGCACACATCGATGAAAGGGCACTGCAAGCTGTAATAAAATATGCATGAATATTATAAAACCGAAGTAAAAATTAATTGGTATCAAATATTATAATACCGTGCTTCACAAAACATATTACACACCTGTCTGCAAGACTCTGGCCTTCTTCTCTGAGACGTAACGCTTCAATCTCATCAATACTGGATTCTGGGACGAACATTATAACAATTGGCAAACCCTGAAAAGGGAGCCTGTCCTCTTGCTCTAGATTTGATAAAAGGGTCTTTTCCAAAGAAGAGCGTATATATTCGAAAGACTCCTCGTTTGCATAGATGCAGAAGGATCCTGAAAATTGAGGTGTAATTATAACGTTTTTTTTATTTTATCTTTAAATTATTGTAAAAGTGTAAAGAGGAGTACCGTGTGGCATAAAGTCAGAAGTAGTAAAAGAATTATGCGGCAATCCTACATCCCCATCGATGACTCTGTAACCGAGGGTATACAACTGACAATCGATCTCCACCTCATCGTCTTCTGTCTGTGCTCTGATTTCACGTGCAAATTCTTCACTGAGACCATTACTGCCAAGTATAACTAAATTTAATTCATTGTTTTCTGATGATAGTTGCCACTGGCTACTGTGGTTCCACGAGGACGGTCTATAAAAAAAAAATGTATTCTTTACCTATCATGAAGAGCCATTATGGAACATAAAAAAAATTAAAGTATTTAAGTTTTAGTTACCTGTGCGCTTTTGTTCCAAGTATTCGTTCTATTAGAGCATCCATACAATTTGGAAATGCTGGACAGTGTTCTCTTCTTGGGCAATGTACAAATCCCAAATGCTGGAACAGCATTAGCTTTCGATCCTGATCGAGTCTATCTAAAGCTTTATATCTAAACAAACAGAAAGCATTATTAGAATCGAACGTAAGATGTAGGGGAAAGTACAAGATAGAATATACGTTTCCCAATGAATTAAGTGAATTTCATTCTGAATATTTACCTAAAGTCATCTATCAAAGCATCAGTGATTTCTTTGATATCGTCTTGCGTGATTGTTCCCGAAGGAGCTATACTTTTGAAATGATAAAATAGGTCTGCGTGTTCCAATAATAATTCCTAAAAGAAATTGATATGAAAGGTTAATGTTCTGTATGTATTTGAGAGAACTCGGCATAGTTGTAATACAAACCTGAAAATTGTGTTTTGCCTTTTCGATAATTTCTTTTTGATGCTGATCATAAATTTCGTGACAATCGAGATGAGAAAGAGCTTCAAAACATTCCCGTCCCATGAAAAGCACTCTAACTTCTGACAAATGTTTGCCAGGAGTAACATATCCGGTTTCTTCTAGTAACTGTTTGAATTGTTTCTTCCATCTACAGAGACGTTGAAATATTAAAACTGAATGTCAAAATATGGATGCAATATGAAGTGAACCGTTAATGTAACATAAAGCCGTCTATGTTACACTTATAACTACTCCGCAACTAATCTATTGAATTCATAAATAAAATATGAGTAAAACCGAACTATTGCTAATTAAAGAATTGTTTGAAATTATTTAACATGAGGTTTAAACTAAACTTTTTAAGTATGCAAACCCTTTCAAACAAATCTCGATGATTGGAAATGGAGGGACACGTGTCATATCAACTCTCTGCGAAACCACAAACCACAAAGAATTCTCATGTTTCTCTCGCATTGCAATGCGTTACGAATCGTCGTAATATTAACCAACATTGATCAAGATTCAAACGACAATCTTGACGTAAAACTTCACAATAATTCTGATTTAGAAATTCATTTAACACTGATTGTAAAATATTCTATGTAATAATTTAGAGCATAACTCAAACTAGACGATTATTTTGACAATTCCGTATACATTTTTAAATTACACAGCGATATATAAGCATATAGCATTACCTTTTTGGAAGTCTGCATAAAGAAACGCCACCCAGAATAAAGCAAAAGCATTAGTACACTGCTCAGGAATAATTTTAAAAATATTGTTTTAGACACCCCTAGTAGTAATTTGGTTGCATCTATATGGAAATACCCACACCACGTTATAGTTCACAGTTACGATAGAAAAAGTAATCAAATTGCTAACTAATCTAACATCTCTATCATGGGTGAACTCTATTAGTTGAGACATCACTGCAGTCGAACATGTAACAAGTTCTACAGGAGTATTAGAATTCTGTCATCGAAAAGCACCGATAACAAAGTACTTACTCGAGTCTTCGCTGCTCTTGTTGTAGAGCATTTACATGGTTCTTAAACACAGTCTCTGCTTCTGGTGTTTCCAATACATCATACGGAATCTTTGAAGTGTTATTTTCTCCAAAATCATAATCGATCCAAGGAATATCTTCGGGGCATTCATAAAAGTACTGATGAAAATCAGGATGTTCCTTTATGTACTGTTGCACCATAGACCAATCCCTAAGAAGAATGGTGAAAAATGCAAAACTCATAAAGTCTCAATACATAGCGGAAAGCATATGACCATGACAAAATTAATTATCATAACGATACAACAGTTTGTTGCTTGCGGCACTTACTCGTTAATTAAATTAGATATGTCTGGACATATTTCTTGAAGTATTTCTGGCAGCATATCTAAGTAGCCTTGAATCTTCTTGGCCACTTGTTCGTCTTTTAATTTTTTAATGTGTCTTCTGAATTGTCGCTGAGTAGCATCGATGCCAAACAATTCCACAAAGGTTGTGAACTCTTTGTACTGTGCTAACTTTTTGGATGCTTGAGACCAGAGTGCTCTATAATCGGTAACATGTACCCGAATGAGCCTTTGCAAAGACTCTGTCGAAGAATCCAAAAGTTCCTTTCTAGCTCTGGCTGCTTCAGCGAAAGGAGTCACTTTACTACGCATCTTGGTCTTGTCAATCATTTGTGCCAAAAGTACAAAGGCCAAATCAATATTTATGTTTTCGTGTGCGGAAGTCTCCACTAACAAAATTGAATTCTTGTATTCCTTCCGCATGACCAATTTCTCAGCTTCTTTCACGTACTGTTCACTTGCATCGTCATTCTTGGTCGTGACCAATATCAATGGTTTTTTGGTCTTCATTAGATTGTTCAGTATATTTGCCACTATCTCTATCTGCTTCTCTATGGAACGGTTCGGTACTACACTAACGTCAAAGACACACAGAAACCCGTCGATATTCAATTTCCCATCCGGTAGAACCTTTTGCTCATACTCCTTCTCAATCCCTAATTGATTCTTGCAAATATACATCAGCTTCTCTGCGCTGGTAATCTTGGTGGCAGAACATCTTTTCGCATAAGGTTCCATTTTGCCTCCTTTGAAAGGTTGAAAGGAAGCATCATCTATAAATTCAGTGTGTTCTATCACTTGAAATTGAAATTCGGTTCCATCTTCCATAGACTTCGTCACTTCTCCCCAGTAAAGAAAGTGATCGTTATTCACGACTCGACCACTGAAGTCGGACTATAAAAACATAAAATAGAAATATGATTTCAAAGACCTTATTTTACTGAGCTTACTAAAAATATATGGTAAAAAAAAAGTTTTAAAAAATAGAAATGATAAATATTCTAGCCAACACATTTTCAGGTAATGAGGTTTGTTTCAATCTCCTTTATGCTTGCCCTTGTTCACCTTTGAATACATATTACAGGAATAAAATATAAGTGCCAAAATTTAGAACACTTAACACTTGCATTTTATATTAATAATTAATATAATTAATCACCTGTGACAGAACAGAAATATGATCCACGCTGTAGTCGTCACAGAGTGAGCGCATGAAACGATTACAGAGACACGACTTTCCGACGCCAACTTGTCCTTTGTCTTTTTCTGTACCAGACAAGCCAACGACGGCAACATTGATGCTTTTAACGTTATCGTTCTTACGAGCCATCTTTCCAACAATGTACGATTCAGTATACAAAGACGATCGATGAGAAAATATATTGAATTCTCTTCAGAAGGGCCTTGTTGTCGACATCCTTGATACTTGTGCTCATAGATTCAAAACAATGTTTTTCATATAATTTTATCAAAACCACTGTTTTTGATTTTCACCGTTACTTCTTTATTTAAAATCCCATATAAAAATCACTGCCTCTTCCCTTTGGTAACATCACTTTCCTCGTCATTGGTTTCCTCAATTTCACTTTATATCACCATGCTGGATACTCGAACGATGTCATAATTTCGTGTCTGTCCATGAATTGTTGCACATATACTCTTTGAAAATCGACGTATAAAGCGCGTTCTTTGGAATGTCATTTGTGTCACTTTTGCTCTAAGAATGTTTAGATCAAAGATCATTAATCGAAGCATCACATCTTGTCACGTGTTAGCAGTGATAACTTGGAATCATCAAGTATTACCTTTATTGTTAATCGTTACGTTCAAAACTTTTAGCACAACTATGAGCAATGGTTATCTGGAATGGCACTGTTTATCTGAAAATAACAGAAATTTAAACAAAATTGAAACCAAAAAAATTCTTTTATTCGATTATTCTCCTAACGACGCTCTAATAACCTTCCGAATTCTATCAAATCCTCCTGACAAGGAACAACCTATCTAATCGGTCAACGCAACGCCATTATAAACTAAATTTTATCTTTCGAGTTCGAACGGGAAGTCAGCCATTGGAAGTCGAGGTACGTCATAAAAGAACATATTAAAAAAATATTCCAAAACTGACAACATTTCCTAACAGACGGAACAAGCATTCCAATGAAGCTCTTTTTACCCAACCTACGCTTGAATCCAATCGGTCTTCCAAATGAAAGAGGTTATCCCCTTGGCTCCTAACAAATTTTTGGGCTCATCGGAGCAACGTCATAGTATCTAGCAAGACCTATCGACATTTCTCGTAGAAAATCCATAGATTTCTAAAACATTAAAATTGGAGCTCTAATACTGCCCACGGATAAACGACACGACCCAACCAAGCGACGTCGGACTGTCGTGTATTTTAATCACCATCCTAGATCGCCCACGCCGGTTCCGCGTCGCTTCCATGCCGATGTGCCCGGCACCCATCGCACGTTCCTCGGACCCAAGGGTGAATCACGCTCTTGAAAAAGTAGTCACGAGACATCCGAGTGACAGCTACGAGTAGATCAATATGCATCGTGGGAATTCACGGAGCCAATTCGGAGCGACGAAGCCCGGAACGGTTGCGGGTCCGGGAATGCCTCGAAAAAGGAAAACCTGGACAAAACGTATCGAGAAGCACCTCAAACGAAAGGACGTGTCCTGGGGTGGAGGGCTGACATCTCCGAGGCGATGATATCCATCGGACACGGCGACCGGCCGTGCGACGAGACTCTCGCGTAGCCTCGACTCGGCTTTGGCGGAACGAAACGAAATCGGACGAGCTTTCGAACTTAAGAGGTAATCCCCGAGGGGCCTCCTCACCTCCTCGTGGCCGCTCTTCGACGCGGCCTCTCAAGATTCCTCGCGGAGCCCCCAAGGGTTGCGGGCATGTAAATAACTGGACGTCAAATGTCGAGTACTGGCCCGTAAGGGAGCCATCTTGGTGGGTGGGCACACGGCAATTGATGTTTTTCGGATGGCTACTACCACGTCGATTCCTGCCGTGACGCGAAGCTGACCGGAGAGAGGTCCACGGAGGCCTGTTCGGTCATGTCCGAACCTGTCCAGAGTCCACGGGTCCTGCCACCTCCGGATTCAAAGGTGCCGCCGAAATGCTCAAAAATAATCTTACTAGTCACAAGATTTAACCGTTTCAATTTTACTTTATTAGATGGAACTTTGATATTTTTTTTCTATTCTGAAATACGGGAAACGCCTTGTCGCTAGGCTTTATTGAATTATTCTCGAGGATATGAAATTTTCCTCTACTTTGATGTATGGAACAAGGAGCGTTGAATGGTGTGAAAAATGTCAATTGTAGGAATTTCAGGTTCCGAGTGCTCGAGTACTTTCATTCATAATCTGTAAAGTGCCATCTTTAGACCATGTGCAGAAATAATATCAAGAGAGATAGTAGATGTCGGTACGTTACCGATTTCATCGCTCGGAGTTGCCATCTACCGGTGACTGGTATTATCTCCCTGCACGACATATTAAAACTAATTCTATTTAAATCGTTAGCATTTGGTAGCATTTCCAATTTGTATTTGATAGCTTGCTCTCAAGAAATTGCTGCGTCGAGAACGACGGAAAGTAAAAATATCGTGATTATTTTTTAATGCTTTTGCAAAAATGCCCATACATGGATACGTTTCGATGAACAGGATTGCAAAAACGAGGCCGAACGTCCCGTGGGTACGTAACGACAGTGCACCCGCTGTTACATTTAATTGAAATAAAAAAAAAATAGTTCATGAATTCGATAGAAATTCATCCCGTAGAATTGCCGCCTAGAATGGGCAAGGTCCTTGGAGTGGGGATACGAGGTGCACGCGCAGTCCAAAGCGAGGAGTAGCGCGTCCATTCGTCTCATTCGCTCCACTCGTCCACTTGTTGCTCCGTCGCCGGGTTCTCTGGAGTGCTCCGGTCCGCCTTTCTCGGTTTTATTCCTCTCGATCCATTCGTGCGAGTCCCGGTCTCTACGTCCGTGCCTACGTTCATTTATCGACCGCCCATCGAACACCTCAGAATGACGAACTATCATAAGCCGGAGTCGAAAACCATTCAGGAACTGAAGGACATTGCGAACAAGTTGAGGATACACTCGATACAAGCGACGCAGGCCAGCAAGTCTGGGTGAGTGTCGGCTACTGCGAAGTACCGCGCGACCCATTGGTCCTTTCCGATGGAGCGGCCGTTCCGATTGGCCGACGCGCGAAGTTCGACCGTGGCGTGCCAGCGGATGCCGGCCGCCATCTTGTGATAACGCACGCGCGATTTCCTCCGCGTGCTCTTAGAAGACTTAGACTGGTAATCGCGGTGTTTAAACTTTGATAGAGATGGATAATCCAAGTAGGTCGTTTCCATCCGTCTTCGATCAGGATTATACTACATGAGGAGGTTAAAATGTAAACATAGCGACCGTTCGATGTCCATCCTTGTACTTTCCCGCCGTGCCAACTACACCGATCGTTACAAGCCGACTGCCAACTACTGGAAAAAGAATTTATTCGGTTCAGTTGAGCCAACAGAGAATTGAACCTTGATTCCGTGGTCGGCGGGATTTTTTTTTAAAGGCTTATTTCATTTTATGATGTCTGTACGTCGTCGCAGGCGATGACGGACAGTTCTTATGCAATGACGCGCGTGGTGGACAATCTAGGATAAATCAATAGCTGGAGCATGGAAAAATGAATATTAATACTCGATACGCGAACGTATCGAATCTGTTCTAAAATGGTAGCTCTATTTTTATTCTTTCGGGGAGTTTATGGGAGAGAGTTGGAGATCCGAGATTGCTAAGTTGTAAGCGGAACTGGCCATTATGAGGAAGACCGGCTAGAATATCTTTTGTACGACCTGAAACTCTAAACTCGTAGTCTCCAGTAAAATAAACGAAGGCTATGGGCTTGCAGTTTCATCATATTCCTCATATTCCTGACGATATTCAAAAACCATTTTCGAATTATTTAAACATGCGATTCTCCATCGAATAATAATTTTTAAATATGCCACCCCTGCTCGATTGGGATTTAATGATATTTTCCTCGGTACGGAATGAGTTTATATAGAAATATCGAATCTATGGATGTCGATTGATTTCCCCAAGGCATTTCTGGTATTTCTTCGGTACCACGTGATATCGAGTCGCTGAAAACAGTACTTTTTCGAAGTAATGCTATAACCTTGATAGAGAGCAGGTACGATTTACTAATGGCAAGTAAGATTTATTTGAGAGAAGAAAATCATTTTAGATTACGGGATACATTTTTAGAACACGATAATATTTATTTACGTCGAAATTCTCTATTTGTGGTTAACTCGAGTGACTCTCGCAGTCTGTAGAATCTAAAGAAATAACTCCTTTCTTCACCTTCCCCTTCTCTGATAACCGCGAATCTGGTAACACGTGGTGTGATAGGAGACGCACACGCGTTAACATTGCGTAACCAGCCCGGTGGCATGAAACATGTCGCGTGAACTCTGCACTTACGACACAATAATTTTCCACTTTCGCTTCCCAAGTAAACGTTCACTGAACAATTTCAGTTGCGATGAAATTTTGACAAAGGCCGCGATAAAGAAGAAATTAATTTACAATAAATTCAAATAAGTTTGAAAATCATTTTCTTGGTATATTTTTGATGTAGGTAGCCGGTCACGACACTGTCTTTTATCGGTTTAATGAATACAATAAGATAATTTTTTTTAGTCCGAGTCGGCGAGAAAGAGTACCGACTCCGAAACCGTCCGGGATGAATGGGCTAAAGTATGTAGAAAATATTCTGGATTAATTTCATTATCAACGGAATGATTCCGTCGAGAAGAGCGAGTTAACCAACGAGGAAGACGGAGTCGCTTTTGCCGATCCCCTCTATGGTTGGCTCGATCTATCGCGTTCTATGAGCTCCTATCAGTTTCAACTGAACGCGCTGCCGGAGAGGTACTATCCCGTCGCTCTTTTTTTTTTCCATACGAAGAATTGTCGAAATGGTTCGCGAAGTGGATGCCCAACAATTAAAAGACCAGGCTAATCGGTTGCGCATACTTTGTATCCAGGCAACCGAGGCTTCAAAGAGCGGGTAAAATTATAAAGCAAAATTATTTTTTCTCTCTGTTTATCTATGAAAATAATTTTTTTCATTGTCACATTTTCTTATTTAAATACTGAGCAAAACTCGGATCTCAGGCGTATGTAACAGTAGGCGGTAATTAATCATGAGTACTGGGATGGATACAAAAAATTCTTACAGAAAATCTGGGTTAACAGGTGATCCGGTACTTTCATGCTGTAAAAACTGTCTTGGAAAATTTATGTCAAGGTCCAAACAAATATGGATTGCCGTACTAGGAACCGTGCACTGTTCTACAACAAATTAGTATCTTTTATGGGAATTTTGTATTACCTGCTCCCTTTTTTTTTTCCAGACATCCAACATCATGCTCGTCCATGGCCGAGGTCATGTCAGTTCTCTTCTTTCACACAATGCGTTATAAGGTTTCGACGCCCCGTGATGCCAGTAGTGACAGATTCGTTCTCAGCAAGGGTCATGCAGCGCCAATTCTTTACGCCGGTAATTTTATTAGCCCCCCCGAGTTTGTCTGAATTTTTTAATGACTCCATAATTCTTAGTTTTGAAAACAAGTTAATGCTGCAATTTATTTACCAATTATACATTTTGCTGATTTATAATTCGACATTTTTAACGATGCTTATAGCATGGGCGGAAGCTGGTTTATTCCCAACAAACGAGTTACTGAACTTGCGGAAATTTGGGAACGATCTGGAAGGACATCCCACGCCAAGACTGAACTTCGTCGACGTAGGAACGGGATCGTTGGGTCAGGGCCTCTCTAATGCTGCCGGCATGGCATACGTCGGAAAGTACTACGACAAGGCCAGCTACAGGTGAATGGAAAAGCGACCCGATAATGCCAATGGTCAGGTCCGGTCCCTGATTGTAGTTCGATAACGTTACAGATACCGTTTCTTTCTTTTAGAGTATACTGTCTGATTGGTGATGGCGAATCGGCCGAGGGCTCAATTTGGGAAGCACTTCACTTCTCCTCCATCTACAAGTTGGACAACTTGTGCGTTGTTTTTGATATCAATCGACTGGGTCAAAGCGAACCCACTTCTCTTCAACATAATATGGATATTTATCGTAAACGAGTAGAAGCATTCGGCTTAAATTCCATAGTAGTCGATGGCCACAGCGTCGAGGAGTTAGTTAAGGTAAATTGACGTCGTGTAGGGACGATGAATAATTTCAAGACTTCGATTGATTATGGCAGCTAAATATAATTTTTTTTTTTCGTAGGCCTTCCACGAAGCACAGCACACTAAAGGAAGACCGACAGCCATTTTGGCAAAGACCTATAAAGGAAAGAGTTTCCCAGATATTGAGAACCTGGAAAATTGGCATGGAAAGGCTTTGGGTAGCAAAGCTGACGAAGTAGTACAAGTATGTTTTTTATGGTTGCGATATTTATATCAATAATACCAGATCGGTAGGTGGATCTTAAACAAATAGAGACGTTATTAATTATATGTACGTTTTAGCATTTGACGGCCATGCTGAAGAACCCTGGCCCTCTTGCTTTGCGTCCTCAGAAGCCTCTAGTCGACGATGCGCCAATAGTGGACATCACTCATGTTAAATTGGACACTCCACCGGCCTACAAAATCGGCGAACAAGTTGCAACGCGTGCAGCCTATGGAACCGCACTCGTAAAAGTAAAATCACGGATCAAAAATTATTTATCATCGATTAACTAAACATTTTAGGGGAAACGTTACTTAAAAAATAAATTATTAATGTTTTAGATAGCACGGAATAATTCGCGCGTGATTGCGTTGGACGGCGATACAAAGAATTCAACCTTCTCGGAGAAGATGAAGACAGTTGATCCAAGCAGATTCATTGAGTGTTTCATTGCCGAACAGAATTTAGTCGGTGTTGCAATTGGCGCCGCTTGTCGTGACCGCACAATCCCCTTCGTTTCTGCATTTGCCACATTTTTCACACGTGCATTTGACCAAGTAACTATTTCCTGTCATTAATATTTCCAGTTCAGTATCTGAATATTAGCATGCACTTTAATAAAATTTTAATTATTTTAGATTCGAATGGGGGCAATTTCGCAAACAAACATAAATTTCGTTGGGTCCCATTGCGGTGTATCCATCGGTGAAGATGGACCATCTCAAATGGGTCTGGAAGATATCGCGATGTTCCGGTGCGTTCCTGGGTCTACAGTGTTCTACCCAAGTGATGCCGTATCAACGGAACGGGCTGTAGAACTTGCTGCAAATACCAAGGGCATCTGTTTCATCCGTACCTCGCGTCCTAACAGTCCAGTTATTTATAAAAACGATGAAACGTTTATCATAGGCAAGGCCAAGATAGTTCGATCCTCACCAAAGGATCAAGTTCTCGTTATTGGGGCTTGCGTTACTCTTCACGAAGCGGTGAAGGCTGCCGATGAACTGGCCAAGACTGGAATTCACGTGAGGATTTTAGATCCCTTTACGATCAAACCCATCGATAGCGCAACGATCATTAAAAACGCCAAAGAAGCTGGCGGTAAAATAGTAACCGTTGAAGATCATTATCCCGAAGGTGGTATCGGCGAAGCAGTGGCCTCGGCTGTTTCTGGAGAAAGAGATATCGTTGTTAAAAAATTGGCAGTCAAGGAAGTCCCTCGTTCCGGACCTCCTGCGACGTTGCTCGATGCCTTTGGTATAAACGCGAAACATATCGTTATGGCTGTGCAAGAAATCTTAAAAGTTTAGAAAAAAATCATTGGCTCATCCACACACAAAATCGCAGGCGTGTGTATGGGCAGAGCACACTCTATTTCATCATGGATAAAATAAGTGCTGCCGATCGTAAAGCCGCTGTATAATTTTCTCACGCGAGTTAATCAGGAAATATTTACTGCCTTATTTTTACTTTTCACAGGTACTTGTTGAATTCTATGAATATTTTCATAGTTGGCGTAGACAATGCACTGTTATTTCATTCCTACAAATGAACTACACGAATGTTATACATTTACTATCGTTACCTCCGGTACGGAGATGTTTCCAATTTTTTGATAACGCAATTGAGAACTATTTTCCGTTTATCCGTGGTCACTTAGTGAATTTTTGTTCTTATCTTTACAATTACTTTTACACGAGGTGTCGAATAATGGGAACTCCATTCTGTGATATATAAAATCCGCTTGCCTGCAGTGTTATCATACACACCGCGGACAATACAGAAAGCTATCATGGGCTCAATTTCCAACACTTTTGCACTTAACAAATAGTGAATGGAATGTTTATATCAGCAAATATATAGAATTTGCTACACTTCTCAGATTCTCTTACGGCGTTTCTTATTGTGCGGAAATCTTTGTTAAAACATTTATCTTCCCGCTCCTTTACCATTCAACGTTTTCACTAGCTCACACGGTATTCGACATTCTTACCGACTGCCTGCCCCCGCCAGGAACAAGTTGCCCGGTTACTCGTAGATGGAATCAAAACGGCAAAATCGAGAAGTGCTCAAATCGTCTTCTCGATTGACAAAGAATTAGCCGAAAAAATGTCATCGTGGTTAAATTCAGTGTCTCGAATCCACTCGAAATATTTTGAAAATTATAACGACATGGGAAGCGGGAACTCATGATAATAACGATACGCTTTGCACGAACCGTATCGAGGGACCTTTACATCGATCATTGGATATTTTTGAATTAATGCGTGGTCTAATCGTCATTCGCCCTAAAAAAAAACCATCCACTGGTTCCATCGATTTAAAATTGCGCGCTGGAAATTTGGCATCCCGAGGCAGTGGCGCCACCTCTCGAGCCTCGAGGACGCCCGTTCCGTCCACGCGACGCGAGCGCGACGTTCCGTGTCCGGCGTTCCGCGCGTCGACGATTTAGCTCGCCTGGGTCGTCAGTCGGGCGCGATCGGCCAAGTCCGTGACTCGTCGTAGGTAGGTCCGCGCAGACGCTCCGTGGACCGAGCGCGCCGCGTCCCGCGCCCCCCTCCCCCGTGGCCGCGGTGTCAGGAACGTGTGCGTGCGCCCGCAAAGATGGCCGCCTCGCAAGCGTACGGTGGTGTTGACGTCGTTCCAGTCGAACCCGCTGAGGTAGCATCGGCGTGAGGAGGCGCGATTTCGGGGCGCCGAGAGGATCGGGCACCCGGGCGCCGGTCTCGCCGTCGCTCGCGTTCGCGACTCGGAGGTTAGTGCGCGACGTGGCTCGTTCTACGTGAACGGTGGTGCGCGCGGCAAGCGCGACGAGGCCTGGCCGAGCGAGCTGCTCAGGGAAGGTGCGTTCGGTCGGCAGCCGTCGGCTCGAGCCCCTGGCCCGCTCGAGCGCTCTCGAGCTCCGAGCCCGGGCTCCCCGGAGGACCCCGGGAGGTCACGACGGCCGCCGCCGCGTGCCCGTGCCCCCTGTGTGCCCGAGAGAGAGCCGAGCCCTCGGTCGACGGCCATATTAAATCCGGGGCACCTCGAAGCCGTCCTCCGTGCCGTCGCGAGGCGCGCGGATCCTGCCCGCTCTCCCGCGACCGGGCCGTTACGTCCGCGAGCTGCTCGCGGATGACGCGCCTCCGGGTGGCCTGCCGTCCCGAGCACCCGAAGCGGCCGCCGCCACCGGGACCTGCTTGAGCCGAGCGCTGCCCTCGTGTCCCCCATGCTTCGGCCCGGACGACAGCCCCGACGACAGCCCCGACGCCCGCAGGATTGCCCGACTGTCGGCTTCGACGTGAGTACGCTTTTTGCCTCTCCGTCTATCCGCTCCACCGTGGAAAGCCACCTTCTCGCCTGTTCGCGTTGTCCTGACATTGTCCTTCTCTTCTCCAGATCCTGCTAGTCAAGGCTTTAACCATATAAATAGCAGTACGTTACCTGTTACTTTGAAGAATGGATTTTAATGTTTACAAGAGTACGTTCTGAGTTTCAAGCAGGCCCCGGAGTAGTGGATCGAGATCGATGGCGGTTTTGTTTTTAGAGTGGAACCAAGGTAGAGGGTCGACGGATCTTTTGAGTTACAATTCGTCCTCTTCTCGATAGCGCTGCTTATGTTTTCTAATGCTATCGTTTGATTTAAACAAAGAAGGTAGTATATCGTATCCATTATCCGTTACTTCCGTGAGTGGATGGCAATGTTAACGATAGATATTTTCCATTCCTGAAATAACTCGTACGTCATGGCAGCATCGAAGGGAACGACCTGAAGGGGCACGAGAGATATAAAATTATTCCATGAGCGAAAGAATATTTATTCGAGACTACAAAAACTGTAACTCGAAAGATCTTGAACGAGTCGCCTCGGTATACTTAGATAATGATTTTAAAGAATTCTAGAACGATGAAAAAGTATCGTTGTAATATCGAGCTACGATAGAAAAAATGACATTTGACACAAATTCTAGGTTAAGCGTCCCGTTTCTTTTATGAACGGAAGGTGAACGATGTATCTCCTGGAATTAATTTTTTATTAGAATTGCTAATAATATTTATTAATTCCATTTATTTCCTTTGTCAATTTCCGTATACTCTTGCCAATTTTAGTAAAGAACTGACCGTAGCTTTCCTCAGAATATTCCCTGTTGAATTTATTTTGAAACTGTACGGTGCACATCGGTTAAAGATACAAGGTAATGGGGAAAGTCAATTTAAACGTAGCATTGCCCATAATTATCCCAATAACCGGCTGAGCGTGTCGAACAAAAAGCTTCGTTCAAAATGGGTCGTGATTCACATATAGGAGCCATTTGGAGCAGTAGCGCGCCTTCGCATTATACCTTAACGGGTTTGTTTAATTTAACCCCTAAAAAATCCCGGCTGAAAAGAAACCCCGTTATAACGTCCCATGGATCCTGCTATTGTGAACGAAAATTAATTGTTTATAACCAACGCGGCGTATAAATAATTCGGGTATATTAAGCTAAAGGGTCGATCGATAAACATTAAATTTGATCCTTCTAAAAATACGTACGGTGCGGTGGGAAAGGAATTATATTTTATAGAAGCGCAATTTTGGGAGTACGTTGCCGTTCCTGCGGGACCCACCGAGCCGAGTTTCTCGCAACCTTCCCCGCCTAACTCCTAATTTCCCGGCTACTATCAATTAATCATGTTTCTCTCATTCGCAATCCCTCGCTACGAAGGCGAACCTCCCCGACCCTCTTTTCCATCTTTCTCCTTTCATCCCTCTCGCAGCAACCCAGCCATACAGAAGTTTACGAGGTGACTCGTGAATTTCTTAGGGCGCGTTTTCACTAACCCACGCGAGGCCGCGCACCCCCCTCGGCTTACGAATTTCCGAAAAGGAAAAATTCCCCCCGAAAGAAAACTATCCCTTCCCAAGAAGGGGACGTGGGACGACTTCTGCTTCTTTCGAGTCCGGCATATATTTCCTGCGGAAACGTCTAAATGGGAAAATACGACTATGGAAAAAATTCCTGCCCGCGACGACGCGGATTTATTAATCGAAAAAGCTCGTAATTGTCCTTTTTATCCGCGCGTACGCTTAAACAGGCCAAAGGGCGAATTGAATAAACATTCCGACGGACGTGCCAGAACGCGGTTCAATAAAATCCCGCCCGGTTGGATCCTTCCTTCCTTCCTTTTTTTTTTTTTCATTTCTCTCTTTCTCAAAACGCGGAATTCGGGGGAACGGTGAAATCCAACCACGCGGAAGTTTACGAGGTGACTCGTAAATTTCTTACGGCGCCTATTCGGTAAGATACGCATCCCCGTAACCTGGCGCAAGGCTCTCCGCCGCTGGGAAAACTTTTCCCGTGGACCGGCGAATTTGAGAAAGGAAAAGGGAGATACATCGTGCGCGCTATCGTAGCGGCGAGAGGGACGTTATCGAGCTCCAGGGGTGGGACCTCTTCGTTTAAGTCTTTATTAGCCGGTAACACTGTCCCGGTATACCGTGGAGCGGTAAGAACTCCGACGAATTTTCCCGACGATGGAGTGAAAATAATTCCCGCGTGCGCCTTAAGTATAGGAACACCGCCATTACCGCCGTCCGACACCCTGTGGCGATATCCCGGAAACGTCGAAATCCTTGCCAGTGTTTCCCCTCCCCCGACCCAGGAAAACAACGCTGCGTGGTTAGCGTATTTTTATTTCCTTACATTTATTTATTTTATTTTAATTCCCAAGTCCAGTCGGAATGCGCCGCACGTCGCCCCACTCGGGTCCCTCGGGGCGGGATCGTCGCCTCCTCCGAGGCTGGTTAAACCGTCCTTAGCATTTCGGAGAAATGCATTTCGTCGCCGTCCACTCCATCGTCCGGTCGGTCCCGCTCCTCGGGGTGAACACCTTCCTCGGACGGCGTCTCATCCCCGGGAGCGGCTCCGTCTTATCCGGTATTAATATTCACGGAGGAGGCCGGCCGGCCTCTCTCTCGGGGCCCTCGGCCGCGTACTTGGGATTCCCGTCCCGTTTCCCCCGGCGTCGCCCTACGTGCGCGGGCGAGTCTAGGTTTTGCGTGCGCACGGGCGAATTCGATTCCGCGTGCCCGCCGGCGAGCTTGATATCCTGCGTGGGAGTACGCTCGCGCGTGCGATTACGCACGCATGCACGCAGCCGGCCTGTGCCAGGCCGAGCCACCGGCGGACTGCCGACGTCCCGGCGAGTCCTCCCCCTCCGTTTGTCTAGCTCCCACGGCACTCTCTCTCTCTCTCTCTTCCCTCCCCCTCTCCACCCCCGCCCGCCTACGGGGTGGCCCGCGACTCGGCTTGCCGCTTTAAAGTTTGATCATTCTCTTTGGCCTTGATCTTTTTCTGATTTTTCTTTCGAATCGTCCCGGGTATGCTTCCTGGAGATTCCGTATTCGGGAAAATGTACATATTGGGGTGTAGTTTAATGCATGGGGACGTGACCGGGGTTTTCTCGTTTTTTCAAATTTTCCCGTATGGCTGCCCCGGGTGGATACGTGGACCGGATTAATTTCCTTGCTTCCCTTAACTCGATGGAGATCGGTGCCGAGAGTGTCGTTTCATTTTGGAGAGGGAGGCCGACTTGTCGGCCACCCGGTGGATCCGGAACTCCGTATCTGCCGGTGGGATCGTTTCCGCCGAAAGAAACGGAAGAAAGTACCCCCCTCGCTTCCGATGCCGCGAGCGGGATGGGAAACTCGGTTAAACAACGGCTCGGAAGTTGACGCCCTATCGGGTGATACGGGAAGAGAGAGAGTGAGAGAGAACCGGGGTCCTTGGATTTCGCTCGAAAGATTTATCCTGGGAAAATCTGCCGTGAAAATTGCACCGGCGAGGTGGAAGTTCGGCCGAGGGCAAGTTACCGTCCTCGGGGTGGAATAACGTTAAAAGTTGAACGCGGGAGTTAGGGATGACTTTTGGATGACTCCTAGGATCGCGCGGGGCGGTATGGATTTTATTATTTTATTATTAAACGCGTATTAAGGGCGAAACTACGCGGAGTTTCTTGATCCCGCGGCTCGCGGCACGCCGTGGACGGTTATCACTTTATCACTTTGGACCGAACTCGAGAGATATTAAAAAAGCAGAGGATGAGAGTAACTAGCCGACGCGGGTCCTTGGGACGGGAAAGTGGAGGGAATCTTCGGGTCGCCGGGGGCAACGGGAAAGAAAACGTAACGTCGCGGTCCCGGGGAAAAAAAATGCCGAGGCCGTCCTTCCTCGTCGGCGAGATGATTCCCCCGGAAAAACGGAACATCCCCTGGTCCGAGGTCGGGATGTGGTACTTTTCAAATTGCTCCGTCAATGGAAAGTGGGTTAGGGAGAAACAACGTTCCGTCGTGACGTCGAACCGGATTAGCGGATAAGAAATTAAATCTCAGGGCTGGAGGAATCTAAACGGGGAAAAGCCTTTGGGGGGCGTAATCGTAATGGCTCCCTCGGCAGCCCGAAATGGGTCAGCAAAGATTCGTTTGGTCCCGCGGTAAAATGAAGTTTCTCTTTCGTTCGGAGCGCGGAAAAGCTCGCGGCCGAGATAAAACGGCCCGGTCGCGGTCCCTCTTGCTTTTCCGATACGAAGCATGACTAAAAGATGAGCTTATATTTCCGGGAGAGCCGGGACATTCGGCCAAGTCTATCTCCTAGAATTGGGTCCGTGGGACTCGCCTCGAAGACGGCGATTTATAATTAGTCCCCTTTTCTCCGTTCCCGCCGATCGCTGTCGGTTTACCGCGTAATTCGGCGGACGGCGTCCTCGTTACGGTGATGGCCTTTCTTGGAGTATCGAAAATAAAAATGAGAAAAAAATATATATATATACGTACTGGCGGAAGTAATCCCGTGTATTCGACGGAAAGTAATGCGCCATAAAAATCGTCCGTATCAGCTTTTTCGTGTCGTTACGACGGCAAAGGTGATCTGCTTGCCGTAAAACTTGGAAGCTTCCTCGAATTACTCGCGGGCCTCGTCCTCGAGGAAGAGGCGACGCTCTCCGGGGAGATCATTACTCCTTGATACGAGCTTGGCAAAAATCCAGATTTACGGGGAACCGGAGAAAGGATTAAAATTCGTCCGACTCGAGGTGGGACCGTGGAAATTCTCTCATCTCGATCTATCGATCGTGGGAGTTCGCGCTCCGCGGCAAGAGTCGTCCTAGAACTCGGAGCGCGTCTCCGTCGATCTTAAGATCGAACCTGGCGAATCGTCAAAGAAACGTCTTTCGTTGTATCGAGACAGGGGGCCGAACTTGTCCTCACTTCCGGCACTCTCGATCGATCTTCCCAGAAAACGGCTCAAAAGAGTAGTCGGTTTATCGGAAAAGGAACGTGGTCGACGCGAAACGTGCTTCTTTTTTTTTTTTTTCTTTTTCAACTTCCGCTCATACGGGGGGAATAATCGAATCGCTCGTTTCGAATTCGTCCTCGCCCCCCGGTTCCGCATACAACGGCCGTTATCTCTCGCGTTTAATCTGCACTTCAAAGAAGCGGCCTACGCCGTGGCATAACTTTCCTAACGAAGTTAACCGCCAATATTCGGGCGCCAAAAACGAACCGTTAGGAAAATTCCCGAGTCCGGGGGTGTAGTTTTTTTTCCTCGTTTATTTTTATTTTTCATTATATTTTTTTAGAGCTGTTCGCGCGGCGGGATCTCGGTGACGCCCTACCTCCGGTATCGGGGAAAATATGAGGCACGTCCGCGAATTGGGAATGCGGTCCTTTCAGGGCGGAATTCTCGCCTTAGGAAAAGCAAAGACGGAGAGCGGAGCGGCGTTTATTAAGCTCTCGGATCCTGGCCGAATCCCGAGGGGGGAGACCCGAAAGAGAGTGGGAGGGAGGGGGGCAATTCCGGCGAGAAGGGACGACGGGGTGGCGGAAAACCGCGGCGGCAGCCCGGCGCGATTATTCGAATTATAAATCCTCAGGGTTTTAAAGTAGCCGATGCTCGCAAGTGCGCCAGGTAATTAGATTTTTCCCGGCCCTCGGTACGCCCCCCTGCCGCGCTCGGTAAACTCTCCCTCTCCTTCCCTTTCCTTTATTTTAGGGGGGACTAAAGCGCACGGGCCGGCACCGAGAGGGACGGAAATACTTTGAATTCGTCTCCGAAATTTCTATCGGCGTTCTTCCTTATTACGCTTCGCGGTGTCTCGAGAGTCTTTGTCCCGCGACGCCTCGGATGTGCCCCACGGTGTTGGGTGGTCGGCCGAAAATTTCTCGGATTATTTCTGGTTTAATGATCGAGGAGTTCGTCGGCGAGGGAAAATCTACCCCGGGGACTTCGTCAAGGCGTAGCGTTAATTCGGGCAAAATTCCCTTTCGAGCGGGCGAGTTGCATTCGGAGTCGCGGAAGCGGTTCCGAAAATGGATTCGAAATTCCAATCTCTCCGGATTAATCCGGGTCTCCGCGATCCCCTCGATCGTTCTCGACTTTGACTCTCCTCGTCGACGACCCGCTAGTCCCTCGACGGCTTCCAGGGCCGAGTCATATTCTTGAAAGCCTCCGCGGTCGCGATTAACGCCACCCTTTCGCCCCGTGGCCTTTAAACGCTCCTCGTGCTCCCGGGTCGCGTCGAAGGCTCCTCCCGAGATCGAGTCTCGTTTTGGACGAGCGATCGCGATAGAAAAAAAAAAGGAAAAAACGACCAAGGTACGGGCAAAGGGAAAAATGCCGGGAACGGGGAAAATGGAAGTTCGCGTTTTCCGACCGCGCCGCTTCCTGGAGAACGAGTCGCACTTTCGAGATACCTCCCCCTCACCCTGGGCCGGCCCTACCTCCCTCGCCCCTCTAACAACCTTTCCTCCAACTTTTGAGAATTCAACTTTGCCCGTAACACCCTCGGCCTTCCGGAACTCACCGAGCCCGTTACGACGCGGCTCTCGTTTGAGGTGGGGGCGGGGGAGGGAAAAAAAAATAGAGGAAGAAACGGAAGACGCGGTCCGGTCATTTTCGCGGGCTCTGCGGCTGGGATTCGTTTCTCGGTTTTTTTTTATCTCCATTTTTTTTTCCCCCTCACTTTTTCTCTCTTTTCCCAACGCCGGCTCTCCTTCCGCCGCGAGCCGCGAAATTCTCGAAATCCGGTCGCGGGGAAACGTTTTTTCCGCAATTAAGGGACAATGAAGTCGCGCCCCGCAAACGCGTTTCGCTCGCGCTAGCGAGGCGGGTACATGTAAATTCTTTTTTCCGGGCGGCTACGTTTAAACGCATTCTTTTTTTATTCTGTAATTTTTTTTTTTTTAAAGCGAAGGCTCGACAGGGCACGCTCGCGAATATATTTCGACATTCCATGTAGCGATTTATATTTCGTTTTAGCGCCAGAAGGGGGTTCCATTAAATCGGCGAAACGTATTCGTACTTTCTCATGCCATAGGTCGACATTTTGCCGTTATCTCGAAAGGTGAGAGACGTTTTCGTACTTGGCCGCGGGCGTAAACCTGGCTACGTCATCGGAAATATCGCGACGGTATATAAAAAGGAGGGAGAGAGAATGAAAAAAAAAAAAAAGAGGTGCTAAAAATAAGAGCGCGCTTTAAAACGCCTTCGCATTTAGTGGACCGAGTTTATTGCCTAAGCAGTTTCGCCGGTGTTTTATTGCCAGGAGCTAATATCGGAGGAACAAAAAAAAACTCACCTTTTCCGAGAAGATTGAAAAATATATAATGTAGCCGGGATGTCACCGGAACTCGGTAACGTTTTTTTTTTTTTTTTCTTATACATACATTATCCGCTAAGACCCGAGGCCGAGGAGAGAAAAGAGTCGATTAATATTTTTGGCAGTTATTATAATTTTTTTTTTTTTCCGAGGTGAAAGTTCCCGTCGATTCGTCGCCGGTTTTCCGGCTCTTTGCGACCTAAGTGGAAATCGGCGCACTTCGCGATAAGGTTCGACCGGAGTAGCGGAGAAATACCGTCTTTACGGCGAAAGCGAGGGTGTCACTTTATTATCGTAAAATTGCTCCCCCCGCGCCTCCGCGTCCATACGTAGATCCGCGCATCGATTTCCCCGGCGGTTCTCGCGATCTACTTATTACCTTCTGCCCATAACCCGCAATTTAAAAGTCGACCCTACTTCCCGGCCATCTCTACGCAGGCAGCCCAAGGATTTAACGCGGACGGCTTCGATTACCCTCCACCCCCGCGGGAATTACGTCGTATACTCCGTTACATTTTACGCGTTACCCGGAACCTCGTGGAGCTCTCCCGTCCCTCCATCTATTTCCCAAGTTTTTCCCGGGGATCGTCCAGAGGGTCGTCGACGCTTCCGGACGCTCTCCTCGGTGCTCCGAAAAGAGCCCTTTCTCTCTTTTTCATCCCCTCTCTTTCCTCTTTTTTTTTTCCTCGGCTCCCTCCGTCCATTTGCTTGCCCCCTCCCGAATTTGGCCGCCCACGGAAAAGGAGGCCAAGGCGACCTCCCGTGGACGGGTTTCCGAAATAGCCGTCGTTTCTACTCGCGATGCGTGCGGATTTTTGCGTCGGTCCCTCCGGGCGAAAGAAAAAAAAATCGTTCCCCCTCCCCTCCTTGAAAGGGAAAGTTTCGCGATAAACGTCACGGGAGATGTCATAATTCCTGGCGTGTTCCCGTCGACGATTTCAACGTTCGACTCCCGAAGCCTCGAGTGATTATTTCCCGTGCCTCGTGTACGCCAGCCCCGTCATATGGCCTGGCCCCATTATTTATGTACATCTAATTTTCCTCCGGCCACGTAGTAATCGCCCTTTCCAAACGGTGCTCTCTCGCTCCCTCTCTCTCTCTCTCCGCCATGTTTAATTTCGCCCACCCTTCGCTCGGTTCCCTCGTTTCGACTTTCCCCGGGACGGAAGCGTTACTAGCCGAAAATATTCACGCCGTTTCCTAGGTGTCCTTCCTACTTCGGCTCGGGCGTAGGAAATAGATAAGGAGAGGGTAAGATCGCGGCGATTCGACTCGATTTCCTCGGAGCATTCGGTTCGGTCGAATCCACCGGGTTCGATACGTTCGGCCTGGCTGCATAGTTTCGGGTAAAATTTTCGCCGACGTTAGATAATCGATCTAGTCTCGATTTAATAGTTTAATCGAAATACCACGGCCCAACTGACTGACGAAAATACGGTTTCCCTTTGTGGGGCGCGATATCGATGTTAATCGTTCGCCTCGGTGTTACCTACGTCGGTGAAATGGTTTAACGGCCGGCCGAAATTACATCGATAACTTCGTTTCGAATAAAATACTGCCGGGGATCGGGCGATTCCGACGGAGCCACGTCCATTGTACTCGGATTAATTATATTTCATCCGAGTGGCCGGTCTCGTCGCGTCTCTCGAATTGGATCTCTTCGGGGCGATTATTGAGCACTTTCGTTCGGCCGGTTTACGAGCGAATCGTTCTAAGTATGTGTAAAAATGCGCGGATCAAGGTAAACCGTTCCCTGGGTAGGGATCTTCGCGCGGTAGAGGTTGGAGAACGCTCGTTACCGCGTCACTCGCGAATCGGTAACACGTGACAGGTGACGCGTTGATCGCTCCCCTCTGAAGTAACTCTGCCGATAAAAACTTCCCTCTCGCGGACGGCACAGAGTCAATGAGATTTCGGGGGACCTGCCCGTAAGACCTCCCAACACTCTGGGACTTATTTTTTTCTTTTTTTTACCCCGAGGGTAACACCTGTCCCTTCGCACCCCATTGAAGTATGAAATACGCGTTCGCGGTGCATGTTGAACGAGCACTCGGAGCGTCGACCTCCTTCGATGCGGTCCGGCCCGCGAATGACGGATTCCCCGAGTTTCGGCTCTCGGGCCGACTGCGTCTGCGCCTGCGCGAGCGCGAGGAGCGTCGCTCGCCCGCGGTCCCTTCCCGCTGACGAGCGGCCGCCGAAAGAACGCCCCGCGAGCGTGGCGACGCCATGTGTTCCCGATTGGCAGGCGCGCGCCGCCTCCGCGCATGCGCGCCCGGCCACCCGCTCGAGGGGAGCGCGAGAGCGGCGCCGGAGGAGCGGCAGTCGGCGGTGGGAGCCCGGGAGGGGAGGGCGTAGTCAAAACACCGACGAGCAACGGCATAATAAGTTACGCGTGTGGGATTTACGATGCGCGTAACGAATTTATCGCAACGTGTCTCTCGCTCCCTCCCTCCCTTCGTCGGACCTTCCCTGCCCCCCCCACCCTTCCCGGCGCTTTCCCCTTTCTTCGGCTCTCTCTTTTTCACCTTCCCTCCCCCGGGTCGCGATCTCTCTCCGTTTTGCATTTCCAGCTGGGGACGCGCTCGCGCGCCTCGCCCGGGCTGAATTTTAATTCCCATATGTCGAGCCGCGAGTTCTGGCCGACCGAGGAGGTCCCAATTGAACGGCGGAATTCTCATGGAAGGATCCGTGAACCCTTTATTCCCGTACGATTTTCAAAAATTCATCGAAATTCACCGAAACTCCCCGCTACGTCGAGCTAGCGGCGGGCACCGACCCCTCCGATTAATCGATTCGATCGGCAAGCGTCAACGATTTAGTCGATACCATTTCGTCGGCTCCCGGTGACGTACTCGCAATAACGGTGACCGCCGACTGTTCCCCGATCCACGGCTTAAAGAATGCGTCATAAATGAAATTTATTCCGCGTAGTTTACGGACGGCTGTTCGGTCACGTTCCCGTGACACGGCTCTTATCGACGCACTACATCGCACCGGACATAACGCAGGTTATTCCGTCTCTTATTCATCCTTTTTTTTTTTCCTTCACTCCTTTATCGCTCTTTGAGGTTAGTCTATTCTAGTCTCGCCTCTATGATTAGTACTCTTAGTCATGCGCCATGTCGTTGCTGCGGCATTATATAAGTCTTGCTCATTTCATCCTCGCCGGTTCTGCGAAAATAGTCGCCGTAATCCCGGCAGCCTCGTCGAGATAAAACGAGACGATTTCGGAATAATCGCGTCGCCTCGTCGTCCCCGCGACATGAAGTAGAAGCGAGGTGGACGCCGATAATCGCGCGAATATTCTACGGGGGAAGGATAACGCCCGACCCCGGAGGAAAATTAAAAGTACCGATACGGGGGTCGTCATCGTTGCATCGCGTGTAATTAACTTTTCCACTCACCTGAGGTAGGAACGTCTCGAGAACCTCGCGAAAGTACCCGGAATGAGATAATAATTGTTTTTTTTTTTTTTTATTTTCCCGGGAATATTGAATATTCATTTATTACCATCACCCCTGTTCTGCATTCGGGAAGGATCAATCATAATAATTACTACGGTAGCAAACAAATACAGATGATAATGAAGAAAAAGGGAGGAAAATGTACGATTTCAAATTATACTTCTTTCGGCCGGGGACGATTTTTTTAGGACGTTTAAAATGCCCTCGTCAACCGGGGCTCCTCTTATTTATTTATTTTTTTTTCTTTCCACCGTAATTAGGGATATAGCGAGGCGACATTTTAAACGTGCCTACGCGCAGTTCGCACCTCGAACGCGATCTTCGCCGGGCCAGAGAATTCCACTGTGGGGTTTATTATAGTCCCTCACCCCGGGGATAAGGTTTTAAAGGGGATGCGCCCAAAAGGACACCGCCACCCCGGAGCACTTAAACGCACTCCGCCAGGGGTCGGCTCCCGATCCCGGTGCCGATCCTAACCCCGGTCCTGGGAAAGGGACACCCCTCGTCCCCCCTCTCGCCAAAAGTAAAGTCCATTACACAATTGGAACCGTAAGGACCGAGACACGAGGGGTGAGACCGACGCCCAATCGCCACCGACCCGTTCGACGTCCGCGACTGTACGCGACGTCTGCGACCGTATATATACACACCTATATACGCGGACGTACATATGTACGTCGCGTGGGAGGTATACGGCGCGAACGGTATACACGCCTTACTCCAAACGTCGTCCTGCCTCTGTACGCGTACTTCCTTTCGGCCAATTATGAAGCTCCACGAGAAAAAAAAAAAAAAAAAAAAGAAGAAAAACCGACAATCGAGAACCTAACGATAAGGCCAGCGACTTCGCGAGTGTCGCCAAATTTGCCGGAAAGCGATATCGAAAGGAAAGTAATTCTTTTTTTTTTAATGCTTCTTTTTTTTATTCCAGGCTGCTCGGCACTTAGGAACGATCAATTTTCTCCGCCTTAATCGCGGGATGGGCTCGAGCGGTTCCCGGAGTGCTCCTTAAACGGGGTTTGGAAAAACTCGGGCGGGTCTCTTCCTCCGAGCCTATGTCGAGCCTCGTTCTCCCGAACCGTAATCCGGAGTAGCCGAGATTCGCCGGTAGCACAATGGCGGCTATCCCCGATAACCCGCCGTCGGCGAAGTCTCGTTTTGCTTCCTCGTCGGGGAGAAAAAAAAAAATAGAAAACCGCGGGATATTTAGCCGTACGTCCTTCAACTTGAGCCTCGCCCCTCTGGCGTGTATCTTTAAAGGGGGACGCCGCGTCCCGTGCCATCTCGCCAGGCGTCTCTTCGAGGAGCTCCTCTATTTCTCTCTCTTTCTATTTCCTCGAGAAGAAGCGGCCTTCCAGGTCTCGTTCGGTACGTCTTCCCTTTTCGAGGCCCGGAGTACTCTCCGGGTTTTTTTTTTTTTTTCTTTTTGGCCAAGAACTACGATACCCCGAGACGTGAAAATCTTATCGGTGGAGGAAAATTTGCGTAAATGCGCTCGCTACGCGATCGGAGGAAGCGACTCGCCCGAGGGAAGAAATTTCTGATTTTTCCTCGAGATTGGAATTGTTTTTGGTGACCGTTCCCTCGGTGCGCGAGGCATCGCCGAGCCTGGGAAAAAAGCGGCGGCCGCTCCGTCGAGAAGTTCCACCTCTGGCCGAGCGTGCCGAGGAAGGGGACGAATCGCGTGCGAGCCCACGTGCGAGTTCTCTCGCTCCGTGGGAGGGACTCGCCGGTAAAAGGAGGGAAAAAAAAAAATGAAAAGAGTCCTTCCCCGAAACGGTGCCCCCTTTCTCGTCTCGCTCGCGCTCGCTTCCGGTCGACCGGGCGAAAGAGGGTGCCGGTTATCGGACGAGATCCGGCCGGAAACCGTGGCGATCGACGGTCGATCTTCATTTTTTTAATCCTGCCGTAGAGTGCGCCAACCTTTTGGGACGAGATCGAGCTCGATCGGTCGTCTCGATTTTCGTTGGACGTAATCACCCGGGATGGCTCGAGCGTGTCCGGCGCAGCCATAATGGGCCGGCACGAAGCACGGTTAATTGAACTCGCTCCGCCTGCAATTGACGTTCTACCGAGTCGACGAGCTCTTAATTCCGTCGAGGAGTCTTTTCTTTATTTCTTATTTTTTTTTTTCTTTCCCCCCTCAAATCCGTCCCGACTAGGAATATTGCGTTTCATCCTCGACGCGTTGTTGCGTGGGATCGCGGAACATCGCGGGGACGGGAACCACGGGACAACGATCGTCGAGCGCCGTTCACCCCCGTTGGTGCTTTCCAGGATTTTCTTTTTTTTTTCTCTTCTCCATTTGGAGAGAAAATAAAAAAGCAAAAACCGGGAAAATATAAACGTGCGGAAAACTCGGGCGGGCCCGACGTCGAAACTATTCCCTGATAGGAGCTACTTCGGTCGACGAAAACTTAGACGTCCGAGCGCGACCCGCTGGTCGGATCCATTAACGGGATGAAAGGAACTCGGGTACAGGGTAACCGGGCATGCCCGTTTCTCGCGTAGGAAGTAATTGCCGCGAGGGACAAAGAGTAAAGGAAAACGGGAAACGTACCTCTCGCTCGACCCGGACACGCATCGACGACCCTCGATTCGACGTGGAGTCGCGCCCGACCTCGGGGGCCGAAACGGCGAAGCCCGTCGACTCCTTCCGCAACGGCGAAGGACGGTATTTCTCCGTCGACTGTCGCAACGCGACCCGGATTACCGACCGAGTTCGTCGGGGCGAATCATGCGCGCCAATTTTTTCCTACGCACTCGGTCGATATTGCGCGAGCAATTCCCGATTCCGCGGGCGTGGAGTGCACTTTACGAGCGGCCCGCCGGAGTTTATTGGACCGCTCGTTGTTCTCGCTCCCTCGTTTGTACGCATAGAACGGAGAGCGTGGGGCGGCCGGCCGCTGGCTTACGCTCGCGCCTCCGCGTTTGTCGCCTAACCGCGGGGAAAAAAAAAAAAAAAAAACGGACGCGTCTTGATGAGCGTTGCTCTTGTCGGTCTCCCGAGCCGCGTTTCGCCGATTTTCGACGTTCCTCGAAGAAACCCCTGGGGCGACTTTCCTCGTACACGTCACCCCGGGATAATGAGTAACTCAAAACATTCCCCAAAGTTTGGTACTCTCCCAATTCTTTTTTTTAATTTTTTTTTTCTCGACGAATTTCCCCAGTTTTAATTGGAGTTCTTGGTTAAGCGATTCGACTACCTAATCTCTCCCGATTCGGTGATTCCCGCCGATTCGCGGAGTCGATCGGAACGTTTCGCTAGGGTGACACGGTTTGATGGTAATGCGCGTACCTTCGTTAGTGGAATTCGTTTCGTTTTTGTTGCCTCGACGGGATACGGATAATTGGCAGGGAAGTACGCCTACGGTGGAAGAAATGATTTCGGATAGAAGGAGGAGCAACGCTGGAGGTCGCGGTTCTCCTTATCGGCTCTCTTTCGGTCCTGTTCTTTCCGCTTTATACGTCCGCGGCGATTTCTTCAGTGCCGACTTGCCGGTTAGAAACTCTAAAAGGGAACGTTGGAGCTTTTCCAACACGTTGGAAAATCCCAGGGACCATGCGCCGCGGGAATTCCCTTCGGATAAAATTATCCTTATATTACGATCGGTCGTTAGTTGCCCTCGATTTTCTTCGCGCCGCGTAAAGCGACCGATATGGAGCAAATTTGGATCCGATCGCATAATTTCGGACGTACAGTTGTCCGCAGTTAGTTTTCAAAGGAAGTTAAATGGAACGATCCCGCGCGCTCGAATATAATATATTCGAGCATGCCTTGTCACTCGAGCCGGCTGATTAAACAATCGGTCGTCGGTTGCTTTTCGATGATGTCACCCGATAGTTCAGTCGGAATCGGGTTGCTCGATCCTCGCCGAGGTCTAATCGTTAAATAACATTTGGATACCGTTAGCGTAATGCAAATTGAAAGGAACGTCAATCGGGGATCTCTCGCGTTATCCGCTTTCCCTTTGTGCGCACGTGCTCCTCGCAAATATATCCGAACGTCGTTATAAATTATACAAATGGACCCCAATAATTTGACGTTCAAAGGAATCGGTTGTTTCCTTCGATTTCGCGAATATCGATAATTGTATGAGTGCGGGATTTGCGTCATTTCTGTCACGTAACCGAGGCGTATCGTGATTCGGAAAATGAGCGCTCGAGAATTTCCGTCGGTTTTTCTTCGGGAGGGGGACTGACAACTTGGAAAAGTGCAGTTTTCATCCTCTGACGTCCGGTTATCTTCTCTCCGCTAGGACGCTCGGATGCTTAAAAAGAGTTTCATTGTACGCACGTCACGTACTCGGTATTTAAATACCATGCCTTTTGCGTTTTTACCAGAGTCGTCTGCGCGCAGAGACGAGATGCGATCTCTTTCCCGGGTTGCATATTCCGCGTTGTGAAATTATCCAAATCTTGCGATAGCCCGAAAATTGAAGAAAAAAAAAATTAAAAATTAAAAAGGAAAACCATAGGTGCTTTTGTCTCGACCAATGGGGCGAAGCGCGTCATCCCGCGGGACAATACCTCTCGTTGTTGGATAATCACGGGTTGTGTTTATCTCTTGTCATTATGACGCACGCATGCGTTTTGAGAAGAAAACTGATACCACACCTTCGAAGAATCGACAAAATTTTGATGAGGATTTTTTTTTATGATCAAAGGAACGAAGGCGTCTTCGCTATCGGCTCGTCCCTCTATCGCGGTGCAAAGAACGCCTGACCTCGCTGGATGAAACCTCTCATTGTTGGATTACCTAAACAGATTGCGTTTATTCCCTGTTGTCGCTCCTCGGTGTCACTTCGCGACGACGCACGCCCTGCGGCGAGATAAGTGCCGAGGAAAGTGAACGCGATCAAAATTGAGTATTTCGGGAGGTCTTTCGCATTTTCAAGTGAATTTCACCTAGGTTTATGCACGGAAAATCGGGACCGGAAAAATAAAAAAAATAAAAAAAACGCACTCGCAGTGAAGATTGTGATAACCGTAACGAGGCGAACCCACGTGCATATCGTCTCCCTCCGTCCGCGTTGAACCCTCGCGATACTTTTTCCGCTCCTTGTAGGTTTATCGCCGAAGGTCCACTAACACGGAATTGTAGCTCTCCTTAGGGATATTATTGAGGTATAAAGTTCCACTCCGATATCCAATTTTGCTCCCCCTGCAACGTGACGGTCACGAGATCGTAATTTTTTTTTTTTTAACGGGCACAATTTGGACGGTCATTTTTATTAACAGGGACATCTAGTAAATGGGACTCCATTTTGCCCGGGGGCCGGGGTCAGGCGTTTCCGTAAAACGACGTCGGGGTTTGTTACGGTCAAAGCGTAGACAAAGGTGGGGCGAAATCCAATTTAAATAAAATACTTGGGCGCTCGCGTGCTGCCGGCCAGGACCTTTGTTCGGCCATTAAAGGATTATGGAGCCCAGCATCCCTTCGGAGCCGGGCGTGCTCTCTCCGTTGGTGGGCAGGGGTCTATGGAAGGGCTGACACGAAACAAAAAAGGAAAACCTCGGCGCCAGGACCCTAAAGGGTACGAGTGAAATCGAAAGCCTGGAATCAGGTGGATTCGTTCGAGGGGCGCGCGGGCCTCGTTGCGCAATTGGAGATCCAAGGAACTGCTAATTAGAGAGCTCGTTACGCGGCTTTAAATTTAAGAAGCGACTAGGAGGAGTTACTCGCAAGTACGAGAAGTACTTAGCAGCGGCTAAGTACCTACCGAGTTGAAGGAACCATCGAAGTTTGCCAGGTTTCTTATCGACTCCATGGCTAAGGGTGATACGAGATCGGAACAATAAGGGAATTTTTGTATTTTTATTTTACCTTTTTTTCTTTTATCTACCATTAATGGATTTTCATTAAACCAAACTCCGGCACCGTCGGTGTATGTAACTTCGTAACATCTTGCCGATATTTCTTGCGCTTTCACCAGGAGTCGAGGGCGTCGAGTTTGCGACCGTTACTACTTTGTTTATCGGTCTTCGCGTAACTTCGCTAATCGTATCAGTAGTTCGGCCTAGGTGGGAAGATGGAACCGGTCGGAAAGTTTGCCAAACGGTGGCATATTCACGTTAGTTCCTACCAGGGATGCCCTTATCGGCTATCGATATCCGATCTATGCACTCGTTCGCGAAACAAACACTTATCGATATATCTCCGAGATACCGTTTCTGAAGGTGTATTTAATCGCTGCACGATAACACTTTTTTTTTTTTTTACTAATTTGCTAAAATCAATTCAACCAGAAATCGCCGGTCGGAATTACGGGTTAAAAAAGGAGCGTTATGCCTTTCCCTAAAGACTATCGATAAATCCAACTCATTGATATATTTTTTTTTTCGTACGTCGAAAATCCCACAATATCGTATCGATATCGTAATTATTAGAAATCATTTCAGGGGGGTTTTATCAACGCCGGGGTGCTTCCTTCGCGTCGACCGGATGGTGCAGTCGATCGCAATTCCCGCGGCGAGACTTCGAGCTATCGACGTGCCATCCCGCGTCCTCGTGGGGCTTTTTTTCTAGGTTAAGGTCGTTAAGATCTTAAGGCCCCTCAGCCGGCCAGCCTAGCCGGTGATTAAGGCGGATCGCGGCCTTGCGGATTCGCGAACGCGATCCGAAGCTCGTTCACGTTGGAACCGAGCAAAGCACTTTTCTTAGCCCGAACGAACGGACGTTTCCTCGGGACATAAATCTACATACAAAGTGGACAAAGAGCGAGTCGAGAACGGTGCCGAGGAGGAGGATAAAAAAAAAAGTGTATTTTCAGAGCCGAGAGATCGGGAAGCGTTATTTCCCCCTTAATCAACGAATCCCTCTCGAGGCGGACCCTCGAAGTTCGAACGAGTTCCCGCGGGTGGTTCCTGCAAAACTTCCAAGTCGGGGAACTCGTCGAGTGATTTTTTTCCCCGAGGTGCTTCAGAATTCCTGGATCTCGAGATTCCCTGCCCCCTCGTTCTCCCGGCCCTCGCGGAGTGGGTCCACAGAGGCGGCGAACTAATAGAGGCGAATCCGCCAAGATTTCCCAAGCCCCCCCACTCTCCTCGGATGCGGAAGTCGGAGGCGAATATAATTGAAGCTCTTTCTTTTGGAAACTCCGGCTGGACCGGGGAGGATTACCGGTACGAGAGCGAATATGCCTGGGAAGAGGGAATTCCGGGGACGCCTCGTTTATTGGGCACCCTGGACGACGAGATCGGCGGACGCGAGGAGGCGCTGTTCGCGATGTAGATTCCTGCGGGGGACACCCCGGAGGCGAGAAAGACGCCCTCGGGCTTTCTTTCTTGATTCTTCTCCCCGGTTCCGAGCCCCCGTACCTCGTTAGAGCTCGATTTCTAAAGCGGGGCGGAGGGGTATCCTTTATTCGATCCCGGCCTCGGAAAACTCCGCCGTCGTTTTCTGGGAGCTTCGCGAAAATCCCTCTTCGGGATGTCGGGGGAATTTTCGCGGGGGAAACTGTTTGTTCTTTTTTTTTTTTTTTCGTTTTTACGCTCGGTTCTTCCTGGAATTTTGGGAGATCGAGAGGGTGACGGCGAAATTTGATCGATCGAGGACCGTGCGCAATTTTCCGGTTCCGGGACTTTGGGGGCCGCACTTCCGGCCTCCGTGCCGGAAACTCCGCGGCACCGTTGCGGAGCGAAACTCTTTGTTTGCGCGAAAGTTTCCGCCTTTCTCCATTGACCGCGCGCGATACATACCCGCAAATGCGGCCCGAGCGAGCTTCGGCAAAGCTTTGCGAGGGCTTTTCAGGGAGCCGTGACGCACGGCGTTTTGTCTTTGTGGATCTTTGGCGCGGCGGGGGAGGAAGAGGAGGCGCCGCCGAGAGGAGATCAAACGAGACGAGAGGCGAGAGCCTTGAACTGGTTTCGCGAGTGTTTCCTGCGTGTCGATACCGTGCCGGTGTTATCGCGGAATGTTTTCCCCGCCGGTTCTTTTCCGCCGGCCCTCTTTCCTCCCCGTTGTATTTGCTCGCTTTTCCCGGGGGGAGCTCCGACGGAGAATTCGGAGGTTCCTCCCGCGGCGAGACGGATATTGCGTCGCCATTCGACGGGAACCTTCCCTCGCGCGGCTCTCCTAGGTTTCCTCCATTTTCCGCAAATTCTCGACCCGGGGGAAACCTTGAGAAGCACCCAGGGCGGTCCGCGGAGAAGCGGAGGAGAGAATTTCCGAATAATTTCGGCACCGGAAGCGCCGCGCTCTCCGGACCCAAAGAAAGATGGCGGACCGACGGGTCGGGTGGAAGACGACCGTGAAGTGGAAATTCTACCCGGTCGTTCGATCCTTGCGAAACGTTTCTGCATTCCGGGCGCGCTTGTTACCCGGCTTGCTTGGTCGTTACTCTACCGATCCTCCGGCTTTACTTTACTGGGTTAAGCGTTAGGCTTGGCAAAAGAAAATATAACTCCTAGAGGGGAATTAAAGAGGACCTGCCGGCCGAACGGACGTCCGCTCGGATTCCGCGCGCGGTGTGCGGCTCTCTTTTATTCCCCTGTTGCGTCCTATTGTCAATTATAATACCGAAAGTCCAGCGCGGGGTGGCTTTTAATTTACAGCGCGACGATTTCGCGTTTCTCGAATTAGGGGAGAAAGTCACTCCCGTTCGGAGGAGTTCCGGAAGGACGTTTTTTATCCGTCGAAAAATCGCCGGCGATTTGCGGGCTTCTCTAATGCCTACCCGCTTCCTAACCGGTCGACAGCTTCCGAATCGGGGAAATTCTGAAAACGAAAACTACTTCGGGGAACGGTAATTGGAAGCGTTAATTAAAGCTTTTCGCCTGTTCCGTTTGGTCCCTGAATTCCGCTATTTCGATATGAAGGCGGCGAAAACCGCCGGCTCGGCAAGTCGGATTAAAGTTACATCGCTCGCAGCTGCAGCTGCCGCTGCCAATGAATGGGAACTTAAATTCTTAGCAGCTTAAAACCCATAAAGACGCCTTTTTTCTTTTTTTTTTCCTGTTCCGACGAGGCGGAGCGCGTACCTTTGTAGGGTCCCTGGCGTATTTCCTTCGAATGGGTAAAACCTTGGCCAGTCTCCCTCGCCGGAAGTAAAACCTTTAATTCCGTTGCCGTTTCTTAAATATGAAAATCCATTATTAATTGCCAACGAGAGAGATCGAACAAAGAAAGGAATTACCCACGCGATAAAGTTACTCGAGGAGCCCACGGCGCGGCTTCTTGATTTTTTTCGCACAATTGTAATTAAAAAAAAAAAAAAAAAAAACGTGAATACAACGATGTTCGGATTTACAGCCTCGTATGCTCGTGCCACGGTGATGCCCGTTGACGCGTTATGCCCACCCGAGCAAAGAAAACGTCAGACCGGCAAACCACTAAATCTTCATAGAGAATTGACATTTACGCTCCCCCCCTCGGCTTACAGGAGAAACTAATGGTTTTATTATGTTCTCCTCCCGGGCACATTTTCCGTCGCTGAGACCCTCCCGCAGCCATTCCCCATCTCTCTCCCTTCAAGTCTTTTAAACGTCGGAAAACAATCGCGAAGAACTTTCCTGCGCTTCCGGGCAACTTAACCCAAGCCTTTCCTAACCTCCTACGTCGCGCGAATCCAATAAGTAGCAAACGGTGGGGCGACTACTTCTTTTATATTTCTATTTTTCTTTTCCCCCGTTGCTCTCTTCCCAGCCCGATAAACCAAACGGGATCACGAGATGAGTTCGCTCGTCCGAACCGCGGGAATAAGTGACGATAATTCCCACGATCGCTAAGAGGAGGAGGAGGACTCGTCATTATTCGTCGGTCGACAAATTGGCAACAAAGGGGCACTAAATATCTCGGTGTGGACGTGCAGGTGCAGCTGCGCGGGAAAGCCCGCCGACGTCCGGAGTTGGCGGCGTTTCCGACGGCTCGTCGATTTTCTTCCGTCACAGCTGCGAGACATTACCCGTAACGATACTCGGGCGCCACTGGCGCGAGCGGGGCGGGGAGGGGTAACTTTAGAGTTTCCCGCTTCCCCCTCTCCGGCACACCGGCCGACCCTTCCGACCGTGCCGCCCCCCGCGCCAGACCGCGGAACCCCGCGCAGCGGCGCGCACGTGCAGCGCAGACCGCACGGCGCCGGGAACCGCAATCCGGCCGAACCACTCTCCCGACCTAACCTCTCTCTTTCTCCTCCGATCGCGCCAGTCCATTTCGAATTCATAAATCCACGCGACGTGCGCCCTCCCTCTGCGCCCCCCCCCCACTCTAGCGAGCCCCTCTTGCTTTGATATCCTCGTTAAGCCTCGCATTTTTTTTATTCCCATTTGCATTTGAATTTCCTAGCTTCTTCTTCTTCTTTTTTTTTATTCAGGGGGAAACGACGTGAACCCGGATGGTCGAGGACCAGGGTGCGAGGGCTCTCGGGGTGGAGGAATTCGAGAGGTCCAGTTTTGAAGTTCTTTAATTTGTTTTTTTTTTTTCGGTTTTGTTCGCGCGAACTCTGGCAATGGAGCTCCTCTCTTTGTCGGGGACGAGTGTTCTGGCGATCGTATCTCCGACCGCGCGAGTCCATTTCGAGTTCATAAATCCACGCGATATCCAATCTCGGCCTTCCCCTTTTCCCCAGCTTGTACTCCGCTGCGAGCCCATTTACCGTTACATCTCGTTAGGCTTTCGCGTGTTTTGCTCGCGTTGCCACTTGTAGGAGATTACCCTTCTCGAGAGATGGACACACCTCGTCTCGATTCCTCGAGCCTCTTATCCCGGTCGCGACTCCGTCGCAACGTGGACTCGATATTTACGGGGGGATTGCGCAAGGGTTCCGTTCCCCTGATCCAATTTTTTTTCCTTTTCCTTTTATTATTCGACGGAACGCTCCAATTTCCGTCTCCTTGGCCGTCCCGTTTTCACCCTCTCGATTAAGTTCCATTTTGCATACCGTTTGTTTGGCTTCTTCCGCCCCCTCCGTCCTTTTTCTTTTTTTTTTTGTTCCGTTTTTCTCGGGGGGCGAACGTCATGTTGATCTTATCTCTCGAGCGGCGAGGAGTCATTTCAAATTCATAAGCACACAAGATATTCCGTTCCAACCTCCTTCCCCTGGCGTCTTCAACGATTCGGCGGGGTGTAATTCACCCTGCGAAGCGACGTCCATTTTCCGACGTTACCGTCGCCACGAAGGACGCCTCCCGGAAGCGTTATGGCGGTTCAGATGTAACTTTACCGCCTCGATCCCCGGTATCTCACTTTCCCCGTTTTTTTTTTTTTTTTGGAAGCCGGGGTGAAAAAAATCGTCCAACAGGGGAGGTGCATTAGGTAAATAAAAATGATGCCGTACGTTTAAGCGAAGGGGTTCCTTCGACTCGGGTCAGTTTCCGGTAATTTTAAAAATCGGGGAAATCAGTGATCCGAGCTCCCATAAAAATGGCGTAATTTCTAGGTTTCGAGATATCTCGAGTCGAGGGTGTGTCGACGTTACCGCTCCGCGAACGTTCGAACAAAGGGGCGGGAATTTCGCGATAACGCCATCGCGGAGGAAATGCAAGAGCGATTAAAGCCCTCGAGAATGCGTTTACGGTGACGCGGAATGGACGTCCGAGGGTTCTCGTTTACGAGACTTTCCCCCCAAGTGGGGGTGGGGTGAAATTTAATTTTTCTTCCAAACAAGTTTCGTTTTGTTCCATTTCCGGAATAACTGAAATTTCACGGGGGTTTCATTACGTTCCAAGTGGCCCTTTCGGCTCATCTCGAGAGCGCGAGTCGCGCTCCGTAAAATCCCGAGAGAAAACGTAACGGCTGCCGGGAATTCCATCCCGACCCCCTTTAGTTTCCTCCGTTTCCTTTAACGTAACATGGCGGGCGCGTAACTATTCGCGAGACTCCGACGAGTCGCTTATTTCGGGCTCGAGATCCTGGAGGATCCCGCGATCATCGAAATTTTCCCCCGGCGACTGGCCCACCCGATCCGCGTTTCTTGCACCCTCGCTAACGAAGGTCCTCCGGGACCCCTGTTGCTTCTCTGTGATTGCAGGATACACGGCCGCAGGAGTGCATGGCATAGAGCAAGAGGAGGGCGCATAGGAGGCCGGAAGGCGGAAGCGAGCGAGAGGGGAAGGAAGAGAGAGAGAGAAGGGTCTCTCGATAGGGAGGACGCCGCGTTATCTCGCCGCATCGGGACGTGGGAACCGGCCTCCGGTCGCCGATGTCCGCCACGAGTCCTGCCCTCGCCGCCGTTCCTACGCCCGGACGAGGACGCCGCGACCCCGCCCCCGCGCCCCGCCACCCGCTGCAGCCCCCGCCGAGGACGAGAACCAAGACACCCCCGCTGGCTTCACGACCCGAGATACGTCCGACACTACTCTGAATGTCTTCGCACATCCAAAAGTCGTGCGTGGTGAGGAAAACTACCGCCTTCTACGACGTTACCCGAGATATCGTACGCGGACCGGCCCCGACCCGTGCGCGCGGGGGGAAATTCGAGGGACGATTGAAGTCGAGGAGACGCGCGCCCGCCTGGACTCGGGAACGGAAGGACGTCCGGGCCGGATCTGACGCTCGGGGGGCGCGCGCGCCCTCTTAGGGCCTCCAATGGCGCGGGCGCGTGCGCGCGCATCGCGGGTCCCTCGGCCGCGGCGGCCGGTCGAGCGACTCGGCGGCGCGCACACCCTCGCGAGCCGCCCGCTGGTCGGCCGAGCACGCGCGAGCCAGTGGACGCGGCCGCGGTGAACGTCGGTCGGCCCGTGAAGGGACGAGAATGGGACTTTCGGTCAGCCGAGCTCGCGGACCGTCGCGTTTTCGAGTCGATTCTGGAGTCGGGGCGAGATATACCGCCCGTCGAGTTTTAACTCTAACCCCTTTTCGAGCGAGCCGACGACCGAAATCGCCGATCTTTTTTTTCTTTTCTTTTTATCTGGCGAAATCCTCGTTCCGTCATGTCTTGCGCACGAAAGGAGAAAAGTAGAGGAGGTGAATATCGAATGGAGGATAATTCTTTATTCGATGCGTATTCGAGTGAACCGGTACTCGGGACGAAAGACCAGTTTACGGAATGTAGTTCATCTAAGGAGAGTTTACGAGTTCGAGGGCACTCGGTGGAGTATTTCCGACGATCTGACGGTTCGTGTTGCGACCTGGTCCAATTGACTCTGGAGGACGAGACCCGCAGTCGGCACCGCGGCAGTGATTAGCGGGCCGTGATAAAAAGTACATTAGCTGGGAGGAGCGAGGACCGGGCCGATAACCGATAATTTTGGCTTTTCGTCAATGGAGTCATTCGTTGTCCCCGGAGGAGGGAAACGAAATCGCGAAAATAGGGAAATGTCTGACCCGGCGTGTCGAGATTGAGTCCGGGTTTTAGACGGATCCATCCATCTCGTCTAAAATTGAACTCGTCAATTTACGGGGCGTTAAAAATTTCCTCTCACCCCACGTACCGCGCCGCGGAATGAGAGAAAATATTGGGCTAATAAAAATGAATGTTTACCACTCCGGAATCCGGAGCAAAATAATTACGCGACACCGGTTCGCGTCTTTCTTTTCTTTTTCATCTTTTTTTTTTCGGCGCTTCCGCTGACAGACTATTCCTGCGGGTGTAACGAACATTTCGCGAAAGGAAACGAGGAAATATGTTGTGTCGGCCGTGTATTAGTTAAAGTTCCCGTTGGCCCATTAAAAACTTTCCCGTCCGAAAGTTTCCTCCCTGCTGGTCGCAAAAGTAACTTGTAATTGACTGCGCTAACCGATTACGAGGAGCTAATTGAAAAATTCAACGGGGAAGCAATCAGACTTTACGCGGAGAGTTCGTTTCCTTTTATTTTTTTTCCACGTCGATGATGCAAAGATTAACCCTATCGCGGATTCGACTCATCGGGCAATTCTTTTATTTTTACGCGCTTCAATAAATAAATATCACGTAACGAGATATACGGAATATCAATGATTGCAATTTCTGTCAGTTAGCGCGTTCGTTGCCGTGTTGGACGCGGCTTACGTGGGACGATTAAAGGGTACCAGAGAAAGAAGGTATCTCCCGCCCTCGGGCATCTCGAATGCCAATCTAAATCGAGTTTCCGGCAAGGGAATTTAATTAAGTTAGTTTAATTTAATCCACTTTAATTTATGTTGCGCGCAAAACCGCACTTGCCGGCTACGCTTTACGGCGCTTAGGTGGACCGCCCTCGGTGGGCGTACTTCCCTAACATGTATACAACGAGATATTGGAATTTCTCGAGATGTAAGGATATTTCTAAAGCGAGAGCGCCGAGAAATGCCGCTCAAAAATTCGAAGAAACCAGACCCGGAAGCCCCGTGTACGCCCTGGGTCTCGAAATTCCGAATTAGAAACCCGAATACCTTCCGGAGAGGAGAAGCCACTCTTGGACGCGATCCGCCGGGAATACGGATTTGGAAACTATCCCGCGAGTCAGAAGCCGAGAGTGAGATATCGGTATGCGAGACATCTTCGAGTTAATGACAATTCCCCGAGAGAACTTCGACCGGCAATTTGCGGTGCCGATTTTGGAGAATTCGAGAAATGACGAGGAGCATCGGGGATTCATAAATGTCGAGCATCTCGCGTAATTGTGCCCAAGGCTGCCGAAAGGACCAGGAGGAACACGACCCGGCATTTGCGATCTCTTCCCTCTGAAACGTGATCTCTTGACGAAGGGTGCTAAGGGGAAAAAAAAGAGAGATCTCACCGCTTTACGTGTATCTCTTTGTAAGGGATGCTTGGGACAATATAAAAGGAGACTAAAGAGCGACGACCTCTCCCTTGGAACCGGGATTTGTCACCTGAATAGTGGTGACACTCTACAGAGGCGAAAACCGAGATGGAAGGTTTTTCCTTAAATCAATTAAAAATAATTGACAAAGATTTAGTCAATGAGATATATTGGTATATTTATGTCATTTAGGCGGTTACTTATTATCTTGACGATAGCGACGGAGTTTGTAAAATTGAGGAAACGTTTCCATTGGCTTCTCACCGATGGTTCGTTTCATTGATCCTCTCGCATTTTGCCGTCTCATGGCATATTGGAGAACGTCCAGACTCTTTTGAAAACGGATCCTCGAGCTATCCTGTATCTACGGAAAATTCTGAATCACAGCGATTGCTAAGACGTAACCCAAGGAGATCGAGCGAAATTTGAGTCCACGGTATTTCGAAATTCGAGACTCCTCGTGGCTTCGTAATTCGAGTCTGGACCCTTTGAGGAAATATTTGCAAACCCGAGATGCGATTTTCTAGTTTCCACCTGCATTTCTCATCATTTACGTAGACCCTTGGGAAGCCTCGACGTAATTAATGCGTCTCGGAAAACTCTAAGAAAAAAAATCTTTTTATAACGCTATCGTGTCCGAAATGAAAAGAAGAAACAAAAGTGAGATAAAATTCGAAGGTATCGGGTAACTAGGATTTTATTTTTCAATTCCGGGCGCATGTTCAGGCTCTCCGTACTTCTTCGCACACGTAGCCCGTTCGGCAGCAAGTAGCAATTTCGTCTGGCATTAAAAGAATCCGAAAATTAAAGAGGAGGGCAAAAGTGGCCGAAAATAGCCCAGAGGCCGGTAGAACCTAAAGGGGTGTTCCAAGCTCGAGCATTTTCTAACCCTGGTTAATTCCATTTCCTCCGATGAAGAATTCCCAGAATTCCCCTCCGGGTTTCGAAGTGATCTTTTTTTGCTCTTTATTCCGGGCATCGCCGGACGGGCTACGAAACCCAGTCGGCCATCAGATTCCGAACCGTACTTATCCGAAGAGAGAAGCGGCAGTTCGGAATTACGGAGGTTAGCCGAAAAGGGAAGAAAAGATCCGAGACTCCGAGACCTCCGGAAGGTTCCAACCTCCAAAGACAAGAACTCGTTCGGACCCTTAAAGACCGGTCATCTCCGTAAACCTGACCAAATTAAAGTCTGGTACTTTAGACCTGGAAGAGGATCATCGGTTTCGTTTCCCTGAGTAAATTTGCCCTCCTCGATCCCGAAGGGGTCTCTCTTTTGAAACCGCAGCTCGGAAAGGCGGCCAGGTCGAGAAACGGGGAAGGAGGAAAGGAATTATATATTCGAGGAAAAGAGAAGGTAAGGAACCGAGGAGAGGCGAAGAATATAATAAATGAGAAAGAACCCCTTCGGAACGGGGTTTGCGAGTCAAAGAAATGGACGCGCTTATTCCTATATTTAATGAATACCTAACCGACTACCCCAACGCCAAGCGGTAGCGATCCTGATAATGATAACGGAATATTAATTATTCCCGGAAACGTTAAATCATTTTTGAATCGAAATTAACGTAAAATTTAACGAACGGGTTAAAGGGCGAGAGAAGAAGAACGGAGCTCGACTTAGAAACCCGCGTGTAGAAAATTTGTGCCCATCGGTGAGAATCGTTTTCTCGGTGGGGAGGGAAAATAAATATTTATTCAACCAGAGGTATGGACGGGACAAGGGACACTTGGCTCGTGCGCGGCGCGATAAGGAAAAGGGAAAACGTGACGAAAGAGGGGAACGGAATAATGTGTAATAATAGGAAATAAAACGAGGGTAAGTGTAAATTGCGAGGTAGGGGGGAAAAAATAAAAATGCGAACGGGGAAAGCGGAAGGAAATAATATATTCACGCTTTTGAAGAATAATGCCGACACTCGAGTCGTAATATCTCCTCGGAAAACTGCTTCTCTGGAGCTAAACGGTACAGAACTAGTTAACCGACATGAAATTATCGAGGAGCGTTCCTCCTCTTCTTTGTTTCTCTTGTTTTTCACCCCACTTTGCTTCTTGCTCGGTTCTGTGTTTCTCCGATCTATTCGTTTCGTCCTCTTTCCTCTCGTTCTCTCGGCCTACTTGTCTTCCTTCCCGTTATTCTACGCCTGCTCCCGATCCCACGTATTTTATTCTTTTGGCTTTCCTATGTCGAAAGTCATTTTTGCTTTTACCTTACCGCCGAAGCGGTGTAATTTCGTCCGACGAGGAAATCTTTGCTGACTTATCTTCTGCTGTCTCGACGATTGTTTTCCCTATGTCAGCAAATGCTTTCCACATCTGATACCGAAGTCCGCTTATGGAAATCTGCACTTTATAGCGTTTTACGACTTTGGCTAGTACATGCCAACTTACGTCAATTCAACATATTTCGCGTGCATAAATTCCACATTCGGAGCTCTCGTAAACTCAAGCGTGTTGTTTAAATAGAATTAACTGTTTTTTTTTTTTACTCATCGGGAATTCCTACAAATGTCAGATTTACATTGGCGTTGATAAATCGCTCGATGCGATTGTATTATTTTTTCTAACTTTTTCCATTTATTTTTTTTTTCTGCCACTTTCGGACGGTTGTCGTTTCCTGAAGAGCGCATTGCTAGTTTTCTCCCATTGTCCTCGCTTTACCAGTATTTATCCTTCTCTTGATTTCACTCTCGCATTATCTTGCCCCCGTTCTATTGTCCGTCTTGTCTCTTGGTTACTTGGGAGCGGCTCCGTAATTTAGGGAAACTCGTATGTACGTCAAATGTCACCCTAAATTGTGCCGGCGTTATCTCGAGCGACGCTAGATCTTGAAATTGCATTTAGACCGCAAGGGACTGGATTCTTGGGCCAAATAATTATTTTGAGACAGGCCCGTTTCCTTCGGAGTTTAAAAAAATCCACTGAGAACAATGAGATGAGAAATTCCACGGTTTGTCTCAATGCCAATTATGTTCACTTGCGATCTAAAACATTTTTTATTTACGGAAGAAATATCGTTCTTTGCTTGTTCATCTGCTTTTCATTTTTCTACCGTTCTCTATTGTGTTTTTCAATGAAAAAATTTTCTCGTAGATTCCTAGGCTCTCCTTACATCCCGCCCCGGTCTTTGTCCACATTCCTGCTTTTTATGCCGTCGAATGGAGTCGATCGATCATCGAGATGAGGACACTTCGACAGTTATTAAATCTATTATTACGACGCACCAGATTCAGTCCGCGTCCTCTTCCAATCCGGGTCATGTCCTAAAAATGCACATTCGTGATTTCCGTTAATTCGTTCAACATGGTGATAAAACGGTATCGACATCCGCCGGCGTTCAATTAGCGATCGACGTACCTCCTTAAAATAGTTTTCGAATCAAGGATTAACGGAAAATGATCGCGCGAAGAGAAGTTGAAAATAAAAATCGCCTCGAATCAGTCCTCGACCCCAAACGGCAATTTCCGGCGATGCTACCCCGCAACGGGTCCGAAAAACGGAGAAATATGTTAATAAGAATAATCTACGCAGATCTTGAATGTTAGGGCGAAAATGGATAAACAAAACCGGAGGAAAAGCCATTCTCAAAAGTAGATCGATACCCAATTGGGGGAGGAAACTCCGGTACGGAGCGCACTCGAGTCCAGGACTCGCTCGGGGACGACAAAGGAAGAGGTAAACTCGACACGGGAAATGCGACTCTCGTCCGAAACGTCACATAATAAAAGGGGTCGGGAGTAACGGGAGCGACGCACCGCAACGAAACGTGGAGGATAAATGGCCCGAGAGGGAAGTTCCGCCGTCCAGGTCCGATGGAAAAATAATAAATAATCGGGCCGATCGGCAAGGAAAACGCTATTCCGATCGATGGCCAATAGAAGCGGAAGAAGTCGATTCGGAGCGCGCCGTGCTCCGCTGCATCGTAAAACCCGTTAAAGCCAGCCCCCTTATCCTCGCGCGGACTCTTTTCTCCTTATCCGTATCAGTTTCCCGGTTTAAATGTCTCTCGACTGGCATATTCGGCCCGATCGGCGCGGATACCGAAAATCGAGGTCATCCTGTCGACCTCGGTCCATCGCCGAGCGACTCTCGTCGCGTTAATTCCTGAATCGTCCCCTACTCCGTTTTCTTTTCTCTCCCTTTGCCGCCTTCTCGCGTTTTCCGTTTCTTCTATCTTCCCCGCAAGCCCAGGAATCCCGAAGGGTCCTCCAGGAAGAGACGTCCCGGCTCGCGGGAAACTTTCATTTCTCGGTGCGTCGCGTTTCCTTCCTCTGCTTTCTTTGGCGTTCTTCCCCTCTTCTCTCGTTTCTTCGAGCGGTGGTTCCCTCGCCTTCTGCCGGGCCTTTCGCGATGCAGTTTCTCGCTCGTGGACCCCTTCCCCGTTATCGCGCCACCGGGAGAAACCGGAAGGGGGAGAGAAGGCGACACGCGGAAGTCGGGCGATATCCACTCGCGAAAGTCGCGATAATTGTCCCCGGGTTCTCTTCCTCCCCTCGTTTTCCACCTCGAGGACCTTTTTCGCCGTGTCTGGGCGGACGGGAGCGCGAAATTCTTGTTTATCGAGTTTCCTTTTCGGGGGTGGACCCGTTATCTTTCCTGCTCGCCTTCTTTTTTCCCGACCTTACTCCGGTCCACTTTGTTTTCTTTCCTCCGAACGGCGGTTCCCTCCCCTCGAGGTCAAGATCGCTCTCGATGACGCGTTTCCGCGAGCCTCGAAGGGACGGAAATAGAAGGGAGGAGAAGCGTTATCCCGAGTCAAATGTCGCGATAATTGCTCCAGGTCTCGGTCTTCGTCTGGGTCCCTTCCGCCTTTCATTAACGGAGGCTACGTGACTCTCTTATTTATCGGCCTTTTCTCCCGAGGTCGAGGCTTCGCCTCCTCTTCCCTCGATTCGTCGCTCTTTCTTCTCCCCTCGGTACTTTTCTTTCCTCCGGATCTCTCCGGTCGATACCGTAGCCGCCGACTGTGGGCGAATGAAATGAACGAGCTCTCGGGGGGGGAAAAAAAAAAGAAGAAAATAATGAAACGAATGAAATAATGAAAGCTGAATGTGCTCGCCTTTGTTTTCCTAAAATAGTAGCCTTAATGACGACACTCTGCCGCCCGCGAGGAGATTCGTATTTTCCAAGGGAAAAGAAATGCAACTCGAAGCCCGTCTCCGCGGATCCGGCTCTTGGGCAATTACGGTTCCTCTCTTTCTCTCTTTCTCTCCATGCCCCGCTATAATCGATCTCGCTTTTGCCGGACCCTAAATCGTATCCCCTGGCGAAATTAACGAAAAGCACCCGAAATCATCGTAATCGGGATCGGCGATATTAAATGCCCCATCGTCCGCGAGGATGCCATCTTTAAAAAGTCACGCGTTTTTCGTTCCCCCTTTCGAGGTGCAACGAGCTTTCAAGAATTTCATAAATGTCGAGGAGAACCCTCCTTTTTGGCCTTTAACCCGGCGTTGGCCAAGCTAAGGTGAATTTTTAACGTTAGCGGGTCAAAGACCGAAAGACTACGTCGAAACCTGTTTAATAGAGTCTTCGTTCGCAAGCTCGAATCGATTTTCCAATACTCGAGGATAATTATGCCGGGCCGAGGGTGAAACGAAAGACCTAACCTCCAATTAATAATTTCAATCTCGAAGCGATTTGGCAAGGAAAACAATTCGGGCCGTTTTGCGAACGATTATGGCCTTTGGAAATGGAAGGTCTTCCGAGGGAGTTCTTCCATTTCTGTGTCCCGAAACGGGATTGGTCCAAAATTATCGTCCTCCTTCTTTCTCTCTCTCTTAAATCGATCTATCGATTCCGAAAATAGGATACGAGATTGACGTCACTTCGGATTAAGCGGACGTGTTTCTGGATTCTCGTTGCGCGCTAATTTCCTCGGCGAATAATTAACAATTAGCCGCGAAACGTCTGGGAGACGAGGAGATATAAAGAGACGCCGATGTATATATACGGAGCGAGCAATGGCTATTTCCATCGGGAGCGTTTCTTTTATGCATCGCGATGTAAAGTACGTAGAAACTCGTAATGTATGCGAGCGAGTGAACGGCACACGTAAACCGATACTTCAAACATTTCCGGCGTGGACGTACGGTAATTGCGGAAACTTCTTTCCGAGTTATAAAGGTAATTCTTCGTTTTCCTTTTCGCTCTTGCTTGCAAGATAATTACGAACTCGACGGTGCTTAACGGGATCAACATTTGTCTTTAGGAGTTATATTTCTGTCCCTTGGTATGGATGGATTTCTGGTCAAAATGTTTTGCCTGGCTATAATTAAACGAGGTACTTCCGGTGACAATAGCTTATTGTCCAAGCTGTATAGGAAGCGAGACGAAGAAGGGAAGAGCAAAGTTGGGCGCGAGAGGAGGAGATATTAAAAAGTACGAATGAAGGTCCGGTTAATTGGAATGCGATTCGTTTAATTTATTTCAATAGAAAGAGGAGGGAGAAAAAGTTGGTAGGAAATATCTCGAAAAAATAATTATTGCGAGAAATGTAACCTATTTATTATATTGCCTCCTGGGCATCGACTAAATTGCGTTTGGAACGTTGTTTTGTGGATTGCAGCAAACATAGTGGTACTTAATGTAGCATTAATTCGGAACTCAACCCGTGCAAGAGAAAAACGAAGGGGGAGGATGAAATTGGGCGAGAAAGAGGGAGAAATAGCAATCCTGGCCCCGTTCTGCACAGGAGTAAGAAAATTAATCTTCGGAACTTTTACCAGACGGAGTATCAATGGATGGAGCAATATCACAAGTACGATCTCACACTTTTCTGCAACATCTTGAAACGACGTCGTCGCAGCTGTTTTTCGCAACTGTCGAATTGCAAATGTCAACTTCCTCTTAGTTTAATTAATTATATTAATAATGAACACTTTGGTCACGCTATTTGCATCGGCACTAAAAGGGGAATTTCATTTGGCATCGTGACTTCGAGGCAATTTTATATCTTTGCGGAATACCTTCCTCTTTAGAAAGCTCCTTTCGGGATACATAAACATATTTTTCTTTGATCCTTTTCAATTTATTATTTTTGTTCTCCACGTATAGGATGTCTACCTCTGTACATATCGTGTGTGGAAAGCAAACATGGTCCCCTTTGCGAGCGGAAGATTTGTTAATTTTTTTCGGACAGCCGTTGCTAGGCTTTGGCTCTAGCGGTATACATTTTGTGATAACGGCGAAAATGATAAAATATTTCGCGTTAAGTTCCCCTAACGCATTTCTTTTTCTTTCTTTGATATCTAAATTAACCGCTATCAAAACGAGTCCTTATCCATATCTCATTTATTCGGACAAACAACGCTTTTAACCAAACGAACCGAAAATATCTCGGAGATACTCGGTTATCGATGGAAAAAAAATGTATTTCACGGATTTTTCCGATGGACGGGAAAATTCGGTCTTGTTCAATGTTTACCCGTAGCAAATGCATCTTTTCACTCAATATTTCAATAACCTGACTGGGCACAAAAATAGTCTCGTCTTTCCCGGAAACAGTTTTTGCGCACTGAGTCAAGTAATCCAAAACTCACCGTTATTAAATTGTTAAAAAAAAAAAAAAAGAAATGCCTTCCCGTGTAATATTCTCCCATATTAAAAATCCTTTGGTTGAGAAGGAAGCTTTACGTCTCGTTTTGGTGGTGTTTACACGAACGACACTCATTTTATGCATCCCGTGGTAGAAAAGGAAGCACGCCGACTAATTAATTAGCGAGAGCAAAGTTCAAGAAAACTTTTCCATTAAGTATTTGTCCGGCGTTGAAATTAACGTTGAATGTTCTTCGTACTTTCGATACCGTTGAGTGTTGCTTTGAAATCGTAGCTTTCGTACCCCGCCGTCTCGAGATCGTTTCCCTTTTTCCCTTTCTTATTTTCCTTTTCAATCCTACGAGTTTTCGCCGCACGGCTGAAGTGAACAGCTGATTGCAACGTTATTCCCGATTTTATAGAACAGATGCCAAATGCAATTCTCCGCTTATTGGCTGGCCGAGCCAATAAGATGACCGTTTCTCCCGGAGTGAACGAACTCGATTGTCTTCCTTTTAAGGCTTTAAGTTTAAATTAAAGTTCGAACCTATCCTTGTTCCTACTGTACACGGGTCTTCATGGTGATGCTGAATTTATACGGCTTTAAATCTTGGGGCGAGCCAATAAGATAGTTGTTTCTCCTGGAGCAAACGAGCTTTATTGGTTTCTTCCTGACACGGGAGAGATTTAACTCGGAGTTAGGACCCGTCATCTTCTTTCCAGCCTAAACGGTCGCAGTAATTCCAAGTCTTTTCGGAAATCCCCTTATCTCGAGTCAATCCTTCCGGCGTCGAAACTTCGACCAACGCCTGCAAATCGTTTATTAAAATAACCATCCGAATGGGAAACAAGCACTGTCGAATAACATCATATGAAAGAAACACGGTCGACCAACGGCAAAACTAGAGCGCGTTTTTACTCCATTTCCCGGTACTTTCCCCGTTACGGGAAATGGAAAATATCACATCTCGCTTTATTTAATCTCACGCGAAAGTACGGTAATTATTCCTAAGCGAGTACACGTTGTTTCTTCGTCACTACCCCGCCGTTGTTATAGATCAAACGGCGAGATTCGGTGTAATTTACGAGGGCCATAACATACGCCGTTTAATCCGAATCTCTATGCAATATGTGTACTCCGTATGGGCACATCCGTCGACGCTAATTTCCGCGCACATCATGCTTTTCGCCCGGCCAATTAATGTCGCGGTATCTATCGGAGGTAACGCGATTTAAATCGACCTATCAATTCCTACCGCCTCGGTTCTTTCGAGTCCTCTCCTTAAATCGAAGTACGGGTCCCGGTCGTTAAAACGTTCTCCCTTAAAGTAGGATCGTTCATTTCCAAAAGGTCTCGATAACGAGAATAAAGAACTAATGTCCTGCCCGGGATGAATGGAAATATCGAATAAACGCGTAAACTGGTCTTTCTCGAGGTCCGGATATCTCGCTCGCCCCGAGAGACGCGAAGCGAGAAGACAAGCGTCTCCTGTTTTGGATTAACGGCTCGGCTCGAATCGAGGCCCGTAAATCGCGAAGGCGAGTCCGTTTTCCTATCGATTCGATAATTTGTCCCATTTGATTCCCGTGCAGGGGCTTGAAGCGACACTGAGTGACAGCAAAAAGAAGTACGGGGACAAGGTGAATGCACTTCTGTCCGCCTGGGAGCATGTCACCAATTTCATTCCTGCGGCAACCCCGGAGGCCACCCAGTCTCTCATAGAATGGGCTCACAAGTGAGTACCGACGAGGACGTTCGATCACCCTCTCGCCCCGTGATATCGCGTTCGGTACCAGTCATCTATCCAATTACTTCGGCCCGCCATTACTTACGTATTCATTTCTGTTATGCTCCGCGATAGGAATTTTTCTAATCGGATATCTGCGCGCATCGGGCGTGACGGCGTGACTCGCACCGTCCCGAGCAAATGCAGCTGGGTAGCTTATGACTTTTCGATGAAAAAAAAAATTTATATCATGGCCATATGCCTCGAATATATCGACCCGTCTCGACGATCGTCCGACGCGCTCGATTCGACTCCGTCGACCGACTTTACGGTTTCCGGTGTTTCGATGCGTTGCACCGTTTGGATGCACCTTTCCTGAGGTGTAGGGTACCGAGGGGTGGACGCGGATAGGTGGTCTGTTTTATTTTCAAAATTGATCTGGCACGCGTTTATTAGATCGGCTCTAGATCGGCTGCGTGAACCTGGAATCCAGTCTACGGCACAAACATAATTGACAGGCTTATTGGAATATTTCCGTGATGTGGACCTTCGCGTAATGTTGAGTTCCGTTTGTGGCATTTTTTCTTTCCTAAAACCGGAGCTGTTAAAAAATGATGGTCATTTTCGGAATTTATTTTTTTTAACAGCTCTGGCTTTTGTAAAAAAAATTGCATAAACAAAACTCAACGTGGCACGAATGTCTAGGTCACGGAAATATTTCGATGAGCCTGTTAATTTTGTTTGTGCCTCAAATTGGATTCCAGGTTCACCCAGCCCTTTGGATCGTCAGGCAACGGGTTGGATCCAAATTCGACGTTTGCAACTTAAATTCGGGCCCGTTGAGTGATCGTAGGTCGAGCCGCGACTTAAACGTTTGACTTTCGCTTAAGCCATCGATTCGATTTAGCTCGCATTTGTCGACGGAAGTGGCGGTAAATATCGGAGGCGCGAAAACCCTCGTTCGCGATTTCACCTCGATTCCGGCAAATAAAGGAACGCCTCGAAATCCCGGCGTTACGCCCGACATTCACCGCCGAGCGTGACGAGGTGGGAATGAAAATCGGAGGTAGTAAAAAAAGGGAAATCCACCTTTCAGACACACATTGAAATTGGTATTGCGCGGGGAGTGGCCGAAGCTGACACCCGCCACGAAGACGCACCTCAGCGTCACCCTGCAGAGGTGTGCGAGTCACCTGGTGCAACACCCCGCTGCACCGCACTGTACCGCCCTCATAGCCTTGGTGCACAGCCCATGGGCACATCCCGCTCTCGACAGCATTCTTAACGGACAACCGGATTCCGAACATGAAGAGGGTACGTCTTCGTTTTTCCTAGCCGATTTCCTATCCAGATTTCCACCTCGGCCCCCTAGCGCCTTCTCGCAGGGAAATCCCACTTCCATCCTACCTGGATCCGATTTCCGCGGTTAAGATACTAGCTCGTACTGACTTTAACACCTTTTGCCCTAGAATTCTGCTGTTCGGAGAAGGGTGAGCTGTTGACCATGAGGCTGAAGATTTTGTGCGAGGACCGCTGCGAGGACATAGCGGTGAACCTCGCCGCTGCGTGCGTTCGCTCCTTGCGGAGGAGCGATCGTCTTCGTTCGCTCTCGGATCCCCAGCATATCCACTATATGATCGATGTCTACATTGTCCTCCTGTACAAACTTAAACGCACGCAAGACATATTCGCTCAAGTACGTTCGCTCGAGTCGAATCGGCGACGAGTTCTCCCTCTCGAGCATTTTCTTCGTCCCGGAAGAAGGCAGGATAGCGGCGCGTTGCGATAAAACAATAATGCCGATGGATCGTTTTCACGGCATATGTACGGGATGTATATGTAACGATACGCTGGTATCCTGAATTCTTGCTCGTGGGATATTTTCTATCCCGAATTCGGGGGCGCGTTGCGGACTCCTTATTAACATGGAAGGTCTTGGTTTCTTCTAGTTAAAATTAATGGACCTTAACGACGGTCTGGAGTTGGTGCAGAGGCTCAGCGGGGAGAAACCCACGAAATATGGCACCGCGAGGGTTTGGAGAAATTCGATAAAGGCCGCCGAATTGGTGGCCCAGTATCTGGTGACTGCCGGGATGGTTCGTCCGGTCACGGACACCGGGGCGAACACTCTCGAGCAAATCCTCAATTCTTGGGCCCTGTTGCATTCGAAATTAAAGGACATCGCCCCGACTCTGCCTGGGATGATAAGGAAGCTGATCGAGCCGGCCGAGAGCGCCCAACACATTTACATTTTTTGCGCGGTACTGGTCAAACACGTAAGTGCCCAAAAACCGCGAGGAACCGCGAGGGAGAGAGATGAGTTCCTATCCGATAGTCGGCAAACCGATCGGATCTTCCGAAATTCATTCCCCGGAAGATCTTAATCAGCCCCGCATTACCTAATCATAATTTCCCGTGGAACGATTACTTAATCCATCGGGTGAATGAATCGATAATAAAGTTCCATCGAGATATAACGTGAAAGGTATTATCTTCCTGGCGGATTTTTATCAGGGAACAGTGTTCCATCGGATTCGACGTTTGACGCACGGAACTGAAATTTTATGTCGAGCCGCGCGATCGGTGTAGAGTCGGATAAGCGGGGGATCATCCGGAAACATGGATTTGTAGGTCGTAAAATAAGTTCTTTGTCGACCGTTCCCTCGACCCTGCGTTTCGTGTAACAAAATCCAGCAAACCAGTACCTCCCCGTAGAAATCGAGAATTTCTCAGGAGCTACATTTCTTGGTGAAAAAAAAAAAAAAAAAATTGAGAAAAGGCTCTCTCGACTTTCACGGGCCAGATATGGTGTTTTGGGGGTGGTGGGATTTTCGGGCCATGTCTGGTAGGAATTGATGGAAATAACCGAACCGTCTACTTCGAACTCTACTGCAAGCAGCTGGAGTAAACTCGTATTCGTTGCGAACTCCAAGCGTCGTGCCCAGGAGAATACGCGACTTCGCGTGGCCCGTCGAACGCGCCAGAAGTTGGAGGAAATGGGTTAGGATGTGGTGGAACACTTTCCCGACACACCCAACTTCTCTCTAATGGGTCGGTCAGTCTCGGGAACGCAGACTAAAATTGAGGGTGCCTTTTCTAAATTTTTTACATCGCGAAATCCACCTCGACATCACCAGGGGATTTTTCTACTCGGATAAAATCAGGAACTACCGAAGGAATCTTATGGAGGTTTTAGGTTGTTACGGCAGGAATGAATGAATTTGAAAATTCGGCGCCCTTAGCCCTGAATATTGCGAGCTTAAGACAGTCGAGTATGCACGGTAATTTCCATAAAATGCATCGTTCGATTCATGACATAGTGGAGAGAAATGAAATCCGGCTAAACTTTTCCGGTATTCTTCTGCACTCGCGGCAAGAAAGCACTCTCGTTTTCGCCAAGATTCTCCTTCTGTTCTGGAGTAGCTCCATCTCTCTCCTAGCGTCTCCTTTTCACGGTCGGCTGGACCGTCGCCAATGCGACCCGACGCACTGACATACGTTTACTTTTCCGCAGTTTGGGGAAAATGTAAAATCCTTGGTGATCGAGCTGTATATCCGGGCCCTGACGACGGACATGAACGAGCTGGAGAGTCAGAAAGCGAAGTCGGACAAGGAGAAGGTCCGAGAAACGGCGAAACGATTGAGTTCTCAATTCCTAAAGCTGGCCGACGTGGTGGTCGACAACATTGGCATCGCCAGGGAATGCGTCCTGACGGCGTTCTCCTTGCACCCAACGCGAGCTTGTTACGACAGAATAAGGGAAATCGCCGTGGCGTGCGGCAAGATCAAGGAAGGAGAGTCGACCGATACCGGGAATCGCGAGGAGAAGCTCAAAGGCATCCAGGAACCCGAAAAGTCCGACATCAAGCAGGAGAAAAGCTCCGACTTGGAGGCACCCAACGGTACCGAATTCAGGAGCATCCTGGAACCGCTTTCCACGTCGTCGTCTTGCCCCTCCGCCTCGCAGCTATCTCCATCCAAGCCAAGGGGTCCCGCGAAGAGCCTAGATTTTCAAAAATTTCACACGGGCGTGTCGAAAACCTTCGAGCGCACCGATCAGCTGTTAAAAAATCTTCTGTCGGCCCCGCGGAAAGGTGAAGCTCCCCTCGTCGGCGACAGGTGTTTGAAACACCCAAAAAGGGACCCCGACTCGCAAGGACCGCTCGGGGAGCTTTGCTTCAATTGTGGAGAGTTTACCGGGATAGAGTTGCCTAGCAATCAATCCCACGAAGCTGCCTCGAACGTGGAGAGGACCTTGGATGCGCTGATTCTGATCAAGGGTGACGCCGTTACGGGCTCGGCCAATTACGACGAGAAGTCGGTTCCTAATCAGGTTTTGGATGCCGATAAATTGGGTCTCTCCCCGCAACTCTGCGACGACCTGGCGGTGGTTCTTAGCAGTCCCAGATACCACATGCTCAGCTGGGTTCTCGACTGGAACGAGTTGAGCGGGCTTTGCGAGAGGTATCTAGAAAATGCCGAGGAGATGCGCAATACGAACAAAGAGCTGAAGTACCTTAACATCGATTATTCCCAGTTCAAGGACTGGCCGTCCGAGGACGAGTCCAAAGACGTGTTTTTCGGTATCGAGAAAGGATACGAGCAGTGGGCGGATTTGCCTTCCGATAATTCGGAGCAGTTCGGTAGCTTCCAACCAGCTGGCCCGTACAAACGGTCCTCGGCGAGACGTAGCTTGGACGATACCACGGATTCCGACAGTGGAAGCGTCTTACGGGTTCGCAGAGCGGGTCGACAAAGGAAGGTTCACAGGCTGGAGTCTTCCGAAAGCGACTACGACAGCGCGGAGAAGAAGACGAAGCACTTCGGAACGAGGACGAGCTCTTGTTCCGAGGACAGCGATACCAACACCCAGGACAGTCAGACGGATAGTCTGGGAAGCGACGGGTGTCGACAAGAGAAGAAGCCGAACAAATCCGTGAACAAGGAGCCCTCGAAAAAGCGCACCAAGTCGAACTTGACCGTCGAGTCGATGTCTCATTTCCACATGCTGGTAAACGATAACATCAGACACACGAACGAGGATGCCAGCAGTTCCGATGTGAGCAGCAACGACATCATTACGCTCTTCTCGGCAGACATGGACGAGAATAAAAGGGAAACCATCAAGGGGTCCGCGTACACCGCGGCTGCTCCGCTCATCATCACCGAGAAGAGGAGCGATCCGGCTGTTTTAAAATCCCTGAGAATGTTCAGACCGCAGAACGCGAAGAAACCCACGAGGATCGCCCAGATACTCCAAAAGAACATAATCAACAAAGGGAAAGATAACGGCAGCAGTAACGTCGCCGCCGTTAACAAATTCGCCCCCATGTTGGGTTCCTTGAACCTGAATCCTAAGATCGTTCTAACAAGGACCGACGAGGCCGACTTGAAGGCGTCGCCGACGAAAAAGCAACCGCTCAGTGCCGGAGATATCACCAGCGAGCTAATGAACATCCAAAAGAGTATGCCTTTCTCGCCGAATAAAAATAACATCGGAACCTACCAGAAGCAGAAGAGTTTGAATAAAACGGCAAAGGCGGACCGTCTAAGGTCGGTTGACGTTCGCGATCTGGCCTCTTCCAAGTCTAGTCTAGGAAAGTCGAAATTTGACATCCTCGCTAAGGCTGTGAGGGATTCGGATATACTAGCCAAGAATGTCCCGGGCTTGAATTCCTTGGACATGATGGTACCGCCTAGGGTGCAGTCGACGGTCAACATCGTGCAGCTCTCTAGGAATATTCCCCAGAGTCCTAATTCTGGCTCCGTCAACAGCGGGAACACCCCACCTCGGAATCGCACCTCTACCACCGCTGGAAACATCCAACTGCCGGGTACACCCTCTTCGGGGGGACACGACAGCGGGGTCGGCATGAGTCCCGCGGGTCAAACACCCCCGCCGAGGTCAGCTTTGCACGACGTCGGCGAGGAGGCGAATCAACCACCGGATACCCCACCTACGGGGTTGATGAGCGTGTCCAGCGTGGAGCCGGATAGTCCCAGAACGATAACGACAAATCAAAGGACGAATCAGAACCAGTCTCCGAAAAAATCCCCGTCGCCGTCGAACGCTAATTCTCAGGTGCCCATCTCCTCCGAGCACCTGCAAATCGTCTGCAAACCCGATGGCACTTATCAGCTGGCCCCGGTGAACCCGAACATCTCCAATCAGAGGAATTCCCTGAGTTTGCAAAACGTAGAGGAGAACGTGGGGTTCCCCAGACAGATACAGCGATCTTCAGATGCCGGAAGCGCTGCGACCAGAAGTAACTACGACAGGCTGCCCACGGTGAAGTCCTCCTCCGCTCAGAACACGGGTTTACCGAAATTCCAGCAAGCGTTTGGCAAAACCATATATACTTTGTCTACGGATACCACGACCGTAGCGGCTTCGGCAACCACGGATACGCTTTCTCAGCCAACGGCCATGCAGAAAACGGCAAACCTGTCCAAGGCGGTGCAGACTTCGGTTCCAAACAGTCAGCCCAGTCCGGCGCCTGCGAGCATGAACGTTCAGTCGATAACGAACATTCCAAACCTCCAACTGTCGACTGGTCGGCAGATTCTGAACATCGTGCAGAGCTCCGCCGGGAATGCAAATTCCAGCAGCCCTAGCGCCGGGCAGACGCTCACGCAGCTCGTCCAGAGCGTACAGAACGCGTCCCCGGGTGTCATCTACACGCACAAAATTCCCGTCACGATTTCTACTACCAATCCCAGCCAGCTGAACATAATACCCACCATATCGCACGCCAACTCCATTCCTCCTGGGAGAACGCCCGTCGTCAAGCTGAACATCATCAGAGCAGGCGCGCCTCTTAGGCAACAGAACATCGCCAGCACCATTCAAGCGGTTTTAGCCGCCCCTAGGCTACAGCAACAGCAGCAGCAGCCCCAGCAACCTCAGCAACCCGTTAGAACCGATAGTCTCATTAATTCTCCTATCGATGTTCCCAACCAAGTCAGTTCTACCACTCTGGAGCAACTGAGGGAGTTCGAAAGCGTTCTGGAGCAAGTTAAAGAGCGAAGCACCATCCAACCCCAGCACCAGGCGACGTCAACCGCTGCCACGACGACCGTGCAAACCCAGACCACGACCCAGCAAACTCAAGCCAAACAACAGCTTCAGCAACAGGCGTCCGTTAGTGCCCTGGCCCAACAACTACGAATGCCTTCCCAGCCACCCAGCGGTACAGAATTTCCTGCGAATGGCGGGAACACCGTCACCTTTCAGCAAGAAGTGTTTCCTCAGAAGGTGTCCCTAGCTTACGTTAACCAGAGCACGGCAACACCTCCTCAGAAGGTTTCCAACTCCACCCCCGTTGTCGTCGTAACCAGCTACTGCCAACCTGCAGCGTCGCCTGCGCTGAGTGTCACCTCCCAGAGTTCCTCCAGTCCTTGCGTTACCCCAGCTCCAGCACCCGTCCCTTCCGCTGGGAAAACGCCACCGACTCCTGCTGCAAAAACCGCGAAGAAATCTACTCCCAAAACGGTGAAAACCAGCGCGACGAACACTTCCAAGGCATCGCCTATCCCCAAGCCTCAGCAGAAACCGCAAGAGGACGAACAGACTGCTCAAAGGATCTACGCGATTTTGGACGAATACGCCGAGCAACTTAGGAACTCGCCGGACTTGAACAACAAGCCTGCGCCGAGAAGACGATCGAATCCGCCAACGAACCCTAGTCAGTCTTCTAAAAGAAAGAAATCCAATTCCAACAAATCGAAACCAATCGGCCAACAACCTTCGGAGCTGAGTCCCAGTACCGATGATCTTGGAAGAACCATGGGGAGCGAGGATTCTTCCAGTGGGGTCGTTCACGTCCAAGATAGTCCGGCTGGGTTTCCGACTCCTGAAGAGCCAGCTAATGTTTCCAACGTGGATACGACGGTAGAAGCCAGGAACATGGCGAACGATTCCAACGACGGAGTGGAGCTCAACGTAAAAAGACGGAATTTGATTTTTACGGAACCCAGTACCGGTCAACCCAGAGCCGTCATCGTACAAGAGGCTGTACAAACGGCGGCTGTCAGTGTCAGCGAGGCTCTGGCATCCGTGACGGGGAAGATGGGCAGTACAGCCGTTCTGGTACCGGGCACTAATTACATTCTGCCGATGAACCTGATGAAAGGAGGACAACAATTTACCATCGTCTCGGGAGGTTCCAAATTGCTCGCTACCGTGCCCGCTACCGTCAGGACTACGGGTACTACCGGGGTCTCCAACACCCTGGTTCTGCAGTCCTTTCTGAACCAGGCGGGGAAGATAATTTCTCAGCCAGCTCAGGTGAAGCAGGTGAAGATCCCGACGCTGCAGACTCTCGGTACCACCCAGACTTTGGCTGGTCAGGGTATTCAAAATGCATCCACCGTGGTCCCGCAGACGAGCACCAGCACTCAGTTCGCAACAGAGCCCGTGGACAAGAACGAGAACGTCGAGGTCGTCGTAAAGAACGATGCGAATCCCGTTTCCACTCCGGAACAGCCTGCCAACACCATCCTTGTTAACAAGACTCCGACCATCGGTCTCATCCAGAGGAACATCAACGTCAATGATATGGCCGATAACCAACAGATATGCGGAGTGATTACCAGCAATCCCAACATTGCTCTGCAAGGCACGAGACTGTTCAACTCGTCCATTGCCAAGTTGGGCACGACACCCTCGGGTCTGAAGACGGAAAGCGTCGTTTGTCTGGCACCTGCTGCCACCATGGCTCAGTCGCAGGAGAAAAAGGCCTCCCAGGAGAATCTTGCGGAGAACAAGCCCGTGTCGATCCAGGCTGCTGCCATCGCCTTGGCATTCGCCCCTCAGACGGAAGTACCCGTTGTTAACAACAGTCAGCAGAAGGAAACCAAGGAAGTCGCCACTGAGATCACTAGCGGGGACAAGGTCATCTCACCTAAGACCGTTAAGAGGAAAATCGATGACGCTTCCATTGGATTGGTGGAGAACATGCCCAGAACCCTTATAGCTTCGAACTCCGTCGTGTCATCTACCGACGTCGTGACGTCCTTACAGAATAACTCGAAGATCGGTAAGGATGTGGCTGCCAAAAGAAGAAGGCATTCCGTGCTCCCGGCTACGGAGGGCAATCTGTTTTTAAGATGTGCACGATGATGAAAACGCTTCACCCCACCGTACATGCATGATCGCACGTCTCGGCATTGAACATTTCTTTTCTTGATACTTTTTGGTGGTAATATTGGATGCCTCGTTCGAGCAGGTCGGACCCCCTAGGAGTTTCCGTTTAGCAGTGGATATTTTCTCGTTGATATAAGTATCCGATCCCTCCGTTAAATAGTCGTTTTAATTAACTCCATTGGTCTTAGGCAGTCACCTGTACTTCTTCTCACGGCATACCCGAAACCTCGGGATATGTAATGATTGCCTAACCGCGCGTATACATGTACATGTAAAAAAAAAATGGTGTTTTCCGTTGAAGGAATGATACGGAAATAATGTGCCTTATTTTGGATACTATGCACGGAGGATAAGCTGTAGTTGCATTATGATACCTACATTCGTTGACGTGTACATAATTCATGCATAAGCTTTTGATTGTTCGTTAGTATCTCTTAAATATTACTCTGTTATTAATTGTAAAAAGGAAGCTTCGAATTTTTTTTCTTTTCGAGATCAAATGCTTGTTCCAACTCGGAAGTCATTGATAGTGTTCATCAATAATTTGCACATTATTACATGATCTACCATGTATGTGAATAAAAATTGACCATACACATCAATGCTTGCTACAGATTCTGTAGTATAGAAACTACGTATAGTTCTAACTTACTTCTTAATAGAAAATGTTCCTAACCACTTTTTCTCTTAAAAGTGAATTTTTTGAAACAAACGAATGACGGAGAACATCGAAAGGATGTTAAAAGAGAAAAATCTTAAATCCGATTCATCACAGATAATATTATTAAGGTGCAATAATGTCTTATGTAATAAAAGTTATTCAACAAGACATTTATTAATCCGATATATCTAGTGTAAATTCTTTTCTAAAGCTGTCGTGCAAATTTGTCCATACAAATCAATAGATTAATCGCCGAAACCGATGAGGAGCATTGTTAAGTCCTCCTTTTATAAGAGCGTAATAAATAAATGTACAAATATTAATTGATTCATTGCATCGAACTGCCAAATCTGTCTGTAGGGCAAATCTATGAATTAATTACCGACAGCATTAAGGAAAGATCCGATAAAAGTCACGATAAATAAGAGAAAGGTGGGAAAAATGAGAATACTAAAAAATTAAGAAAACTAGGAAGAAATATCGGTGTATCGTAGTTGTATTAATTATTTCTCCGTATTACGTACTTCCGAAGGCATGCACTTCTAAATACAAGTTCCATTGTTTCGGTTAGTTACTTGAATGCATTCTGGTATTTCCAGAGTGCTGCAATTAATTTCATAGTGAATGCTGCTACTGTATGTAATGCAAGCGGATAATTTCTGATTTTATCTTGTAGGTCTTTGTCATAAAAAATACCGATCGTATTTGCATGGGATAATTCAAGGACAACACCAACATTTTTTTTTCTTCTTAGCGTTTGTTTTTGAATCCCGTGAAATTCATCCCAATGATTAATTTCTGTTAATAAGTTTCATGGTGCCTCGTATCTACACAGTTTATTTAAATAACCAATTTAATTCCACGATGTGCCAATGATAGCCGCAATTATGGTTATAATATTTTTGGTGCATCATTATTTCTCTTTCGATGGTCAGTTCGATCGTCTCGTCGACGAACTCTTCCTTTCCACCCTTCATTTCTTTGGGTAACTCATACTAAACTTGTCATTTAACAATTTTTCATTTCGTCATTTGGTGCTGTCGATACGACCGAGAAACTCTAAGAAATCGGTACTTTTTCTTCGGCCTTTTCGAGTACTTGGGTATACAACGTAGAACGGTACTCGGAGAAGAGCTCGTCAGCGCCCAATCTCGGGACCTAATTTACTCGCAACTACTGTATGAACCATCTTGCAACGATTTCCGTAAAATGTACTCTTGATCCGTATTTTGAATATAGAGAAATAGTTGAAGGGCGGGACCGTTACGTATCGGGGATCTCATCGCCATCGTTTTCCTTCGTAGAATCATCCCCGACGATGACCGGAACCCCGAAGCAGAGTACGACGAGTTTGGAGAGCACGACGCCGTTCCTAGTGTCCGGAGGCGCGGTCAGTTCCGACAGTCAAGAGTCTCCTATTCGTCAAACGGCGGAAACGATCGACTGCAAGGTGGGGAACGGCATCCTGTGCGGGAACGCGAGGCTACAAGAGGCCTGGGAACCGGAAAGGAAGTCCTCCCCGGACACGCCGTGGAGGTACGTCCCGTCATCCACGAATCAGCTAAACATCGAGCCGTTGAAGGTGTACTCTCGGGAGGGCGACGCTTCGGAGAACGTCCACGGGGTGCTGCAGATCATAAACAAGGTCCAGGGGACGGAGATGTCGGGGAGCCAGGTGTACCAAGGAGGCACGAAGAAGTACTTCATGAACCACACCCTGGAACCGTTCCAGCAGTTCGCGAACAAGAGTACCATCGTCAAGTCGCAGCAGAACCCTCGCCTGGACCGAGAGCTCCTGCAGCAGCGAATGGAGAGGAAGGCGGCCGCCCTGGAGCGGGAGCTGAGGCTACAGAAGAGTCTCTCCGAGGAGTGCGAGGACCTAGGGGTGGACGAGCCGAGTACGAGCGACCTCTTCCCCGAGGCCGACCTCCTGTTCGACACCAACCACTCGCCGTCCTTCGACCACTCGTCCCAGGACGCGTCCTGTAGCCAGCCGTTGGGCCTGAAGTCCTACGGGGCGGCCTACTTCCGACCTCTGGACTCCTCCTCCGGGAGCAGAGACGCCAGTCCCGTGACCGACTCCAGAGCAAACGACCGCCGCAGGAACGCCGTGCACAGGACCAGAAACCTCAAGGACATGGCCAAGCGCGCCAGGCGGGACAAGCCCGAGGAGACCCAGCTGGACAATCCGCCGAAGCAGATCAGGCTGAGCTTGGACAACCTGAGCCAAGACGACGCCTCCAACAGCAACTCCGACCTGTCCAGGCTCTCGCCCGGGAACTTGCCCTCGATGACGGAGAACGACTCGTCGAAGGAGACTCCCAGGCCGAAGGTGGCGTCCAGGAACGGATCCAAGGAGGGCTCGCCCAGCAGCGTGTCCAGCGTGCCGTCCAACATGAAGCTGGACATGGACCTGGACTCGGAGTCCATGCCTCCGGGTCCCAACGCCAACAACGCGTCCACGGCCAGCTCGGGGGACGAGAGCCTGACCCTCCTCGGAGCCAACACCGCCGACGTGACCATCCCTTCCCCGCTGTCTCCCATAGCGGGGCCTCTCCTGTCCACGCACAAGTACACCTACGCGAACAAGAAGCGCGTCGCCTCGAAGATGCCCAGGGCGGACTACCTGGCCTGGGAGAGCCCCACCTCGGAGAGGACCAGGTCCAGCAGCGACGAGGAGGACTCCAGCGTCAGCGAGTCCGTGGGCAGCCAGCCCGAGGACGGGATGGCGGTGACCAACGGCCTCGAGGAGAGTTCCCGGACCAACGCCAGGAGTCCCGGGGACCGCTGCGCCTTCGTCAAGAAGAAGGACACCCTGAGGGTCAACGCCAAGGTGGTGCTCAGCAGGACGGAGCCCAAGGCCAACCAGCAGGTGCAGCACGCGAAGAGCAGACCCGACGTCGTCTCCGGGGACAAGACCTCGGAGAACTCGGACGACGAGATCGGCGGCGTCACCTTGGTCGAACCCGACTGCAGGGCGCGCAGGTCCAGCCTCCGGGGGCACGTGAAAAAGGGTTGCGCCTGTTGCAACGGATCCTCGCCGGAGAGGCCCAAGAAGAAGGCCGTCAAGCTCGATCACAAGCTGAAGAAAAGGCTCGCCTCGAAACAGCTCGCCAAGAAGAGGTAGTCCTAGCGATCGGGCTCTCGCTCGAGTTTCGCGCTCGTCCTGTAACCCCGAGAACCTGACCTCTTCGGATGTACCAAAGTTTAGAGGGAGAAGGAGAGAGAGCTGACCCGGGCGGGAAGCTCTCCGATACGCCGGGGCATCCTGTAAATAGTAGCGCGCTTAGTAAGGTGTAAGGACAGGCTTTAATTTTTAGGGCTCGGGTCCACCTACGTGACCGGGGTAGCCGGTGGTCAGGTTCGACCTCTCGCCCGGTCGGCAGACTCAATTTTTCGGACGCGCCTCGTTTTTCCGAAACTTCGTCGCTCGGAGAATCCGTACTAGCATTTCATTCGGATTAACGTTAAAACGTTTGCAACTTTTCATTTCTACGTTAAGGATAGGGCGCTACGTTCCACTCATTGCCGATTTATTTTTTTCCCTTGAAACCGCATTTCTGGCAAGTTTCGCCCAATCGAGGGACTTAAAGACCGCGGAAGCGGTCTCGCGATGACGCAGGTGCTCGACCTACCTCGACTATCGATATCGGTCACGTGGGGAGATTTGACAGGACTGTGCTCTCCGGCCGAGGATTTCGGCTTAAGAAAACGCGCGCATCTCTCCAATTCAATATCGAGTATAAGGTTACAGTCTATTTGCCGGTTAAGCGAGGAGAACGCAACATTGTAGCAGTTCTTAAATAAGGGTAGAGAGAGAGCGAGAGGTAGAGAGAATGCGAGAGAGAAAGAGAGAGAGAGAGACACGATCCTTTTACTTTTAGGTGTTAACTACGAACTAAGCGGTTAGATACAATTCATTATGCGTGGCAACAAGTCTAGGTTTAAACCGTTGTCTCTAAGGACTTTAGGAAATGCAATCTAGTCAGAGGGTGAGGCTCGACACGGGATTCAAAGAAGTCACTCTTGACTCTTGACAGGCGGGGTAGAGAAGGACCTATGTGCGATGTGGATTCCTTCAGCGATAAGACAGCCCAGACTTATAACACTACCTGCAGTATCTATCGTACTAGAGACGAGACGCATCTACCGAGCGGGACGATCGGAAAAGGAGTCGAAAAGGACGAGACGAGAAGGGTCTCTTTATCCTTTGTACGCTCCAAAAACCCTTATGGTGCTCGGCGACGTTCTCTTCGGCTTTGTCCTTGCGATATGGATTTATGTCGGTGGATGAAGACAGTAATTGCGGGACTTTCGCGGCAAACATTAAAACATTTTCTGGTAAAGGGTACGGACCGTTGATAACGCGTAAACTTGGTATTCAAATGACATTTTCGGTGGGATCTATCGAGACGATACTTTCGAGTAATTTCCAAGGATTCTATTTAAAGTCGGGACAAGGACGACGCTAACGTTGGCGCAATGTTTTATTGTGAGAAAAGAGGGTAAACGGGATAGAGGAGTCCTTCCACCGATCGCGCCGCTTCCGGCCGTATGTATAAAACCACCCTGTACATTACGTAGTCTGCGTAGATAATTCATTGAAAAAAAGGTATATTATATCGCTGCACTTTAGTACAAAAACGCTTGGTCTTGTTTAAAATGACAGGTTTATATCCATTTTCTGTGTGCGCTGTCGTGACGTGTGAATGCCATGCAATTCGTTATGAGTTATTATATTTGTAAGGATTGTACGGGTATATGCGTGAGAACGAGGTAGATAGAGAGAAGGAGGATAATTATTTTCCTTTGTATCGGCCGGTGAAACCTATCGAAATTCCCATTGTCCCATCGGGGTCAGCCAACCGACGCGCTTCTTACTTTTCTAACGAGTCTCCCTTATTTCTATTTTTTAATTTCTAACCCACTCGTCATTATTTTATTTTCTTCGTCATTAGCCATTTCTTTCCCCTTTACCGGCTGGGCAGGAGTCGTTTTATTTTCTTCCGACCTTGAATTGATCTCATTATAAGGAAGCTTTAGTTTTCAATAAACTATGTATTTATATTAAGACGTGATATGACTATATGCGATTTTATTCATTTTTGCGCATTTACACGAGACCCGATCCATGTACGATGATACGTTATCAATACCTTAAGACGGGAAGGAATCGTATCCGTTATCACGGGAGAATCTCAACACGTTCTTAGGACATCCCAGAGATATTCCGATATTTATTATATATCTTCCGTATATCATACGACGGTTCCCGTAATTGTATGGTATGAGGGGATGTTCATTAGACAATTTAGGGATATCTCGGTGCCGATGGTTGGAAAAATTCCTACAAACGTTCTGAGTATTTTAACCTGTCATATGGGTAAAGAGGAAATGCGTTTCCGTTTTTCTCAGTTCCGTTGATTTCATTGATATTGGTTTCACCGTCGATTTTTCTCAGAACGCCGTATTTTTCTTTTTAATCACAATGCCGCCCTAGGACTTCTCGTCAGAGATTTGGAACGCTAATTATGCGACAGAAAAAGGAAAACGGATCGTTACATTATACACCGCAATTTACCATTACCGTAATACCCAATCCTATTGTTACAATTCCTTTTTATATCTTTCTGAGGAAGATATATTCATTTTCGGAAATAGCTCGTAGCACATTTATTTACAACCAATTCCACCTGGGGTCAACCCGAGATATTTTAATATTTCATTAAAACTTTCAGAAATTAACTAGAACGGCTAGTCGCGCGTAGTTTTATGCATTTCGCATTATGCCCTGTACGTAAGTATCAATCATTACGAATGAAACCGTTTAAGAATGTCGCTGGAATGATGAAAAATTTCTATTTATTTATTGTGCTCGGCGATTTTCCTCTTTTTCGTTGACGTACCGTACAGTTTTGTGTTAGGAAAAAGTGATTTATGCAATTCTCGGGTGAATTACCGAATCCTTTCGTAGCGTCTAAAATTACCAACTTGAAAATGGTGTATGTGATAAATTTAGTGCAACGGCACTCAAACAGAACGTGAACATTTGTGTCTGTAGAACGTTCCAAATTCCAGCCAAGTACGTAGAATACTGTAACGATGATAGCTTGTTGTACCGATATAACATTACTGCAGTATTACAGTAGACAAACAGAACGCTAAAATAGAACAATATTCCAAATCTCTGAATTTAATTTCGGCCGACGCTCGCCAAATCAGGCGAAAACGGGTCACGGGGATTATTCGCAATAACATATACCGAGAAGAAAATTACTTACATCGAAGAAATGATTTTTCTTCGTTAACTCTAACGGCACGTTGTATCGTTTAATTTATTTCATCGTTTTAAGGAAAGCCCATTTTCTTCAATGACAATTTTTAAGGGAAGAAGCGGTCTCGGTGGAACATGAAATGTGCCCTTGGGGTCACCTAAGGGAATATTTCTTTGATATAAGTAATTTCATTTTCGTTGATAACTAGAAAGATTCCCCCAAAAAAACGAGGAGCATCTTCCTCGCGCATCTTCCTGTAAATTAAAGTAATAAGGAGTCTCTCCGCTCGTGCGCAATTCCCTCGCCTTATTTCAAGGCAGTGCTGGATAAAATATTACGTCAAATAGGAAACGGGAAATGTTTCATCGGTACATACTAGCGGCACTAATAATGTCCCAAAGTGTATGAAGGAACTCATTCGTGAATGTTCTAAAGTACATTATTTTTTTAGTATCTTCTTTCCTTCAGAATACGTTAAACAGATATTTCCGGGCATTGTTTTGTAAGTAAGTATTTCAACTAGATATTTCGTGACATCGTTTGGAAAGTAGTCATTTCGATTAATTACCTGGATATTTCTCACGTGAAAGATGAGAGAGAGAAATATCCTAAATATTAATTATGGGGTTGACGTGAATTATCCCGAAGTATTTCCTGTTTGATACTTAATGCATAATTTTATCCAGCAGTGTCGGTAATCCCCATTTAGTCGTACCAATCGCATTTATAGGAGAGAGAGAGAGAGAGAGAAAAGCGATCGTGTGAGTGCGAGTGAGTTCACGAGGATGATTGAACGAACGAATGAGAGCGAGCGAGAGAACGAGATAAAGAGAGGATACACCATAACGCATTTGCAGAAAAAAAAAAGAAGAAGAAGAAGAAATTTACGAGAGACACTTAAAACTGAGTTTTCCAAAGTTAGCTTTCAGGTACTTAAGCTGCTTAAAGGGCCGTTAAGGATAACTTAAGTCTTTTGTAACGTATGTTTGTTAAGGATATACAAGGGGAAAAAGAAAAAACAAAACGCAGAGTTTTCATCTAACTTAAAACACTCTACCAGTATTCGAGGCGTTGCGCGAGGTCGATGGGCGATGAAATTAAGAAAGAACGAGAGATAGAGAGAGAAAGAAGCTGCGTACTGTCGATTAGCACAAATGAGAGCTAGAACGAGGGAAAAGAGAAATTACTAGAGAAACTATCCGAGGAAAAACGAGGCACAGTAACGACGGTACAGTCATGTCCTGATATACGGTTTCGCGGAGGTACATAATATATATCTGACATTTTCGAGCTGCTCTGTACATACCTAATACAGTAAACAAAAAATCCAAAAGATTCTCTCCCAGTATACACGCGTACGCATACTTAGATATATATGTAATGTAATTATATACACGCGAAGTATGTAATTTATACATTGTACCGAGCGTGTCATGTATCCATCGACAGAGAAGGGCACTTGTAAATTAGATAAAAGAAACAAAAAATGAGGTACCTCGATTATGGTACTCGTCTCGCGAGTAGTCGTACCTATGTATATAAATATATGTATATTTATACGGAAATTTAGACACAGATACAGGTATGTGTATTTATACATTATACTATTTAATGTAGGGTGTACACCGTACATATGCGTATACTTATGCATTAGCGTGTTTGTACGTCGTACCTGTATGTATATATAAGTATGCATACTGTATGTATATTTATATGTATATATACCAATACATATATTTATATGCATACGTAAGGGGTACATGTATGCGTATCACGTGGCGGGGGAACGATGCACAAAATGCAAAGTAAATACCGAAATACCAAAAATAATAACAGGTCCGACAGCAGATCGGGAATGAGATGGGAGCAGGGTTAAAAAAATGTTTACGTATATTACAATTAATATGCAGCGATTACATTGAAAGGCTTTCATCCTTGTTCTCGTAGGAATATTATCATTTGTGTTTAGCAGGACACAAGATAAGAGCCACTTGTAACTTTTTACGTTTTATCGTTTACAGAAAATTTCACTTTGTTATCTTTATTTGTTCGACACTTCGTATGATCGTTATTAAATTTTGATACAAAGTATTGATACATCCGTCACAACCATGCAAGGGTTTTTACGGCGAATTTGCAATTCCCTGTAGACGACGTGTATTATTTCGTATTATATGTAAACAGTTTTTTTTTAACAACGGAACGGACACCGTCGTGGATTAGAAAAAGCGAAGGAAATAGAGTGGGAAAAATTATGCAAGAAATAGCAAAGATAAATATCCTATATTACAGGGCGAGTTGGCCGATGAAGAAACAAAGAAAAATACTCCATGGATATGACTGTACAGCTTATTTAACGAACACTTGTCCGAAAATACATATATCGAGAATCCTTTTTCATGCGGATGTATTAAGGATTGCATATTGTACATATAAACAAGACATATTTTCTATATGAGGGACGTTGCGCTGCGAAGCTCGACGACCCGACGAAATATTGCAATATTATGATATAATTCTTTCAAACGATAGGATAGCGTTTAATCGTTTTATGTAATGTAACGATAGAGAACAAAAAAGAGGGTCTGGCAGAATAAAAATGAAAGTTCTGTATTTAAAAAAAATACAAAAGCCGCGCGTTTTAATTCGTGATTGCTAATCTCTCCACCCCAGCGTCTCTATGTCTCTCGATGGTTCTGAAAACGATACTTTTTATTTTCCAATCTATTTATTCTATCGCATATTTTTTTACCGTTCTGTCCGTGTTATCAGGGGAAGAAAGAATACAAGGTCTCTACGGTGATTAAGACATTTCCATGCCAACTCGTGAACTTTTAAATCGGGAAGCATTTAAAGGCCGAGGCGTAATTTGTTGTGTATTATACGTAACTTGTTAATTACATACGATATCCGTACCGATTCCCGTGGAGTAAATTATATTAAGGAAAATGTATGCACAAGCTCTTGTAAGAAGGAATTGTGGAGAATTCTAAATCTAGAAAAATTACACGACCCTTTGTCGTCGCAATGTGCAATTTTTGCAAATGACTGAAGCACGATTATAGTACTATCTGACGACGCTGAGTAGTTAACGTCTCAAATTAATACTTCAGATGATGTATTCTTGTACCATCGGTAAATGAACTTCTTTTTCTTGATGCAGCACGCGGTTGCTAAGAAGTTGACGATGTCATCCGTTAAATTTTTTCTACCGTAAACATCCATGGAACCGCATTGCCGTTTGTGACATTGGTTGCGTTCCAACATATTAGACGACAGATTAATTCAGAGAGAAGAATTTATACAGGATAAAAGACGAACGATGGCTCTCTATTTTTTTTTTTACTACGGCAAAATCGATGCAGGGCAAATCCTAATCGTCAGTTTCGTATTATTAATTTTTAATTAGATTGCTCCGAAATTATCCCCACTAAATGCTTCGTTTGAAAACTGACACTTCCTTCATTTCACTTTCGTGCCCTTTACAAGTGCTACTCTTTTTCTGTCATCTTTTTAAATCCTTTCATTTCTCTGCGCAATCTAGTGAATGATGTATCTCTAACGGATAATCGATGGCTCGTGTTAAATTGAGTGATTTTTAGAACATCCCCCAAGGAACAGAATATCATGTTTGATTCTGCTAGATTCTACAAGTCGAATGATAGTGGCAGTGATAACGAGATCTACGATCTTGACATCCATCTATGCAACAGCTCTTTAGAACGATGTAGTTAAATTCACGCATGACATTCAGTAGATTTTTCATATTTGAGAGGAATGAGCCTTTTTCTTAAATGCGGCCGCTTTTTCGTTTAACATTCTGTCGTATAGAGTCTAATTTTTCAATCTAAAATTCATTGTCAACCTGATTGAAGATACTAGTCCAACCGATAAGCAGTTGGAGTTCGCTGCTTATTACTTTTGATTTTGACTGAAAAATTATACTAAAGGGGAATTAATACGGTTCGAAATCAAAGACCGAGAAAATACGGTTTTGTATCTCCGTTAACGTATCACGGTTAACATGTAAGCGAGAACAATGAGTGACAGAAGAAAACTCGAGGCGTGTTCCGAAATCTGCTGTCAGCACAGAGAGCATCGTTACGTCTTCGTAAAATTAATGAAAAGTGACACGTAGAGACAAAACGAGGCGGCTAGTGTTGAATAATAATTTTGGAACGCCACCTTGATGTTCATATAAACGGATCGGTTCGTGTTGTTTGCAATACTTGCGCCAAGGGAGTGGATCGAAAATCCTCTATTTCTGCAAAATTGCCTGACGACAAATCCATCCGCGTAAAAAGTTATTTAAATACGTAAAATAATTCTTTTTCTATTCATTCGAGAGCTAGTGGCAAAGAATTCATTGTTGCTAAACGTGAAAGATGTTTTTGCTTATACTTTTTCCATATCTCGTGAGCAATGCAAGCAACACGAAGTAATCTAATGTGTACATAGATGTAAACATTATTGTATGTACAAATATTGTGGAGGACAGTTAACATAATGTACGTAAGTAGACGTAAGTGTAACAATGATTACTTTCCACGAAAAGAAGGTCAGGCTAAATGAAGGGTATTTTCGAAGTGATCGGCAGTTTCGGAGAAGAATCTCAAAATTTGAAGAAGTTCCTCGAGGACTTCGTTTCGTAATAAGGATACGATGTTAATGTCGAATTACACCCAACGTTTGTTAAGATATTTTGGAGGAAATAAGATTAACGTAAATCTTTCGATGCGGTTATCAACACGGCACAACATATTTTTAAATTTGAGTAAAACACGTATGACAAAATGTTACCCATTGTATGTAGGAGTCTACATACTTATATAAAATATCTATGTCCATGGAATACTATGCAGGATATATGTAATTTTGTTAAAAAGATTGTAGCGACTGAACATACATTTGAACGCTTATCATAATCATGTAGATAAAGTACATCTATGATTTATGAAGTTTCAAATATTCCTGATGTTCTCTACGTACGTAGCATATATATACATTCCATAAGAGATATATTAACAAAATTGTGATTGATAAAAAAATTAATTTCATGGACTTTTGCAATGTGATATTTTTATAGCAGTATCAGACGTTTAAGTTAATGTCAGGAAGCACACATTTGTAAGATATCCATATGGAGGATGTGTCTGGCAGAATTGTGCCGTGTTGGAAATTTACGTTTTACTTTGCCTAATTACCGGGAGCATACCGTGCTTACTATTTGTAAACACAATTTCAGCTCAAATTTAAACTGGAAATGGTGCAACAGACTTTTAACGTAACTCTTAATACTTGCATAATAGGGGTTTGTGTTATTCTATATTTGTGAAATTAAGAAACTGTATTTACAGTAGAACTCCATAAGTTAGTGGCACCATTTCACTTAAAACTGAAGGCAATCTTAAACTATACTTGAAGCAATTGCGAAATTTGTTCATTACATAAATCGATTAATTTTGAGTTCAAGGCTGAATTTAAATTTCACCCGAAAAGCGATAAGATTGGCCTTTAGTATACTGTTCCTTATTTAGGTTCTCTAATTGTTATAGTCATTGGGTTGATCATTTTGTACACTTTGTACGAGTAAGAGTATATTTCTCTACGAGCCTACAGCCAATTAATAAAGGCGTACAGTTGTTTCTCGCTCCAGTAAGATATCAATTATAAATGCTATAAATAATATTATTAGGTCCCTGAGATAAAGAGAAAAGTATATATATAGTTATTAATATTATTAAGAACCCACGATATCGATGTCATAATTTTATTTGATTAAAACAACTTTCATATCAATGCTTTACCTCCAGTTTTCATATCCGATCCTTTTGACTTGAACGAAATTGCGAATATTTCTACTAAACGGAAAAAGTATTACCTGCAAATTTTTAGTACTCTTACGAATACAATGCAATTGTACGTCATGGTACTATAAATTGAAACTGAAGATAGAAACACAGGAATCTTTTGTATTCACAAACTTTTATGTTTCGGACGCCTCTTGACATTCTTGATCTTGATTTTCTACTTCCTGAAAAAAATCATTTAATATGAGAAACAATTATTTCACAAAGTTATATTTCGGAGAAACCATGTGGTGAATATGACAAAACATAAGCATACATTGCGAATCATATCCATCATAGACATTTCACTGGCTGAACGAAAAAACTCGTTAATTTCTTGTGGTACACAGTAATGACGGGTATTATTTGGTTGAATTCCCATGTCTTCAGCAATGAACCTAAATTCTGGTGCATCACATGAATGCGCTTTGAGCTCCTCATAGGTAAATAGCGTACCTTTTGTGACAGATTCATCTAGTGGTCCAAAATCCACTATTTTCACTTTATCTTTCTTGTAACGAATCACATCGAAAGAATCTATAGGTAGCATAAATAATCAGAAAAGTCTACATCCAATATTATAGTTAAGTCTCCCTTGAATACATACAATTTGTTAAACCAAATCTATCCTTAACATGTTCCAAAAACAAAGTGTTAATGTCTCTTTGAATATCATACTTTTCTAATTCCATGTGTTTATAATACTGTGATACATCTCTTTGGCATATTCCTACGAAAAAATTGAAATACTTGACATTAGCACTGAATTAAATGTATTAGATTAAATTCTCCCTGTACGATATATTTACCAATAAGTTCATTTTTCACAACGAAACAGCGAAATTCCGTAGAAGGATTAATGTCGCGCCACCTCTTCAAGACTAAACATGTTTGAAGAGATTGTTTATTGTCCGTACAATTTTTTAGTACATCTAGATCTTCAGAAATTCGATCAGAGCTTTTTAAAAGCAAATATACTTCTTCCAATGTTTCGCATTTTAGGGTTTTTGTTGGAGCAACCCACATTGCATCCTTAAAATTGTTAAATGTACTTATGAATCGAATCTAAATATTCAAAAACTCAAAATCTGTATAACAAATGAGACTACTCACAGATGGTGTTCGCCAATTTGACTTTACAAAAACAGCACCGAAATCATTGATTACATCCTGTATTTTTCTACTGAATGTAGGGAATGTTGGCTGACATTCTGAATCCTAAGAGAAAAATAATTTTATTGACGATTCGTCACCATGCTTGAAATTCTAAGGTACTAATTGCAATGTAATCATACCTCCGATGAGTCTCCCTCGACAGGGGAACCATCGGCCCATTCTGAAACACCAGAGACATTAGACGTTGCCTCGACTGGTAACAAAAATGCATCTTCTTCCAAGTATTTCGATACATCCTCTGGAATAGGAAGAACAACAGCTTCCAAGGAGTTCTTAACAAATTGAGGATACCAAGTGGAGAATGAGCATTTGTACTTCAAGTCATTCACCATTCTTTCTTGAGGTTATGTTTTACTCCAAGAAATACCCTACAAGAGAGTCTGGTATTAAATAGACAGTTTGTCTAAACATTGGATAAACATGCAATGCAATTAATCCATTCCCTTCCGTAACAGGTTTGAATACGTTGCACCAGAGAAATTACAATCCTGTTTCAAATAGAGATAAGTTGGGAGATCACTCACGGGCTGGGTCGCGCGATCGTATCCTATGCTGTCCTCGGTGGAGAATGCAGGCGACTCGCACACTTCCCACTTGATATACCCACTAGTGGCGGCCCAACTCCCCAACTCATCTATATTTATCCTTTTCCTTCGGTAACAGGTTGCCCATAGGAGCATTTGCTCCTTACAATGCTATTTGAAATTGCGTTCTCTCTTGAATTCTAAATATAGTTGAAACAATTCTCGAGAGATGGCAGTATTATCTATTGCGGAATATTAATGTGGCGCCGCCCCACGGCTAGAGAATTAATCAATGATTTAATACAACGGTAACAAAACGTAATACACGAGTGAACACCATTTTGCAATAATTTTCTATCATTCGTAGTTTTCACCAATCGGCCATTTGTCAGGTGTAAATTTAGTGTTCTGACATTTATTAGCCGGGAATTCCAGCACTCCGACGTGGAAACTATTCTTTCAAATTCATTATCATTTTTTCTAATTGTATCCACCTTGACCATCTTTTATGAAAACGGGACTTGGATACAATTTCAATCGAAATCATTACTCCAATAAGTGAAAGATTAAAATCTCCCAGAGATATGAAATAATTGTGTATAAATCACTGTCGTTTCTCTAAATTGACGAAACGTTTAAAGGTCCAATGTTAATAGAAGAAAACTGGTCGCTCCTCGCAACATCCGTAGTGGTGAGTCCTCGGTATCGAGTCTTTGAAGCTATCTTTAAGTATTCCACCCTTCGCCCTCCTCTGCAACCCCTAAAAAGACTCCGCAGTCCCTTTGACTCGGCGGCTTTCACGGAAGGCTACGTTATGCGAAGATGCTCTTTGTTTAAGCACAAATTGAATCCATCGGATTTACAGGAAGGAAGGAACGAGCCCAAAGTATTCGGTACATTACATCCATGAAATCTCAACATAAGCGGCGCACTTTCTGGAATTACTTCTGCATTGGTGAAATCGAAGATGAGCGTTAATTTTCATATTACCCGACAACTGCATCGTACAGTACGTAATTCTGCCTTATTCAATTTTAGGAAACGAAGGAATTTCCGGACCCGAAACGGGATGCACTCGGCCCATCTCCCGAGGGATGAAACGTCCGCTGGCGTTAGTTCGTTGTTGTTATAAAAGTAATGTTGCGGGGTAACCGCGGTGCCGGTAGTCAGGGTATCTATTGATTTTTGGAAAGAGGGAGGATGCGGATGAGGGAGAAAGAGGGAGAAAGCGCGTGGGGACGAAGGTGGTCGACAGACTGTCCTGACCGGTGCAGGTTCATCCTCCACGGCTCGCCACGCGGATGGAGATGGATCTCCGCCTCGGAGATGGCTCGACGTAAAGGGCGACCATGTTTTCATCCAAGCCCCAGGAAACTCGCCCACTTCGTGCAAAAATTACTTCCTTCGAGGTGGCTCGACGTAAAAAGGGTTTGGTATTTTCGAGAAAAAAAAAAACCGCCTCGTATGCAAAATCCAGATTTCCCTCCCGAGAGGGACGCGTAAAGGTAGGACACGTGGAACTGGTAAAGATTGTCCGGACAGTTTTGGAGCGTTTTGCATGAAATTTATAAACTTTTCTTTTTAACATTGGATCGCTCCTTTGAAGCTTAACGATATTGTGGAGAGGAAAAAGAACGTGGACAAGGTCAAGGGATCGAAATTCACTCTCCTCCTCTCGCAAATCCACCGATTTCCCTGGATGAGAATAAAATGGCGGAAATGGCAGGAAAGTCAAAGGGGATAGATTTGTCCGTGTTTGTATATATTCGAGATGAAGTAGTCGCCCTCTCCTCGTCCAAGGCGAACGGTCGAGTAATCTCCGAGGACGTGAGGAGAGAACGCGATTTCTTAAACGTCAGCTACCCTGTGGATATTCCGGAGAACTCCGACCTAAGGTCCGATGAAAAATTTCCGCGGATTTCCGGAATCGCCTCGAGGGTTATCCCGAATGGACTGGTCCGAAATATTAATCATGTCCCCCCCGATCAAGTGGCGTTCCTTTGGGTAGAAAAACGGCGTTTTATCCCCTCGAAGACTGGGATCGATTTAAGGTCGTTTTCCATCCGCGTGACGCGGTCCGTACTCTTACCGACACGCATAAATAACGCATCGACGGGTTATCGGCTGAAGCCGGTTACGGAAAATATCACATAAGGCAACAAGGACGACGCGTCATTATTTTTGTACCGAGCCAGTCACCTGCCGGAGCGTGGGCGTTTCATTGATAGAACTTGAAAGAAAGGAGCCAGCTTAGTCCAGTCTTGGAAAACGTTTCGATTTTCCCTCCGGCATCGGGGACGGTCTTCCAGTCTTTGCAAATCTTATTCCTAGGTGTCGAGAAATATAAATATCTCCATCTCAAGGCGCGAAAAGTGCGGCTTGGTTGATATTTTAATCCGCCGGGGTCTTCTTAAACGGTTTGAGAACCTTCGCTTTAAAGCCCCACTTATCGAGCGCCTAGTTGGTATGATAATGTAATAAAATAAATGGAGGCTACCTCCCCGCGGTATGGCCTCTCTCGCTCCCTCCGACGCGCCCTGGCAACGTCCGTCTCTCTCCGGCCTTTTCTCCTTGCTGTCCTCCCTCGTCGGTTCCTCTCCCTCTCTCAAGGGGCGAGAATTGAGAAGGTAGAAGGGAATGGAGCTTACCTCGAAAGCGAAATACAACAAGTCCCGCCGCCATTGCTGGGTCACCCTTCAGCGGGAGTTTTGTTGCCGGTAGGGGACACTCCGGAAGGATTCGAGGGGTGGCGGTACCTTAGGGGGTCGAAGGGGAGGTCGAAAACTCCGCCCTCGTCCCGCAAAAGCGAGTCGATACTCCGGGCACCCCTCCACCGTCGACGACCGNCCCGCCACCCACCCGCCACCCTCTGCAGCATCGATATTTGTCGCGTGTTCCCCGTGACTTTCGCGACTGTCGAGACTGTTTCGAGCTGCGCAAAAAATGGCCAGACGGGTCGCCATTAACGCGGCCGAGTCGCGAGATTTTGCCGATCGTTCCCGGAGGCTTAATTGCGTCAATCGGCGCCAAGTCACGGCGTGCTTCCGGTAAATTATCGATGCGGAAGTTTTAATTGATCGAAAGCTCGCTCCTACTCGAGACTTTCGTATTATTCGCGTTGGCCAATTTCTCCCCCAGGAAGTTTCGCGATGGGAAGCTCCAGGCTAGCCCCGGGGGTTGGAGTACGTCTACTCGGTTTAACGAAAATCCTGCTCGATGGGGTTTTTTGCATAGTTCGACGATTGCCGATATTTATTTTTGTTTGCTTTTCGAAAATCGAGCAATTCCTGAATTCTTCCCGCAAGGCGTAGGCGGAAGTCTTCGCGTCTCTTTGCTTCGTGGCATCGATGGCGCAGCCCCCCGGTAAAAGCGAGCTTTCTCGAGGCGTTGTAATTGAAAAGGCATTAATGTCCTGCCCTTATTTTACCGTTTAACTCCCCGGCGACTTTGACAACTTAAGCAGCCCCTTAAACCTCGCTCAACTCGGTGTAATTTATAAGCGCCGAGGGTACCGCAGGGACCGTCAAACTGCCATGTGGCAACCCCCTAGGGGAAGTCAGGGATTACACGGCGATAAATAAATATGTACGTTTATACAGGGGAGATACCATCGGATTCGGCGGGCATATTATTACGGGGGCACGCGTGAAACCTTTGATTTTACGGGAAAACAAACAACTAAACAAGGGGTCCCAGTTCGAGCGTTTAGACCGCCATAGCGGGCCAAGTTTTCCGACGAAATCCGAATCGGTGGTTTTCCGCAGCCAGGAAATGACAACGAAATTGTCGTACGTGGATTTTATTACGAGGATAGACGCAATAGTTACAGGATGTATTTACCGAGGAGGTACATACGATTCTTACGATATATAACGGTATCACAACACGAAGTGTGCAGGGTGATCAGAGATCATATAGAAGTACCTATCGGGGAGTGGTGTTGACAAGGAATTTTTACCGAGACGAATCCGTCGGTCGGAATTCAATTATTACGAGCGAAAACACGCCGACGAGACTCCGATCACCCTGTACTCGAAATATTCGTCAATACGTCGAGAACTAACGTCCACTAGATTCTTACACGGTAAATAAATACGACGAGCTTAACGATATCTTCGATAGGTAGATCGTTTCTGGTCAGTTAGATGCCATTCGTTTAATACTTAAAAAGTACGTGAGTTGTGCTCGAAAGATCAGAACTTGAATACAATCATATCGTACACTGGTGCTCGAAGGAAACCGAGGTGGAGGTCCTAGTCACCGAGCGTTGAAATCACCGATCGGGATTTCGAGGACCAGAAACGAAAAGACATCCCGATCGGTAGTCATCGACTAGTCAAAACTCTCCGGACAACGAGAGCGAAAGCGTGATTCCTCGCATTCCCTTAAACTGATAAAAATGCCCATGTAAATTTTCCATAATCATTGGTTATTTCAATCCCACGATAAATGGCAATAAAATTACGTCGCCTCGGCATTTAAGTTAAGTTACAGAAACTTATAACGTAATGCCCCATCTAATTCAGGTTTTTCTATGCAAACCTTCGTATATGGGGTATGTAAAAATGTATGTAAATTTACATGGGCATTTTCGTCAGGGTGGGAATGATCCTGAAGACGATTCGCGGTTCTCCGTCCCCGGCTACTCGAGGGAACGGCGGTCGCGGTGTAGATATATATATATACGTGCTTTCTCGCAAAAATGAAGAAAGTGTACTTTACTGGGCTAGAACTCGTTATCTCTTCCATTATCACCCACCCGGGTGTCGGCCTCGATCGCGGGACTCCGATATCGATCGATCCGAATTTCGCGGGTCGATCGATCGAAGCGTCGACGTAGTTCTTCCGGAAGAGCCGATTAATTCTTGTACATGTCGCATAGAACCTTTTCCATAGGAGCGTTGCCGATAGTCCTGTGAAAATAGATCAACTCCACCCTTGACGCGGGCACGGTTCTCAGCAACGGAAGCAACAGCAACAGTCGGCCGAATCTGGCAGGGCTGCCAGGATGCTGCGTCCTCGCGTGCTGTCCCAGCATCACCTGGGCCTGGTCCTGCAGGTTCTCTATCTGACTGGAGTCCTTCAGTCCGCGTGTTTCTGTGCACACAAAGAAAAACTTGAAGGCGAGAAACGATGGCAGTCTCTTCCCTGCCCGTTCGAACCCTTTTACAATTAATTATGCCGCTCCCTAACAAGGAGCAGATGCTCGCCTCCTGAAAACTTCCCCGGGAGCGAATCGATTCCTGTAACGAGTCTCGAATCCAAATCTCACGGAGGAGTATCTTCCGTTGAAACTGGAGTACCTTCGATCGTTATAAACGGTGTACTAAGAGTACGCACTGTTCATCCTCTGAAGGGTAAGCCACCCCCGAGTTACCAGTCCAAGAGAGATTCCTTTCGGCGTTCAATATCATTCGCTAAAGTCACGCTCGCGTCATCGGTATCATCGTACCGATTTATGATACGCACGTAATACCCCACTTTTCATCGTTAATACCACATCGCGGTGTTCTTTCTAAGCGGGGTCAAAGGCAGCTTCTCCCGCGTGCGTAGGGAATAGCCCACGTGCTTACCAGGCCGGAAGAGCACGATGGCCTTCATGCAGGCGAACTCTGCGGGGTCGACCATGACGGCTTTGTATCTCTGAAGAGTGTCGTGAAGGTGCCTGACGTCAGCAGCCACCTGATTCGGTTTCCCGACCACGGGGTGGTGCATCCCAGGGTGCGGATGCTGCTGCGGGGAGAGGGTGAGCGCGGTCAGCTCGGCGGCGCTGAAAAGTGGCGATGATTCCAAAGGGAAGCACCATTGCACCGCGTTCAGGAGGAACAGCTCGGACCATGCCTCCTCCAGCAAGATGACCTGGTCCCGGAAGGGCAGGCTGGCGAAAGAGGGCAGATTCTTCGCCCATTTCACTGCCATGAAGAGCAATCGCGCACTTGTCTCGTACACCGTCTCGGCACTGGCCGGGGAATACAAAGACGGAAGGACCGGCGGCAATTGGTTGCATCCGCTTCTTTGGGGGGTCAACGGTTCCTCGTTGGTCACGTCTATGCTGTCTTCGGACGCGTTCCCTGTGCAAAGAGAACCGCGCGTCCTTCGGTTAGCTTAGGAATGAAAAAATAGGGAGCTTCGGAACGGAGAAAATGCCGGAAAATCTGTACACGCACCATCGTCGACGTCTTGACGGGGTGGCGTCGCCGCGGAAGCCGAGTTGGGCGTCGGAGCGACGGATGGCAACGGCAACGGCGTGGTGTATCTTGCCATCGCCAGAGAAACGGGCGGGCTGCACAGAAATTAATTTCGAAATCCTAAATATTGTCTTCGATGCCTGGGAATTTCGTCGGTGTCCCGAGGATTATCGGTGGGGAGCTTGGAGGAAAATCGACGGAGGAGATTTATAATGGAAAAAGTATACAAACGCGTCACTTCGCGTCAACGGGCTGACGCAAGCGAGCCGATCGATCTCCGCAAGGTGGACGGTATTATATTAAATTAACGTTTCATTCATGCGACAAGGAGGGTTGGACGGGGGGTGGCGGGCGTTTCGATACCCGAAGCCGCGACGCGCGTTCCTCTCGAAAGTTCATTCACGCTTCAGAGATATCGATCTACTTTTTGCTCTTAATTCCTCCGGTACGCCTGGCACAATCCCCGACTCGAAGGCCTCCTTCGAGTTCGACCGATCGCCATCCTCGCGATAAAGATTCCTACCCGATATCTCGCGAGGACCGACCGCCAACTTCTGGGAGTTCCGTGGATTTTGTTTGGGCGGCTAGCTGTCAACGGCGCGATTTGATGCCTCGATTAAGGCCAGAGAGGGTATTCTCTAAAAACTTATGAAGAGTCGACCAGGGAAGAGCGAGTCGCGTGTCGCGGAAGTCCCATCCTTGGTGGAAATCCATGCGCGGGAACGTCTTGCTCGAAGCTCGCCGTCAGCCGATCCGAAGCGATGACGACCGTCGATCGCGAGTCCACGTCGCGACCTCGTCGACCGCTCGTCCCGACGCGTCGCGACGTCAGGTACCGGCCGACGACTCGGATGGTCGTCCCCGGCAGCCAGAGCTTCGCCGCGAGTTACATGGAACTCTGCAAGAAGCAGCACTCGCGTCCACTTCCGGTCATCTGCGTCACGTTGCCCCGCAGTCTGGACTTCGCGACGGACAGGGTCAAGATGGACGACTGGGCGCCGATCCTGAACGCCCTGTCGCTGGACAGCACCCTAGAGTCCATCAGTATTCGCAGCAGATACCAGTATCGTCAGCTGATCGAGGACGTCGATTCCGAGCGGAAAGCCCGCGCGGCGGGCAAGGCCCCTGCGGCGATGACCCGCTTCCTCCTGGAGTGGTTGTCGCACAGCGTGGCCCAGTGCGTCCGAAATTCGACGTCCTTGACGTATCTGGAGCTGGAAGGCATCCCCTTGCCCATAGACTGCGTGGCCGTGCTGTGCATGGGTCTCTCCGCCACCAGCAGCCTCCGACATCTTTCACTGCAGAGGTGTCACATAGGCGACGACGGATGTCAGCTGATCTGCCGCACGGTGGCCGACGCGCAGAGCGTGAGGTCGCTGAATCTCAGTCAGTGCGACCTGACGGCAAAGAGTGGCTCCGCCTTGGCCGCTGCCCTGTCCAGACAGGAGCTGTCGCTGTATCACGACACCTGGAAGCAATCCTTGAGGTATCGAGAGCCCAATCTGGAGGCCATGCCCGGGTTGAGGCGATTGACGCTGAATTGGAACCCTCGTCTGGGGGACTCGGCGGTGAACGAGATCATCGACGCCATTAGGAACAGCCTTTGGCTGAAGGCGCTGGACTTGCAGCACTGTGGGCTGACCGAGGTCATCGGGAATGAGATCCTCCGGATGCTGGACGACAACGCCGTGCTTTCCGTCGTGGACGTCAGGATGAACTCCTTGGAGGAGCAGACGGTTTTAAGGATAACGAGGAAGCTAGAGGCAAATCACGGCCCGGGGAAGTCGGAGTACTCCTGGCTGAATCTGGCCGAGAAGGATCGCAGGACCTCGTCGGCGGGTCCTAGAAGTGGACAGCCGGAGAAAGAGGTCGGCAAGGAGGTCGTTCAACGTCCCAGGAGTGCGGTCATTGCGCGGAGCAAGAGATCCTCTCAGGAAGTGCAGGTTCGCAGGATTCCGCCGACGTCGGGGTCGATCAAGGGTCTCAAAGCCAAGCCACCGCTACCTCCCGGTTTAAAGAAGGACTCGGAGGGTGGGGTCCTAAAAAGCGATGTTCCGCGGAAGGCTTCTCTCCATCTGGATCTTCGGTCCCAAATCTGTCCGCAAGGTCCTCGAAGCAGCGAGGACCTCCAAAACGAGGAGTCCGCGGTCGAGGACTTGACTACGACGGACAAAGTGGAAGTCGGTGGTCGAGCGGAAAAAGGTGAAGAGCGGGCGCGGGAAGAAGGGAAAGAGGAGACCAACGAAAAGATCGAGCAGATACTTCGGCAGCTGGTGGAAGCACGGGCCAAGCACGACAAACTTCTTGAAGAGATCAAGCGCAATGATCTTCTCCTGGAGGAGGAAAGGTCCAGGAGAGAGTTCGCGGAAGCGAAACTGCGCAGCACCAGGAACAACCTCCTGGAGCTGGAGACCGCGTTGAAGGAAAAGGAGAGAGAGACCAGAGGCTTCCTGTTGGTCAGCCAGCAGTCCTTGGACGAGATCTGCAACTCGTTCGACAGACTCTTGGAGATGCTGGACAGCGTCACCAGAAATCCAAACGAGCGGACCAAGGAACCGGAAGAGGATTCCATAAGAGCTGGACTGAGGAAGCGAGTGGCCCTGCTGATTCGCAAGACGAAGTCGGAGAACCTGAGGAGAGCCTTCTATTCTTCGGACTACGACGTAGATTCGGCTGTTTTGGAGTCCTCCAGGAAGTTGGCCAAGTCGGAGTGTAACGTCCGGTCCGTGTTACCACCGATCGCTCCGGTTCATCTCGAGAGAAACATCGGAGACAGTCCCGACGTGGTTTCGCCCACCCTGGAGAGACCCTCGTCCCCGGATGAAATCAAGTTAACCTCGTCACCGGGCGAACGAGCTCGTGCCATTTTTTCCCGGATCATTAATGGCGACTCGGTTCTCGACTTTGGCTTCCACGTGGGCTAACGTCTCGGTGCCATGGGGTTTCGTATGGTTTTTCAGTGGTCCACTTCTATCCGCGGTTTATAGTGCACGAGAAACGCAAGATGGGCGCAGTGCGGGAGTTCGAGCGTTACGTGGTCGGAAATTACGGAAAAATCTGCAGTCGTCAAGGGGCAAGGGTCTTTACCGCGATCTGCAAATCCTCCGAATCTACTCGGCTCGTCGAGACTATTTTTAAGGGTGCTCCATATTACTGGCCGAGATCCCTTTGATAAAGATCCCCCGACCCACGCTCGAGCTTCTTCGCAGCCGCTGTGCGTTCGAGAGAAATTGTTTATACGAGCATTTTTCTTAGCCGCGTTGTATACGAGCAATAAAAGAGACCTCTTCTCACTTTGTAAGGGAGAACGCCTTCAAACTGGCAGAACGGAACATATTTTATTCGAATTTATTAACGCGACTCCATTCGATCTCTCGATCCTTTTGGGCTTTCGATCCTCACGAGACTCGGGGACGTTTCCTTCGAAGGAAAAACGTCCTCGAGATGGCCAGCCGAGATGGCCTTGCGTTAGCGCTTCCACCGGTTCATCCGATATCGGTTACGTCGCTTTTAACGTTCACCCCTTGGCGCTCTATGGATTTCCGGTTAGCCACGGCTCGACGAGCGGCTACGCGGAGTCTCGCGGCGTTGGTCAAAGGTAATTTTTCACGATGGACCCGCGAGCAAGGGCTCGCCGCGCCGGTGGCTCCCGATGTTGAAGATGATAATGCTGCCAAGATCAAACGTGGTAACGGCAGTTGCCCCTCCGTTGTCCCAGGTGCTCCGGGTCCATCGATTCCATTGTTGCTTCAGCTTCCTGTCGATTGGTTCGAGCCTCTATCGGTGCTCCTCTTGCTCCCGTTGACGATCGATTTTTCCCGATAGCGGATATTCGCGTCTTCTCGCGAAGCTTCCCACCCCGAATTCCCTCGAATCGAAGTCTGGTCTGCTCTCGAGATGCTCCAGATTTTGCGTTGCAAGGGACTCTCTTCTTTCTAGTCTACATTATATCAATTTCCCCTATTACATCCGTAGGGACGGTTAAAAAAAATTCAGAGCAATTTGTAAAGTCTCGAAACGTGCATCCCCACCATGGTGGTGGGAGTAACGAGCACTTACGATTATTTTTCCATCGTTGTCGGGGTAGTTTGGGGGCTCCCAGCGATGGTCGATTTTGATGTTTATAAGGGGAATGTAAAGTATTTAGATTCCGAACTTACCCGAAGACCCCAACGGCCACTGCGGCCTCGCGAAGCGCCCTTTCCTGGTCCATCTCGACGAGAGCTTCCGGTCTTATGGTCGCCGTGTTCCTGGGTTGGCGTTCATTCTGCACCGCTGGGAACATAAATGGGCGGCCGTTCCATAACTCGAATTTGTTCTCGACGTAAGAGGCGGGGTCCTTGGGTGCGTCGACTTCGCATAAATACGATATCGCCGAAAATATCGGAGCTGGACCTATCGAGCCCGCCTCCCTTTCGTCAAGTTCACGTAACGCGGTTGCGTCACGGGAACGCGTGCGACTGACAGGACGAATTTAACGGACGTCCAGAAATCAGATGCATTGTTTGTTTCCACGTTAGGTAACCTCCCATGAAAGCGGGCGAGTCATTTTTCCGTCGATCGAGGCCGATTAATTTCGCTCCACGGGGTGGAGGCCAAGTCTCTCGCGAAATTGGTCGACGCCCCGATCGGCCGGCCGGATTTCCGGCATAAAATTAATGCTCGTCCCGAGATTCGTTTACACGGACCGGAAGATGGGCTGGAAAGGATAATCGAGCGGTTACCATTTTTCCGTTCGGACGGGGCGTATTTATAGAAGACCGTAAATATGTTGCGGGGCCCCGTGATATATGCACCTCGGGGTAATACATGACGCAAAATGCATCGCTCGGTCGCATCGGTTTCGTTCGATGCAAATTCCCCGGTTTGATAAGGTTCGCAAGGTTCGAGAGAATTTATTAATGTATCAATTAATCGGTGCCAATTAAGCAGCGGAGGCGCGTCGTTAATGGAAGGTAATACATTTTAGCAGTTTGCTGGCGAAGGTCCTATCATCGTGGGCATCGGAAGGATCTTCCGCGATCAAACGTTATCGATCGCGGCCAGTAATCGGATCGAGGAATTATTAGGCAGGGTCAAAGGGAGAGACTTAAGTTACCTTTTCACGTGCAGCGATCAGCTGGACGCGGCAACGGCAAAAGTGACGTGATCGATGAATCCACGGGCACGTGAACGAATTAGTTCCCATACACGTGGACCGATCGAACCGTTTCTACCGTGGTTCGTTTAATTTTGTTCTATCCTCTTTTAATAGGATTTTTCCTACGTCCATTCTCTGCCAGGGAAAGATACGAGTCTCGCGTCGCGTCGGATCGCGGGATCCGTCGAAAGGGTGCAAGTTTCCTCGTAACTCAAAGCGACGATTCCGGATCCATGGACCCATAAAGCGATCGGCAGGATTAGTCGAGCAACGGTAGAAGCGAGGCAAATTGGTGCACCGGTCGGCGTCGCTGGGCAAAAGTGGTCCGGTTTTCCGGGTCTTTAAACCTAGCTCGGCGTCCTCGCGCGGCATAATTTCGTAATAATAAAAACGTGCCGGTTCGCTTTAGTTTGTCCGGTAATGGGGTTCCGCGGGTCCGGCGGGCCCTTTGCGGGCGCCACCTCTTTTTCTCTCGCGACGAGCCCACGAGATAAACGTCCCGGCGGCCCTCTTCTCTCTCATTTGCATGAAACGACTCTCAGCGGGCGGTCTATCCGCGATGGGCTCAAAAGTGCGGCGAGACGCATATCTGCGTACACCGCCCCTGCATACGTTTATTTCCTCCAATTAACCCTTCGGGCGTCGGGCCACGCGACCGACGCTAACGACCGCAGTGTTTACCGAGCGCACGAAGGACCACGTGCACCTCCACCGAGACGTGGACGCCCTGCGTCGTCCTTTACCGTCTTTCTGGTCCATCGTTACCGGATAACGATCCCGCGGGTCAACTCGGTCTCCCCGAACACATCGGATGACGTTTACGATGTTTATTACCGCCCTTTGTACGGGGAACAACAGGGCCGCCGGGAAAACCGCGAAATGCGGAGGGTGGTGGAATCTCTAGAGTTGGGTCGATCTCTCGATTTCGCGAAGGGTTAAATTTTCTCGGGTTATCTGGTCTCCCTCCACTTTGCCCGGTATTCCGGATCCTGCAGTTTTTCCCCGGTCTGAAAGTCGTCGCTCCTGAATTGCCCGTCATTTCTGGGAACGACGCATTTCGGGGAGGAATTCTCGTACCAGGGGTGGCTATGGGAGTCGGGCGAAGGAATCGGTACCAATCGATCGTCCTCGTCTCGAACTTCGGGATCGTTTTCTGCCCCGGTGTGGCAAAGAGGGCAAACGCGAAGGGTGGAGCCGGAACGCGAGGAGTCCTTCCTGGCACGAATTACCGTCTCGAAAAGGGGAAAGGATCCAATCCGTCGATTGCGAAATCAAGTTCGGCAATAAGAAAGTTAGCGCCCCGCGAAACGAGAAACGGCGGGAGGGTAAAAGAAAGGAGCGTGCCAGGTGCGCCCCCGGTTTCGCCGGCAAAAGCATTAAGAGTTGAATCGAACGCGGCCCAATGGCTTCCACCCTCGCTTATCCGCTTCGCCGTTTGTGCCCTTATCCAGTTATTTATGTCGCGAGCATAAAGGGCCATCGCCGAGTGCCCCCGGTTCTGATTGATTCGCGTATTACGGCGGAAACGGATAACATTGCGGGATCCGTAACTCCTTCCTACGAGACAAAGATGTCTCCCCGGACGGGGCCTCTCCGTCTCGCGTTTCTTCGCCGATAAATGCTGTTCGGAATGAATGGAAATCCAGCCGGGGAAGGCGCCCTAGGGTCTCCGGGATTTAATTTCCAAGGGCAGTTCGTTAGTTCGTTACTTACCGTCTTTGTTCATGCCCTTCTGCATGCATTTCCTCAGACGACACGCTTGGCACTGGTTTCGATGGGCCTTGTCGACGACGCATCTACCGTCGCCCGCTTGACACCTGTAATTGTAAAAAAAGAATACCCGTAACGTATCTCATATCGTGATCGGTACTCGGCTAGAATGAATCCTTGCGTCGTTTGTCGACGAGCGATATGATTTTACGCCGACCCCGTGGAGGGCCGAAGCCACCGGCGTCGCTTTGACTCCCTCGACGACGAATCCTCCGGCACTTGTCGAAAATCCGAGTGGAGTGCTCGGGAGATGGCGTTAAATTCGATTACTTTCATTGTTGGACTAACCCCGTTATCCCTTGCGCGCGGCGCAAAGAGGAGGCCCTTAAGTCACGTACCTTGCCCTTATCCTCTTAATCTCGGCATATCCCGACAGGAGCGATTCGAAACTTCGACGGAGCTTAGGCTCCGCAAAATGGATAATCCCGAGGACCCCCCTTGGCGCTTGAAATTTCCGGATAAATTTATTTTCGTGACGGAAAATTGCAACGCGCAGGGCCAAAGATCGAGAACGAAGACGGAGATATTTTTGTCGGAATGAAACGACCGCGATTGAAATTAGTCGTTTCAGGGGAATTTTCTAAGGGGGAGAGCCTCGTGGTCGACGCTCTTTTCCTCCCAGTCGATAAAAGGACTCGCGGTTTTTTCTTCTCGGGGATCATTTTCGCGGTCAATTGGTCTCCGGAGGGCATTAGCGCGATTTCCAGTGACGTCAGTTAGAAGAAAGAGTTCGAGTGGTGGAAAGGGCTGATTCACAGAGGACTATCTTGTCCCGGGGCGGTGAACGAGGAGCACGACGGGGTCGGTGCGTGGCGTGCCGGCGGGGGTCGCACAAATTGATTTGCGTTCACACCCCACCGGAGACTGCAGACTCCGCTCACCCTCCATTCACCCTTCAGAACCACATCATAGATTTATTTACGCATCTCTCCGTTCTTCCCGGACCGGCATTGTTTGCTTTATCGAGTTACGCTCCATATAACCGGAAGCATGTGCCGCTGGTTATCGCGCCTCATTATTTGGACTTTAATATTCCGACCTCCGTGGGAGAATTCCAGAGTATCGTGGTTCTTCTCGCGCCGATTGTCGGAATTTTTCCGAAGACCGGCATCTACCGAGACATTTTGACAAGGGGTACGCACCCGGCTTGGATATCCCGATCGGGCACGAATTTCACGTTTGTAATTTCTCCTCTCGCTTTGGTCCTACTCCAACGACTTCGTTTCCCCTCGGCAAAGTGCCGGCGATATATCCCACGTAACTCGAAACGGACGCGTACATTTTGAAAGTGCTCATACGCCGCGCCGCGACGTCCGCGTTTCGGAGCGCGTAACGAAGCCGCGGTAATTTAGTCGTTAAAGTGTCATACGAGCCGAATACGCGCGAGAGTACCGATTGGAATTATCGAGCGGCCATATCGGCATCGGATGAGCATAATTGCATCTAACCGATCCCCGGTAGGATCGGGGAGAAGAGCGGAAGAGCGGCGCGGTTCGTAATCCTGCGATTGTGGGCGCGCGTCGCGGCGCGGCGCGTCGGGACGCATCTGTCGCCTCGACCCTGCGACGAGCCATCAACCCTCGCCCCGACGGTAATTGGTTATCTGTGCGAAGGCTCTTCAGTCTTTACCGTATTACAGCCATCTGACAGGAATAGATCGTCGAGAACGGAAAAAAGCTCGACCGGCGATCGGCCTGGATTGGAAGTCCAAAACGACCGCCGCTCGAAATGCCGGCCCGAAGGGCTCGGAAAAAAATACGACCCTCCCTGGCTGGATTAGAGCGATTAAAAAGGTATACAGCATATTAAAAAGGACCCCGGTTAGGTATAAACGGGACGAGCGGCGGACTTGGCCGTAAAGGAACGGTTGTTTCAGAAATGAAAGTCGCTTTTTCTCCGCTACTTTCGGTCATACGTATTTCTTTTTCACTTCAAAGGGAATTTCTGTCCATCCTTTTCGTTGACGATCGCGAATGGCTCTTCGATGCTCTCACCGAAAGGTTTCGATTGCGTTTAAGGGGGATCGATAGGTTGACGCAATGCCGAGATGTAAAACGCGGTGAAAATACGGTCAGAGCACTTTTCAGTTATTTTTATGCCTACGGGAAATGAAAGTCGCCTCGATATGAAAGAACGCGTCTCGTCGAGTCACCCTTCTGGGGGATTTGCGTAACGATTGACCTTTGTTAAACGATAGGTAGGGAATTTCTAAACGGTCCGGCTTGCAAACCTCCGAGGGTAAGATCCTTGATGATTTTTCAGGGTTTTATAAGTCTCGCGGATAAACTTTTGTCCGTTCTTCGCACATTTGGAACACTTTGGCTGGCATGAGTTATGCCTCGATCGGTTATTATTATATATGTTATTATCGTTACGTAGATGGGTATTTAGATAGGATTTTCAAACGATTGTAATTTGCATCACAACGCGTTTCCTCGCTTAAATCTCCTCCGAGCACGCATCGGTTTAAGATACACCCTACGTGCGCAGTCGGTACGCAAGTCACGTATACACATTTTTCGAGGGTTGTATTAATCGAGAATTAAAATGACGTTAATAAATAGATATTCCCGCATTCGATAATTCTATCCGACGTATTATACCATGCAGTCGGCGTGCCGGTTGTAATTTACAAGCCCGATTATCGGGTTTTATTCAAAATTCAATATCGCGCCACAAATGAATATGCCCACGGATTCCCAGTCCGAATTTCAAAGGCACGGCTAATTCGATACGACCGAAAATTGAAATATCCAACGACGAATAACGCCCTGTACAAGTAATATATTCAAGTCCATAATTTGGAAAAAAAAATATCCGATCAAAGCGAACCACTATTGTTAAATTTGCAAAAACTGTTTCCACGGTGGAGGAAAAAAAAAATACTGCAAACTACTCGAACTTCCGTTTTATTAATAGCTGGTCTTAGCGAAAGGAGGATCGTCTGACCATGCTCCGACCATTTTCTCTTCCCTATCCCCAGGGGCCGTTTAAAGGCCTGATTTTTTCAGGCCGAGCCAGAAAGCGCGATCATTTTTCAAAGGCTTCCACTCGATGGGTCGATGGTTTCACCATCGAGTCCTCGACCACGTATCTCCTCGAAATCCTCGATGCAGGTTGCCATTCGCTTAGACGAGCGCGCACACCCTCGAAGGCTCGATCGGTGCAGAAAGCGATTCCGGTTGAGAGGGATTCGATGGAGATGGATAGTCATTCCCAAGGGACGAGAATGGTTCCTCCAACGAGCCGTGGAGCATTGGCATCGAATCGGCGCGGTGCACCTACCGGGTGCACGAGGCTCGCCGGATTCGCATTATTCCGGCGCATTGTTGGTGGTATTAGGATGAGCCTACTCGACTTGGACCACATGGCGCCACGGTGGTTGGTCCGTGCCATCTCGCCAATGCACCCTGCTCTCTTTCTCTGTTTTTCTCGTTCCCCCATTCACCGCGCTAGGTCAGGTATCAATTCGATGAATTTATGAATTTCGCCGACGACTAAACCCGATTTAGATAAGTCCCCCGCTTTTCGTCATATCCTGGAGGTTGGGAAATTTCGGAGCAAGGAGCGTAGGTTCTCACCTGTAAATCAGCTTCCGGCGGACGCTTCTTTTGAAGAAGCCGCTGCAGCCGTTGCATGCCAAGATCCCGTAGTGCTTTCCCGAGCTGGTGTCGCCGCAGACTACGCAAATTAGTCCGAGACTTCGGGGGGACTTGCTGCCGTGTTGGGGCTGTTGCTGCTGCGGAGGCTGCGGCTGTTGCTGCTGTTGCTGCGGGACCTGTCCCAGGAGATGAGGATGACCGTTCCCGAGAGCGGTGAGGTATGGCGATCTCGCGAGGGGGAAATCTGTCGGTAGTCCGCGACAAAGAGGTACCGGACACTCTTGCACCGATCTCGATGCATAAGGATCATGATTGGATGTTGGTCCTGGTGCACCGATCGGACTGTAACGCTCCGGTAGTCCCGGGGAGATGACGCTGCTCTCTCCGGAGTCTGCAAAAAGAAAGTGTAACGCGGTGCTATAGTAATCCCAGTTACGGTGTCTACTAAAGTGGTTAATTTTGGACGGTTAAATTTAACCGATTAATTTTCTCGATTAAAATGAAGCGAAATAAAGGACAACGAGATAGCGGATAAATCCGGTATATTTCCGAGGAGGCGTTCGAAGCCGGAAAATCCTCGCATGTGTGGGCTCTCCGATCGCGATCGAAATGCAATTTATCGAAGCAATTCGCTTCCGCTTTGCGGGATTGCTCCCTGTCGGCTAATCCGAAAAATCTCTTCCGCCTATGAGATGCGACCCACGGGCTGACCAATCCTCTCCCCTTCCGAGGAGGAAAGCGTAAAGAGGAGCTACCCTTAACACCGAACTCCATTGATTTATTAAACCCAGGGGTAGCTCCACCGCACTGGCCTGCGAATTAATTGCATTCATTTGTCGCGCAAACATTATGGATTGCCTCCATACATCCCAGGATTTCTGGAACTCGGTGCGATCCAACGGGATTGACAATTACCGTGATCGAGAGAATACGATTATCCCTCTCTTTCGAATACCGCAATTATAGCAATTTCCTAGCATTCGGCGTCCTGGGAAAATTCCTAACAAAATTCCGTTCGAGAAATTTTCCCCCTGTAATAAATATTGCACCGCCCTTATCAATCTAAGCATCGCTCCACCATCTAGTAATATCGGTTTTACGTTCGACTCTCTCGAGACATTCGAAGAAATATCTTTTTTTCCATTAGCAGCCGGGCTTACCGAGGATTTCGGCAGGTTCGCCTGGGCAAACAGCATTTACATCGCGAAATGAGTTTGGAAAAAGCTCAGGAAGTAGAGAGTTACGCGTCAGGGGCCATTAATATGTATAGAAGGCGCATTCTCGAGGGGAGGTGTCAGCGGAGAAAAGTAAGGAACCGCCCTTCGGAAGTTGGACCCTTTCGAGGGAGGAAGCTCTTCGGAGGTCGAAACGTCTCGAGCCGAATGCGATATCAAGGCAGACGCCATCGAATCACCTTCGGCACCCTGTCGCACCTTATCGGTCAAGCTTTCCCCCAAAGTCCAATTCGACGGAATCGCGTTTATCGCTTTATCCGTTCCGACTGAAAGTTAGCTCGCCCCGGACGCGGCCTCGAGGCTCGACGAAACTCCATTGAAATTTCAATGCCCCCGTCTATCGACCATAGTGCCATTAACATCGAAATCAGGCCGATATCGGCTCCGGATCGCGTTAACTCGAAGGGGATTACGCGACGGAATTTGGTTACACCGAGCCGCGATAACTCGTTAGTTCGGTAATCGAATTCCATCGAGTGCACGGTTCTTTGACCGAGAGGCTCTTATCATATCCCTGCTGCATCGAATCGCCACTTCTCTTATCGACGGTACCATTGGTTTCATTTCCCAATAATTGAGAAAATACAGAATTTTTCTTAGTATGTCTCGAGGGGTAGTTTCAAGTGATGCACTTTTTTGCGAATTTGTTGCTCGTTCGAGTACCGATCCGGAATGGTAATCGAGGTCGCATCTAGGAAACCGAATCGCGGGTAATCCTCGCGCGTTCGGGCAGCCCCTAATCCGGCAGGCCCCGAGTTAGGTTAAATTTATTATTAATTGACCCGGCGTGAGCGAGAAACGCGTAATCTCGAAAATACGAGGCCCCTTTGCCATTTCTCATAGCGCCTCGCCCCTCCTCGGGACGCCGTCGCGCCAACCCCCAATGATCCCGTAATACGGGGCGCAGGTGGCGCCTTGAAACCCGCGCCATCCACCAGCATTGATATGCTAATGAAATTTGACGCCCTTGCCCGGCGCCGGCCTCCATATCCACTGGCACACGGACGAGGATGCATAATTTTTTCTCGTTTAACCCTGCGCCGCATTCCGCCCCACGGGCGACAAGGATTTGATTACTCTAATGGCGTAACGTCGTTCCCGGGACCGACGAAAACCCTCGGTATAAATCGCTACGGAGAATTGCACGCTTCGGGGTGGAGTGCGAGTCGATACGATCTGCTGAATCCGTCAGAGTGTCCGATCACCACGCACTAGGGGAACGCGATGCGAAAATTACCCCCAAAAAGGGTTCAAGACCTCGAGAGGGGTGGGAATTCGAATTTCTCCTTCCTATGAAATTCTTCGGATTAAATAATTTGGCAGGTTGATTCGATCCTATCGGGTGTTGTGGGAAAATATTGTAAATGTATGCATAATTATGGTCGTTATCGGGTTGGTGGGAATTTCAGAAAGATTTTTTTTTATGATTTTTCAAGATTTTTATTCCGGCTGAAATGTTCTATCGGTGGATGTTTAAAGAACTTGGGACTTATTTTAGGGCTCATTAATGGGAAGAACTTTTTAGATGATGTTCAAGACGGATTTATTGACGGCCACGCCCACTCGGTGGAATTTTCAACACGACGTAATCGATTGATAAAGTCTCTGGGGATCAAGTTTGATTTTTATTTTCACGTTGCGGTCAAATTGGGCGTTGCAATTGTTCGAATGAAAAATATGGGAGGGTGGATGTACCGCTGTACTTTATGGAAAAGGATTGTTTCGAGGGACGGTTTGAGGCTTACCGTGACGGATACTTATGGGGCTCACGGGACTTCGGGGATGTTCCGAGTGGGTTTCATTTTGTTGTTGCTGATGTTTATGATGCAGTTGCTCCTCCGTCGCGTCGACGGGCGCTGAACCGTTCATGGTTCACTCGGAACGTTGTTAATTTGGCGCACACCTGAAATTAATAGTACAATAAAAATCATACCGTTGCCGCACCTGACGTCTCGGGGCGTAAATTTAAATTTTTTAGTTGTCCAAACATTCCGTTTGACGTGCCATTACACCTGTCATAAACGACAGCTTAGTAGCACAACACTAAACGGAAATATAATTTATTCTGCAATTTTCTTTTTATAAATTTATGTTGCTAAATAGTCATAGGAGATCGCGTTTGTTATATCCGACGGTGACGTTACGGCCCTCCAATAGGATTTTCGCGATTAGACAACAATTTAGATGCGCACTAAAAAAATTTTTTATTTTTGTCACAAACGTTGCGTCGATTACGAGAAATTAATTACGCCACGTTGCACGTCACGTCACCCTAATTGTTTATTTATCGGCATAAATGATACCCTTGGACGAGGTTTAAGACTCGACAAAATTCGGCACAGATCCAAGATTTCCCTAAAATTTCACTTCTCAAAAAAGAAAATCACCGCGCACCCTGTAATAATTCGATTTCTACTCACTCGCGATTTTTTTGAAAATTTAGGAAAATGGGTCTCGATTGCAAGATCAACTCCGTCCAGTTTCCGCCCTCCCGCGATTCTCGAATTTGAACACCCAATCGCTGCACTCTTCGCGTTGTCGCGAAAAAATTTCCTCCTCTCGGATTCGCGCAACCCGGGGAACTTTCCGAGTAATCGCGGCCGTCGCGTCTCGTCGGCTCCGTCGCGACGAGAGGAATGCGTCACTTACCGATTCGTCGGAGCGATTCCGTCGACGATTAGGCCCTGCGATAGACGTCGAGGCCGAAGACGAGGCTGAAGACTTCGACGGTCCGACGTCAAGTCCGACGGAGGAGACGCGTCATCCCCGTCGGCCTGGGGGTCGTTGGTCACGTCTCCGTCCCGTTACCGGGGTCCGTCGACGGGGTCCGACTGCGAGCGCCCTGAGCGTCGGCGACAGCGACGTCCCGACGGGCCGGCGTCTCGGTGCACCCGCGATTGGTCCGGAGGTACTTTTGAAGGCGGGATCAGGAGGCACCGCGGGAAAAACAACAAAAACGGATACGAGGATTTAACCTATAGCCGCTACGTTTGACGCGGCGCCGGCGAGCGTCGCGGCGCCTGCGCACCCCCAGTCGACGGGTGGCGGGACGCCCGACCTCCCCTGCCGCCCTCGACCCCCACTCGATTACAGCCCCGGATCGCCGGTACCCGGCAATTGTTGATCGTTGGCTGCACCCAGCCGCCCGGAGGGGGCAGCGGATCGTCATTGGTACCGGAACCGGGACCGGATACCGGAGACCGGATACCACCATCGCGACGCTCCTCCACCAGGGAAAGGACCGGCGACTCGAGCAAATGGCGACCGCCAGAGGGGCGAGCCAAGGAACTCCCCAGGGGGGAGGGTGGTTATCATTTTTCGATTAATGCCTCGTTACCGCCGCTCCTCGCGTATCTTTCTCACTCCTTTCCCTGACTCGCGCGGTGCCGATAATTCGGTAATCCGCGACAAAGTCGCCTCAAAATCGTGAGCCTCGAATGCCAAATACCGGGGACCGGTGATTCCGATTCGTGGATCGACTTTGGCATTCACGATGCAGGACAATGTTAAAGGGGATCGATCTCCGAGTTTATCGCCCATCTCGGGGATTGGACCCCGTTAATTTGAGTCGGAAGTGCTTTCTTAATGCGTTTCCTGCATCGAGGAGCTTCGGATGAAATTGCCGCACTTCCTTGGCGATTTAAATTTATGCGAGCGATGGCAGTCTTTCGATAGAGAGGTCGATAGGTTCCCGGAGCGGTCCGGATCAGAGGCTCATCGGTCGAAGGATCGCGGCGATAGGGGTAGAGCCTGCGCAGGGAGGTGCGCAGAGGGCGATTCCGCGACTTCTGAGGGATATTCCCCGCCTTGGGTCCTGGCGAGAGAGCGAACGGGGCGCGGGGGTGCGTCCGCCATGCTGGATTCCTACCGTCGACGACCCTGCGGTTTTCTCGTAATCGGTGTCGGGGGTAGCGACGCCACCCCTACCCGGGGCGCGACCACGCCCCGGCGTCCGGCGCACCGCCAATGACGTCGCGACGCTCTGACGCTACCGTCCACCAATAGCGTTACCATCTGACACGCTCTTTCGCTCGTCACCGACTCCACACCCTCACCGAGGAGCCTTTCAACCGCCGACGACCCGGGGGTTGCGCAACGGGCGCACCCCCGTGGATGTCGGCAGTTCGCCACACACGGGGGACGGTAAAACTTCCAGGAGGCCGGGAGGACTCCTCGGCTCCGAGGAAAGAAGTCTTATCCGAGGGGACGGGGCTGAGGATAATGCGACTCGATTGCGAGGACCCCGACGGAGCGTTTCGTTAAAAAGGAGGCTCAACGGAGATTCCTTTCGGGGCGGGAGGATGTACGAGAGGAACCTGAAAATCGAGGGATGGCTTGGGGGCTAGGGCATGGAAGAGGAAACATTTTTTTTTCTACGTATCTATGTTTATTCCAATAATCGCAAAATATACTGGTAATACGCGGCATTAAAATATGCATCGCGACCACGAATTGCGGTCGGCTCTGTGTAGAAAATGAGAATCCCTCCCTAAAGGATGCTTTCCATGCTTTCGGTATCTGACGTCGTTCGAAGAGAAGTCCCTAAGATCCTGGGATAGTCTTTCCCGGTATTTTGTCGATCGCTTCGCAGATCTGCTCGAATATGTCCTCCGCGTCGAACTCTGCCTTGATAGTCACCAATTTCGACTTGTAATATTTCAGGACTTTTGGGGCATTCTTCCGGAATATCTGGATCCGACCCTTCACCGCTTCCATGTCCTGGACTATCCTTCCCGATGACGCGGCCCTTCCCAATAGTCTGTCTTTCAGGATACGCTCGTTCACTTCCAAGTAGATCACCAAATCCACTGGGGCGACCTCCTGCTCGAACATTTTCCCTTAAAAGGAGAGGGACCAAACAAGAAGAAACCGATAAGGGTTCGGAATTGAAGTCTCACTGTATTTTTTTTTTTAACCTAGATCTGGAAATTTATCCAACCCCTAGCGCGACTGGTCTAAAAAATAGAATTCCAGGATATATGAGCAACGTCACGAGGTACCTTGAATCGTTTGTCGGGGGTAACCGTCCAGCACGAATCCCGGACTTTCCCTGTTTTCCAACATCTTTCTTTTTATCATTTCCAGCATCACGTCCGCTGGTATCAATTTTCCGCACGTGATGATATCCCCAATGATGCGGCTGCGCTCGGTTCCTTCCGTCACCTCGTCGCGAATTAATTTGCCCGCCGAGATTCGCGTAAATCCATATTTTGACGCCAATCTTGCGCAATGTTTAGCTGAAAACAATTGTCATTAAAAAAACTACAGCTTCTTCGTTCAATTACTAACATCTCTGGAATGTATGCGGTTAGGTGACGGTCAAGCTTTGATTTTAAGAAAACCTCTCGATAATTGATTATACGAAATTCACCTTTCCCTGCTCCGGGACCTCCAATCAAGAAAATGATGGGAACCTTCGTATCTTTGAAGCATGTTGCATCGAGAGATGTATTTCGCGGTATTGAATTCCCTACTGTATCCGGTGTACTGATACAAGGCCCCATTGCGTGAATGCCGATTTAATAACGTTTGCATTCGATCACGAATTTCTAATCGGTTCGTAATAGTGTCTTCTTGGTTATGGTTATATTCTCTAAAAACTGAAGTGAGCGATCCGTGGGAATTTCAAACGTTGGATTCAAAGGTCGTGAAAAAAAGCTCCGATCGATACCTATCGTGCATCGATTTTCGCACTTCAATCGAATATCTTTAATTAGAAACAATTTTTGAAATTTAGTAATGGTAACTACGTCGCGTGCAAATATCTTGGTCTTCGTTGAAAGAATTATTTTTCAGAGGTGTGTCAACTTTTTTAATACCGTCAAAAAATATATTCATAGGAATTTTTTTTACGGGTCGAAATGACCCTCGTTAAAAAATATTACATTTTTCACATGCGCATCTTCCGTTGGTACTTTCGTACCGGAACAAGGGTTGCGAAAGTATCACCGCCGATAAGGTGGTAAAATTATCCCCGGAGGTAAAACAGACGGTCATAATTTCCATCGATCCGATGATTATATTTTTACAATTCCTTCAATTGACGAGAAAAATTATGGGATTTAAAGTGCTGCGATAATAAAAGGAAATTTCATTTTCGGAAACGGAACGAATATCCGGCGCCATCTGACGTAATGGTGCGTACCATATCCAACAGCTGAGTGGACTCGACCGGATAGGATGTACTCTTCAAAGTGCATAAATCGATAATACCGTCGTCGTATCAACGGATACAAGGATGTCAAATACCGAGAAACAAATAAACATACCATGAAATTCGGAACCATAAGAGCCGTTAAAATAATTACATCGTACCTGCCGAAAGCGACAGTCTCCGGAAAATGTCAAAAAAGCCCTCCAGGTGTAGACCTACTCGACAGGATAAAAACAAGAAATCGATAAATTGTATTCGATCGATAAATTTACTCTCGCCTAAATCATGGCAAACCGGAGTGGCGAGACCTTTGGTTGAAAAAATGACGGAACCGTTTTATGAACCCAGCTTGCCAATACATCGCACTATAGCCTGGAGATAGAAAGACCCGACCTTCCTCAACATCCAATACACGTTGAACCTCCGTCCTACCGAAGTCGACTACGGAAGTCCGCATTAAACCGCCCCTACATATCGGCATCACTGTCAATGACAGTTGATTAGCCTAATTTAATTTGTAACAACTGGGTTCGAATCAATTAAACGTCCCAACGAGGGTAATAAAGTGATCCCGTTGATTGTGCTCGCTACTTAAATATCAGTAAATTTACTCCTGGAACGTGTAATTCGATCTCGATAAGGGCTTAAACGGGAAATTCATTTCTGCATAACGTGCACTGACAACTAATAACGAGAAGCACATAATCGGTATTAGCCTCGGCTAACGACCCGATGACAGCGATAAAAACAGACTAATCGAATGGATGACTCTCGAGAATCCCTTATAATCTAATCGAACGCCCCGTCATAATTTGCAGTATTTATCATCGACTTTGCTGAAACTGGGAAGAAGTTGCGTCGTAGGGCGAACAAGTTATTGCGCTCTTTATCCTTTTGCGATACTATGGGAGGAACAAAAAAAATGAAAATGTCGCCTCGTAAAGTGAATTCCACGTCCCGAAGCGGTTTTCGACGAGGACGTTTCTATCGTTTGACGAGACGATACTCGGACGTTTCGAGTGGTGCCTCGTCGAACGATAGAGACCAGGGTCTCTCGCAAACGCGTATGTACGCAGAGTCGAACGAAGAAACGTCTCTCGTCCAGGCGTAATTTCCTGACGGTCCTGAAAACGGGTTGGCAGGGAATCGCTCGAGAAAAACAGAGAAACGTGACAGTAATGGGTGTGCTATCGCATTAGCGGTATCACGTCGATTTGCATGAAATTGCCGTGCAGTATCCTCCGATGGAATCCTTCTTAACGAGTAGTCAGGATTGACTCGATCCCTCGAAAAATCAATGCTCCAGATCTGGGAATTTTCACTGTCACTTTCTATCCCGGAGCGGAACTTTGTTTACGCGGACCCGCGTACGCGAAGATTAAGACGGTAATAGGCCGGTAGTTATGACTTTTATTTGAGCCGTATGATTAACCACGCGAGATCCAATCTAATTCTGTTAAATACTATGTAGACCCACGGTTTATTATCCGAGATAAATGCATCTTTATTTACTGCCGCGTACCTTGCACATGCAGGCGAAACTCCGGCGAGTCCCACGGTGCCCGTTTTTACGCGTTTCACTTCCGTCTCTCCCCACGTTGGTCTCTTTTCGATCGGCCTTCTGCAAACCTCGTTTGTCAAGGAAATTACCTGCGTGTACTCCGTGGCTTGCACCGGCCGATTTAAAAATCAACGCGTTGTTTAAGGCCCGGGAAAATACGCAAAATCGACCCACCTCCCCTAACGCAATCGTACCGTGGGACGGCTGGATTTTTCCTTATAAATGAATTAATTCTTTCTAACGAACCATGCAAATACCCCATCTCGGGATTTTTACAATATACTTCCTAACATTTATACACCCACTCGGAATTTTTTTAAGCAAAAATGTGTATTGGAATCGACTCCACCCCTCTCAAGGAAGGAAATGCAGTTATCGCGACGCTCGGGAATACGGGTAATGAAAAATGCGAGAAAAATTTCCGGAAAAATTAGGGGGGGCATAAAAATCTATTCGGTTCGATAAGTCGAGTGTTCCATTTTTTAACATTCACCTCGTCCTTAGTGGCACGATAAGTAATCCCGACCCGGGTATACGCGCGTCCACCCCACACACGGAGGCGAAGCGAGCGAAGCCTTCTTGGATGTGTCTTCGCCCCGATCAATCTACTGGACCACTCCTCGCGATGCATCACGCTCAAACGAGCCACCACTGATGCAACTCTATTAATGACGGTAAATTACATCTCGGTGGTCTGGCCGAGCATCCGTGCTCGCACGAAATTAGCGCGCCGTGGACGTCGCGGTCCGTCGTTATTCCCTGTGGAGCCGTTCGAAGGAACTTTTCTTTCGAAAAAGGAGGCGAACCAGCCTCCAAGATCCCCGTTTATCCCCTCGAGGAGATCCAACCAGCCGGAAGTTGCGCAATATTCCCTGCCATTTTCTGACACGGTTCGCCGGTCTGCAAGCGTCTCCTTACGTGTCGCAATCGATTCGCAGGCGAGATACGCGAGGAACGTTTGGCCCCATCGGTACTTTACGAATCGTGTCAACGCCTTCTGCATTCCTTTGTGCTTATCGACTACCTTCGGCTCGTTGAGATCCATTTCGTCGTCCCCAAGGAATGTAGGAGGCACCCGAAAGTGACTCAGCCTGCACCCTGCACCAGGAGGGGACGGTTTGCGCCGTTAATCGCCTCAATTATTGCTCCTCATTGCCGTTTGAGGCTCAATTATCGTTTATCTTAGGCGGTCCTGGAGATTCATTTTACGGCCCTACGATTCATTTTATTTACCAATCGATGGGAAGTTCAGACATCAGCTTGTCGTCAATCTGGACAATTTGATGCCGATAAGGGTTAGAGAGTGGGCAGATCCATGCAAATCGGTGTATCTCCACCGAAGTCCCCGTACCGTGTAACTCATTCCATGGAAAGTACTTATAATCTGTTATTCACTTATTTGGCTTTGTTTAATCGCAACTCCTGAAAGTCTACTGATTTCCATAATGTAGAAAGGACGGACGGTTTGATAAGGGATAATTTATATGAGAAGTATAGCATCGGGCCGCTGGGCATTTTTTTAATCACTCGGGACTTTCGATATCACTTTTCGAGCATACATTTGTGAAATACGACATTTGTACCGATATCGAAGAAATCCCGCTAAGTAGCTGTCCGCGATCTAAAGGCGAGTGTTTTAAACGGAAAAAGTCTTGGGGGATTGAACCGAACGTTTTTTTCAGATTATACGCTCGAGTATAAATAATCATACCGTTCGTACGCTAATATTAACCCTCTGCCCACTCGTTAATTCTGGAACGGATTCTAACAATAAATCATGCCCGGCATTCCAATCGCTGTGGTAAGTCTCGCGGTTATTTCCACGCGGCACAAAGCGGCGGTGCTCGATGAAAATCGAATTGAACGAAACCTTCGAATATCCAACGAAGTTGTCATATTTTTTTTACGCGCAATAAATGTCCCCGAAATTGCGCGTAAAGCAGTTAAAGAGAAGGGTATCGATGGGGAAGGATTTTTTACGGAATAAATTCGAAATGTCGAAATATTATTAATTTTTTCTTTCATATCCGCCAGTTTTATTTTTATCGTCTGGATGGTAAACTTTCCGAAGTTCGGACGATTTCCCTCTGCAAGATCAACAAAACGTTCCGCTAAGATACGCTATCGACAAGGTCTTTCGTACTTCGTGTTAAAGCGTGGCATGACACAATGATACATTTGTCTCTTGACGGTTATCAAACGTGACGCAATTCGGAGCCGCTAAAAATCCGTCCTTCGTTTAGTTCACATGGGGTAAATAGGTCGTAATTAATTTGCCGGTTATTGGTAGCAATGAATCGAGTTTTAACAAGTAGTGTAGTCTTCGCCATAGCCGTTGTTTATTGTATTTCTTTAAAATGACATAAACGCAGTTACGAGGCCACGACCTCGTCGTTTCACGTGACAATATTCACCTAACCATCTCATGGGTGGCCTGGAATGGTCCGGTAGTCATCCATCAATGAAAGAACCGGATAATTGCCGGCCCATCATTACTGGGTCATCCATCCGTATTTGTAGGGCAGTCGTTTGAACTTCATTTTTGGTACTGGCTCCGTTAACCCTATCGATCCACGTCGACTTGAAGCGACACTAAGTAAATTCATATTTAGGAGGAAATTAAAGGAATCCAACGCAATCGATCCGATCCATATCTCGAATCCACTCCGACGTCTCGTGGCGCAGGAGCAATCTGCTCGGAGCTAATTAATAAAATTTGCTTAATTAATAAATAAATTGTAGACACGAGGTTCTTGTCACCGAGGGGTTCGATAAAGGCAACCGTTGGTTCCTCTTAATGTACCCGAAACCGAATACCGGAAGACGGCGTTAATTATCTGCTCTCCCACCGCAGCTAATTTTATCGTGTTCCCATATGCTAATTCGCTCGGATACCGCCGCGATAAGAGCAAGGCCACCTCGAGGCCTCTCACCCGAGGAGTCTCGAAGTCGGATTGATTATTTTTCACGCTTTCGATTCGCCTCGGAATGATTGAAGGAGTCCTCTGTCATCCGCCGGTGTTCCTCGCGCATTCCTCTCGTTTCGAGGAGCTTGCAGCTGCGGCGAGGACGTTCAATTTCGCCGGGGAGCATTTTACGATCGGTTACTTCTAACGTGACTTTCAATTCGATAATCGATTCGACGCGGACACGCGGCTTTCGGACGTATTTCGCATCTCCGTACGAGTTCCCTCCTCCGTTAATGCGGATACTTACTTTGTCGTGCCTACTTCAACTCGTGTTTATTACACTTTCGAATCGAGCTTGAATATGCGTACGTGTTCGATGAGCTGCAACGAAGATTCCACGCTCATCCGCGTTTATTGATTCTTCTGGTTTCGCTAACTTTCATTGCTTATCGCAACGTGGAACAAAATGACTCCGAATGGGCCGTTAAATCGACTGCAGGGTGTCATTACAGATGACAAGACGTCTATCATCCTTGAGCTACTTTTCAATTTTTTTTCTTTTTTTTTTTTTTTATTAAACACAGGAGACGTATTTCGAGATTTCCGGATATTGGACGGTTACGTTCCCGTTGAGCTTTTTTTAACTGAATTTCTTATAAATTAGATAGGATCCAAATTACCGCATTCCTTGATTTCTCGTTGAGTGTCTTTCACTATAAATGGAGATTCCTCTTGATTTTGACGTTAAACCGAAAAGTGGCTCGGAGGTAATTCGAGTTTGGTCGAACTGTCTAATAAATCCAAAGTAGTGGAACGTAAGTTTCTTCCCGAGCTGAAAGCAGACGAGACATCTGACCGAGATGGTACTGTATGCATGGGGACATGGCGGTAAAATTATGCTTTATTATTCTCGACGCAACCCAGAAAATGTCTTTACACTCGTGCTAAGTAGTGAATAGGTGGAGATATGCGTTTCACCGATAACTTGCCAATATTTTACACCGCGTTATTATTGGCTCCGGTATTGTCGCACCGTAATGCCTCCTCCTGCAATTACCCGTATAAATGTCATTGTCGCGGAAAAGGTGCGATATGGGCGCGGAGCGGAACAATGCTTGAAAATTTACATGAAAAAGAATATTAAGGAATCATCCGTGACCGAAGCCGTCCTCGTAACAGGCGTTTCATCCATCCCCCGACAATCAACGCGCATCGTAAAACGGTTCAATAATTTAGATTCGTCAGTTTTCTCAACAATGATGGAAACTCGCCAACTCCCTATTTAGACGCTGATGCATTTGACGAGATTCTCGACGCGTCATTTTCCCTACGCGTGACGCACGTGGTCGGCCGATTTCGATTACTACCACATGTGGATAATTCGGATTTTAGTACACATAGGTCATCGATTCATAGATGCGGAAATTCCGTGTGAACCTAATTCGAAAGAGCCCGGCTCGACTGCTCAAGTTAACTCCTTAATCAATGTCTCCGCTGTCTCTCTTAATCGTCCGTTACAACCATTTTGCGCCAAGATGTAGGGACGAGCGTCATTTCTCATCACTAAACTCGCAGAAAAAAAATTCCCATAGACGGCACTCGATTCGTACTTTTTATATAAAAAGAGATTACATGTCATAACGTGGCAAATTTACGATGTTTAACGTAATCATTACGGTTTGCAGCGGTCCTGTATGGATGTGAACTTGTGTTGAAATCTCGGAATGTACGAATGTACGAATGTTCGAATGTACGAATTCGAATGTACGGAATTTTCGAATGTACGAATGTACGAATGTTCGAATGTACGAATATATGAATGTTCGAATGTACGAATGTACGAATTTTCGAATGTACGAATTTTCGAATGTACGAATTTTCGAATGTACGCGAATGTACGAATGTTCGAATGTACGAATATACGAATCTATGAATCTACGAATCTCCGAAAGCCAGATTTCTCCTGGGGAAAAGCGCTTTTCCTCCAGGGAATATCACCGTGGAGGAGTATCGCGGAGTACCAGGTGGTGGGTCGTCGTGGTAGCGCTGGAAGCGCGCGTTGCGCAGCGCCTCTATAAAGTCGGTCCTCCTTGAACGCGAGCCGGCAGTTCAGCAATACGCGCCTCTAAAGTACGTCGGGCGTGTTCCCGAGTGTCAGGATTTTTCGACCGGCGCGCCGACCAATCCCAAGTTCGGCGGGCTCGGCGATGATCCCGAGGGTTGACACGTGGTGCACCGATTCTCCGCGGTCAGTCCGTCGCCGGCTCTCTCGATCGACCGACGCGTCCCTCTCGCGTTCGCCTCCTAAGGTACCTCGTTAAATAAAAGAATGTTCTTGCAAACGCGAGTTAATCTCGGAAAGCCCTTCGACGGTTCTGCGACGTTTCACTTAAACCCCTTACAATCGAAACTTTCGTTTCAATCCGTTACAATCCAAAGTTTCGTTTAAATCGAACGCAATTTCAATTAAATTTATATTCCAGTCCGAAGTTTCTTCGCGACTGCCGTCGCTGGCTCTCCTAATCGCCCTGCCGTGTAAACGCCTAAAGGTACATCCGCCGAAGCACGTGTTCTTTCGCGGAGAGATAAAACGCTTTTGATAAACGGCGAACGGATTAATCTTGGAAACCGTCCTCTTTTTATGTTACGTTTTACATCCCTACGTAAACGGGGCATTGACACTTTTTTGTAATTAGAAGAATTTTTAAAAGCGAAAATTCTGCAGGTTATGGATAAGCACTTTTTAACGTATTTGATTTTTTTTTTTTATTAGATGTCTGATAATACTTGTTTGAAGGGAGTTCAACGAGTTCAACGTGAGAGCTATTGTTGGAAACGTGACTGGAGATTATCGAAATGAAAAATGAAGTTTCGAGTAGGGTCATAAACGTGCGAATCTTATAGCGTGTTATACGAGGGGAGTAAGTCGTTTCAAGTGGATTTAATGCAAGCACGTTTACTTTTTGCAGCAGGCGGGCGTGATGTATAAAGTTGTCACTGGCAGAAATGTCGCTTTTTTTCGTTTTTTAGTTTATTGAATTATCGTACGTGGGTCGATAAAACTTTGACATAGGATGTTACCGAATTGCTCGCTGGTCATAAATTCATACAAGCTATTGTTAATTGTGCACCATGTAACGATGTCGTATCATCGTCGAGATGGCGTTTGTTTTCGCACATTTGCATGAAATTACGTACGCTCGTCGATTTATCTCGAACAGATGTGCGTATCCGACTGTGAATGCGGTATCGTATCTTGAGAAACAGTAGTAGCGGCATAATAGAGGTAATAAACGCTGAATGAAATTTTGCCATATGTACGTGAAGAATATATCGCCTTCGTGTACGCGCCTAATAGAACTGAACTTTTAATTATTAACATGACCGTGCATGGTGTGCATTGTGAGAAGCAATTCATTTGCCACTTAACACTTATTGTTCGCTCGTCCTTAAGATTAGCAATACAATTTTTTCCTGTCAGGAGTAGTAGGTGATTAATGCGAATCGTATTAAATAAACCAGCAACGAGTGACAAAGTAAATTTTCCTCCCTTCGTGAATTATTGCACATTGTTCTTGTCCTTTGTAGAGGGAGTCAAAGAACGAATACGATTGCGGTGCAAAGTCAATCGTATCGATGCTTGAAAATTGATCCGCCGACAATTCATAATTATGACGTAAGTGAGCTTCATCGAGGCATCGATCCGACTTCTTCGTTAAAGGAAATCTCGATGCCATTCACCCAAGGCACTAAATTAATTGGTTGCCTCCACTTCAAAAGGGATATTTAATTGAAACTAACGCGAACGAGAATTCCCTCCAAGTGGCGGTCAAAGTCAATTTCGTAAAATTGCGTAAAATTGGCAAATGTTTCGCCAATTGGAAGCACCGCTTACATTCGTAAAAGCATGGTGTAAACATGTTTGTAAACCGACGGTCTCGTTTTTTTCAAGAGGCACAAACGGGGCATGCGGCCGCAGATGAAACGTGCCTATACAAACGGTACTCCAGCTTTACGCCCTGCTTTTTGTGCATACTTAAAACCTGCACTTATCTTATCCTCCGCGACGCATAAATGACCATTTTTTCACGATAGCTTTTAACAAAGCCTATTAATAGCAAACCCTGTCGTCGACCGATAAAAAAAGAAAACGAATGCCCGTTCACTTTTGGTATCTATTCGAGCCTAATGTCGTCGTCCATCGCTGGGTGTCAATTAAAATCACGGTAACCTTCTTCAATTTTTTAAACACGTTTTATTTCACAACTAAAATCATTTTAAACGTCACGCGCCGTTCTCACTAAAAGATAAAGGTTTTTAGCTTCGCTCGGGGACGAAGAAAAGGGCCGGGAGAAAAGACTGCTCTATCAGTGAAATAAATTCCGAATTTGATGAGTACATTCCCGGAGAATTACGATAATGGTCTTTGAAGTCGTTTTACGACATGTATATGCGTGTTTCCCTTGAGTGGCGGAGACTGGAATTGCTCTTGACATTTATGCTCGGGAATATGGCAGACGAATGTGCCAAGAAAAATTGCTGGAGAAAAATTGAAATTAACAAAAAAACTTTGATCAGCTGTCCCTTTTGCGCGCTCGATACATATCAGCCTCCGGTGATGATCATTAAGTGTCACGTTGTACGAGACGAGATATTCCGTGTTCCTTGGAAGTCTAGAAAAATTCACCCAACCATATCGCGCATTTCTTTTATTCCTGTATTTTTTTTGTACCTCAATTTGCAAGCGTACTCTGCTCCAAAAAATATAAAAGCGTTGTTTGAGAGTTCCCTCATCCCGGAGTGACGTTCGCGGCAAAACGAGCGATCTTCCACGCTTTTCGGTCTCCCATGGGGTCCACATCTCAAAAAGAGGAACATCGCGTTACGTGGAGACCTCCTTTCGAGAGGGCTCGGAATTCGCCGCTGTGAATTAAAAATAACCCTAGATTCGGCACGTCATATCCGAGGCCCGACCGCGACGGATAAGCATTCACGCATGGGCCGAGGCACCCGATAGAGGAGTGTCATTATTATAACTTTTTACATCGGCCATATGCTCGCCTCTCTTGGACCCCATGAGAGGCTGGAGAAAAGGACGATCTCGAAACCTCGACGGAAAAAGAGGGCTCGCGAATGGGTGGAAACAAATTACGGTGCGTGCCGGAATGGCCGGGTGGCAAAATTTGTCACGAGCATGTCTTCATTTACGTTGGAACATCGCAATTAAAATATGGCGACCGACACGACTCGAGCATGCGTCGAACCACACATCGGGTAGAAAATAATTACAAGGAACGATATTTCACGGTGGGTTTCCCTAGTACTTGTCCGATTCATGCCCCACGCGCGTCGAAGACCGGTCCACCCACAACGAGCCATAAAAAAAAAAAGAAAAAATATTTAAAAGAGACAATGAAAAAGGTGGAACCTTTGAAAACGGGCTTCGGGCTGACATTGGGCGGTATCGTCGCTCGTATCTCGCGGATCGGGCGAGGAGGGAAAAACTTTGGTATTTTCCACGGGCCATTGGATAACAATCGCGTTAATAATATATGCACGGTTAAGGCCAGTCGATAGCATGCATTACCGGTGATTTACAATTGATCGGGCAAATTGTTTCGCTCGGTGGTGGCTATACCGGGCTCCGGGCGCACTCGATCGCGTAATCGGCACGTCGATAATGGGAGTTCGATAAATCGCGGGACGTCGCGCCTCGACCGAATCGGCGGCGCCTTCGATTCACGCTGGCAAATTGCCGGCGGAAGGCCGTGCACGTGTGGATGCACTCGAATATGTCCACACACGTGGGAGGACGGCAGGAAATTCGAGCTTTAGTCCGGAGTGATTTACGCTGTCAATTTGTGAACATCCAAGCTTTGTGCCCCTTTTTAACCGGAAAGATCGGAGGGAGGAGCCGGCCGCGGCGCCGTTAACGCTGCCGTGGCATTAACATCGACGTGCCAACGCGCACCGAGTATCGATGTTAATTAACTTGTGAACTTTTCGATCCCTCGCGTACCCCACGTACTCGCCAACCTATACATTAGGCTACATAAGCTCGGTTACGGCGTGGATAAAAACCCGCGAAACTCATTTCTCCGGGGGGCCATGCTCCCGCGCACTTATGAGACGGCCGAGCTACTTGCGCCAAAGTGGACGGCATGACTTTTTATTTATTTACTATAAACGGCTTTTTTATTCCTCCTGCCCCTTATCGGGAAGATATGGGGTTTTAACGCCGAGTTTGGAAACCCATTTGCGGGTCTTGCGCGGTAATTCCGTTTCTTCATCCCTGAAAAAGGTGGCGATGGTACCTACATGTTAACCTACCCTCAAAAATGATCATTTCTCCCCTCCTGTGTATTTCGATATTCAAGCTGTCAAAATAAATGACGCGGAAAAAAAATATATAAAAAGCAGAGCGGACGGGAGAGTAAGCGACCGAAATTCCGGGCGGGTTTCCATGTTTTTCTCTTGCGTTTCATATTGCGATTTTTGAAAAAGGACCTGCCGGGATGTTGAATCATGTTTGTGTACCCTGAACGCAGATGCGCTGATCCCGGAGGGCCGAAAAAAGGGACACTTCATCGCGCAGATCCCCAATTCGGAGTTCCTTGCCGGATGCTTCGTCCATCGACAAGAGAAAAAAGTCCCTCTTTGATCAGCGACGCGGTTTTCCTGCCACCATATTGTTCGCGAGGTCGTGTCAACGGTACATCGAGGCGTTTTCCCTCGCAGAGCACAATGACGATACGCGTCCCGTCGTGAGAATCATCCCGCGAAGACGTCGGGGGACGGAGAAGCTCTCCGAGGAGCTTTCGGCCGACTTTCTGGCTGGGAAGAACAGCCAAAGAGGGCCGACTCGGCGGCGAAGAGGGGACCCGGAAATATGAAACAGCAGAGGAGAATCGCCATCTTGGCGGACGCGTAAGGATCGCCGGAAGTCAATTCCTCGTCAGGATGCTGCGACGCCTCCTCGCCACCGTGATACTGCTCGTGCCGGTGAGTCCATTCGTACCGATCTCCTAAAATTAATTATAAGCGAGAAATTAATATTTTCGTCCTCGAGGCGTGGACGCGCCGCGCTCCGTGGAGCTCCGGCATAGGAGCAAGGAACTCTCTTGAGCGGCACGACGCCTTATCTCGGTGCGGTGGAGTACGTAATCTCTCCCGGTGTGTACACGAGTCCGGCCTCTTCGACGGAGCCCGGTATTCCTCCTCCGAAATCCTTTCCAGGTGAAGCAGCGGAGCCGGATTTGTCTCTCTTGCTCCCGAAGATCCGACCGACGTCCGCGCACCTGCCGATGGACGGTCGCAGGCCATTTCACCTGCGCTTTCTGAATGAAACGTCGGAAACGATGGCATCGCGGCCGCGTTGTTAGCTTCCTGCACCTCGCTTTTGTCTTCTCCCTGGTTGCATTGTGCGCTTCCGTATTGTCTCGCTGTCAAAAGCACGTGGGAGGAAGCAATCGAAGCATCGATTATGCGCGAGAAGGGGGCTCGAGTTATCGACACGTCGCTTGAGAGAAAAATGCAGCTCGACCTGTTTCGGTCTCCGCCTCGTGAATTTTCCTGGCGAAGCCGACTCTTTTTATCCGTGTACTCCCGAGGCGCGGGGACAGGTATTTTTCTACATGAAAGGAAACATTATTCATAAGTGTATTTCAATGTAAGGACTCGAGGAGTACCACTTGCAGTCCGAGTGCAGTCCTGCATATGTAAGGACGAATTTCCTGATTCTCGGAGCAGGGATCCAGAGTTCTATCCCGGTGACCTTACGTTACCGATAAATCCCCCGGGACCTCCTTGCAGGTATTAAACATTGGTGCGAGCTCGTTAGCGGTGATTAATGTCCGGGCATTCTCGGCAAGTCGCGTAACGACGCATTGCGCGTTGCTTGCAAATAAGGTCGAATATCAAACGAACCGACCGGGCGGGTTATGGGGAAGGAGACAGCAGGTTTACCAAAAAGAGCCAAATGGATTCCAAAACCGGTATACCCCCTGTACCCGTAATCGTAATTCCCCCCTTGGGACATTTATGCGCTCTTGGAGCACGTTTCGTCTCCATTGTTGGTCCTCTTTCGATTGTCACCCTTTCTCCTCGCTCCAAGCCGCTTAGGGCTTAGGGCTCTGTTAAATCCGACCTCGATTCGAAGATTACGCGTGTCAGACGAATTATTAGGGGCATTGTGCACTTCCACCTGCAACTTCCCTCCCTGCTAGGCTGGCCCGGAAATCCTCGGATCGGAGCAGTTTGTTGCTCGAGTCGAAACGGAATGGAATCGATGACGAAGCGAGATCGTTTGATTTTTCCTCAAAATACTCCGGCGTAAACGGAAATCCTACATTTCGTGCGTGAAACGATTGGGTAAACGGTGGAATTTTCGGAGAGAGAAATTGTAACCACGCGGAAGTTGTGTTTGAAAGAGTTGAGGGGGAATTCATCAATTTTTTTTTTCGGGCTCTATCACGTGGCTTTGGGGAAATTGTCGATGGAATTGGTCTTTTTGGGGGTTTTATACGAGGATAGAGGAATTTTCCCGGCTATGCCGATCGTTCGTATCGCAAATGCTGCGAGTTTATCGGAGGAGATGAAATCCAATGCCGTGTCGTTGCTCTGGCAAACTAGCCTGGCTAAAGTACCCAGCCTGTCGATACGTAAAGTGAGAGAATATTGGCATCAATGTGGTTAACATTGGCAGCCACGCCAAGATCATATGTTTCCTTCGGTTTCGTGGTCAGTTAACCTCATTGTCGTTAAGGAACTACAGTAAGGTACGGCGAGGTGACTCCTGGGTGAATCGAAGGTCAGAAAAATTCAGCATACGTAATTACGTTTTTATCACGCCAAACGGAGTGATGTGAAAAAATAGGCATTTTTCAGAATAAAATATTTTCCAGCCGAATTTTTTCGTAAGGAGTCGACCCGACGTTGGTAAAACGAAACGCTCCTTTTCCGCGCGCTTCTCGTTTCCTTCCGGTCGGGGCAATATGTTAATGCCCAATAGTTGCACTTATCTGAAACAAAAGCTTATCTGAATATTACGAGCGCGGTGCCAGATTACAAGCAGTCGTTATCGGATCTAGAGCTTTTACTGCGACTCCCCGGGCAGTTTGCTCGACCGCGAGCGATTGTTTCGCCATTATTGCCGACAGTGGTTCACGGACCGATAAAAGCTGCAAACCCGGTAGCACTTCCACGCAATCTGGTACAAGGTTATCGCCGTAAGCTCGCCATTGACGACGAGACTTCGACTTTACGCTTTGACGAGATGTGAATAAATGCGTGTCGCGCTTAACGCCAATTCCGTGAGTACAGGGAATTCCTGAAAGGACCTTTGTCATATTCACGCACCCGGGGGAAGTCTCGTAAAAATTGACACGAGCCTGTCGCTATTAATAAATTATTTAACGATCATAGCTCAACCTTGCGTTTAGATGGAATAGGATCGACCGAGTAAACGCATGACACGTGGCATTGCTTCGATCCATAAAATCGTGTACAAAGTAGCTTTGTCAAAACCGTAAACAAGTACAAGGCTGATGCTGTTGGTTCGCTGGCCGGACAGCTCATCCTTGGACTATAATATCGATGGGAATAAATCGGAAGCGCTCGTGGAACCTGCAGTTTCCACGACCAAGATCGACCGTTGAAGGGAACCTCTGTGGGATGACGGATAAAAAGTAAAATCGATTGGAAATGCCTCTTGACGAATTTCCATCCCGCGTCCCGTCCCCTCATGATCTTGCGTAAGGTCGACGCCGAGAGTCGACTCTTTTTATACATTACGAGGAAACTCGCGTTGCCTAAGCAGCGGGGTCGCTCCCACGTGTGAAGCCGCTTTGTCAAAGGTACCTTTTAAGACTTTCGTCAGCGGGGCCCGTGAACACCGCCCCCGATAAATATTTCATCGGCGCGATGGAATTCAATCTCGAGGGCCCTCCGAGAGAAGAAAAAAGGCCGAGTCGCCGTGGGGTCAACCAGGCAATTTAGATCGGAGGTTAGATTCGGATTTACGTGACGACGAGTCTAGCCCCCGGAAGGGGTCGTGACGGTGAAAGGATCCTGCAAATCGATGACGGACCGGTGATAAGTCTCTTCGTATCCGCCACTTTGCAATGCTAAACCCATGCCTCGAGAATCCTCCACCGGAAAGGGAGGACGCGAATCACCCATTTGCATTTCCCGACTTTTTCCACGAGTCGTCGAGACCTTTTTAGGACGGACAACTTCTAACGAGGACCTGTAGGTCTAATGGCGACATCCTTGGAGAACGCTTGAAATTTCATTCCTTTCTCGGGACGGTTGTTTGAGCAGATGCTCGAGCTTCGTTATTACGCCGGACAAGGGTCGTGCATAAATTGTGCCATTCATCCGCGGGGAGGGATGCAAATGAAAAATTCTGTGACGTTATTTACGTTGCCCATACGCGATGTATAGGAGCACGGTGAAAAGTGTGACTTGTACCATTGTGGATGCAAATATTGTAGCAGAATTTTTAAAAATTCCGAAATTATGAAATTAGATAGTGCCAGCCAAGCCGAGATGCCGGTGAGACTCGGAACCCCTTTTCTTAAAATATTCTCGGTACATAATGTACCGCAAATATTTTCCGGATATTTCAAGAGGAATTCAACGGAGAACCGTTCCAAGTGGCTGTTCTTTCCAAGACGGAGTCACACGTAGAGTGGGCAGAAACGCGAGTACGAAAGGAGCGCGTTCCATTAAGACGTCACGTCATTCCCAAGTGGCGCCAGAAGGAAAAACGTAAGTGCTTCGAGCCGTTCGCACATCCAGGTTTTGCTCGGAGCCGCTCAACAGCCGCGACGGCCTCAAATAATTGTCCCGACTTGTCAAATGTCAATCTGGCATTTCCGGTCCACTCCCGTCGATCGATTTCCGCTCCGCGACGCATCGTAAGGCCACCGCCTACGCATCGTAATTACTCCTTGAATTTTTTTCCAGACCATTTTATGCCCCAACCGTGACGTCTAAACGTAACGAGTAACTCAAATAAACGTCGTAATTAATTATGAGGCTTCCAGGGGTGTTCCATAATTTTTATGGATTTTCCCTCGGAATTTTCCCCGTGCTCCAGAAACTGAGATCGACCGACGGAGAAGGGATCGAACGGTCTTCGCTATTTTTTATGCCACTCGATGGATCGGTTTCGTAACCCGGGCCGTAAAAATCTCGCTTTAGGGAGAACTAAATTCTCCAACTTCCGGCATCGGATGTCAGCCGGAAGATTGAGGGAACTTTTTGACGGAGACTCTTTGCCTGTCGCCGGCACCGCTTGGACGTACGTCCAGGCAATAAATAAGACACGAGGAGGAATTCTTTTCAGTTCAACTTTTTGCCGGTGATAATAATATCCGTCCACGCGTTATTCAGCCATGGAGAAAATGTCTACTTACTCGGAAACTCGTGGCTGTGAAACGCCACGGAGATTACGGCCCGGGCATTTAAGAGTCTTTTCTAATGGTAAGTGCACAAAATGAGGTGGAGTTTTTATTGTACGCGACAATGTTGAGCAACTCTTCGGGGAACGGGTATGCGAAGTATCGTCGTACCGTACGTGCATTTGCACAAAGATATAAGCCCGGGAATGGAAGCTGCCCTCTTTTCCGAGAACCATTCAGTAGCTCTGGTGATGGTGGACAAGGCTTTTTGGTCAATAGGGTGCAATGTCGTCTTTTAAATCCGCCTAGCCTTCGATCGAACCTCCGAGTGTCCATCTCCCTTGGCCATTCCTTCAATTCCAATTCTCCCTTCAAAATGATAATACGGAGCGAGCTGGAATCTCAGCATTTTTACGTACAAAAATCCTTACAAATTCTCATTGAATTTATTTATGAAGATTAGGAAGAGAAGTACCGACAGTTCTTTACCATAGACGTCCGATGGAAGGTCTTCTCGGGAAACATGCCAGACTTGCATCCGACAGCGCTCGTTCCGTCACTTTTCTTCGATTAATATCGAGAAAGAGCTCTGAAATAGCATCTAAACCGGAGTGCTCGTTAATTGACGGATCACCGAGGCGTAACGTAATGGCTGCAATCGCTTTTCATTGCTTCGAGGAAGAAGAGGTGGAAGAAGGATCGAAAGCAAGGAAAACGACGGAACGACTCAGGTGCCACTTTGGCGGGAACGGGTACAATGTCTCGAGCTGCATTGGAAAAAGATTAAAGCCCTGAACCGGGTTGGCATCCTTTTTCTGACATTTTTCACCGGCACCAACATCCCGCGGGACATCTCGAGGCTCCACGATAATTTTTCCTAAATGTTACGTTGCACGCTCACCGAGTGCAAACGCATCCGTGCCTTGGGACATTTATTTCTACGGCACGCACATCCGCTTTCGTGTTGTGCCGATGAAATTAAACCGCGGTGAATATTAAACAAAGAATACTCCGTGTAACTGAACGATAGAATTACGCGAACAATGGGGGCGATAACGTCAAAAAAAAAATATTTTCCAGGTCATAAGCATATTTCGCGCGGGGGAGACGCGTGTGTCATCTCGCCGCCAGGGATGACAATTGATGCTCCTTTGTGCTCCGAAATTACATATTTATTTCACCGGCTTTTCACGTTAAGTAGCGTAATATCGGAAGGAGGAGTATAATAATTTAGGTGAAATTGCCGAGCGTCGTCCAGCACGCACGACAAGGGCGCACCCGGCCGAGTCGGCCACGCATCGCCGCGGGTGCACGCGCGTACACGCGGGTGCGATATATCGCTATATCCACGTATGCATTTTTACATACGTGTACGCACTCGCGATCGGACTTATTCGGGAGCGCACGCAACGAGTCCTATCTTAGCCTGCAGCAATCTCCTCGCAGAAAGTCACTACGTGCGTCCTCGAGTATGTGCGTGTACGAGGCAAGGCGTACGCATCGGCGTTATCTCCAAAATCAATTTGAACAAGTGCCTTCCTCGGTGGCCACGGGTTTCGAAAGTCCACTAAAGAAAATGGGTTAAAGATAAATAAAAATTTCCAGGATTTTGGGAAGTCAGCCGGAGGAAAGGGGATGGTGGAAATCTGGACTGAAAAATTTCCATGCGCACTTGTTATTTAATTAGTAAAAGTGTCATTATCTGACGGTTCGCCATACTGCGGTATTAATTTTTCGGCGATGATAATCGGCTGTTTAGACCGGCGTTAAGCCTCACGATATGGCGGCAAACACCAATCGCGTTTACGGTTCGCGGCTTCGTATGTTATTCTTTGCGGCTGTGCGCTATCGGTAATGCGAATGCACGTTCGGGAGATAAGAGGAAATCCAGACTCGCGGTTATAAAATTGGAGCGCATCGGGCAAAAAGCCACTGGAAATGACGCCTCCAGAAGATTAGATCTGCGAGCGCGATTGGTCGATGGTCATTCGGCGAAACGCGTATACGTATTATACATGTACACGTGGACGTATTATATACAAGGAAAATAATTTTCGGCCATAATTGCCGGTCGTGCGGTAACGGTTGATGTTAGCTCGTACCGTGCGTTCATACTGTGCGACGACCTGAATCCAACGACTTTAGTCATGGGCAATGATATCCGTTTCGATGTCTCCCTCGATATACAGGAACTACTCTTGGGGTCGTACTTTTATCTATTTATTTATCGCTTAATTATTTTTTTTTTATCCAAGCGTTACCGATATTACTTCTCCGGGTGGAGGGCGATCTCCGGCGCGATTTCCAGGCCGAGGGCGAGTTGGAATAAAAAGTCAGTTAATTTCTTCTTTATCTAAAAATTTCCTCTTTATCTCGTCCGTGGTAGCCGCCGAAGGATCTCGAGTCGAGTAAAGGGCTCGTGCCGCGATCTGGATCCGCGCATTTGGCTGATATGGGATACGCGAGCCCGAGGAACCAGAACGGCTTGGCAGTAAAGCCTTTTTGAGCCGAGCTTGCGAGCACAGATTAATCCTTTTTACTGAGCGATCCAACCGGATCCGAGGGAATCTCGGTTGCGAGGAAACCCGGAGGGACTCGCTCCGGAATTCCTCACGTTCACCAGGATCTTTCCACCCAGCCGTACCTTTGCTGTCCGGAGAGGACGGATTTATTCTTCCTAAGTCTGGAATACCAGGACGACGACGGACGGAGTTGAGTTTCTCGCTTCTCTGGCCGTTTCTCCTCTCTTTCGCCGACCAATTTTTCGGAACATTCGGAGAGCACCGAGCCAAAGTCGTTGACACAGTTGCAACGTGCGGATAAGGGACGGTGGCTGAAATAGCTTTTCGTCGAATGAGGCATAGATGCGCTCGCTGAGTACTCGCATTTATTTCTCATTTTCATAAAACGCGGAAATCTGGAGTACGAGAAGAAATCACGGAAGAAGCAGACTTCCGTCGGGCTGCGGTGATAACGCCGAAGAGCACTATCGTAGAAGAATAATAGGGCTCTGTTATATATCATGCGCAATGTGCACTGCGATGTTGCGCACTTTAACTCGGAATTTCATTCGCGTGGGATAAAAAATTGCTTTCATTACTGCTCCGACTAGAGGATCGTAAACGGTCTGGAGATTGTAAACGTTACCTCGGTGGTCGTTAGAAACGTCACTCGAATTTGATCCACTTCCTCCCGGAAAGGAGGTCGCTTAATTTTCCGCAAACAATGAGGTGTCCGCATGACCCATGAGGTTAACCATCGCGTGAACTGCGAAACGTCCTTATGTGACGAGCTTACTTATGTAAATTTACATTCATTCGGTTCAGGGCAGAATTCCTAAAATTCTCGACGACACCCTTTTCTGTCGGAGGACGTAAGAAATTTTAATCGGCGTGATAATAAAAATTATTTCAACGCAGGATAAATGACAGATTTTTTTTTTTTTGCAAATTCGAAATCCTCCAAGTGGAACGGTCATTATTCTTAACAATAAAGGAAACTAACCAGCCGCTATCGTTTATGGTAAGTACACGCAAGAAACGGGGCAGTGGAAAAACGACATGCGTAGATGTACCGATACCGAGGAATCTTACCGGTATCGATAAGTCTCAGTTCATGGGTACTTTGTTCCAAGATACCGCACCTTCTATCAATGCAAATTTATGCGCCTCGCAATGATGTCCCTATTCTATTTAAATTATCATCGAATTGCAGCAACCTTGCACGGCAAAGCACAGTGCATTACCTTTGACGGCCAGGCGCACGGTGCACGCCCGTGCAGCATCCGTTATTTTCCCCTTACCAACGACATTTGCACTAGACATAAATAAAATCACGCAACCCCCGACTTCTCCACATTTCGTCGCAACATCTCATAGCTCTTTATTCCCCACCGACGCTCTTCTCCATTGAAATTTATGCCATCCATGGAAATTCGGACTTAGCCCGCACTCGCAGGTTTCGGCTAATTTCCTCAAATCTGTATTAATTTGGAGTAATCGAGCGAAACTGGGTCGGTTGGATCTAAACAGCCCCAAATGACGAGACGACCATCACGTTTCCAAGGACGCTCTAAGCGTATCCAAGGGATTGTCGTCATCGCTGAGAAATATACTAACCAAACGCTGCGAGATGAATCACGCTATTAAGTGACCTTTCTTCAGTGACAATGCACTCTATTTCCAACGACCGTGCCATTTATTGTCCGGCAAGATGCGTTAATCTCGCGCTAATTTGAATAATGGCGGGACATTCGACGGGAGCTCGTGGGTCGCTTTTCTTTCTCTACACTCGGGATCAAAATGGACATTTTAGATCGCGCCGCGCCCAAGCGGCGACACTCCTTGTTTTGATTGGATTAACTCCGAATCGGTGTCAACTTATGTCACTGCACCGTCGGCGTTAATTGTATGAATATCGCATGAGTGGCTCCGTACGCGCCAGAGGCGAACGAGAAGGGCACCGATCGATCGATCGACCGTGACTGACAACTGGGAGGTTTCGCGATTTGTCAACCGAGGGATCGAGAATCCTCCCCTGGGGTGCAAACCGACCTTTAATGTGATGAGCGGAACGATGCAGGTTCTCCCCGATGCATCGTATGCAACGATGCACGATACATAGGGATACATGGCGATATATGGCGATACATATCGATGCCGAGTGATATACAGGCCGAGTCGCGCTACATTTGTCGGGGCGATATTTGTTAAATCGTCGACGTTAACTTCTCGGAGAAATTGTGATAACGGATATAAGAGGGTCTTCGTAATGAGGATTTCAGAGTGGATCCTTTAATATCGCGATACCGTCGCCTTTAATGACTGCTATCGATAATATCGACATTATTTCTTATGAAAATATTTCCCCCTTCCTAATGACCGATAAACGTAACATCGGTTTTACATTTCGCATAGTTTGATGGACGTCGCGGTAATCTGGCTCTTTGAACGAACTCGACTTTTCACTTTGACAAAAGAGTCGAGGAGGACAAGACTCGGTACTTCGGGTGGAGATATCTCCCCGCAAGTGTGGTGGTCATTCATACACGGATTGGCGTGATTTTTTTTTCTCAGGGTTTTAAAGAGATTAATTTACGTTTGAAAGAAATTCCCGCAAAAAGGGCTCGACATGAAAAGTCTATTTTGTTCGCAGAGTGGATACCTCGAAACGACTGATAAACTAATCTGGAATATTTTGTATGGAGGCCAGTCGTAAAAGGGTTTTTCGAGCCGAGCGTTAAGTGTTTCTCCTTGTCGCCAGATTTTCGGAGTAATTACTTGTCGAATATTCCGATGCCTTGTCTGAGAAAAATTGCGAAACCTCGGGGAACGCAATTGTTGTCGGTGCGAAGCTTGTTCTATGGGAAAATTTCTTACTGAAACTAAGTCATCCTGGTCCTGTATCGTGACGTGTTTGTACGCCGATAAGACGGCAACTTACTTGCGGGCATGATGACTTTGTACACGAAAAAAAATAAAACGCGAGTTCTCGAGCAATGACAGCGCGAGTGCGCTCTAGTACTAATTTGATCAGTGCGCTCGAGTTAACTTACAACGTCTTACGTGTTTCACAGTGTGCTGAAATAGCTTGAGTAGCTTAACGTAATATCTAGTAAAGAAATGAGTAACTGGCGCTCGGCATTATCTCAACGAGTGCGCCAAAGCAAACACCCGGGATCGGCCATGTTTCATAGATCACGGTAGAACAATTTATCGAGGAGCTTACTTTGACACCGACGTAACATAATTACCCCCTTCTGCACATATCGACGTGATTGATGATGCTTTGACATCGTTGATGGCCGATAATTTGTATGCATTATGTACGTAACTCCGTTATCCCGAAATTGGAGCAAGAATTTATCACCAGCTGAAGGAGTGCGTAATCTAATGCCGCATAAATTCATGAGCCGCTCGCCGCAAATCTTAGTTAAACGTGTCTATTTTATGTCGAGATTTTCCCCGATTAGCAGCCACGTGACTTCGGACGTCGACGTGATTTATTGCACTACACGCGACTACTGAATTTACCGAGACGTCGTATAACAAAACACTAAAAAATTTTGCAGAATGTCACTTTTTATTGCTTAAGAAAAATTCCACCTTCATACTCCACTTGCGGTAAAATTGACGGTCGAACTTCTCGATGCTTTGAGGAGGCGATAAACCAAATACGAAACATAACGAGGCCGGATGTAAATTTAATATCGATAATCCGGACTACCGGTTGATGTTTATCTCGAAAGGACTCGATTGTAATCCGCTTACCAAATTTGGTCCCGTGCTCTCGGCTTAACGCCACCATATTACATCATGACACTGACTTCTTTATCCGTTACTTGAACGTCATACTTAATCGGGAAAAAAAATGTGCACGCTCCGGAGTTCCCTTGAATACCATTTTACACCATTGGATTTGGATATTTTTTATTCATCCCAATCGTATCCAACGATCCCGCCGTCGAGAAGTCGCCCTCAAAATATCTGCGGTCACGTTGGCTGTTAAAACAAACTCAATATCAATTGTCGGCTGTTTCTTAAGAAAACGTTATTGACCGGCACCGCGATCGACCGTGTGTGCTCTATTGATTTCACGGTATTAATAAAACGCCGAAGTCGGGCAGACGTCAAACGGACGATCATGCTAGGGTTGTGAATTATACATAGATCCAAGGCTCGCGTATCAACCGCGCCCATTTAAACCGAGGTCAGGGTATGAGTACATTATTTTCCATCTAAACTACGGGCCCATGCAAGTGAGGAGTGAATCGATGTTCGCCTCCTCGAGATCCAATCCGAGCCTGGTCCTTATCTCGAATGAATCGTCCCTCACATTATTTTTTTTTTTTTTCTTCCAAAGGTGTCGATAATACCACTCCATCGACTGTATTACATTTTTATTTAATCGTCTCCATTTGTTGTCAGCACCTGGTAGGGATAAATATCGCCCCATCGATTGTATTACATTTTTATTTAATCGTTAATCGAACCTCTCTCCATTTGTTGTCAGCACCTGGTAGCGACAAACGGAGGACGACTGATAGACGGTATTTTCACGGAGCCGACTCTTCAGCCAGGATACAATTTGGTCACGACCGTGCCCAAAGGAGCTTCGGCCTTAAACGTGACGGAGCTACGGCACACGCAGAATTACCTGGGTACGGTGAACCCCGTTTCGCTCGACGCACTTTGCTTCTCAGGGCCTTATCGGAGTCGTGAAAACGATGCAGCACGTGAGATTAGTATTAACCGCTAGTATATAGATAAGCCGAGTAAGACATTTATCGAAAAGCAAACTTTCCTTTCCCTCCGACCGGAGAGTGGAGTCGCAAAGGGAACCTGTCGCGCGACATCGGCCCACGACGAAGCGTGCATAAATTTACCGAAAAGAATTTCTTAAACGTTAACGATTTGAGAGCGATTCGTCGCCTTGACTGTATAATTACCTGGGTAACTTGGGTTATTTCCTCTTTATTTTTTTTTCTAATTCTTTTTTCTTTTCCCATCGATCGACGGCTTCGGAAAGTGCCGACTCGTTAGCATAGTTGTAGGTTTCGCAATTATCGACCACTCTTCTAAGATTTGCTCTGGGATGCTGGGGGACATTCGGAGTGACGTCACTCGGATTTCACACCTCTCGCTGATCGCATCCTCCGGGATGCTCTCCGCGTGGAGAGCGTAAACAGGGTGTAAAACCGTCTTGTCCATTATCGTTCCGTTGATAACGCGTATCTATAAAGTGCCGAGGTAAAACCCCGCTGTCCATTACCATTTTTCCCAGCGACAATCGCGGGTAATGTCTAGGTGCGAAGGAGTCTCGAGAAGTTCGTTTCGACGATTGCCAGCGGGTAGTCGTAATTGCGCCAGCTTTTACATTCCCGACGTCCGAGTAATTAGCATTAAATTAATTCCAAGGGTATCCGAATAATTCCAATAATTTTCCGGGTAATTAAACGGGTGTTCATATCCTTCGACCTTTCTTACCGGCAGGATTTAAGTGACTTCTCGAGTCGCGCCGAGAAAATGAACGGCGAGATCTCTACGAGGAAAAATTGTGGGATTTCTCGTTTCAGTAAATAAAAATAGTGTAATAAAAATTGACACGTTATTTCCGGTACTCATGCCTTTTAAGGTGTGAGAATTAAATCGAATTACCGATCGCGATTCCTTGTAGGAAACTCGAGCCGATCCATTCCGCTGAATTTGCACCACTCTGGTATTAACCCTAATTACCTACGTTTGTCGCCGCATGGTGTACTTATTACGTCGCGTTTCGTCTCACTTGGGAGAAAAGATCACAGCTTTAGCTCTCCTCGCGGGTGTTTCTGCAACATGCATAATACATAGCACTAAAGCGGGATCGGTGATTAAGCTCTATAAGCACTGGTAGCAGCACTTCTGATGTAACGTATTAACATGTAAATGCAGTTCCTACCAGTCATTAACAAACGTTTCATTGGCGTCTATAAGACTGCACTGTAAAAATTCACGCTTTGATTTCGACACGAGACGCGGTGAAAGTTATGAAATTACGACTTACAGTCAAACCTAGTGACTACCATTTGCGACTAATTGCACCGCGCGCAATGTGCGCCGGAAAAGTCCGGCGCCATGGAAAATAAGATGCAAGACGGAGATTATTAATTAATAATCTCCGTAAAAAATTCTGCTCGTGCAAATTTTTTTAGGCAATACTTGTATCTAAATAATTCCTTCCTCTTCCCACGAGCTCCATAAAAATCGCGATCATAGTCACGTTCCCCGTAATGATCTCGATAATAATTACGCATAAAGTCACGTTGTTGGTTATCATTGGGCCACTGAATGACACATAAAAGTAACGGTAGGGAGTTACGTACATCCATTATCACCACTCGAATGGTCTCATCGAAGCCGCAAGCTTTTCAAAGGATCTCCCTCCGCGACTCGCTTTAACCCGACGAGTGCTAAACATTGCCTCTTATCCAACACGAGTACAGTTCCCGACATTTACAATGCAATTATTGGCGCTACAATGTCGCGGCTTATCGTCGCAAAGTGTGCCTTCGGCAGATCGCTCGGTGCACTCGCAGTTTCAATGACGTTATTATAAGGCCAGCGGCTGACATCTTACATACAATTAGGTAATACCGAAGCGGACTACAAGGGTACCGTAATTTACCTCGAGTTGCGAACAAATCAAGCAGATTGCGAATACAAGGGCGAGGATCGCTCGACGCGGGTGACAATTCATTTTGATAAGATGAACAATTAAACCGTGAATTATCCTTGCGGTCGAAGTACGTGAAACTACCGCGCTCGAAAAAATGGAAATATTTTCTCCCGCAGAAAAGCATCGGAACGGAAGGCGCAATTAGTGCGCTTTTCGCGCATAATTAAACGACGCTAATAATTACGGGTCATTACACTTGGGATCGATACCGCCTAGTAAGTAAGTCACCGATGATTGGCGATGCATGTTACTAGTAAATAGACGTAGTTGCGCGGGTAAACAGCGTGATAAAATTCTTATATCTCGAGCTAATCGTTATTAGATCCTCTGTGCATCGGCCAACAATGGCACTTCTCTAGGGTCGTGTAAATTTCGTAAATTTTGAAAATAATCCTCGTAATTTGCTCGTACCGTGTATTTGATATCTGGTTAAATGCGGGGCAAAGTTGCGGAATTCCTCAACCTAGTTGGCATAATTGAATGAGATGCGTCGGTTCGGAATGCTGACTATTTGTGTGTAATTTAATAGCTAACCGATCTGTGAACAGCTCGCTTTAAGTACATCGCAGCCGGAGCTTAAGAGGGCATTCATTATTCTCTCTCTGCTCATTTATTTTTCGTAGAACGTGTACCACTTCTGCTAATACGAGATCGCGGCGCCATCGTGCACGGAGTGTCAAGTTTAGTTGAATTTATTAAATCATCCGCGCGCACCCGATAAGTATTCCCTTGCGCAAGTGGATTATTTCATCGCCCTAATAAGCTCCTGTACGTGGATAATGAAACCGTAATTCGCCAGGTTAATAGGGCGAAATTCCTGGGAATAGAAAATTTAATCGGATCGCCGCCTTAGACATTTAATGCAATTTAAGTATGCGGTCGTTGGTCTAATTCCGAAATAATTTCGATCAACCTTCACGTCGAATTTCAGCGATCCGCCTGCAAGATGGCACCTTCCTGCTGAACGGAAATTACAACATCAATTTATCCGGGGAATATAAAGCGGCCGGAACGACTTTCGTTTACATCCGTCAAAGTCCGCAGCATCTGGAAAGCTTCGCAGCACTTGGGACTTTGCAGGAGCCAATTGACGTCATGGCAAGTAACCGAATGCGTCTCACGTGTAATAGACCACTTTCAAAGAAACCTAATCCGCGCGATATTAAGAAATAGACCGCCGCTGCTGGTGTCAGTGACCGTTGACCGTATACAGGGTGAACTACTTAACATCATCACCTCGAATAACTCGTCCGCGATCATGAAACTTGATGTCGGGTAATTTCGATCGCGGTATTTTATAATTAAACCCACCCAGAGAATAATAATACTTGACCAAATCAACTTTTAACGACGTCTAATTATTTCAGGTGCTGTACCAAGAGCCAAACCCGGGCATCATCTACCGGTACATCATCCCAGGGAACATGAACGTAATGTCGATTAAGTCACACTCACGTCTAGGTGCAGGTATTACTTCCGAGATATAATAATAAATTTTCATTACCTTCTGAATTTTACCCTGAAACCACGTAAATCATAGGAATTAAAGTAAGAAGAATAGATCTAAGCCCCTCTACTCTATTTACCCCGGAAACGCTTCTTTCAGCGTACGGCAAGACCTCCGAGATCAGCGTGCCGAACTCCGTGTACCGAAAGTAAGTGAAGGTAAATAAATAACGCTCGTATATCGGTATCTTGAGGATATTTATTAATTCCTTCAGGTCCGACAACGCAAGCTCGATGATCGGCGACGAGGGAATGCCACCTCCGACTTCCAGGAGGAACCGGAAACGGAAGTTCTCGTGGAAGCCCGTTGGACTGACCGAGTGCACCAAGTCCTGCGGAGGCGGTAGGTTTCGATCGGCGATATTCCCTCTCGATATCGCTCTTATCGCATCCGCCGTACTTATAAGGTGCTCGCTCCCGATTCCTGCGAAGTGGAGAAAGCTAACCGGCAAACTTTCGATCCGGCATGTTAAAGGCTACCAGACGAAGCGGTACATCTGCGTGAGGGAGCACACGCAGATGCAGGTGCCCGAGAAACGGTGTCACGCCTTGGAAAAGCCGAAGCTCGTGCAACTGCGGTGCAACGTCAGACCTTGCCCGCCGAAGTGAGTCGAATCGCGAGAATTCGTTCCCCCTTCGATCGCTTCGCGTCGTTTTACAGTGCGTCTGAAATTCGCGCGACGAATCCCCGCCGTAAAGTGCTGTGGTTATTTTTCTGGAAATCCAAGATGGCGGAGCGGACCTTGGAGCGAGTGCTCGGCGTCCTGCGGGAAAGGAGTGCGAGTCCGCGAGCTGGAGTGCGTCCAGGAGGTGAATCCCATGCTGACGATGCGAGTTCCCGATGGAGCTTGCATGGACCTGAAGACGCTTCCGGTGTCGGAGTCCTGCGAGACGTCATCTTGCGAGGATCGCTCCAGAATGACCCACGCCGCGCCGGCGCCATATTGGGACGTGGGAACTTGGTCCCAGGTAATCTACCAAATTATCTACGAAATTTGTACCTTTCCTCCGCTATTATTAATCAACGCTGTTATTCGTTTGTCCATCTCAGTGCTCCACGACTTGTGGCCCCGGAAGGCGGACGCGCCAGGTTACTTGCATAACTCTGGGCAATCCTTGCATAGTGACGGAAATGCCGGCAGTTCACGAACCCTGTGACCTAGAACCTTGTTCGACGGAGTCGCTGAAAAATGTCGTGCCAACTGATCCCAACGCTTCGCCCTGGCTCTACACCGAGTGGCCTCAAGAGGTATCTCGAAGGGAACGGAGATACGAGAGCATCTCGCGGTTTCTATTAATTCCTGTCGATAGGATTTCTCTTCTATCATTTTTGATTTTCATTTCAGTGCTCGGCAGAATGCGGAACGGGATTGTTGACTCGCAGGACCTTGTGCGGGGCTGCCGACGAGAACGAGCCTTGCGAGGAGGACAGCAAACCCCTCACTGTAAGGACTTGCTCGTACAACAGAACGTGCAGTGGTCAGTGGTTCACGGGACCTTGGAGTCAGGTAATCCGAAAGCCGATTTATCGTTGCAAATTGTTTGCCCAAAGCGGTGCAGCCTAATCGAGATCGATACCTCCAACAGTGTTCTTCCGACTGCGGCGAGGGCGAACAAGTCAGGGAGGTAGTTTGCGTCACCGCGTTACGTGGATCGCTTCGAGTGGTCCTGGACATGAACTGCCCCGTAAATAAGCCAGAAACGAGGATATCCTGCCAGGGACCACCCTGCACATCGTCCTGGTTCATGTCCGACTGGTCCGAAGTAAGCATTCGACGAATAGAGCCGTAAATGCCGGTGTTCGAGGAGGTAACGAGAGCCGATTATCTTCGTCCTTAGTGCACTCGATCTTGCGGAAAGGGAATGCAAAAGAGGGAGGTCAAGTGCTTAACACCGGGTGGACAACCTCCCGAATCGAATCAGCCGCAATGCAAGGCCGAAGATCGTCCGATTAGCCGCAGGACGTGCAACGACTATCCTTGCAGAGTCATTTACGATGCTCACGATTCCGAAAATCCTCGACGAGTGGTACAGGTTCAAAACGATCCGGAGATCCCTGACGGTAAACACTCTTCCAATGTCGCTATACCGTATTGATATTGTAATTAGCTACTCTAGCGATCTTACTCAATGACCGTATTTACTTCGCTTATGACGACGCTTATGCCTTTGGACGTGTTTGTAATAATTATTACTATATTCGCACTTGAAGGATTGGTTGACGACCCACTCTGCAGAGACAATATTTCAAGTTGCCACCTTGTGATTCAAGCTCGCCTTTGCGCTTACCAGTACTACCAAAACTTCTGCTGCCTTTCGTGCAGACGATTCAAACAAGAAAACGAATGACGATTTGTCGCCCTTGGTACTTGACGATACGGTGTAATGTCATACATATCAATGCCATCGCTGGAGATTTTCTGCGTTATGTCGCAAACGAAGGTACAAAATTGATGAGCGAGTTCCAAAGTCCTCGTAATTGATAGTACGTTGTGGAGGCCTGACAAATTACAGCTATTTCTCCTCGCGACTGAAACGCGGTACCCATAGAGCGTATTACAAATTTACAGTATTCTGGAATTACATCACAAAACTCGTCAAATGCAATGAAATTGTATTAGTACCTACGTATCGATATTATACGTATATTTACGTATTTAGTGAAACTGTATACCGAATGTTTGCCTCATAGGGTCGATTATTAGAATTCGAAGATTCGTGATTTCTGCTTAAAAAGTCACCCTCGACGCTGTGTCAAATTAAATTCTAAATTCTAAATAAGATAATCATCTGCTCTTCACAATTTGCAATTACTTACACGGTGGTTGGCAAATGGATTATACTTCGGCCGAGTTTTTGTCATTATTTTGAATAGCGAGTAATATTGTGCCGCTTTAAGTCTCAATATTTTGAATCCATTAATTACTTCATTCCTCGGTATAACAGCTTTAGCAATGAATCTCAGTATTAAAAGCATCAATAAATTGCTTTTCAGGATGTCGAACAATTTTTTATTAATTTAAAAATGCTACCAAAAAAATTGTACGCCGATTCCAAATTGGAACAGCTTATTGCTGCCCCTCTCGTCCTGATATGAACGCGGTATTAGATATCTACATTACTTGGTAGAAAAATGTAGTAATACGTAATTCGAAACCTGTATTACAGGGAGGATCGGATAACAACTGATTTCAAGTACTATACAAAATGGCTAACACATTAGTGCACTTGAAATCAATGTATGTCTTGTGTTCGTACTTATCTAATTCATCGCATGAAAAAATAAATATGTATTAACATAGAAACAAGCATGTGAGCGATCGTCATTATTTTAATGAAAAGATAGAAAAAAGGGGCTTTATACATCCTTGCCTAAGTGTAGATAATTAAAACTGCATGCGTAAAAAAGCGTATAATGTAATGCTCTGTGAACGTATGCGATATGTAAAAACGGATAACGAAATTCTACCGATAAAAAAAAAAAGAAATATATATTTTACCAGAATTTTCTACACCCACTATGCGTAATTTGTATTAATAAAAGTAAAGCTTTTTCCCAGGCCATTTTTCATTTTACTTTTTGCCAGTAATCGCTTACCATATGAGTATGTTGGAAATTTGGTGTAATGTAGCTTAATTTCACATTTAATTTTAATATGCTCTTTTGGGGAGAACGCTGAAAAATCGCGGTGGTTGTTAAAAAATCTTTGATTGGCATGCATGTAATTGTGTATAATAATTGTACCTCCCATTATCGGTTAGCACTCTTTTTCGATCACTTTTGACGATTGACGTACATATTCGCGTCATTGAAATTATGATTCGTTCAATACAATCATACAATTACATTCAGGTACAGAAACTGATATCAGTAATTACTCTACACCGTTCAAATGAAATTAACTCCTTAAGAAATACCAAGAAAAAAATATATACACGTGGAAATTCTTTTACGGATTCATCGTGTCACAGGGTTTTTTTATCCTGACCATTGTCGACGTATCCCATCGGCATCTTTGATGCGCTTGTTGTTTCGTCTTGGCCAATAATAAAAGTGGAAAATACGAATCGAAGTCTGGTATAAATTAGGCTCCGTCTGCAGGTAAATATACAGGCAGGTACGTACGCGGTTATTAAAAAAAAGAAGTGAGTACCATGTACTCCGACATAACTACCAATTTCTCATATGTGCTGACCGACGTACCCGTTTATTACGACGAAGAATACTAAATATGCTGTGTCAGAATCTCCTTTACTTACCACTCGTATATCTCGGTAATACGGATATATCAGCATTGTTTGTTTATGCGAAATCGCATCATTCGTGTACTAACATCAATGTATAAGTGCACTCGATTGCGAGCATTGTCGGATCCAACGGGCAAGAATTGCCTGAGTTGATACAATGATTATAGAGGAAAACAATTTGGAGTAAGGGTCAACGAACTCTCATGTCAGGGGTCAATGGACACGGCTAAAATACCTGTGATTTTTGGGAACCCCACCGAGTGTTCCATTTTTAAACAAAAATCAGAATAACGCATGCTGTACTCGAAAATTTCAATGTAATGCTGACGATGTAATTATCGAACAGAGATTATTATTTGTCCTCCAAAACATGTTGAGTCAATATTTTGTAATGAATCGTGGATCAGTGATATCGATGTCAGTGTTAATAACCTGCCACTCGATTTTACTATCACATTCGTCCCTCACGATGTGAATCCATACTTGTCGTAATTTAGAAACTAAAAAAATAGAACAGACCAGCGTGATTTTACTATATAAAATAATGCTTATCGCTGATAAGGTAAATGGCTAGTTCACTTATCTGAGTAGTTAATGATGTGGATCAAGAGACAGTTATGGACACGCGTATATGCCTTGTCACGGTGACAAAGCTGCTGTGTTGTATAGGGTCATTATTACAGTCATTTATTATCATCGCGATATCAGGAGGGTACGATCAATGTTCTCATTAGCGATGGTCTCCTGAAAGAAATTGCAAAAATAAGGTACAAAAGGAGGAAGGGCTGTCCATTGTAACTTTTTGGACTCATTCTAGGATGTCACCGGGATCGCCATAACAAATGGATCATTGTTGCAATAACGCAGTCATCGTCGCGTAACGATAAAATCACAAGGGTGGTAGAATGTATTGAAAAGCCATTTTTATATTATAAAAATTTTCCATTTTTATTTCGCTATTAATATATTAGAGAGAGTGTTGTCGCAAGTATCCGATTCATTCTCAATTAAATGTATAGCTTTTTTACATATCATGGACTTATGATTAAAAATATGCAATAAATGTATTACAAAGAAATTAAAAGTTTATACCGATCTTTGTTATGAGGTCACGTATATACAATTGTTCGATTACTCGCAAGAATATCTAAAAAATTACGACGCAACGCGTCGACCTACAAATACAATTATTGTATAATATTCTGATTAATAACGCTTAAAAGTTAAAAAAAAAACTATAAGACCAACGTTTTTCGAAGAAATCTCCAACTGTGGTGAAAATTGCTTCACCATTGACTACCAATAGAATTTAAATGAAATTAAGTCGGCGAAGCGATTATTTTATCTCGCTTTTATTTCCAGATAAATTCCATTTCTTGGACGCTGAACAGGGACACCAGGAGAGTAAGTGATTGGGATTTCAGTCTTATCACAGACAGAAAATCGATACCGTGACAGCATGGTAACGAGAGCCACTTTTACTTGCATAAGTCCGAACCGGTTACCTGTAACGATTATTTCTTGCATGTATACTTAAGTAATTACGGATTTTTGTCCTATCGGTAAATGCGCATGAAACACTAGGAACGTCTCTACGAGCAGAGATGGGGTTCACTTACCGATACAAAACCTCGGCCCTTCGCCGAAAGGCAAATAAGTGAAGGAATTACGACTCGCGACATTCTCCGGAGAAAATCTCTCCGGGTCGAATTTGTCCGGATCGGGATAAATATTGGAATCGTAGTGGAGTCCAACAACTGGTATTATGAGCTTCATTCCCTTGGATATATGTAAATCCATTGAAGGTAGATCGCAGTCCTTCGTGCAGATACGATTGAGCATCGGCACCGGTGGATACTTCCTCAATGTCTCTTTGAATTGAAAATGAAAAATCGGCCAATTTGAAATATTTCAAGCAGAATTTACGAATCACGCAGCAATGGCGTCGAATTTGTGCAGGGTATACTTACCGGAAACAACTTTCTGCAAGTACGTCATTTCGGTTAGACTGTCGTAACTGAGGGAACCGTGTTTCTTCAACGTAACGTCGATTTCCTCGCATAGTTTATCTTGTATTTCTGGATGCAAAGCCAATTCGTACATGCAGAACGAGACGGTGGAAGAGGAGGTCTCGAAACCTGCTACGAAGATGAGGAACGCCTGAGCAGTTCCTTCCAACATTGTGAGCGCTCCGGTAGATGATTCTATAAATAAAGTACAATTAAGAATCCATAACACTACGCGCTATTATTCCTTGCATAATTTGCTTCGATGCGAGTCACGTATATTAACTTACTCGGCTTGTTCGGGTTTCCCTCGTCATCGTCCGTGTATCCGCGATCGATAAGCTGCATCAGTTCGTTCAAAAAGTCTTTTTTAATGATATTCTTCTCCTTTCTCATCTTCACCACGTCGGAGAAAAATCGAATGAAAAAGTCCGAGATCGATTTCTCCAGAAAACGAAGTTTTACCAGGTAGGCAAGAGACGGGGCAAAAAATACGATAAGGTTCCTCATCGGTTGTGATCGAAAGGTCTTCTCTCCGTAATAGTGGAACCCGTTATTTGGATCTTTTAAGCTGTTGGAGTTCAATCCAAACGCTGCAGAAGATATGATATCCATGGTGTACCTGTAGCAGGTGGGAATACCTCAATCTCTCGTTTTAAGCATCGAATTTCTAAGTTCCATAATTTAGACTACTTTCTAATTTACTTATTTTATCGGTAATTGCGTCTATGAAAATTCTTCGATAGGGGGATGTATTTTTACGGGCGTCTTGAATTAACAGAAGGAGCAGAATAGTACCTAATGATGATGTCTTTGATGTCGACCACCTTCGAAATCTTTGCCGTATCATCGAGGCATTTCGCGAGTTCCTCGGCACATTCTGTCATCACGAAGAACATCTGCTTCATTTTCCCCGAGGTGAAAGACGGTGAGAACTTCGATCGGAGGTTTTTCCACTTTTCTCCCCCAAGTAAAAACAAGTGAGCCGAAACGGGGTCCACTTTTTCGTTCAAGTATAATCCACGGTCGGGAAAATGAGAGAACTCTTTATTGAGGACTAATCTAATGAGCTCTGGATCGGTGATAACCAAATGCGGCTGGTGGAACATATAGATCCCATAGTACCGAAAGTGTTTCGATTTCATGTAGCTTCGTTTAAAGAAGTCACCTGAAAATACGGGTTAACTTGAAGATACGGTGTCCGTGAACACGATATAAATAAATTCTTTGTATAATTATTTAACTTACCAAAGGACACGTTTTTTACGAGGGATTCGTAGAGATTGCCAACAGGCACTATAGGCTCTTCGTAAGGTACTCCCAGTCTTTTCCAATAGCCGAAAACGACCCATTTCAGGTACAGATAGATCGAAACAACGAAGAACGTGATCCAAAGTAGTTTCGAATTGTAGAATTCCTCGGCGGACCACATGATCTATCTTCCTACCGAGGAATTTCAATTCCTCGTTTAGGAGCTTCGGTGGCGACTCCAACTTGCGGAGAATCGAAGCGGTTTGGCGTTCGGCGTTCCTACGTCCGTGGATTTAAGTATACACAGTACAAAGAGGGGATTGAGAATAGCAAGTCATTTCAAGACTCGACTTTCAGCTTCAGATAAAAATGATAAACTTGTTTTGGGTGGGAAATTCTGCTGGACCTTCGTACCTTCGAAGATGGAATTGTATTTCCGTAAATTTGATCATTTTGGCCACGGAGTATATGGGGCACAAAATTAAGAAAAAATACTGGAAATATTTTCGAATTATTACTGAGGTGTATAAATTGTACGGTGAAGTTTCATTCTTACTTTAAAATGCTCTCTATCGACAGGTAAGTGAGTTTACAAACGTGTCTTTGCTTTAATTAAATACCTGTTCTAGCGCTTCATCCTGGGTGGTACTTTCACCTTCGGATACAAAATGCCGTCAATACAGTAATTAGCGACCGATAACCGCTAATAAGACATTTCTGGAGATTTAATATTGATGTTTTACGTAAACCAGACGATAAGTTTGCAATGTACCCGTTGAACGTATGGCTACTTATGCAATGACTTCGCAGATTACTACTCGTGCAATGTCGGTCGTATTGAAAACTACTTACGATTTCCAGATTGATTATGTATCATTTTAAGAACCCTAACAAGGAAGTGGAATTTGGAAATAACGAAGTCATCGTGTCTACAGATCGCATGTGGGATTTTTGTCTTTGCATGAAAAATTGTGCCGTCCACAAGCTTTGATAAGTATATAGATGAGACATACCAAAGATACCTAATTCATGAGGATCAATTGGTATAGAGAGAAAAAAATCAAAAAGGACTGCAATATCGGCTCGTTACATTTTTACTACCTCCGCTAATTACGATGACGTCACCATGTTGCAAGAAACGTAATAAAATGATGTAACAATTAATAAATCCACTTGCCATGGATAATAAATCGCTGTTATCCATAAACGACGAGCATCATTCTTTATTTGAAGGGGAATTTTATTTTGTTGAAGATTACACCTTGTTCCTGACTCTCCGTAACTCCTTTGAAAATACTAGTCGGGAAATCTAAGAACACTGACAATAAAAACCAAAGTATTCTCAGAGAAGGAAGAATGGTAGCGTGACTCGGAGGCAATAATTTAAACATTCGCTTACATCATTCCGTACCGGTTATCTTCGAATATTAGTTTTTGCTTCTGATGAATAACTTATTTCTTACAGTCACGTTACCATTGCACGTGTATTAGACCCTGTTAACGCTGTAACGTACATGGACACGTAATTTATCCAATAGGAAATATTAATTCTACATGAAAAGACAAATTTCTGCTCCCAGCGTAAAGACGCAAATAGGAGAAATTACGTGCAAATTCAAAGGACCATCATAGAAGAGCAATGTTAAAATTTAAAACCAGCTCGAAGGGCAAAAGTCACGAACTCAGCCGATCGATAAATATTAATAAGTCGAGACACCGACGAGACAAAGTAAACTGGTACAGCTCGATGGAAATATCAATCTCTCACTCGGAGTGGAGAATAATAAGAACATCAACTGGATTGATCGCTCGAAATAATACCAAGGAATCAAAGTTCACGAATTTGATAAGTTATGCTTTATTACCAACGTATCCAATAAAATGTTTCAGAACAACGGGAACAAGATGGATCTCGATGTCTCACAATGACATAAAGGTGGCGGTAAAAGTAGAATCAGGGTTTGTTGTAATTGTAAGATCCCTTTCAGAGTAGCCCTGAACTCATTAGCACTTCGCTGCTGTATACGAAATTATCCGCATTCTGCTTTTTCAGTACATCCTTTATCTCCTGATATACTTTGCCTTCTATTTCGCTGTTTAAAGCCAATTCGTATAAACAATATGGCAGATAAAGATAACTGAAGTGAATTGAAATGTCATCGCGTAGATGAGTACTTAAGCAGATACATAAAATATAGAAGGTTAAATGATAACATTCGATCTTGCAATGTTAAACTTAAGGATAAGAAAACGAATCACTGACTTTAGTTATGTACACCGATGGATGGTCCTAGCAGGACTCGTGTTTTTACTCGAAGCAAATGTATGCAAATTCATTTAATTCCATTGCTGGCATAAAAGGGAGAACTTCACGTTTTTTTAGTTTAACCGGTAAGGTATGTTTAACAGAACAGTCGAGAGTTTCCTGAGAACTTTTTGCTCGTGAAAGTTATGCTCTTTGTTCGTAAATTGACCGAGCAAAAGAAGGGTTCAATTACCTAGGAACTGCTCCAGTTCATTCCTCCGCAAGGTTTTATTATGAAATACCATCTGTAGAAGTGATAAAATTTTCGCATACTCATTGTGACAAGATCCGTTTCATAAATGGGTCTTTCAAGAACTGGAACAAGAAATGTTAATAAAAAGTTATAAATAATATTTTGACCCACGGTCCTCCAGACTCTTTTCGAAGTCTTTTAGTTATTTAAATTTTTCTCCTGTCTGTTTTAACACGCGTATTTTTACTTACAAAGATATTCATACCTTACTTTTATGACCAAAAGACGACTTTTAACTTTTACCGCGGTCTGATCATCTTTAACTAAAGGATGCTTAAAAGCGTTCATAAAAGTGAGGCATAAGTCAGGGCCAAAGAGTTCATCGTATTTTATATCAGGGGACGTCATATATCATTTTTTTCATGTTTTCATTTCCCACATGGGAAGAGTTCATCGGTGCTGCACATAAATGTGTTCTTTTCGTTCCTACCTCAGTTCAACGGTATGACCTTTTTGTCAGAAAACACATTTTTTATCGGGAGCAATTTAATCGGAAGAGCAAATGGAAAGTAAAGAGTGGGCCTCGTTAAACGGACAGAAAATTGGCTGGGTGAAGAAAAGCGTGCATAGTTTTGTATGAAAGATTAAACGGTAATGAACACGTTTGACACGTTCGTCAGCAAGAGGAAACGGGAAGCACTTTTTCCTTTTCCGAAATTATCGGTAAAGATACGTTCGATCTTAATAAAGTCGAGCGCACATCGAACATTCCTTAACCGCGAAAATTAACTCAGCTCGTTATCGCAAGGGTAGAGGAAGGAGTTCGTTCACCTAGGAGTGCTTCGAATCCCTCTTCCATAACCTTTCATTACAAAATACTAAGTGCGATAGCGAGATGTGCAGCTCGCACTATTATTACGAGCTGGAGCCTTACTTTGGCCAGGCCCGTAAGCGGTGCATCGCTCGGGAACATTAATAAGAAAGCATCGACGAGTGCGAACAAGTGATGTTTTGCCAGAAAGTATTGCACATTACATGTAATCACATTAAATATTATATATTATTTATAATCTGTGTAATTACCTGAATCACGCGTTATCAGTGCTCATTGCGGAATATTATAACAGTGATGAGCCATTGTTTTCGACACTTCCTGGGGAGAAAAAATTCCCCAAAGGAAACGGCACCGGCTCGAGGGCACCGCGTCAAAAGGCGGGACGATATCTCAATTTTGCGAGCCTCTAAACCTAGTTATCGGTCTTCAAATTTAAAGACGTGAAAATGAGGGAAAAAAGAAAGAGAGTAAAAGTGGAAGAGAATCGGTTGTTTCCGTATTTTGTTTTTTCTCCAAGTCAAGTGAAGGGGAAATCAACGATTCGCGAAAAGCCTGCGAAAACTAGCGGCCACGTGATGCCTATTTGTAAAGCATCGCGTGCCAACGTAAAATTTGTACTTACCTGATGGTCTCTGAATTTTTCTTATTATTTATAAACACTCGAGTTATGGAATATATGTCAAAAACCTTGAATAACGCGTCACTATCCATCCTTTTCTACGTGGAAGTACGTTGTCCTCGATGAGTGACCTTACCATCGACAGGGACGAAATTATGCAAAGAATTCGTCGGCGTCGCCATCTTGCGGAGAAAGGCGGAACGTACTAGTATGAAGGCCTATGCAGCCTTATTAGTTCCCCATCACGAATTCATGTAATCCGAGATCGATAGGACTCGTGAACGGAGTTTCTTCACGGGGTGAAATTTGGAACGGTGTAGGAAAAGTGCGTGCGAGAGGAGCTTCGTAGTTGCGACGATCGGCACAGGTGCCAGAAGACGATGGCGACATGAGCCAACTGGTCAACATGAGAAACGGGCAAAGAAGTCATAGGATCGGATAATCAGCCCGATCGCGGACAACCCGACTAGATATGTCAAACGAGTGAGCGAGTCTACGAGCAACAAAAGGACCTCTGATCTCATCGCCTTACGAGTGCTTCTTTTTATTTCAAACAAAGATCGATTGAACCCAGTCACATGGCAATGACGTATCTTGTTTGATAGTTGCACGAGTAATTCCTTGTAAGTCGAGTTATTCCTTCAAACCTTATTTGAGAGATGTGCTTAACTGTACTCGTAGTATTAAAAAACTCATCGAAGGCTCCGTACAGTAGGGCTACGAGGCGAATTTTTTTTCACCTCGATAATCGAATCTTTACGTCATCAAATCACAAGAAACAGCATGAGTTCCGTGTGGAAACGACTTCAGAGAGTGAACAAGAGAGCGGCGAAGTTTCAATTCACCGTATCGTATCACGAGGTTACTCTTGAAACTACGTCGAAATGGTGAGAAATTGATCGCCTGATTTGAATTAGTAATTGAAGCGAAGGAGATTGTAAAATCAATTGTTTGTTTATGGTAGGAGGCCGAACAAATTAAGCATAGTTTGGACACGGAGAAGCCGCAGAGTCAGCACGGACCCACTGGAATGGGAACCGTCCTTGAGTGATCCCTTGAAAGGAGTCGTACAATGGCCGGTGCCAGACAATCATACCGTTTCCGTTACTTTATTCAAAGATCCTAGGACTCACGAGTTAGAGGATAAAGATTGGACTTTCGTCGTCGAAGATGTGAGATTACATGATAATAGCCTTGAACTTTTACCCAAAGCGATCGATGTTTTATAGTGGCAGCATGATGGTTAATTTACTTCGTGAATGTTGTAAGCTAACGTTGATTAATGGTTTCTGCAACTGTGAACAGGTTTCGGTAACGGGTAAAAGGCGCCATGTAGCTGCAGCAAATATAAATATGAAAAAATATGCAACGCTTGAATCTAGTCAGCAACAACTTAAATTAGACTTGAAACCGACTTCCAAAAAAATTGTTAGTGCAACGTTAGAATGTACCTTATCCTGTGTCTTTCTCAGAGAAGGAAAAGCCACGTAAGATATTATTTTTTACTATTATAAAAGATATCCTTAATCCCAAATAGATTTATGTTGGAACTTAAAATGAATCTCCATAATTTTTATGAGTATTTGGTACTAACAAATTGGAAATCTTTTTTCACAGAGATGAAGATATGCAAAGTATGGCTAGCTTAATGTCCGTAAATAATAACAGTGACATTGCACCTCTAGACGACTTTGATAACGAAGATATACCTGAAGACGTGGAAGAAGTGTCCTTAAAAAATATAGATGAGATTTTGGACATCTCTACTCAACTTGATCTCATGACGAATAGTCTCACAGAGAGTGAATTACCTAGTACTCCAGTTAGCGGTAAGTTATATTTATGTTAATACTAAAAAAGAGAACAATTTTAAAAGAGTAGGTCCATTAATTATTAATCTGTTTACAGTGGCCAGCTTATCAAAAGATGAAACAACTCCTGTAAACGAAGATAATCACTACATTCAAGAAATTAATAGATCCATGTGCATTGTTGATTCCATAAAACAAAAGTCACCACTGAAGAATGAAATTGCCGTCGAAAATGAGTACATATTTTTTCGTATTGTTTTGGTGTATTTCAAATGAAGCAAATTTAAGCTTTCTAATTTAAAACAAATTTTGCTTATTATAGTAAAAATACAGAACACGCTTCTATGCGATTGCCTCTGCGACCTTTAGAATTAAAGAAAAGTGAGATTTGCACGCCCAAATTGAAGGAAACTACGCCAGGTCAAGACTTATTGGAATGGTGCAAAGAAGTAACTAAAAATTATCCTGGAGTAAAAGTTACTAATCTGACCACGTCCTGGCGTAATGGAATGGCGTTTTGTGCAGTTATTCATCATTTCAGACCAGATCTTATGTATGTTTTTAAACCGTGTTTATTATTTTTTAACGGTTTGGATAAAAATGTTCGAGTTATTTTGACCAACCACGTGACACGCACAAATTTATTTACGTTCTTCATACTGCGTAGAGAGTATGTCAGCTCATCAGGAAAAAAATAACTTTGGCAGTATGCCAAATATTTTTGAACACTTGCTCTGTCAATAGTTACAGCATATTAAGCAAATTAATATTGCAAGATCTGTCAATTAAAATTACTTAAATAATCAAATGTAAAAATAATGTATAATTATAATAATTTGCAGTGAAGTTGACGCTTTATTATCACACGACGTTAAAGGCAATTGCAAAAAGGCATTTGACGCTGGAGAAGCTTTGGGGATACCTAGAGTAATTGAGCCTGCAGACATGGACATCTTAACGGTACCTGATAAATTAGCTGTGATGACATATTTGTACCAATTAAGAGCTCACTTTACTGGCCACGAACTAGAGGTAAGAAGAGATAAAATACACGGCATTGGATTACAAAAAGTGGTGTTAATACAATTTTAATTGTACTAGGTACATCAAATTGGTAAAACGACCGATGAATCATCATACATGATCGGCAGATTTAACACAGACGACAATACAGACGTTAGTGTTCAACTTTTTGGTCAAGAAATTATTAATTTGCGTAAAAAGGAGCAGACGGACCAAAGGAATAATAAAACAGATAATAGACGGTAAGAAAATAATATTACAATATTATAGTTAATCTCATAATTCAGATTAACCTAAAAATTGTATACGACAATGATTGCAGGTCCAATCCTTTTGATGTTAAGAAGGAAGATATTAATATTGATTCAATTAAAAATAAATTGCATTTGAGCTTAAATCCAGACTATCCAGATCATGAGCAATACAATAAAGATAAATCGCCGTCCAGCGTTAAAGATGTTAAAGATATAATACTGGCTAGTTCAAAGAGTATTCTAGGGAAAGTACTGTCTCCAACTAAAGAAAAATACACAATTAGAGACAAGGTATGTCTTTAGAATGTATTTGTAATGTGGCTTTGCATTTGCGTAGGAATTTATTGGTAATATGGGCTATTTTAAAATTCAATTTTAGAGCGCTTCTCCGCCAAGAACAACCCAAGTACCACAACGTCCAATCTTAATGACCAGACGGCAATTAACGGATCCTTTCGGCTCAGATGAAGAAGATGAAAATATACAAATTGTCGATGAAAAATGGTCACAGTCCATTTCCACTAACAAGTCGCAGTCGCCCAGTCGAGATGTCAGTAAACATGAATCATTACAAAATGTTCTCTACATATAACATTTCCTTGCTTATTTTTGAACATCAATAATGTTAAATTACTGTTGATAATAGACGTACGTTTGTTGCAGGATTCTATAAAATCTGAAAGGAATAGTCGAGAAAACTCAGAGCGTCGCGGGACGTCACCATCGCAAGGAGAGCAACGTTCACAACACGTAAATAAAATTGTGAATTTTGAGTTGCAATAACATTAGAAATCAATGTAATTAATTTTATTAATTCCTTTGAAAATAGCCCCTAGTCACTCGTCATGATGAGCTTAGAGAAAGAGCTAGGCAACTTTTAAAACAAGCTAGGGGTCAGTCAAAATCGGGTGGACTTACGTCGCCCGCTACAAGTCCTGTGCAGGTATATTCACCTACATTTGCAATAGAGAACTCGGTAAATGAATGAATAGACGATATCTTTTCAGTCTCAATGTGACGAGGACAGGCAACAACAATTGAGAGAAAGAGCGAGACGTTTGATAGCGGAAACTAGGATGGGTGTTACAGTTACTTCAAGTCAAATTGGCGAAGATAATAATAGTGACAGAAGATCAACAGACGGTCAAAATAATAGTCCGAGAAGAAGCATGACACCCTCTACCCCGGGTGATCGTTTAAGCATGCAAGTTGGTATTATGTCGCAAATTCCAATCTTTTTGTGTAATTAATTATTTGCCGTCAACCATGATATTATCAATTCTGCAAAAATAATCTTTGTATTTTAGTCCGAACACAATGGAAATATAATAGCTAATACGAGTACTGCAGATGGAGACAAAAAGAGTGGATCTCCTCTGTATTCATTTTCGAAAATTATAGAAAGAATTTCACCTGAGAAGACAAGTCCAGACGGAAGTCCGTACACTTTAAGAACGGTGAGATACTTAATCGCAAGTACTTATTCTCGGTGTAAGAAATAATTAATATACTTTTACTTTCAATTAGTTGGGTAAAGATATGACGACGTACATTCAAAATGAACTTGAAGCGCTTGAAAGAGAACAAAGTCAAATTGACGTTCAAGCGGCTAAACTCGAAAAACAACTCAGAACTGCCATGGAGAGTGATAACGAAGAAGAAACTGAAAGGCTGATGTCGCTCTGGTTTACCCTAGTCAATAAAAAGAATGCTCTTTTACGGCGACAGATGCAATTGAATATTCTGTAAGTTTTACTCAGTCTACTTCATTCATTTGAGTTACAATAATCATGTAATATCATTCTCCACACTTCAGAGAGAAAGAAGATGACTTGGAACGTCGTTTTGAGCTCCTGAATCGTGAACTGAGAAGCATACTCGCAGTTGAAGACTGGCAAAAAACTGCAGAGCAAAAAGTTCGTGAAAATCTCCTTTTGGAAGAGCTAGTATCCATTGTCAATAAAAGGGATGAGTTAGTACATCATCTTGACACCCAGGAGAGAGCGTATGTATTTTCGTACTGAAGATGTACTACGTAAAAATTTCGGTGAGAATTATTGCTGTATTTTGTATCCTTTCTTTATTAACAGAATCGAGGACGATGACGAAATAGAACGTAAATTATCCCGTGCTGGCTTGGCGCAACGGAATAAGAATTGCGTTGTTCAATGAAAGTTTGAATAGGAGCATTTTATATAATTCTTCGAATTGAAGGTTTGCACACGGAAATATATATTTGCTTTATGTTTCGTTAATTTGCAACTTGTAATTAACTTTAATCTTGTGTAATATAAAATATTGTTCTAGGTGCGCCTCACATTGCTGTGCAGTTGCCAAAGAGATGAAGAACAAAATTCTGTTATTGCGAACAACTTATTGAAAAGAGGGTGATGCAATGTTAGCAGATATGCCGCTTTCAATCCATTGATACTTTGCGAGAAACGGTAGATTGGCGTACGGTCGTGATTTCAAATGATGCTTTAACTTAAGAATGCAAATAATCGAAAAGAGGGAAAAGCGTTTTAATGGAAAGCCTAACAGAGGTGGTGTGCTAGACTGTAAAGTCAACGTTCCTTTATTTGTACAATTTGTCGATCAGTCATCACATCGTCACTATGCGAAAGAAAGTTCACTTTCCAGCGTTTTGATCATAAAAAAAAAAAAAGAAATATCCCGAATTTATTATTAGAAGGGAAGAAATCGAGTGATTATTTACGCATCACGTTTTAAGAATTGAGTTTTAAAGGGTGGAAGTCCAGGAAATAGTGTCTAATTCAATCAGAATTTCTGCGATTGACTTCTCCTAATGACACATGTACTCAACGGTGTGCCATACAAGTTTCCTATAAGAAGTCTGCATGTGTACTCACTATACAAACTGAGCTCCACAAAATCGTTCTAGCTCTCACGTGCAATTTTTCAAAGGTATATTTTTTAGTATCGATTTTATAACCGACATAGTATATTGTTTGTACAGGTTTCGTCTCCACTATTTATTTCTTCAGATATTAACACTAGTGGTCATGTTAACGTATTACGTGATAAACATTAATTATTTCACTAAAGCTTGCTCGTTGCCTGATGGACTAGAAAAACCATTATAGCTACATTTCATGACTTCATGAGAGTAGTTTTTATCTATCTCAAACGAGACATCGAAGGAATAGGAAATCCTTAACCACTAACTAATTGTACAACCAATTTACTGACTCATCTCGATTGCATACTAACATACATGCCATTAACATCAATGACTCGATCTTAACGTATGAAGCCGCGTATTTGGCCTAATCACGAAAATTAAGTTTTAATCTTAGTCTATTTTTCAAATCGACGATTTTATATTTTAAAGGTGAAATCTCTTAGATTCTAACTTCACTTTAGATTATTAGCGAGGTCTTAAATTTGAGGAAGTATTTACATAATGTTGGAAAGTACAGTTTATAAATATTCTTGTTAAAGTACCACCCATTCAGTGATTTCGATATAATCATTTAGGTTGTCTTCGATTAATACTAACTGAAAAGCTTTGTTACGTGTACGTATTAAATTTATTTAAGATATTGGCTAACGCCACGAATTAAATATCCTAACGACCTCGGGAATTTCTTCTGTAGAAGAGTCACATTAGGATGCAATATACTTTGCACAATGTAGATTATATTATCGTCTTTGTAGAGCGAAGAAACGCTATTTTTTTAAAATTCTTCACGTTCATCTTATCGATATCAATTTCCTTAAGAATGGGAATACCCGTGATGACGTTGAGTCGGGTACTGAAACTATGCGCGACAAGTTGACTTCTTGGCGATCCTAAACCATATCCCTCGAAAATTTTAAAGCTTCTCTTACTCATGTATCATAGGAAATACATGTCCCATACATAGAAAATGAAACGTAAGTCGAGATTTCCCCCAGAGGATGCAGAATTTAAAGAGAAGTCATTGATACGCGGTACTCGATTTAACAGCTTAATACGTATATCTGTGCCGAGCCTGTAGCATTTATCACCTAGCTCCAATGTTCCAGTTACTATATCATATTACTGTAACATCATGAAAGCTTTAACACAGTGTACTGCATAAGCACTTAATTATTTTTAAATGAGAAATTATTTTTCTTTTAAAATTACACGCAATTCCGCGTTGCGGGGCGCGAGTTCGACGCCGCTCGGAAAATTGTGAATGGCTAGTTACAGAAATTGCGCGTAATAAAGAAATTACCCAAAACCGCGGTAATTAACTGACAATGACTCGGTGTGTAGTTGTCGACACTGTAAATATCAAGTTTTCATAATTCATAAGTTTTTCTATTGTATTGCTATACTTCAGGTTTTAAGTATCGTTAAAGGTATAAGAAAAGGAAAATCATTTTATCCGTGGGTTCTCTCATTAAGCCACTTTCTTAATTCGGAAATTCCGAATAGCGTGTCGGTAGGGTTCAATGTTTTTGTTCTAAAACTACCTATCCTTTAAGAATTTAAGGATTCCACTGGTAGGAGATTCGTATATCTGCACGCTCACGCATACATACATGTACGTACTTGCGACATCACCGTGCACTTGACGAAGATGTACTCTACGTGAAACACTCTCTCTTTTTTTTTTCTTCTTGTAACACTACTAATTTATTTTAAGCTATAATTTTCATATTTTATGAATAACTGAGAATGACTCTTGCCATTGACTACGTAGTCATGCGAAATTTAAAAGAAAGCGAAGAACGTAAACTTGTCATCGTGTACGGACAGTTGAACACGTGTTTGTGCAAACTGTCAAACGTATCTCGCAATATCCACTAGTAGAGTAAGACTAATAAAATGCTGTAAAAAATGACATTTACTTTTTTCAGGTTGGAATGCTTGTATTCCTTTTCTTTTATGAACATATTATTAATATTCAATCAATACGTTCTTGTAGACATTTATTAGGTATCAAAGAGCTGGGTGAAAATAATATGATCGTGATTTCTGTGCATATTCATCGTTTATTAAATGAACAAGGAGTATTTGTTTGTATTGTGGGATGGCGATATGTTACGCCCAACTTAGTGTAAGAAATTTACAGGAACAAATATCCCATCTTTAGTCAGCTAGGATGTACAAACTAATACATCCGGAATAGACGTAATACATGGTAATTAGGGTGAATAAATTATAAAACATTCTCAATAATTAACCGTGGGGCACGTTATGCTATGTCTTAAACATTGACTCCTCTATTTCGACTTTTAAATATGACGTTCGCAAGAGTTAGTCGTTTTCTTTTTTGGTATAAGCCATTGATCGTTGCTCGTATAAAGACGCAAGTAAAAGAATGACATAATTTGACTGATCTCATTTGCACCCATTACTCTTGACTAACTTACATGCTACGACTCTTTGGAATTTGTTCGATAAAATTACGCACCTATAGTGACGTAGAAATATGGATGCGGTATATCAGTGTGTATAAATTTTGGAAAATCCGTACCAAACGCTATTTTGTTCTGTACACACTTCTCTACGGATAGAAAAAAGAAAACACATCAAATATACAATATATAAAAAGACTACATTCTTGTGGTATTTCTGAATATAGAAATCCTATAAGCATGTAACAACGGTTAGAAAAAGAAAATATTTTTCCGAAACATTACAGTAGTTCGATTCTTAAACAGGTTCGAAATACATTTAGAAAAAAAAAAAGCAACGCTTCGTTGCCGTGCAATAATTAACAATAATAAGGCAACTGTAAATTGAATCGTCGAATCTTTCAGGTGACGACTGTTTTTCTTTCTTTTACATTACATTCATTGGCAGTAGGGATGCAGTTAAATGCAATCGCAGACCATTAAATTAGATGACTGAGTTTCTAGTACCCCTCTAGACGTTAATCTACTTACTACATATATACACGAGTACCAACTACCAATTAGTACTACACTCAACGTGTGACATCTTGCTCGTATTTTTGGTCAACGCATACAATGCGACTTCTCAGTACTTCTATATCTTCTCCACGTAATTTGAGGGGAAAAGTCCTGCTTTTCCTTTAAGTCTTCCATGCCACCAACCACCTTCATCTGAAATGGGAATGTAACTAAAGTATAGAAAAATATTATCTAATCGTTAAATTTACTATCGATCCACTTACGTTCCTTCAGCACCTCGATTAAGTCTCCTTCTTTGAATTCAAGCTCGTCTAGGTCTTGTGGACTGTAATCGTAGAGTGCCTTCACCTTTGGTAAACTTGGTTTCGGTGGTTTCTGACCCTGAGGCTTTCGAGCCATCGGGAGCGGTCTATTGGACTCTATTGAATTTTTATTACTACTTCCGTTGTTCTGTACGGGCTGTCCACCGCGAGCCTTGTTCTGTGCATTTGTTTGCTGACTTTTGTCGTCATTTTTGGTATAGCTATCGCCTGCGACGGGCGGTAATCTAAATCCTGTGTGTTCCGTTGGTTGCGCCGTTGGAGCTGGCTCGGAAGGTGGTGGAGGAGCTCTTAGAAGTCCTGTAAAATTCAACGATTAATTTAACGCGAGTACTCCAAAGTCTCTACAATGTTTCAAGTCATTAGGCAACCGCTGTTCCTACCTCGTGGACCTCCTCCTGGATTCGTGAACATTCCCATGACCGGCATTGATAAATTCTGCAATTTGTTCGGCTGTTTCGAGAGAGGCTTCTCTTTCTGGGCAGAAACGGTGTTATGCTGCGGCCGATTCGTTGGCAGATTTGGTCTTTCACTGGGCACCTGATTCGTGGAAAATGGATTTATTCTCTTCGGTGATTGTGGAGATAGAGTCGGCCTGTCGGTCGGGGCAGGAAACCTTGATGATGAATTCTGACTGTTTGTTGTCGACTGATTTGATATATTAGCAAATCGTTGCGACTCCAAAGATGGTCTTGGAGCAGGTCTTGTGGGGGTCTTCGTCGTTACTTCGGCCGATTGCATGATAGGACGAGATAACATTTGTCTAGCAGATGTAGAACCTAACGAGCGATTTGCGCTTGGTCCTAAAATAGAAATATAATTATTCTATTAAATTTAAGGGAATTAATTAAATCGTACTCGCGCTAAAACATTGCCACTTACTGGAAGTATTGGGTAAGCCAGGTCCGATGCTGACATTTAGCATTTTTCCACTGGGTTTTAACATCTCTTTATCGCCGTATTCTGCTTGGATAAATTTCACCTGCCGAGTACCTCCACCACCCCAACCTTCCTTCTTCACTTTAAATTCCAAACTGGCAAAATAACGAATAAACGAATTTTATTAGAAATATTTTTTTCCATGATGTCGATGCTTTTATTTTAAGGGGAAAAATAAATAGAATTTGGGGTAAGAAATAACGCTCCTTTCTTAGGCAATAAAAGCAGACGGGTCAATTTCTATTATTCACAATTTCTATTATTCACATAAACTACGTTAATACTTACTTATTACTGAACCGAATGCTTAAAGGATGTCCGGTTTCTCCAAGATAATTCTGACTCAGGACGGACAGAAACTCGGTCTTAAATACCAATTCCAGTAGACTGGCGTAATCTTCCTTGGTATGTATAATCACAAAGTCGTCCTACAATTCAATTTGCAAATTAGAACTCGCCTTCTACCGTTTCAGCAAATGATAGGAATTGGCTAGGATAAATTATTCACGTCGACTTAGACAGGTACGACACATTTACACATACCTGTAGATGGCTCAAGGAAACGTGGCTGATTTGTTCGAAGGGAAGCTTCCGTTTAACGACCTCTACGGACTTATTCTTATCAGCCCCCTTCTTAATTTGTTCTCGGCCAATAAGGTAAACGCATTTCCCGGTCACTATCAGGTCTCTGCGACACATCTGAAACCATAATTAATGATTAAATCTTTCAGTCCATGCAGGGTGCTCTTAATGAATTAAGAACACCTCCTATTGCCTTGGGCACGGATCTTTGCCTCTTCCTTCTGAATACCTTACACAGACTATCATTAAATTCTCTCTGTGCATGAACCTCGGTTCCTATCTCGTAGATTACTTCGGCCAGTTGAAAGGCAGCCGTGCTTCCTCTGTTTCCAGCGATAAGTCTTACCTTAAACCGCCTGTCGTACTTCTTCACAACTTCCGCAAAGTACACCTTCTCCCTCCGACCAATCAAGCTAATAGTTTGCGGCTTAGCATCAAGCCCGATGTAATCACCCACGAAATTCCTGTTCAGGCTCGCTCGTCTCCGTTGCTTGTGGCCGAAGAGGAGGTCGGCAACTTCCTCTTTCTGTTTCTCTTGCCGCTTCCTGGCGAAGTATTTCTTAAACGCTTTCTGTATGACTCGGGCATAGGTATTGTACTTTCGGTCCCTCGCCTCTTCCAGCATGAAGAGCTGCAGACAAATACGCATAATTAAGTTCCCCCTCAACTCCGATTTCCATGAGAAACTTCTTTGTCTGGGTGAGGGAAAGCATTCTCATGCATTCGCGTAAAGAACGCGTCTACATGGCACGGATTCCCGCACTCTCTCGAAATCGTGAAACGACTGCGCAGTGGCGTATGGCAAGGAGAATTACGTTTCTTAACCACGGGGAATGAGAAAAAAAAAAAGAAAAAAAATATGCATGATGGAGAGATTAAGTTCACTCCTGAAACTCACACTTTCCGGCGCCTTGACGAACACTTTCGACCTCCCCAATTGATATTGCGGTTTGTCGATGTGAACACTCGCCAAAATCCACTCGACTCCTTGTTTCTCGTTTCCGTTCCAGAACGGCCACGTTTCCTTCGTCAGGATAGCGTATCTGTTTAGGAATTTTGAAAACGGCCTTCTGTATGCAAAGCCTGCTCGGCGGACTCGAATATTCTCTTTCAGGCCAAGGTATTCCACCTGTAAAATTGTGCGGGGCGTATCACGATATATTGAAAATTATATTAAGGAGTAAAATTTATATATATTAAAAATGGCGTATTTTCGCGATACCTGATGCTTCACTCGAAGCTGGTCCCAATCTCGTGGCCTCTTCGTCTCGTTTGGCTTGATACATCGGATGTAATGAGGCGTGCACTTCATCAATTGACCCATCAATCGACTCGCTTGATTTCGAATCTTACTTCCGGCCGTGGTAGGTCTGGATTTCAATGTTTTGGTCTTGCTGGCTTCCGGTTCTCGAGGATACAAAGCGCGAAGCACAGGACTGATCGAGAAGGAAATGTTAGTTCGGCTTTAACGCTTTACCGCCCTCGGTAATTTTTCTTTCTCGCTTATTTAAAAAGCACCGATTACTTATTAACTTACTTCGAGCTGGTTTGCATGAGTTCGATCAGATCCAGGAATAGGACATCTCGATTTTTGTCGCAAAATCCATCCACCGAGTACGACACGACTCCGGCATAATGGAGGATTGCGAAACCATCGCTGGTATTTTGGAAATGGGCATGACTATGTGCTGCTCCAGTTAGCTTCTACGAATAAACAAGAAACAACGTGAAAAATTACAAAATGTATGGTCAGAGTTGGGTAATACTTTCGGAATGAAATTTTCCAAGCGTTATCGTTATTTCACTACCGACTGCAAAAGAAAAGACAGTATGTCCAGGATTTTATGAAACACTGGGCAACGAGTACTCTGAAATTCGGAATCCAAAATGCGAGCGAGTCGGAAAAAGTTGTTAAATTCGAACCGTGGAGGGTTCCGAACTTTAGCCTCATTTATCACCATTGTTTGGATTTTCGACAAGCTGAAAGCACTTTATTAGCCCGTTAATAATACCTTTTGTAAATCATGGTCCGCTCCCGTACTTCCTCCGTGTAAAGTTGCGCAGACATCGTCCAGGATAAGAAACAAACCGGGAGGTCTTTTGCCTTCGAGTAAGTCAACCACCACAGCATTGTTAAAATAATCTATCGGTGTCCATCTTATATCTTCGGCGACATATTCTTCCTGAAATAATCGGATGAACAATTTAACGATAAAATACGAGAAGAGCGATCGTCACGTGTCCGACGCTTTGCTTTATAAATTAATTTCGACTCTCTTTCGGTCATAATAATGAACTCGCTCTAAATCACGGTGACATTATCTTCTCGTAAGCTCTCATAATTCCCTACACGCAAACATCATGTTCAGATAGAAGACTTTCTCTCACCAGAAGTAGATAGTCCGTTATTATTAATTTCAATCCTCGGAGCTTATACGGTAGACTGGGTATCGACGAGTTCTCTATAAATGGATCCTAGTAATGGATTGCATATTGCCAGAGACGTTTCGTTGACGGTACGCATGATCGATGACAGTTTCCAATCCGTCATCGATACGTTTTAGGATCAATTGCGTATATTAACTCGAAAAAAATCCACCGGGCCGGTGACGGATTACGCACCGCGGTGCGCATAAAATTCCAAACAGAAACCGCACGAGGGAATAAAATGCAGACAGAAGTCGGCGAATAAACATTTAAACAAATTCGGGGAGGGATTTCGATCCCGTTTCGTTGAGCCAATGACCTCTGGTATCAGAGATGGATTTATTAAAATTCGTACATACACGCGTTTTCGTAATCTCTGAACAGTCGCGTCCTCGAATTTCAGCCCGCTCCGAATTGCGTTTCGGGCTGCAAACATCAAACGCAATCACCTACCGCACGAGTACCGCGGGGCAATAAATCGATCCCGATAAAAAATATAGAAATAAATAAATAAATACAATCACGGTGCACCGACCCCTGGTACTCGCCAACCGAAGCGGTACCGGACACCTGCATCGTTACTGCACCGACTCCTACATGTCGTTCCAAAGAAGGTGCACGTCTGGAGAAAGTCGTCCATAATCTCAATTTTCGCCTTTTTCTATCCTCTATCCGATAAGTGCTTCCTCCTAATTCCTGCCGCTCGTGTAAAGCAGGAAATAGCCACGGTTTGAAATATACTCTCGAATATATGACGTATGTACCTAGATAAGGAATTATTAAAAAAAAAACCACAAGTTGATAGGATGTGCCTCGTAAAAAAAAAACTCATTGAACCAATGAAATATTTTCTTAATTCCAAGAATAATTATTTCACTAGGATTGTCATAATTCCGAATAAACGTCGCAACCAATTAATTCCAGTTTATTTAAGTGAAATAATGATTATTCGGAATATCTCTTTGGAACATTGATCATTTTTTCTCAGGGTGCCCAGGTTGATTCGCATTAGTCATATCGAGGACGTTTCATTGGAGAATTTCTGCGTAACGACGAGATTTGTCTCGGTCTTGCTCTCGGAAAAAGTGCAATTGCTCGGCAGTATTTCAGGTTTAGATTCGCCAATACTTCCATGGCACGATCTCACGTATAACCTCTCGACGAGAACCCGATCGGCCGACTATGGGCCATAATCCTTGGCGTGTGTCGTGATTTATTCCGCGCTCACTCGAGGCAATAGAAGGGAAAGGCTTATTGCGATCGCGTCATTTTTCGCGTCTAGCTCGCCGTCGGTCTGCCCGGATATTTTCACCGGACTCGTTCGAGACCGGTCGGCGGGACTTTTAAATCGAAACCGCGAAACAGCGTAATCGAAGGAACTGGATTAGGCAACCGGTCGGTCATGAGTGCTCATGAAGGATTGGGAGGGGAAAACTCTATTTTGACGCGATTTCCGTAACAACTGGAGTACAAGCGAGCGAGATTGGCGGTCGACGAAGATTAAACCGAATTAGGAGGAATTAGAGGGAATTTTCGCTGAACTCGCCGACCTCCGAGTAGAACACTGCGAAATGGACCGAGTTAGGCGACGCGAGGATCGAAACGGTGAAATTCTGTTTCTATTTCATCGGATCGAGGGCGAGGCGGATAATCGGCAAGAATTCCGGAGGTAAACGTGCTCACGTGGGACGTACACATATTTTGTATCGGTACCCGAGACTTCGAAGGTACGATTTCACCGGCAAAGTTCAAGACGGTTCGGTCGGTTCGACTTCCAAGTACCAACAGCTGATTGATTCATTTCTCGGCTAAACGAGTCCGTTTACTCGGAGCTTTATTGGTGAAATCGGAGGTGAATCAAAATGATGAGACTCGGTCGGATGATTTCTTGATAATCGATGTCGATGGTCTTTAGGGCCGATCTTTAGAAGAAAGTAAATTTAATGATTTAATAATATTTGTAGGGTTTGTCGGGAGGAATAAAATAGATTTCCTACATACGTTGGGATGAGCTCGCCGAAGCGGCGAAATTGCGGTGTGAAGTCGAGCTCAAGTGGAATTTATGCAAGAGCATTGAATACGGGGTACCGATTCGATATCACTTACCCGTCGCAAATTGTTTTTCGGGGGAATTATTTCAACGTGGGAAATAATTTAACCTCCGGATACGGCTAGGTGATAAGTACTACAGTATTGCTGCAACATCATAACACCGTATATCGATCTCCTCGGTCTATTGTTTCGGTGGACACGGAACAATACATTTCCGCGGGGGTCCAGTGAAATCCCATTATTGCATCCGGTAACTCAATAGCAATTACTTGACCGGTCACTTTTTATGGACCCACGCAAGTATAAAATAAAAGCGGCTCCGGCTCCCACGGTATTAAATAAGACCATTTTACCATTGATAGGGCCATGAAATTGGTAAAGTAACGATAACGATTTAACAACCAACGGGGCCGATCAAATTCACGAATTCAAATTACGGCATACTAACCAGGGGCATTAAAAAATACAGCCTACAAAAATTCAATTACTCGGCAGGAGTAAAGAACACCCTACCCAGAAACCAAACAATTATTTCCGATTTTTGTGGGCAAGAAAATCTAGGCCTATTCCCAAATACCTTTATAACACCGCGGTTAACTAAACTCCGGTATGGTCACTAAAAGAACAACCGAAACTTTCCTCTTTACATCACGGATCTCGTGTTGTCCAAACAGGTGATTTCGTTAACAAATAATCGGAGATTTTCCCCGAGGTCGTTAGAGACCGGTCTCAGCAGCTTTTTCTGTCATCAAAACCGCGAAACGTCGCAATCGGGCCACCGATTAGGTAATTAGTGATCGTGGTCATGCATCGAAAACTAAACAAAGAAACTCCGAGAAGCCTTGAGCAACAAATAGAGGGCTATCTCGAGAAGCGATAGGTATCGCCGATTGCTTCATTGGCCATGGCACTGGTGTCCGGAAACAAAGTCTCGTAGAACCGCAAAGAGGAAGGTCCGATTAAAACGATGGAAAGGAATTAGCAGGCGCTAATAGACGCAAAGAACATCGTGACGTAACTTCTCTGTCAGGCCGATGATAAATAGAGGCTGTTCGCAACACGAAACGACCATCTTCCTCTCGATTGTAGGAGAGTGGGTGTCGTAGAGCCATTAGTCTCCCGTTGCGATTCTCTACAGGCGATATCGGTCTTATCCGGAAAATGAACATCGACGCATTGCGTCCAATTTAGATTATGGCCGAAAAAAAAAAATATCCGCCACGATGCGGTAAAGTGACGAAAGCCTCGTAACGTCGAATTACACCCTATGGTTTAAAGAAATCCGGAATTATTGCGTTTATTAAAATTAATTACCGTGTTCCCGCGTCGAGGTTTCTTGTCTCGCAAGAAATGACCGTGATGATAATTTCAAGTTAACGGACATCGAGTTTCCTCCAATTCCTCGGGAGATAAGTGCGAGGAAGGATGTATTTTACTCCGTAAATGCAGGGTGTAAACTTGTCTTTACCTCTACATTTCCAGACGGATGTAGGGCGCGGAAAGAAATATGGAGGTTGGATCGTTTTTCCATTGAGTGTCGATCCTTCCGAGCCATTGATTACGACAAGGAGACAATTTTTAATACGTTCACCAGAAGCTGTCCCGAGAGAATCGGCTTTCTCCACGTACGGATGCAGGGCTTATACTTTGACAAGAGACCGGGAGAAGTAAAGGCAGAAAAACCAATCGGTAAATTACTGCTCCACGGGACAAAGAAGAACTCGTTTCCTCCTGACCGATCTCGCGGCAATTTCTTGGGTTCCTTCCCGTGGCTCATAAATACGACGTAGTCAAATAGACCGATTCCGCTGCAATTAAAAAGAAGCAAAGTCATACGGAAAGAAAAAACCCGGCAAGAAGGGAACTCCCGTCTCTCCCATACCGAAGGTTTTAAGGTGATATGAAAGTGCCATATATCCATACCAAAAAGTCAGAACATTGATAAAACTTTTCTCCAAACTGGGTGGAAGCGCGCGATGCTGGTGAAATTTTATTTTTTCCAATAAAAATTTCTATTTATCTAGGACAAGATCGAAAAGGGCATTATTTTCGAAAAATGAAATTTCACGAGCATCGCGTTCTTCCTTAGGGCCTCCATAATCGCGTGTTTCGGATAAGTTCCAGTATGGAGAAAAGTTTTTAAAAATATTTTCAGGCTTTGACGTATTTAGAATGATCTTTTCGTATCACCTTAATATCCCGAAAATAGGTCGCAATTCGATACGTTTCATCGCGGGTGTACGAGGGCGCGAATCTTATGAAAGCCCAACGAAGCTCGTCGCGTCCTCGTCGAGCACATTCGCCCTGGCGGAAAAGATGGCCGACGAGGAGCGCGCCGGGTCGTTCCGGGACTTCCTTCCTTCCGTCGTCGCGGTTCCGCTCCGAATCGGTCTCCCCGAGGCGCGACGAGGACATCTCGTTGGGTTTGGTTCGAAAAGAGGAGGCCGAGTCGCACGGCCGCCGGCTAGGCCTTTCTGCGCGGTCTAGTTGCGCCTATTCGTCCACGCCGGGAAGTGGCACGATTTTTCTATGCCGAGCCGGGGCCAACCCAACCTTACTTTTTGCCCGGCCGACCCGTTTACCGATCGGTCTATCGACACGACAAGAGGGGAGCGAAAGACCGGCCTTTTCCCATTTTTCGTTCTCCCCTGGGCGTCCGTCTTCTTGCGCGACGCAAAAGGCGAGCGCCATTGCGGGGCGCCGAAAAGAGCAGAGAAATATTTCCTCCACTGGTCGGCCGGAGGAAATTAGCAAAGCGCCGGAGAAAGCGAGGATTAGAGCCCGAAAGAAAATCCAGAAGACTGGTCTAGCTCTTGTTTCGAGGCTCAATGGCGACCCGGAGCGACGCCTCCTCGAAACCGGAGCAACGCCCGGCGTTTCGGCTCGGTGAAAGTCTTCCTCCTGTCCTTGGCTCTCGTTTTTTAGGGAGAGCCACGGATATCCGGAGGTACAGACCGGCAAATGGGAACGCGTGAAAAGCAAGCGTTATTTCTAGACCGTACCGGGGTGTTCTTAGGTCGGCACTTGGAACTTCCTTCCCCGATTCTCTGGAGTGGCGGCTCAGAAAGTAACGCGCTACGCTCCACTCTGGAGTTTCAGAATCGGGCTCTTCCGTTTCTCGAGGTTTCGGCCACCTGCTCTAATCGTCGATACTTCCATCGAAGCCGGCGCGAAGAAGTCCGGGGAAAAGGTTTACGATGCTCCTTTCTGCTCGATGAATTACCACTAAGCGCCGCAAGTACGATTTTTAGAGCCGACTGTTATGCCGCACCAAAAAGTCGAGAACCCGCAACGATCCTTTCCTGTATTCTTTCCGATTCGAAAGTGGAGACCGAATCGCCACCACTCGTGACCGTAAACGATAAGGGGCGCTTTCTTGTCGGATATTACCATATCTGGCGGGATTTGTTCGTGAACAATAATTGCATCCCGTGCATCCCCGTTCGACCGTAAATGAGAAAATCAGAAAATCGGTATTCCGGGATCACTTTCCCCAGTTTGCTGGTAAAAGTAACGCGAGGCATCGGAAATACTATTCCTTACGGGGGACAAATTAGCTTCAGGTGTAATTACCGTGCGATCTAAATTTTTTATTTTTATTCCGACGAACGGGCTTTTTATGCGCGCCCGCCAATGTCGCACATGGTCTGCCTTGGATTTTATCGTTGTTCCCATGTACCTTGGTCAATCACGGTTTACTTCTACGTGTCAATATTTTATTCTATTTATCCGCGGTCGTGTCTACGGTTACTCGAGAAGCGGACATTGAATCGATCTCGCGGCGCCGACCGATATTGAATTATTAATCTTGAGCCGATCCACCTAGATCCTAGTAAACCCAATTCGTCGATTAAAAAACCTGGTCTCACTTTCAGAAACGAAGGAAACTGGGATCATTTTAAGTAAGAAATCCGGGGACTTTCGTTTCGTCCCCCTCCCTGGCTCCGCAAAGCAATCGAAGAAAAGTTCGGTAAAACATCGTAGAAAGCAACGGAAACGTTCTTACCCAGGCGATGATCTCGAGCTTAGAAATTGACGGAAGAAAATCTTCGGCAACTGGCAGGACGGATTTGTAGATAGCGTGAGATTTATCTCGGGGAAAAGTAGAAACCATCCAAAACGAAAAAAGGAAATCTCCCTCTTCGATTATCCCCCCCACGACTGATCGTCAATTGCCACGCCGGGCTTACCGAAATTGAATAATTGGTGCCAACCGTAATGAACCCTCAGACGCATAATTAAATTCTTACTCTCTTCCGGGAAGACGACATATGACACAGGGAAATATTTTCACTCATCCCGTAGCTTGCGCAATCCCGAGAGGACGGGAGTACTCGTGGGGCGCAATTGGACACACCTCGTTACATCAGGAGACGAAAGGGTGCTTCTTAAGGGCGGAATGATAATACGGACAGGGTCAAAGGAATTCCTCAAGTGCGAGTTGAAGTCGTAAGGCGACCTGGCACTTCTTTGAAGTGCCGGGTTAACGGGTGCGTTACCATCGGCGTACATATTTATCTGGGATCGCGTTAACGAAGGAAGAGCCGACTAATTGGAGTAAAGAGACATCGAGACGAGGCGGCCATGAGAAGCGGGCCCATTGTGGGGCGACCCGACATTTTCTGGGTTAATGGCTGCGGAGATCGAGAGGCCGCGTCTTCCGATCCTCTTGTTTCCCCCAATTCACGAGATTCGGGTCTAAAAAGAGACGGACGGGGCATAGGGCGAGATTTTAACCGAGGGGACCAAAACTCGAGCCGAGACCAGGAACGCCGCGAAAGATGGACGGACTCGGTTAATCCCACGACCCATGGCCGCGGTCTTCGAGTTCCTGGCCTTTTTAACGAATCACGGGAGAGTTGGGAAGAAAAAAATTCCTCCCCACTAGGGGAAGAGAGATGGAAAGATTACTCCTAGAGATGGGATTTCTCGCGACGGTAACGGTAACGCCGGTTTCCTTACCTTTCAAGATTTTGACCGTCTCGTGGAATTACGCCGAAGAGGCGCGCCTAGCTAATCGCACTCGGGCGCTAATGGCCACTTTATTCTACTACGCTACGTTAACAACGAAATCGTTCTTGCGCTATTCCGCTGAAAAGTGCGCGCCTCGGCGCGGAAAATGTGGCCGGTGCAAGTGAAACATTAATTGTGCTAGCACATTTATAGTAACGGTACAGATCTGCGGCACTAACCCGTAACGGTGACACGATTCTCCACTAATTTTTCCGCAAGATTAAGCTCATAGAGTTTAGTCCGGGGTGATCTGGAGAATTGTTCGGCAAGATCCAATGTTTTTATTTATAAAAAAAATTACCCAAAGGTCGCCCTGGATTTTACCCTGGATTTAATTCGGCGTCACGTGGCGAGTTTCTCGTTTTAGGGTACCGGTATTATAAAACGACGTCTCCTGTCAACATTTCGAGTCCCTTTTATTAGAAAATCGCGCCATTACCCGGTATAAAGATCCAAGCCAATTAGCCGGGGTTTTTTCCCAGCAGCCGTTCGCGACGTCTAGCGTCAAACGTCGTCGGATTTCATTCCCTTTACACTCGCATTTCATGGCGAGCAATTGAATGGGATCGGCCCGTGGATTCGTCGAATAGAAATCAGAACCCGGGGGAGTCTTCGATAATGGGATCTCGGGAGAAAAGTCATCCTCGGCTGTCGGACGAGAACACAAGAGCCGACCTCGCGAAGGGCGGTGCGTGCAAACGATCGACACAATCGGCCGATTTGCAATCACTTCCGGTACGGGGGTGATTCCTCAAAGCTTTGAATAGCCGTTAGCGTAATATCGAAACGAGCAGGAGGTAAAGAGAGTTGTTAAGTCGTCGGAACGATCCGCCGATTCGCGGGATCCGCGAGATGAGATCGAGGGCATCCGCATCCGCCGCTTGCCTATCACTTATCAGCGACTAAACGCGATCCGACCCCGAGATATATCGACGCCGATTTATTATAGGATCTGCCGACACTTACCAGTAACGAATAACCGGAATCGCGCATAAGTTCGGCCTGAAATATTGACTAATAATGTCGACGGCGAAGACGAGCTCGGCGGGCATGTAATCGACTGCCGGGAATTTCGGGGTAATTCAGGGTTATCGGATACGCATCACCGCGAACCGATTACCTCGATGCGTGTCAAGCGGACCAGGGAAATTGAAAAATTTCAATCATGGGCCGATATCTCCTCGAATTATACGGGAGGTGGTATATGATACATGATGAATAATAAACAAGAGAGAGGTGCGCGCGTCATTGCCGGCGACGCTGTTACGGAAATATCGCGATATCCGGTGTATTAAGTGATAAGCGGAAACGGTGTCGAATGATGCGCGTTTGCCGGGAAATCATCGGGGAGCCGCGGAAAATGCGGATCCTCCAAAGAAGGAGAGAAACGACGAGCGACGCCGTTGCCCGACACGTGGGGCCATTTTGTGATATTTTCTTATTTACTTATATTTTATTTTCCGGCAGATAAAGAGTGGGGAAAAAATCTCGACACATTGTTCGGATAAAAACGAGCGGTTTCGGGCAGGCACGATTCGGGGGGCTAGGGAGAAGGATGCCTATAAAAATTGAAGGAAACAAGCGCCCGCCTCTGTTTGGCAAGATCGAATGTAAATACTCTTGGCACGTCTCGGTTTTATTTCCCGAGCCCGGCCTTTGGCAGATCTTCAGTGACAGCCGCGATCGGTCTTGGCAATCGGTACAATATATCTCATTTGCTGCAGGATTTGCGGAATAAAACCCGGAAATCAGGCGGGAGGAAAAACGGACCCGTCCACGTGGGGAGGGCTGGAAATTAATCAAAGAGCCGATCGCTCGGCATAGCAGAAACCGCTCGTTAAACGCCGCGGAAGCAATCTCCCCGGATCTATCCTTTCCAACGTTTTCCCCGACTCCTGCGACCGCGAAAGGACTAAACCCCCATTTCCCACAGTCAAATTAGCCCCGAGTATAATAAGACGCGAGTGCGCACCGCGGACAATCGCGGAAAAGCAATGCGGTTTGTTTGCGGAGGCATGCCATCGGCATAGGCCCTCCTTGTACCTATCCATTAACTCGACTTATCTATTCGTTCCTCCTCTGCATAAAATAATTGACAGGGGTTGCAAAAAAAAAAATTAGTTAGAATTACCGTCTACAGAGCGAGGGTGGTAGGAAGAATTCCAATGACATTTCCAATGTGGATTGAATTCCCGAAGTTCTACCTTGTAAGAGCACGATCCAGCCGAGATCCGAGTTCTGGCTAAACAAATTATTTAGCTCCAATGGAAACCTCGTTAGTTCCGGTCAAACTTTCGTCATTATAACTAACACTAATTTCCCCCTGTTTCCTTGTCAATTAACGAGGGAATTCCCCCGGCAGGAAGAATTCCTTGCGTATTCCTTTATCATTGAGCCAGGGGGGACTTACCGTAACTTTTAACGCCACTTCCTCCCGTGTCTCTCGGAGCATGTAATAATCACATACCTCCATCTTTTTCCAGCTCCCCCTCTCTCTCTAAAAATGAGCATACGATCCGGTAGTCCCCGAACAATGAACAATGCATCGCGATATCCCCCCCGTTCCCTCGTTTAACTGCATTACTAAGAGGTAACTCTAAATCGAGACGCCCTACTTCGTCGGTTGACATGTCAATCCTTTATTTAGACGTCATGGGAGCTCGCCATTCCGTCCGCGACGCTTTCCGATCGGTTCCTTCCCCATAAAAAAATTACCCCGAGGTTCCACGGACATGTCGATCCCCGTTGATCGACAAAGATCCACGGGAGAAATCCTCGTCCATTTTAATTTCTAACAAAAACGTGGGTAACGATCGTCCCAGCCAATGGTGTTTATTTTCACCTCTCTTCGCCATGGTCCTTTAATTATCGTTCTCGGGGAAAAAGAAAGGTGGCCATCAGGAAACCGGGCGGAAATCTCGATCGCGACCGGAAGAAATTAGTCACGGGATCTGAGAAAGGTCGCGAAAGAAACTCTCCTCCACTTTCCCAATTCTTTGTCACCGAGGAGAAATTAACCCGCGTTGGCTGCTATTTTTCAGGCTGAGCGGTCTCGTGCTAACGCCCGAGAGGGCTTCGGGACAATTATACTTAAGGTCCATTACTCGATTAGGATACGACCTGGCTAGAAAGTCCGGACATGGATGAATGTACGTGCCGTCACTTTCTTCGTTAAGTAACCGCGTTTAATATAGCACGCGTGTTATATTCGTACGTGACGGCGATGCAAATCCGCGATAGCCGTACGTTGTCCCAGTTATGATAAAGACATTTCTCGAGCGAGCCGTAAGGAATCGCGATGTACTTTCGACGACAGTAATGTCGTGGAAAGACGTACCCCCTCTGTACCCGGGGCTTCGTATTCTCCTCACGAAGGCTTGTAAGAGTACACCGGCGAAATTCAGTGCATCGCTTATGGTGGAGTAACAGTTGCGCCGGTAGCAATGAGCGTTAGCTGCATGTCGTCCCATGGATTTACTGGAAACGTAAAATGGAGATCCGCGGTGATTCCGCGCGATATCTCCTCGCGGTATCGCGAAGGTGCAGCTACGCCCGGTGACTGCGAGGAATATGCAAATTAACGCGCCGATAATGCGAGTAAACGTCATTTTTCGCGGGGAATGCAACTAAACGGGTATCCTGTCTCTTCGATTCCGTGCAATGATCGAAAGTCGCCGCTCGGATTCCTGGGATGGGATTTTTATACGATTTTTTATTCCAGGGGAAGCGAGTGATACAATACGGACGTCGGTATCTCGGAGCACTTAAGGGCGCCGGTGGAGGGAGAAAAAAAAATTGTAGAAAGTGCTGCTTTATTAAATTAGATCTTGCGGTATCGTTAAGCGTCTTCTGGAGATCGGTCCTCGTATCGGCGTTGCATTTTGACGTCTATTTATTCCGACCTTAGGCAATGAGAAATGGCCGTACATGTGCTCTAATTTCTTCAGGCATGTAAGACATTCCCGATGCAAAGCTCTCAAGGAAAATCACTTGCGGGTATTTATTCTCGAGAGAAGGCACGATACCGGGTGGAGGTCGGTATCTGCAATCGTTTAAGAATCGTTGCCGAACGGGAAAAACCGTGAGAAAATCTACGGTCGCTCAATGTCATTTATCACAGTCGTTGTACAACGATAACCGTCGCATAATGTCTAACTCGCAATAATCTGCGATTTATTTCTAAATAAAAAAAAACTATGTCACTTCTTGCGAATTTTCGAATTGCAAGTTGCAATTGAACGTCACTTTTGATTATAGCAAATTTTACAGTACAGAGGCGTGCCGAGTCTCGTTAAAAGTGAGAACCATAACTACCATTCGCGCATGGGTACCTCTTTTTTTTTTCCCAAAAAACAGTTCCTCGCATATTGCAAACGCGAGCTTCGACCGAATTCCGGGATCCCGGAACTCTCCCATCCTGCTAAAAAAGTCCGAAAATACGGAATAAGCCCACGGTAAACTGCGGCTTCGAAAAGTTACCTTGCTAATACCAGGAGTCGATTTTCCAGACGAACAAGCTCAAACGTTACTCTCGCAAGTTTTCCGTAATCTAATTTCCCGGAAAAGAAATTTTTTAAATCCACAAAACCGCGAGTACCAAATTTGTCACAATTCCCCACACCACTACCCTGCACCAAGGAGGAGATAAAAATGAATTTCGGATGATTCGTCCGAAATATACAATTTCGAAAAGGAACCGCGCATCAACATTTCCACTCCCCGTCCAATTTTCCCACAGTCCGCGCTTCGCCGCATTGTTAATTTTTCCCGAAAACCCATAAAAACGCTCGCCCATTATATTCACCTCATTAACCAAGTTACGGTCGCGTTAACAGAATTTCAATTAAAAATTTCAGCGGGCCGTGTAGCGATCAATTTGGGTATAATAAACGAATTGGCGGAAGAAAAAGTCGTCCGATTAATCCCGATGAGGGATTAAAAAGTATAAAGGTAATCGTTGATAGCCGTATTAATGAAATTTTGCGGAAGGTCCGGGGCGGGTGGGGAGGGTCGCCGGGGGAGGGGGGCGCGTGCGCGGAAATCGGCCTTCGGAAAGGGACGAAAAGAGCAGATCGAGGGCGGTGGGGATCGAGATTCGAATACCCCGGTCGAGCGCACGCTTATGGCGAGCAGCGAACCGGTGGTGGGAGCGAAGTAGATACCTACTACTTCACTTTGCTATTACATTACCTTCACTCAATCCGGCGGTGCAGTGCACACAAAACCTTTCGATCCTTCGAGGCGCGCGAACGCTCCGCCGAGGATCATGGATCGAGCGATCGAGATCTGCCGGGTGGATCTCTCCCTGTAGACCGAGTAGAGCGCGTCGAGTGATCGGCCGAGAGGTGCCCAGTATAAATTAAATCCCCCGACTAAAAGAAAATCCCGCAATCACCGAGGAAGCGTTTCTTTTTCTCGACTCGTCATCGAGACGAGTCGTCTCGTCGATAGTTCCTCCCCCGGGGAGAGATTCGGTGCCGAGAGTGTCTCCCGAGAGGAAAGTGCGGACCCAGTTTGACAGCAGTTTCCCGAAGGTGAGATTCCACCCCGAAGGACGCACCGAGACAGGTACGTGGATTTCCTGAGAGGAGTCGAGAGCTCTCCTGGCGGTTTATCCAGATTTTTAGGATTTTTCGGGGCTTTTTTTTCTATTTCTGCTTTTCCGCCCGGGGTTTGGTCCCTCTGCTCATTTTTTATTATATAAATCGGGGGAAGGGAGGCGAGGGCTCCATGAGCCGGCAGGGGGTACCTGTCGATTGCACGTCGCGACTCTCGCAGCTGCGAATCCGCTTTGCTCCCGAGACCAAGGCTGGGAGTGAATTTCGCAAAAAGCGCGCGGAAGGGTAAATCGATTCCGCGAGGCATGTCGCGTGTTCCTGGGAAATCGGCGCACCGGGTGCCATGGGATGGCGATCGAGGTTTCTCGTACCGTAGACGAGCCGACGTCCTGGCGAGAAACGTTCAGTGGCCAAATGTGGTTCTAATTAATTTCCGGAAAATTGCCGGGCTAACGGAAGTCGGGAAAAAAGTTGACGCTGCGAGGACACGTCGGGGGGACCGGGGAATTATTTGAAGGATGGAGAATGCGGCTTAGTAAATTAGACACGGTGGATATGTAACGAGTAAGGCAAAGTAAACGTTTGCCGCGCTCGACCGCGGGGAAGATGCCGATTAATATTAATTCGACCGGGTCGCAAATGAGCCGCGATCTAAAGTACTCCGATATAATCAAGTAGCTGTAAAAAATGTCGGTGAGCTATCCGGGGAAAATAAAAATAGTGTCTTAAATCGGACGCGTAAATATTCCAGAAAGGAAATGTCTCAGGTTTGACCCAAGCCCAGAAAAGAGACCCTTCGAGTGAAATAAAAATACGGGGGAATTATTTCGGACCCTGCTAAATCGGTACCGAGGGCCAAGCGACGAAGCACCGCAACAAGTGTGCAAGCGCCATCGGAACAAACGCGGCGGCCTTAAAGTTCCTTTGAAAGTCGGTCCAAAAATAGGAGGAACACCTGGGGCATCTTGACCAGGCCTAAAAACCATCATTAAATCCAGTGCTCCAACATTTGCAAGCCACCGAGCCAGATGGAGTAACTCGCTCGAGAGGGCACGCGGAAACGCGCGCGCTTCGGTTTCAATTAAGCAGCGTCTCCTTACTTGACGTTTAATTGCCAGAACATGGAAATTTATTCGAAGGGGCTGCAAGGGGGAGGGTAAAATCTGAGAGGCTAAAATCGTCGGCGTTGACGAGCAATACACGGAAAAGAGCAGGAACGTCGGAGGATGCGCCAAATCGGGAACGCCTCGGAGTATGTAAATCGGGACCGGGGAATAAATTCGAGCTCTGGGCATCTACTCGACTCGGTGCGGATAATTGAACGGCATTATTGGTGGGTGCGCGGCTTCTTGTTCTCCCCAGGTACCGATGGTAAACGTACCGTAAGATCGTTAGAGATTCACGCGGGGGAATTTCAGCCGCTTTAGTTACATCTCGAGAATTCGAGACGCTCTTCCGTGTATGGGTCGAAGGACGAGTTTCCTCCTGGGCGTAAGCTCGATTACGATATACGGTTCGATGCATAATTAATGAGGCCTCGAAACGTGATCCGAGCTTCCCAAGACCGTGTCGCTGCTGCTTTCAATCATTTCTATGAGCCGCGTTATGACGTGCAGACGACGCCGTTCGTCGGAGGTATCAAGAAAAATTGGCAATATATGATCGCTAGCGCGAAAATTGCCTTGTTTATCGATAATTGCCTCAGCCCGAGCGGCCTTGTAATTCATTCTATTTTTGTCAAACAACCGGTCTTGCGAGGAAGTGATTTCACTGAAAATGCAGGAGCGTACGCGAAGTTTTCAAGCGGTGATTTGATGGAAGACTGAATCTATGCTCGGTATATCTGGGAAGACTGAGGGCCCTGTTGTTTAATTTATTATTACCTACAGACGTGAAATTACGGAACGAAGTATTCTACCGAATATATTGTCGATGCAAAAATGGAGCTTTCGTGTCAATTCAACGTTTCGCCCGGTGCACGAGAATAAACGGAGAGAACTGCTTTGAGAGTTGCGAGTCAAGAAACGAATTTCGCTCCGGGCCCCGGAGAGCGGTTAGTATGACAGTAGGACATTAAACCATGTTCCAGTTTGTAGATGAATTTTATGATTAACCCGGACGTTCTGGATGTCCCAAGCTCAATTAAGCTTCACTCGACCTCGTTGTCCATGATCGATTGGATTCAAGTCGGTGGAAATTAAATGGGAGTTGGCAATCGCGAAAAAGGCCGGCGTAATTGCCGGGTCACGTCAAATCTGCATTAGCTCGGGCATTAACATAAATCCTGAACGTTTATGAAATATTTTTATAACCCTCGCATAAACTGCCGGCTTCGAATTATAACTCATTATAGCGGGTGTCCCATTGTCGGAGAATGCGGTCAATTCCGGCAATTTGTAATATGTGCGACATGTTCACAGGTCGCTGATTTAGCGGCCGTAATAACGATAAACACAAGAACCGTGACGGCGTTTATGCCGTCGTTAGATTATCAAGAGGACGTGTAAATTGTTTATCTCGAAATTCTGACGGGACGCGAGACGGATAGCAAGAAATTACGCGTTAATTATTTTTCCTTGCCGATCATTAAATAAATCCTTGGTTACCTAACAAGAATTGCTACATTTTATAGGCAGCTGATAGATGCAAGGTTCGCAACTTTTCTTCTTTTTTTCTTTTTCTTTTTTTCTTCCACTTTATGAAACTCGATTTCGCAAGGAACGTACAAATCGGGACTATGTTTTATGAACCTAATCGCGAGGTCGATTTAAAAACAATTTGGAATGGCATTAATATTAATGCTTCCATACCCTGACGAAGCGAATTGCGAAGGTTTTGAAACGACAGTACGCCGACCATGACGGATGGAACTTTCTTCCAGAAACCAACACTGAAGTAAACGACGAAAGTAATTCTCCTGGTAATTCGATGCTGTCGAGATGTTTCGCGACATTTAAAAAAAAGGAAAAAAATGGAAAACATTAAATATAAATTGTCGATCTCTTTCACGAGACATTCACTATAAAGGAGTTACGCAACATTCCGGAGCCCAATCGATCCGAGGGAAAAATAAATCGTTCGAAATGAATAATTCCGAAGTTCCCACGTTTAAACCCAACACGATAATTCTTTCCCATTTCTCTTCGCACTCCCACCGTTGAAGAGAGGGAATAAACCTTTAACATCGAGCGCAACAATCCCCCTAATTTTCCAAAGGTTGGCACCGTCCCCGGCAAACCATCCGTGCAAATCCCTCGAATTAAACCAATTCCACAGATAAATGAGCAAGATCGATAAATCTCATTTCCGGGTCGTGCAAAGTGTGTACTCATTCACATAAATTTAATTATAATCGGTTAAAGTGATCCCAGTGATGGATTGCGTTGAAGATTCGCTTATCCGGTTCCCATTTTACCTCTTTTCAGTCCGATAATTGAATCTCCACCTCGTGGGAAAAAGAATCAAATCACGATCGTGCCTTCTCCGAATTCTCTCGTTAATAGCGATGACAATGATTTTTTAGTATTCCCGAGTGAAAAAAAAAAATAGTCCCATGTAGAATACAGCGTGTACATAACTTTATAATTGATATCTACAAATCTGAACGTCCTTCGGGAGGTATCGTCAAAAAATCGATCGCCGATGCCGCGCGTTCGCAAATTTGACTTTTCCGCGCAGACATTGCGCAGAAAAAAAAAAAGGGATTTAGCGGATTAAAGCGAGGCGGTTCAGATTTTTAGCCCGATGTAACCCAAACGTCCCTGATTTTCCAAAGGTCGGCAAAGGATGATTTGCCGCAAATCATCCGAGCAGATGCCTCGAATCGAATCGATTCCGCGTTAAACGGGCTCCGCTTTGCGTGCGAATAACCTCGTTTCGACAATGAATAGAATTTGTAGCAATTCGTGTAAATTTCCTCCCGAGCGAAATAAATTACGGCGTAAACCCGGAGGGATCGGATTTAATGTCAAATACGTTTTTCCTTTTTTTTTTTTTTCGCATTTGGAAGCTGCCGCCCAGTTTCATCAAAGTAGAGTGGAATAATAAGCATTTATCTCTTTTATCGTGAAAAAGTCGACTTGCCCGCAACAAAGAACGGATAACCGCGCGGTGACACAAGCGTCCCTGATTTTCCAAAGGTCGACATCGTTCACGGGAAATCGCCGGGCAGAATCCACGAGGCGAATCAATTCGGCGATAAAGAGGCAGAACCCCGGATAACCTAATTTCCCCCGTGAATAAAATCCGCAACAATTCCGACCGAGGTAAATCCTTCGACCCTGAAAACGAGGTCGGGCCCGCGCGCTTGCATTTTTCTCCATTTTCCTTGCATCCCCTTCAAGGCACCACCTTGACCGCCACACATACGGAATAGAAATCGTGGTCTTACGGTACGCTAAGAAAATAAATTGAAAAAAAAAAAATAAACGGACCTAGTGCGAGGTTTTTCGCATTACGTCCCCGAATCCTCTACCTTGCCCTCCACGTGTACGGAGTGCGCGATCTCGCGAGGCGCGACATTAAAAAAGATGATAAGGAAACGGATAAAATGAATGGACCTCGCGCAAAAGAGGACGAGTGTATCCCTGATTTTCCTCGGGTCGCGGCATCGTTTTTCGCGGATCGTGGCATCGTTTTTCGCCGATCGCCCAAGATCCCCGGAATGGGATCTCAATTCCGCGATAAATGGGCGCGACCTCACGTACGAGTAATCTGATTTCCAGCGTGTCGGCGATGGGGACGCGATACCACGGGGTTTCTGCCGGTGATTCAAAGGCGTAACAAGGTTCGCCGGGAAATTTACGAGAGGCCGTTCGCGTTAAGGTGGAAACATTGTTCCCGACGAAGCCGAGCCCGCGATTCCCCGACGACGGGATGGAAGGAGAGAGAGAGAGAAAGAGAGAGAAATCGCGAGGCGATCTGTAACGAAGCGAGAGGGAGAAGGTAAAGAAGGGGGCCACGAGCCTTGACCACTCTCACTTTCCTGCCGTCGATTTAATCTCCTTGCCGGAGCCTCGTTCCTTGGTCCTACTCTTTGACTTCCCTTATTTTAAGGAAACGCTCCGACCGGACTCGAGGAAACCCCGTCTCCTCGGCCATTCCGCGCGGAAAACGCGGACGGACGTTTCCCTGCCGACGATTTAATCTCGAGATCCGGATCCTCCTTTTTGGTCCTTTGGTAAGACTTCTGACGTTTCGACTCGGCCACGTGGTCGTCTTTTATTTCGGAGCCCCCGCGCTGACGTCTCACGCGGAAATTACGAATCGACGTTTCCTCGTCGGCGTTTTAATCTCCCCAATGAAGTCCCGTCCCTCTCGTTTCTTTCGGCCCGTCTCGACCTTCCTTATTTTATGGAAAAGGTTCGAATCGACCGTGGAAAGACCTGCCAGCTCTACGCGAAGTCCTCCCTTTTTCTTTTTCCTCTCCCTTAATTTCGCGCGAGAAGTGGGAATCGAGATATTTTTGCCTTCTCTCCCGAACCCCATTTCGCGGTTTTTCCTCCGTCTCGGTCTCCTTTGCATAAGGAAAGTGCCGACGTTATCGCGAAGGGTGACGTTTCACGCGGAAAATGCGGACGGGGAGGAATGCGTTTCAATTAGCGCTTAAATATACCTCGAGTGAAATTGTACGAGAAATATATTGGCGATATATTTCAATCATGCCGCGTACGTTAGGTTTAATGGGACAAGCACGATCCTCTGTACGCGCGAGTTGGTCGCTCGGCATGAGAGAAAAGTGTATCGCCGATCTTTCTTTCCTTCTTAAATATCGTTTGACGGGATGGCGTAAACCCAGCCGTGTTATGGTAAAGGTACATCTAGAGTGGGCATTAAGAGTTGGGTAAGTGACGAGTACCTGTATAATGGGGTGTTGCAGAAGTGCACATTTGTCCTGCAACACACGGTATTGCGACACGCGATGGAGACCTGACGCAAGTACATTTCCCACGCCCAGGTCCTTTATCAACTCGAGTTCCATTGGCATTCGCGTTTTCTAAATCCGTTCTGAAACGGAATATCCGATATGCTCCGATTTATCCCCACGATTACGACTCTACGATGATTTTACGATTTTAAATGGAATTCCCATTCGCGGTGATAAAGGTGTTGGATAAAATTCCCCGCGCACCGCGTCAGGATGGGTCGAGTCAATTTCGAAAAGCCCGTCATCCCGTTTGCAACGATCAGCTGTAGGATGTTATTTTCTGTCGTTCGCTCCACGTGGGATGTAATTTACATGACATACGCGATTTCACGCAAAATCGATTCGATCTGGTCCGGGATGAAAATGCTTAACAGAGTGCAAACCTATACCACGATAACGTCCTGTACCAAATCCAACTGCCCCTCGGTGGGCACCTGCAACGATATATGACAATCCTTTTAACCGCGTAAATGATTCACCTGAACCGTAAAAATCGGGCAGTTTTCGGTCCCCTAGCTCCTCGTCACTTTAAAAAGCAATAATTCACAAGACCGAGAGTGGGCTCGAGCAGAATATGAAATTTCCCGCGTCCATCGAACATCGCAGGACAGCATTTATCCACGATGCGATATAATAGTTCGCCTCGGCAGGACCGATAATACTTTCCTCGGCGATATGAAGTCAATACTTCGCCGACCGAGTACACGTCCCATCGATATGACTCACGCCGGGCTCGTTACACATTTACGTAGGACTACGTGGGCCGGACCAGGTGCAAGAGAGCTCCTCCCAACAATCTATCTCCCAAAAAGAACTGACTCTCAAAATATTCCGGTTAAACGTCCCAAACAACTGGATTTCATTCCTCCACCCAAGAGCCATGCTTTGTGTAGAATCAACAGAATTTTTTATCGATTCAACCGAATATGCTCTCTGCCTTTGGAGGGGTCCAGGTGCAAGTTTGCGACGGGGAAAAAAGGGACTGGCGAAGTGTTGACGAAAAAGTCGATCCTAGATATCCTGGCAGGATCCTTCCCTTGCGAAAGCCTCCCCTCGTAGATTCGTATACCGTTACCGCTCAGGCCATCAAAATATCTCGCGTGTTGCACCTCCTTTTCTTTACGGCCTGTAAAACATTCAAAGTAGCTGGTAGGTAGCTGCGATCTTCGGCAGAGCGAGAGATTGCGGGACAGTGGCACCGTTATTCGCGTTATGCCTATTTGTTGGACTATCGGTGAGCCCGTTTCACCGCAAGCATAAAGCTCAAGCTCTTCGGCTTATCCCGTGCAATCCACGTGGCGGATCGGCTTTTCGACGTCGCAGTCGAAACTAACCGTGAACCGCGGCTTCAAGGATGGCCAGGTGCCCCTTCGTACCTGTCGAGCCGAACAAATGGACCGAAAATGTCAATGGTCCTATTTTAACTCCCTTTCTTCCGCCATTCGCCGGTTTTTAGTGACCCTGCCCCTTTAAATCGCTTTTATACGACCCTTGCCCCGTGACAATGGAGACCGACCACCAGAGTTTGATAACGCCCGAGTTTAATCAAACCTACTCCCCGTGTAAAGACAATTAACGCGCGTCGAGTTGAAACTAAAGAGTCTTCGAAAGAAGCCGACGGGATATTTTTTTCATCAACGATCGATTTTATGGAACTTCAAAATAAACCGCTTTTTTACCCATCGAAGCTTGAACCTGGGATCCAGGGGGGATGCAGTCATAACCCAGGCAGTAAAAATCCTGATAATGGGTATTCTGACAAATTGAAATTCCCGCCGGGTCGGATTTTCAGGAATGTTCCCCCGGTTTTTTTTTCTATTTTATTTTATTTTTTTTTAAGTACCATAAAAGCGAAGGCGGACCGCCTACCAATTGCGCTGACGCGCCTCCTGTCGCTCGCAATTGTGGACATTTCCCGTCGAGTTTGAATTTTCGAATAATTGCGAGCAGGGGATATCGACTTATCGGGAATTTGATGGAAGATTTATCTTACGGCTAGCGATTTTCGATTATCGGCTCGGTAGCGAGAATGGTCGCGGCTCCGCTCCGGAAATCGTCATTAACGCGAGGAACCTCGTTCACGGAAGCCGGGTACCTTTAATCTCGATCAAGGCACGCTGGAAGAAAAAAAGGTCCGGATCATATAAGCGGAGAAATCGGCAAATGAGTATATATTTTCGAGGACCGGTCCTCGGGTGCCCGGACGTACGGGAAATGCGGAGAAAGTTCGCGGATCAAATTGTTCGGTCCGGATCGAAAGGGTGATAGGTAGAAGCGAGTCCGCCGAGTCCTTATTAAGAGTTTTACGTAAGCCCTTACATTGTTCCACGTATACGGTGCCGAAATGGCAAAAGGATCCGTCAAAGGATTTCGTCTCTCCCCTGTGATAATTACAGGCCTCGGACAAAACCTAAAATTTCATCTCGAGCACCGTTTATTCCCCCGTCACTCGACCGAGTGGCGAAGCATTGTTTGCGGCATTGATCGAGGCTGCTTGGCCAGAAATCGAAGTTCGAACGGTCGGGTAATTAACTGGAGGATTTAAATGATTTCCCGGGGAAGGGTGGATTTCTCGTTGGTTTTTACGACGGGCAGGGCTTCCCTCGTTATCGCGCCGATTATGGAGCAATTTATGGCGGCGAGGAGGAGTCGAAGAAGACTCGATGGGTGAGGACGAATCCGTCGAGGAGGCGTCCCAATCCGCGGGATTCGCGATCCCTGGAGGGCGGATTCACGCGTGCTCGAGGCGATGATCTTAATTACGACCCCCCACGGGGATGGGGCACCACAATGGAGACGAGAGACCCGAAGTAAAGTCGGATCTTGTCTACCACCGACAGGGAGTAATTTACCCTGAGCGAGTAAATATCGGCGGCAGATCCAATAATCGCTCGTTACCAAGGCGCGAACAATGTGCCAGGAATATTCACGATTGGGCGATAATCGCCTGTAATATTTGGCCGGGATTATTTATCGGGGGACCGAGATATCCGAGATATTTCCCGACTCGGTCTCGACAGAGGGAGGCTGCGAAAAAGTACAATTACTTGTCGACCTCTTTGAAGGCTCCACTCCGGAAGTCGGGAGAGATTCCACCGTGTTGACTTTTCCCCTCGCGGTAAACGTACCTCGAACTCGTGCGATTTTTTAATAAACTTTCCCGGGAAGGTATGAGAGGAATTAATGAACGCGATATCAAAGCGGAACTATTTTCATGCCCCGCCGGTATTTACATTAAAACTATTCGACGTGCTCGGCCGGAATAATTTGGAGAATGCGCGAGCTCGTGCCCATTTTTGGTATATTAATAATCCGGGCTCCGTACGGTGTTCTACATGCGGATAAAAGAATTGCCCGCGGCGTATTGTTGTGTCACATCTCGCACGGCCTCGCTTTTTTCTTTTCCGCTCTTTCACTCCACCCTCTACCCCCCTCTCTATCTATAGATCCTCCCAGCGCACCTTACCGATATGACCTACATAAGGGGAACATCGATCGCACCTGCGGAGACAATCTCGGTCTACCGATCTCAATTGAGAGCAGACTGCCGGTCGCAAACCGCATCGGATGCAAAAGGATCGTCGCGACGAAGGAAAGGGAGATGGACGATCGAACGTCTCGATCTTCGATCCCGATTCCGCCTCGGCTCGGCCCAGAAATGACAAATTTAATCGAAAACTCAAGACCCTGCGGAAATATTCTCTAAAAAAAATACAAGTCGCGGCTTATACTCTTGGAGTATCGAAAAAAAAATTAAATACCAATGGACCGAGGGGAAGGAAGAGGGAATAAAATGTGGAAAGGAACAAAGACGGTGTAACAGGTAACAGGTGGAGCGAGTAATGCACTTCGCGAGTCCGCTCGCATTCTAGTCGAACGAGAGGCTATAAACAATTGGCCTGGAATAACGAGCGATCCAAGAATAGATCAATATGAGCAACGAGAACGGACTCGATTCCGGAATAGATCCGATTTCTCGCGAGATCCCGGGATAGCGACGCGCGGAAATAGGCGCGGAAAAATCGGCGCACCTGGGCGGGATTTAATTTTAATTTTTATTTTAATTATTAACCCCCGAGGATTATCCCATTAACGGAAATCGCGTTTCGACGGGAACGTCAAGTCTCTCCGGATGGGCCGATCGATCGGCTTGAATGCGAGCAACGTTCACTCCGACACGGGGTTCTTTTCATCCTGCGAGCTTGACCGGCGGTCGATCGTGTCAAATTTTCGCACGAATGGCCGCAAGTACACGCTCGACGCCCCGTTCGCACTAAACGTGCGTCCGTGCGTGTGCAAAATTGAATTTCCATGCCCACTCTTGTACGAGCGGGACGATCGGGCGTTCCGTACGCGCGAGTTAATTGGTAGTTGGTTTGCTCGCTCTTGCACGCCCGTGTACGATATGTCGGTTCACGCCGTTTGCGTGGAAGTGCGCGCAAATAAATTACATTTTGTTGCCTCTCGTCCCGCCTTTCACGGCGCGGCGTTAAAACGGGCATTTGGTTAATGAGCGTCCAGCGCGGGAGAATCAATCGGCGGGGCGTTGAGCAGCTTGGTCGGCTCAGAAAGTCTTGCCCCCGAGGAAGTATTCCGTAAAAAAGCCGATTCTCAATTTCATACGATCAACTTTCATCCGGGAAATCGATAGTTTCCATATACGACTGTCAAATGTTGAGCAGGGACGCGAGTTCGCGACCATGGAATAGCTAAAGGTAGTGGCGAGACAAGGAAGTGCGACAGGGGAAGACTCGAGATTAATTCCAGAATTAGCATCAATTTGAGGGGGAAAAAAAAAAAGAAAAAAAATTAGTACCGGTAGTACCGGTAGTACCGGAAAGCGAGGAAATGATCTCGCCGTTTCCGCGGCTCGGCCGTTTCGAGTTCCCAGGTTTCTCCCGGATTTCGAGGGCTCGTCGGTTTTTCCCGAAGAAGAGCTCGCCGCTCCCTCGAAAGCCTGGGAAACTAAGCTCTAGAGTCGCCCCGTAAACCGCGAGGTCCCCCATTATTTCCTCGCGACCGCGGAATAGGCACTTCGATTCGGGTTTCCGACTTTCGCGGGAAAAGAGAGATGCTTTCCTCTGGCGGGCCGTCGAGGGGCGACGCCCTCGGGGTTACTCGATTACATTAATTCGCCAGCCGATAACGGGGAAAGGGCTAATCGGCCGGGGAAAGAGGCACTCCACCGTGGCGGAAGTGCCGACCGGTTCCTCCAGGCACCGGAACCGCCTTAACGGCCGCCTCGAAACTCGATTTCGTACGTCCCTTCGATCGGCGATTCCCCCAATTATTGATATGTCGATTACCTATCTCGAGTAACCCTCGACATAGGAGTGCAAAGAGTCGAACCGCCCAAAGGGGGGCGAGGACTAATTTTCAAAATGCGTGCAATCTACCTCGTTAAACTCAATCGAGAGGGGAATCCTGGGGAAGTAAATTGCGGATTCGCGGTTCTTGGGCTTGGGCAAACACCTCGTAACGAATGGAAGCTACGCGCGGGCACGATAAATACTCGACTCGGCACTTGGCGTAATTCCGCTGTCCGTCCTACCAAGATGCGACTCCACCGTGAAACCGAAACTCGACGGTCTCCTCTATGGATCCGCGTTTACTCTTGTCGAGTCGGTCGTTCGTCCGCTTCCAGTGATGTCGCGGTACCAGGAGAAAACACGGCAAAAAGGAAAGTATCGGCCGAGATGTCGCAAAAGTTTCTCCCTTAGAACTTCCCACGGTATCCTTAACTACCTTGAATGGCTTAAAGTCGCGTTAAGTCCGCGCGAGAAGGGAAAATTGATACGAAAAATGACAATGCCTCGGATCGCAGATACGAGATGGAAGTTCCATGCTCCTGGAAAGTCTTCGTTGAAATCCCGAGATCGCTCTCAGGATTTCCTAATTGGACGAGAGAGTCGTATTTTGCCATACTTGCATTTCGCGAGGAACGTTTCGGGCTCGTCGACGATGCGCGGTTCGGCCTCTGATATGAAAAGTGCCAACGAGTTGACAATGGGAATCTCGACAACGACTCGCGGGCCTCTCGACCCGGGGAAAAATCCATATTTCCAGGATATACCGAAATGGCCCGCGGGAGTCGATCGCGTCCGGGCTTCGATTTTATCGGCCATTTTATTCCCCTCTTCGGTAACGCGTCGAGATGCAACGAGCCACGGGAGGGAAGACTCGGAACCTTCGGGAAGTGCCCGTGGGAGAATCCCAACAACCGGGTACTGTTATCACCGCAAGAATTGTTCCGCCTTGATAGGCGACGTTTTCCTCGCATCTCTTCTCGCTCGCCGTATTCCTCTGTACTGTTACCCCGAGCATATTGGTACTTCGTATCACCTCTAAACGGGTTTGGTTTACGGGCAAAAACGAGGTGCCGTTTATCCACTTCGCGCCTCGCAAGAATATATGCGAGAGTATGACCCCCAGGAATAAAGATGTACCAGTTGCCACTTAGAGACATCTCGCGTTTCCCCGACCTCTAGATAAAAAAATCCCGCTCCAATGTGCACTTCTCGAAGGATGCGTCTCCTAGGACACGTCATTTATGAATTATGGAAATGACTTTTCAATCCCATCCGACTTGGCAAGGACCTACTCGATGGACGCGATCGCCACGTGCGTCCACGTTGGCGCTCTCGTTAGACCGAGCGGTGAACGTTCACCGGGGCAACGAATGCACTTGCACTTTTTAAGAAAACCAGTTACCGCGGTAAACCGCATACCTGGAGAACTCTATAGGTGTATCGGGGCAAACCGCACCCAACGGCGGGCAGGTGTCAAATGGACGGTGAAAAAGCTGGTCTTCCGTTATTCCCTCAACGGGTCAGAGGAAGAACTCGACGACTAATGGTCGCCGCGTGGGTCGTCGTTCCAGAGCGGAATTAACAAGACCTATTATCACCTTTTCTCTATCTCGACGAGCCGACACCGGAAACCGGGCGGGACCATACGCGGAAGTGCCGTTTCTTGCCCCGGAAAAATCGAACGCATTAAGTGAAAAGCTGCAGCGAACGAGACACGCGATCGTTTTGTAATAAGTCGAGCTACATAGCAGCGTTATGGAGAAACGGATATGCCCCCTAAAATAACATTCCCCGGTTAATGTCGGACCGAGTCGGTTCTTCCCAGGAAATGGGGAAATTTTCCCCTTGGAAAAGTAACGCGGATGGTCCGATTGGATTTCCTCATAGGACTCGATTTCCTCCCCATACGCTCCACACCCAGCGGCGAATTCAGGATTGACTGATAAACGCGGACGAAAAGCGGATTAATAGGGTAGCGATCGATGGAGTGTTAATTCGGATGTTTGGCAAACCGTGAAGCCCGTTTCCCGGATTTCCATGGTGCACCAAATATCTGGTTAAGGAAAGTCATTCGGGGAGTCGGTGATTTCCAAAGCTAGCCATTAACGAAGGAGTCGTGCAAACAATTTCGGTTTACTATCCTTTAAATCGTCAAATTCAGGGTCGAGGGGCGGTTGGATCAACTGGTGTCCAGTTGGCAAAAATAACGCAAACGGTTTCGTCTAGCTGCGAAATATCGCCAGGTGGGGAATTCGAAATCGGCGAGGGAGGTGATCAAGAAGGGTGGAAAGGATTAATTGGACTCAGGGTCGGCAGAGTGTTAACCCTTTGGGGTCGATGCCGCCACAGTGGCGGCATTCGCAAGTCGTCCTAGAAGTCGCCAGGCTGGCGGCATGATGTCAATGATCATGAAACAGCTTTCTGTAATTTGTACATATAAATTTGCTCCGACCAGAGTACTCCCATCGGAGAAATTTGCCGATCGCAAAGGGTTAATACGGTCTCGTCTGGCCGACCACGAGGCGTTTCCTGGATTCGGGTCAAGCAGGGAATATCCGGTTAACGAGAGTCATCGGACGAATTAGAGTGTTTTCCAAAGGCAGCCACGAGGCGAAGGGTTCGACGTGGTGCTCGGAGTAACGAGAGAGCTCGACTCGAGGAGTTCCCTTCCGGGCTGGGAATCGGAGCGCCGAGATCGTTAGCAGGGCGAACGCTCGATGTTTCTCGGCAAACAAAAGTTCCTCCGTCTAATAACCGGTCGCAGGTTAACGAGCGGGAATATAAACTGGCAGAAAGAAATTTCAAAGTCCCTAGGCCCGGGCGTTCCACTCGCCCGAGGTAACGAGGTTCGATCGAACTTCCCGCTCGATGAAAAAATCTGTGGCCGTGACGCCTTGGGTTCAAAGGATCGAGGCAAAGGCGAGGGTATTGCTTTGCACGGGATCTAATGACACTTCGGGACCTCTGGACCGCCGACCTCGTCTTTCTCTCCTGATTTTGCAAGACGACTCCACCCAACGGGGCGGCCCTCGTCGAGCGAACCTCGCTCAATCGTGGCGCCTTTAACGCTCGAATATCAATTTCCTTCAATTTTTGTCCGCTATATTTTCCACTGGAAAAACAAAAAAGATTAGTAAGTTAGTCGATGTGCAATGCATCCCTGACGAGGTCGCTCTTAACCCTGGATGATTATAGCTGGTGCCCTCGTTATTTATTAATTAACGATGGGACGTACGAGGACGTTTCCTACTCGCGGTAATCGCGGAGCAATCTGGTCTCGATTTGGTAATTTGAGAATATCTTCGTACACTCGCTTTTTGAGGTCATTAAAGATTCGCATGTACCCGGGTTAATTCGATGTCTAACATGCTGGGCTATAAGGAGATTCGATTTTGTCTCATAATAGGAAGCGATCAGTCGTTGTTTTAGAACTATTAATTTTATAAAAATCGAGGAGGGACGGGAACCGGGAATTACGGTTTACCGCAGTTGTTACCGCTGACAAACCTCCGCTGCATAAATTACAATACTACCATTAAGCACAGCTGTGTATGTCATAAAAGCGATATAATGGATCGCGTGCCGTTTAATCTCTCCCGTTATCGCCGCAATAATTGTAGGCATCACTGCGGTTCAAGATCACGCGGATAATTTTCGAATGGGTTGCGCCGATGATAACTAAAACGGGAAATAATTTCTCTGTGTATAATTAACGCGTCATTGTTGCCTAAACCAGATTAGCGAATGTCAAAGTAATACACGCGAGCGACGATTGGATCAAAATACAACAATCGATAATTTGTTTCCGTCAAAAAGTGCACGCATCGTTGCCTCCGATTTTATGCGGCCAGAAAGTGCGGACGATCGTGCGGAATCGCGAAAGGCCGATTGCTCAATGTCTCGTTAAAGGATCATTTCGAAGACACGTGCAGACTTCTTGCCAAATTGACCCGACTGGCCACCGTACATATGTACGATCCATTATGTAAGGACAAAAGAGAAATTGTAACATTTTTTTTTCTCCCGCTGGCCCGTAGTACGAGCTGACTTTCACCGCATTTAATAACACGTTGTTTCGCCTCCGCGCGATTATGTATATCACCTTCCGTGTATGCGAGTCTTGGGAATGCTGGACCGTACGAAGTGTGTTAATTGCACTTCTAAGTAACATTAACCGAGGAAGGTTCTCCGAATGGTAAATTGAAGGACAGGATGCTTAACGATACTCGTCCACATATTACGAATCACATAATATTTCAGGAAACCGCGTATAATATTGCACTATTTCTAAAAGTCTCAATTTAATTGGTCCATTGTTCCAGAATGACGAGAAAAATCTGCAACTGGCCATTGTTGTTCGTCCCGCTGGTGGAGCTCAGCCTCTCGGCCGTTGTGCTCCCAAGACCACCGTCATCGCCCAACCACATTCCAGGAGATTTTAAAACGATCGAGCCTAAGTTCTACAACGAGAAGGCCTTCTACTCGCAAAACACCAATGTCGAGAAGCCCGAGACCGACAATTATAGTCTCCTGGAAATTGAACTTCAGGGTACGGACCCTAATGTCATGAATCTTCAGGGTCTCCTGCAAGCGGTCCTGAAGCACGACGTAGTAGGGAATGAGTCACGGCCCAATCCGGAAATCGTGCCCAATTCTATTCTAGGAGTAAGAAACGTCGGCCCGGGAACAAATTTCCGTACGACGGCGTTCACCGACGTGGAGGATAAAAGTATTTTACTGAGTCCCCTGAGAATCCGGGATCTCGACGAGAAGCTCTACTATCTGAAGACAGGTAAGCCCAAAGTCTACGTAAATTTGCGCAGCCGCGGCGGAAGTTTCCAGAGAGACTCGACCGCCAGTCCCGAAGATGGATTCCTGAGATCTGCCCAATTTCTCGACCGCCAGAAGGAGAAATTGTTGGTAACAAAGAGCTACCGTCCAAAGAAATTCTACTCGGACCGTGGGGACATCCTCCCGGACGAGGAAAGTTACGGCACCCAGGAATATTCTACGAGAATGATGAATTTCGCTCCTTCCTACGACGCCGAGGTCCAGTCTACCACCGAGAGTTCGATGGTGACTTCCAGTGAACTTCCGAAACAGATACCGGCACCACCAAGCAGGAATCCTAATCAGGCTTTGCTCGCCCAAACGACGCCCGTGCAGAAGTACGCCTCCCACAGGACCGACATTTTGCCAGGGTACAGATTCCCCGAAGAGTGATTCTCCTAGGAGACAGAAGACACGAAGGTGAAGTGAACGCGAAGTCCTAAAGAATTGTACAAATATGTTTCAACCGAATCTGCGGATGGGTCGATTCGTTGAACCGCGGATAGATTTTCTTTTGATATCGATTAATGTATTCCTCCTCGATGATGCTATCGACTAGAACTGCGGCGGAATTTGCGGGGTTTTTATAATTTAATTAATAAGAACGGTTCATTTGGCGATGATCCAAGCCGGACGAATCGATGGTTGCACCGCAACAATGGATAAATGACTTGAAAACTTACTCCCCTAATTATAGTCGTAGCTGTGATTGGCTTTTCAAGAAGTACATTAGTTTTTAAGACTTACAATACCGTAGAGCGAATCTAAGGAATGCGTTGATGAGTCCTTAATTATTTATACAAATTAATATATGGCTGTACCATAGTAATAGATATTCGAAATGCGTGACTACACGTCCGAGGCAATGTTCACGTTATAAGGGGTCATTATGATATCATGCATTGTAGATAAATTACATTAATGATACAGGGACTATTTTTCATACTATCTTCATGTCATTAATTTTCGCCAATGTATAACTCTTCCTTTTCTCTAGTAGTTTCGTAATCCAATTAAGGTTTCTTTCCACATCGTTCAAATCGAAATTCATTCGTACCGATGATACTTAGATTAAATTCTTATAGATTATACTTTCGTCTATTAATAGGATTCACTCGATCAGCGCATTTTCAATCTCTAGTATAAATTAGCATTGTCAAATTAAATAAATCCGGGCAAGAATGTGAAAAACTTACCTGCTCTGCTTTCAAGGTAAGTTCGATGAAAATTTGTTGCAACTTCTCGTTCACGAAATTTATGCAAAATTGTTCAAAGCCGTTCCTTTCGAAAATTTCAAATCCGTATATGTCCAGAATACCGATGTTAAAACCATCTGCATTTGTTTCCATGGCGGCATTAATTCTCTGCACGAAATAAATAGCGTTAAAGGTGATCTTACGTGTACAGATAATTTTATTACAAACGTCTACGATAGTTGACCTCGTCAATTAATTCTATACTGGGACTTACTTTCACGAGATAGTCGAAAAGTCTGGCATAAATGTCTTTCGCTAACGCATCGCGAGTATAAAGGGCTTGTTCCACATTTAATGTCACATCCACGCTTTCCGATTGACTGCCCCATTTCGATTCAAATTCCCGTGATGTCAGTTTATGCGACAATTGCTCTGCTGATATTTCCAAAAGATACGCGGGAAAGTCCAGAACTGGAATAGAAAAAAAATTAAAGCATTATTCAACATTTTTGAGAAGTCCCTTATATTAAAATTAATATCTTGACTACTTACGCTGTTTATCTGCGACTTGAGAATAATTCCCGTTTTCGGAGAATTGAATATTTCCAATATGCAGTACCCCAGCCACCAGTTTAAAGATATCGGTTACATCACTATCTTGCATTCCCATAACACTCAACGCTGCAAACATAAAATGGAAAACCTTAGGTAATTGGAGTAATAAAGGAACGCTACGTTTCCTCACTATGGATGCCGCTTCAGAGGATAATACGCGCAATTATTCAATTATTCACTGACCTTTTAAAGTCTCCTGAAAGTCCCTCGCATCATTGGTACCATCCACTTTGTGATTACCTCCATAACTTAGATAATTATAATACTCAAGGTCTGTTAACCCGAATTCAGCTGGAAAAAAGTAAAGTGGGTCAGCGTGGTTTCACACATTAAAGAGAGAGAAAAAAAAGAGAAGTACATCGAGACATACTTTAGAGCACGTAAAAAAAAAAATTAAAATCCAAAATATAGAAAATTGAAGCCGTGAAGCAGATGTTACAAGTTAAGGTGGGTAACTCGATATGACAGGACGTGCTAAAATTAGGGCTCATCAATTTGCGAACTACGATTCGCTCGCTAGAGTACAATTATTAAGATATTACGATGTACTTCTGCCGTTAACACGGTTATAATAATATGAATTATGCTCTCAACTATCCCGCCCGTTTGCAAAACCTACTTTTCATTTGATGATTGGCGCCGGTAGTGAGTTGATAAAAAATATGGAAATTTCTTTCTCCTGGATTGTGGCACGTGACTCGGGATTTCTCCAGCAGGAAATTCGAGATTTTACCGCCGTTAGGTTGACCTCCAGCACCGAATTGCATCTCTACGTACTTCCCCTGCAAACGATAACATTCATACATATCAAGTTTATAGCTCGTAAATATATTTTTCCTACGGCATTCACGAACACCCGGACAAAAGCTGTTTCTCTCTCTAGATCGCGGAAAGTTATTTGCATATCACGCCAAGGTGCCGTGTTCCAGAGGGGAAGTGAAACCGGGCGGATCCGAGCTACGTATTCTAATAAGAAGCAAATTAGCTCCGCTTTCTCATTCTTTTACATGGGCGTAATAAACTCTTCGCGTCACTTGATCCACGCTATTCGTACAAACTGACGTGACGCAATTCTAGCATTGCTGGCCTTAAAAGATACGGTGTACTTATACATCTACGTACAAATCTACTGCTGTTATTATTCCTAACGGTCTTGGCGTTCCCGAAAGCTTCCAGAAGTGGATTTGATTCCAAGATGACGTCCTTCACGCGTTGCACTCTATCACCACCTCCGCTTACTTTAGCCACATAGGACATTATGTACTTTGCTGCCACGGTCTTCCCAGCTCCAGATTCTCCGCTGGAATGAAGGAGAAAAAATTAAATCCAAGTATCTCACGGGACGATAACGCCACATAGGAATTATTATGAATAATCACCTGATGATGACGCACTGACTCTCATTGTCGATCAGCATATTCCTGTACATCTCGTCGGCTAATCCGTAAACGTGAGGAGGATTCTCGTACGGTGCCTGGATAATGTTTCGTGAATCGTTAGTGGAAATTATATTTATTAACGGATTAACGAAATCGGAAGGGACGACCTACCGCTCCTTGGTATATCTCGGTCTCCTTGTCGCCAAAATACGGCATCGGCTTGAACGGGTTGATCGATACGAGGACTGGACCGATGCATGTCTGATTCGGGTTAAGGAAAATGCCTCATTCAATCCATTTACCATCATCCGAGAAAAGACGTATCGATTCGATGGCTCGTGCCGGCGACTTATCGGAGCATAAATGGAATTTGTGTATGGGTTATTAGGTGCCCTAATTGCGGCCGTAGCCGAGCCTTCCGCTGGGCTCGGCCTCTAGAAGATCGGCCCAATTTCAAACTCGATTAACGATACGTTTAGGTACTGCAAGCCTTTTTATAAGCGGGTTACAAGACGGCCAGTCGAGCACGTATTCACACGATGTAATCCCTTTTGAATTTACCGGGCAATGCGATGCCATAAAAAGTACTTACGTAAATCTCCCTTATACAAAAGTCGGCAGCGAATTGCATTAAAGGATCGTTACAAAAAAGAAATACTTCGGTGCCACTGATAGTTTGACTGGACACTCGAGTTTATTTCCGTTAACGATCACGCGTAAAGAACGACGATTTGCGCGTTAGTCACCATGAGCCATAATACAAAACGCTCCCTCTTCCTTTGACTCGATAAGAGGATCCGCCGCCCATTTTGACTCAACGTTATCCATATTGTCTCAACTATTGGAGCAAACGTTGGGCCGAAAGGATACAAAGATGTAGTCGTCCATGTACCGCTTCTTGAGGTTCTCCATAATGGCGTCCTCGGTGACTTTCGGGAGCAGGACCATGTCGTCCACCCCCGAGACCTTGACATTTTGACTTTGCCAGTGGTACACCTGAAACGCAAATATCGGTCGATTAGGAACTTTTCCAGTGGTATTAAGATGAAGAAAAAAAAAAAGGAAAGATGTGAAACGACAATTTATCGACAGGCAGACTCTCTTGCTGCAGGAGTTCTGCCCAGAGAGCGGAGACTCGTCTAGGACGGAACCCGAGTCCTTCGTCAATTTCCTCTCGGGAATGCGAGATCCAGCAAGGCTGGCGACTTTTTCGCCCACGTGGCCACTTGCGTTATTTCCGCCCGGCTAGATCTTATTTCCATCTCGGTCGAGCGAAGCGCACCCACGTTTGTTCAACGACCGTTAAAGATATTCCAGAAAACGCGACGGGATATCTCGGGAGGATTTTCGAGGAGGCGAGAAAGTCTCGTGGGTGAACCCTCTCCCCTCTCGCCCTACATGGTCGGGTGGAATCGTCTCACCCACGACCTCGTACTCTAAAGATCCTCGAATCAATACTTCTAAATTTTTATTTCAAGATCCAAATCCAAAATAAAAATAACCAACACATATCCACATTAAAGACCGACCGTTGAATAATCGTTGGAATTAAAATTCATCCCAGAATTAAAGTTTATCCAGCGATCGATCGTGACCGGAATTTATTCAGGGACTGATCGATTCGCGACACCTCTCGCGATTAAAGCGAATCGTCGCCCGAGTTAGCTGGAACATTTCGTCAGGGATTTAGAGTCTTGTCTCCGATTCCGCCTTCTTCGTCGCCCCCTTTTGTTTCTTCCTTCGATACGTCGGATCGAAGAAACGCTCGTTCGGCAAGATGGCGGCGCACTTTGCAGCTGCCGGCGGAACTGCGGTTAACGAGCAGAGAGTTTCATCGCCTTCCGTGCCGGAAGCGTGAAATCGCATTGGCGTTTAAGAGACCCTCTCGACACGTCGCGGGAGATCCTTTCCGTTGTGCACCGAGTGCCTCCAAGGAAGCCGAACCGAGGGAAATTGTCGCAATTTCTGCCGTTCCCCTCTTTCGCGCACGCCTCCGAGAAAAGTGGACCCAGTGTTTCCCGACTTCCTTCTCTGTCAGGCATGAATGATATCTCGGCATGTTCGTTCCTCGTAATTATTGTCTCCGACGTCAAGATTGAGATAGATTTTTTTTTTTTCAGAGACCGCTAATGAGAATAAGTACACCCTAGTCCCCTTAACCACTAAAGACCTATCGTAATTTCGCAATTACTCCACGTACAGGGCTCCATCCTCCGAAATGACAATTTCACGAGGATTGGCATATCCGGCGTTGTCGATGGTCATTCTCTCTCTTAGGGTGCTCCCGAAAAAACCGAAACACCACTTTCGCAATCTCGGCCGATTTTACGTTTCCTACACGTGGCAGAGCATGCCTCGGTTGCATAATTATCGATTTACCGGAGTAAAGGGCCACCCCCGAAGTACTATAAGTTCGGGTGTGGGATCTAAACGGCTCGTTATTTCCGTTACCTTAAGTAACTCTCACCTCGGTGAGTGCAAATAAAAACGACAATGGCTTTACGACCCTGACCTTAGACAAGCGATAACCGTGTTAGTTCGACCGATCGAATTGCCGTGACTTGAATTTCAGGATCGAGGACACTTACCGGTGGTCTCTGTACCTACGTTACATCCTACACATTGTCGACAGAGCCGCGACTTAACGGGAAAAATATAATTGCGCGATTGTTCCTTTACGCGTGCGATTATTCTCATTACGCCTTCCGATCTCGCTCGATCGTTTAGGAGGATTACTTATACCTTCGCTTTGTCGAAGTCGATATTATAGGATAAATAAATTCTTACAATTACAATCGGAACGTACGGCCACGATACGTAACATTCTCATTGTTCTCAGAGCCGCAACTTATAGGGTAAAATATAATTGCGCGATTGAAAGGATTACAAACTAGGGACCGATAACGAGTCTTTTCTAGCACTCCTCCTTTTAAGGTAAATCCTTCAGTCCCGGGCAATTGCTCCAGATCTACGGGGATTATTTCGCAATTCCTCGCAAGAAGTACACCTCGTAGTAGACAATTCAAGTTCGCGTCTTGCCAGCAATAAACTTTCACTTGCGTGAGCCATCTCGTTAACGTCATCCATTGAAACGCCATTCAAGGCTCTCAAGGTGAGCTGGATTCTGAGTTTTCCGTCTCCCTCATTTTCTCTTTATTCCTCGTACTATTCGCAAAACGAACAAGTGCCATCGATTCCAGATTACCCGAATTTCGGCGCCAATCGTGGACGTTTCTTTTCCAAGGTGCCGATAAACGCCTACAAGAATCAATACGGCAAATCTTAACACTTCGCTATCGACGGCGCTATCGGATTATCAACAGGGTGGACATGTCACTCCTCGAGGATGACACGTCACGTCGAACGACAAGGCGGTGTCTGATATCATTAATTACATTGTTACATTGAGCAAGCGATCGAGTTGAATTTCTACCCCGGTAAAAAATAAAATTCATTGAGCCAAAGAAATATTGTTAATTCCCCTACAAAAAAATTTTTTAAATTAACAATAAAACGTTACTAGGGACGAGTCCAGAAAAATTCAAGTGAACGTAGTTTTAAACGTAGCGGCCAAGCAAGTGAAAGCTAATCAATGATACGGTTCGATACGGGGACAAAACCCGTAATAGTCTTGTTTGATTGAGCGGTATGAAAGGCAAGAAAAAGAAAAAAAAAAGATTCGCAAGATCGCCGAACCGCGACGGCACACCATGACCAGTTTGCTTATTAAAGTGATGAATAAATTCCGGGAATAAAAAATCAAGGTACGTTCTTCCACCTCGAGGTGTAGGAATAGGGTCGACCTCGGTACTTAAATCCTAGGAAATAAAATCCTCCTCGAAGGATCCGTCCTTCCAGTTAAGGACATCGTAACTATGACGACCCATCCGCCCTCCAATACGGCGGATGTTTGATTGATACGTTTCAAGAGGAAAATTCGAAAGCCCCGACAGTGGCTTTAAATGAAACAAGACAAGAAAAATTCATTCCATACTCCTGGACCGTCTCCAACGAGGGCATTTTCCAAAATAATATAAACAACCCTATTGCCGAGATAAACGATAAATCGTGAAATTCCGGTTCGCAATTGGCACAGCCGAGCTCCGCCGATAGAGAGGATAAACTTAGCCTGATTTCTCGGAGTTTCGAAAATCGTAATAAAATCTGGCCAAGCGACCGTAAAGCGGTAAGTTTAATTTTTTTTTTTCGGTGGGCTCATCGCCGTTACGGAAAAGGTGAGATTTCACCGTTTCGACGCCTTATCGGAGGATTTCCGATAAGGTGAGCCCGCGTTACGAATGGAGACGTGAAGGCCGCCCGAGTACAGTTTGCCGACCAGGATTTCTTTTCTCCGGCACCGTGAAACTAGTTGAATGAACCTGTTACCACGTCGTGAGTCACGGCTCGTTCCCGCAACGTGTAATCCCGTTTGCAAATTGAAATCAAACAAACCATTCGTGAACGTGACTGTATCCGTACTACAATCTGGTAATCCGAGGTAGGTCATATTTCGCAAAATTCCTCAAGAAGCCAAAATACTTCATCGGCTCATTCGAGGGATATCCCCATGACGATACGCGACGAAGACAAATGATAAAAAGTGGCATCGCCCGTGTAAATAGAAAATCAATGACGGCCTCGTAATGAAACTCATCCGCGCTCGAGAAGCTCCTAGACGGACTTCACATGGTCATAAATTCTCTCTAAAACATTGCCAAGTACTAAATGAAGTTTCCATTGACTCCAACGTGCTGGAGGAAAAGCAGGGAAAATACAAAAGTACCCGGCATCCTTCCTGTTAATTGTTTCTCGGCCCAACGACCCAATGAAACGGTACCCCTCGCTTATTTGATGACTCGATCGGTACTTATCGTTAAAGTAGGTGATAAGTGCAGTTCTTCTGTGATAGCGACTCTCCACTAATCTAAGCCCATACATCGAAATGTACATTTCCCTAAAATGAGGGAGATCATTTAATCGAAGTCGTGGACGTGATTGCGTGAAATGACAAATAACACGGGAGAGCGGACGGTAACGAAAGTTATCGATATATCGGATTTATCGACTCGTGGCGATTGACACCTGATCCTCCGCCCCGGGAAAGTAAAATCTCTAGGTAAAATATGTCACGTAGAAAAGCAGGCCGGCGTTATGGATATAGCGGTCTACGTGCTGAAAGCGACGTAAATTGCTATCAGAATGCCGGCGCGCAACCCCGTTTAACGGTGAATGGGAAGTCCGCCATATGTGTTCGCCAGGTTCATAAAAAATCAAAGGGGAGCCCGAATTCTAAAGAGGAGCTTAGACGAGGGGAAAGTGTTCCTTTCCAGCCCCCGCTGCCCCTTTACCGCGTCGATGTGCCGCTTAAGACTGCAAAATCAATTCATACCCAAAACCTAACCTAACAATAATTTCTAGGTTAATTAAAAGGCCATTGAACGATGTCGTATTTTCTTCCACGGTTCGAGGCCTCGACTTTTATCGAAATAGTCGAGGCTATCGATTTAATTAGAATCACGGATGTCTACGGACTTCCCTCCCCGTATAAACGGATATATTCCGTTAAACGGATAGGCCGGGTTTCAGGTTTACTCTACGAGACGATTCAAATCCGCGTCCATCGGTGGCGATTGAAAAATTGTCGATACTCTCCAGGTCTTTCTCTTTGAGAACCACTGCCTCTTCCGTATCTCCCGGTGCGTGATTAATCAGAGCCGCGAATCTTCCGTCTTCGTTCTGGCATCGGAGTTGTCCCTCGGCGATTCGACCGAGATATACCGATCAATCGGTTTTAATTCCCGATAAGAGCGCTTTTGAAATCCTTCCGCCGGCAAGATGGCGGCTCCGAAAGCGCCCTTGCAGCGTGCTTCACATCGGTCGGGATAAAAACACGCAGGTCCACCAATGAAATAATATAAGACAACGTTAATGCTCGGTTCCAACAGAAAGTAACCCCAAAATCGGGACTCGTGAGACCTCAGATTTTCGCTGATCCACCGACGCGAGCGCCACCCGCGGAAAATGAGGGAACTCCAACCATACGTGAGCAAAACATTTCTTACCAAGGTGAACTACCCAAAATGGGTTTAATCTTGCCGATAATCCGCGGATGATATACAGAATGTCATGACTTTAACGCGATAAAGACTAACGGACGGTGATATTTAATTGCTAAATTTCATCGAGGCGCTGTCGGCAGTGAAGTAGCATCCTTCGCTACATTGAATGTAGCATAAGGATGGTACTTCATGGGTTCACCGTGACAACTCGTGCCGCGGATGACAATCGACTCTGGATAATCGATATAATTATTGGGGGCCGATATATAATAGAAATGAGACGACGAGGTAATAAACGGTAGCCGGTATTTCTTCACGGCCATTTAAATTACACTGGCCGGGGACGACGTCCAGCGAAACCGCGGCAGGGCGACGCGGCTTAGGGGATATCCGAAGGCAGACAACTGGCATTCGGATCGGACAAAGAGAGGACTCGGTAAGTACCGCGAAACGGCTACCGTGCGGAACACGTTCGAACAAAGGGAATCAATGGCTCGACACGAGACGAGTTCAACGATCGGCGTCGTCAGACACGTATAGTTTGACCTCTCGAGCTTTTCCTACCCGAGCGTGCTCTTACCATGTTGACAGTCTTTTTTTTTCTTCCGAAGCTGTCACGTCGGGAAGCGTCTTCGACCTCCGAGTGGTCGCCTGGAAAATCTCCTGGACACCGCACGAGTTTAACCGTGGCCCAAGCGGACCATGTTAACGCGCTGCGAACCGACCACAGGTAATCGCAATCGAGTTAATTCAATTTGTCTAACGATAAGAATCGATGCGGAAGGCCGGAAAACGCGCGCCTCTCTGGAGGGAGACAGCAGGCCGTCGACGCTCCTTACTCCGCGGCAGTCGACTGCGCACTGGCGCCGCTCGCCGCGCTCCGAAACGCGCCGTGAGTCAACCGGCAACGCCGCGCCGCGCGCGCCATCTCTCGGCGCCGCCGCCTACTATAGCGCGCCTCGCTTAGGAAATTTTAAGTCGATTTATTTATTTATTCCACTTATTATGAAATGCTAAATGTCGCTCGATTTGAAATTCCGTCGGCGAGTGTCGCGCATTCCAGGTACTCGTAATGGTTAAAATGAGGATTTTTATTAGTTGTTTAAAAGAGATTGGTAAATGCGAGATTTAAAAAGGATACCAAGTAGTAGAGTGATGTCAAACTGATTTCCAGGAATTTGCGCGGTGACGGTCTTGATGCTAATGCATGCATGAGAAAGGCACGGGTATCTTTAGTACGCAACTAAATGACTCAAAGGATTATCCCATCGATAGGTATGGGCTCCGTTTTCTCACGCATATCCTTGTAAAAATCCTCGACGACAATGAACGAACGCTGGCAGGCCTGGGAATCGGATCATTGATGTAAGAATATGAAAACTCTTATATTTGTTACAGAAGACCTCTTCGAATCTTACATCTACAAACTATTGTAGTTATGCGACTGTAATAAAATATTTTTTTCAGGTAATATCACTGAATATTCTGTATGCGTTAGTCAGCAAAAAAGCAGGAAAGTGAGTACTCCCTGCTTAGAATATAGAAGCGTCTTCGAAAAAAAATGTTTCATTGTGTAGACTAACACAAACAAATTACTTTTATGCAGGAAGTCGTTCTGGAGTCAGTGGAGTATCGATCGTCGAGGCATTCAAGGCAGGTTGAATTTTAACGAGAGTCACAAATCCATTCACATGTGCAACGACCTTCGCATACAATTACACGGTTCCAGAAGAAACGTGACCTTGTAAACACTGCATTGTCAATGGCCAAGGATTATTCGTGTACGCTCAACAAAATTTTAATATCAATTCGCGGTAATGTAGCTGGAGGAACTGTTTGCGACATTTATTCCGACTATTCAAGATCGACTAAGATGTCTTCCTGGAAAAGACCAGTTGATTGCAAACGGCCAGAAAACAAAATGCAGAGGTTGCAAATTTATTCTTTCTCTTTTCAGGGAGGGAGTCGAGTTTTAACAACGCGAGACGGTACGGTACTTCCAGGTATCTGCTAGTTGTTTCAAGACATCCGAATAATTACCTGAAAAGATGAGACATCTCGTGAGACACCCTTCGTCTCCGTGCCTCACTGGAGAGTGCAGTTTAATTAGGCTTCTTCGTTACAATCAAGCACGCATGCGTGCCCACTCGTTTCTCTTTGCGTGACGTGCAAGAAGGGCCCTCTTCCATCGTTTTCTCTCATTCCTGTTATTTTCGCGAAAACTCGCGCCATACGCGTTCCTTCAGACAATGCGAATCTCCGTTCTCATTCTTCAAAGGTTCGCCGGAGAACAGAAATTTAAAAAATTCTGGGTATCCAACAAAAGCTTATACTTTTTATTCCGACTATTCTGCAGGCATTTGTAAACGAAACTGTACAATTATTAATTAATTAGCCAGATAAAATATACTATTTCCTCGGGATATTAAAAAATGAAATAACAAAATGTTAGTGCTCGAATTACGAATCTATCAAATGCGATCACCGTTCGTCACTGTTATTCGATATAGTCATCAATGTAGCCTTCGGATGAACGATCTAGATAATCGGGATAATCGGGATAATCGGGATAATCAGAGTAGGAATCATCGTCATCCGCGTCTTCCTCTTCAGACGCGCTTTTTACGGCAAGATCGTCATATAACGTATCAGCACTTTCGGCGAGTTTTCTCAAGAGTTTACTCAAACTTTCGGCCCGGCGTACTAATCGTTGATTCGTTTCGTCGAGTTGTGTCGTTCGGTGATAATCTTGCTCACTATTCCCTGACGAGTCGTTGCTTATAAGTCGTTCTGCCGTCAATTGCGGGTTTCTCGTTACCGTTTCCTGCGGAACATCACCTGCTCGATTTGATACATCAGCCTGCGTAGCCACAATTTCGGAAGCTTTTATTTTTTCCCCGTTTTTCGGGAGAGTCTCTGATTCTGGTTGCGGCGTCGTTTCAACCGGAAGTACAGGAATAGCTTCAGAGCTTTTCGGGCTTTCCACGGGTTTTGGATCTAAAGGCTTTTCAACTTGCGCAGGAGCTTCAGAATTTTTTGACTTGGCCACGTCGTTTCCTACAGGTTGAGGTTCCGCAGGTGTAGATTGAAATTCCCCAGGTGCGGGTTGAGGTTCCACAGGTACGTGTTCATTCGCAGGTTGATTCTCTGGTGCCAGGTTGTCGTTCAAGTCGGATTTCGCAGGGACGACGGTATCACTCTCTTGAGGATTTTCGTCGGCATTTGTATCTCCACTTGCTTCGGGGTCAGGGTTAGGACCACTTGCACCCGAAGGAACAACCGGCAAAGCGGAAACCACCCAAAGACACAACAAGGCCAGTACCAGCACCTCTCGGTACTTCATTCTTCAGCTTCTCAAACCCGTATGATTCCTATGACCTTCGTAGAGAAAGTACTCGAGCATAAAATCTGGGACCTTTTTAAAAGTTTTCACTTATCGACGTCACGACTTACTGACATAATGATTGAAATTCAATTTCGGTGCAACTAGTTCCGGGTACGTATAGAGGGAATTAACGTTGTTAATCTTATTCGTGACGGATGTCGAGGTACGTTTGATTTTCTTTCCGAGGCTCGTTAATTTTATCGTAACGCGACATCGTCATTTTTTTGCAGCGCATATAAGGAACAATTTGGGCGATCCCTGCGTGTAGAAAATTATTTTTGACACTGAAGAGCTCGAGAAAGAAAATGATCGACTCTAGTCAGGATCTCGGAGGGAGCTTGCGATCAATGAAAAAGTATAGGCGTAGCGTTGAAAAAGATTACTTTCTTCATTTATTAATGCCAGTCCTCTTACAATACGGTGATCGCACGACTCACTCACTTGACCGAATAGTCGTCATTTATTCGTCTATAAACGGGAACGTACAATCCCGATCGGACGAGCAACGGAACACCGGGATGTCCTCATTGATCGTTTGACCGGTCCATTACCGCGGTTGCACCCGATCGCACTTTTGATATAAAAGGTCTCCTTGAGAATGAATACATACGCCGAATCGTTTTTGGAAAAGTGCAAAATTATCTTGATCATACAGCATTGATCTTTGACAAGGCGGAGCGCATCGAGGAAGGATCGTCGAGCGATCGGCCGAAGTCTTCGCCCTGAGGACGTTGCAATTAGCTATTGGCAACATTAGCCAATTTCTCGTAAACCTTCTCCGATTGGAGTAGAAAGAAAAAAACATCCGCCTTTTCGGGACCGTGGTACCATTTTTGCGCGCACAAAAAGCAAGAACCCCGGCCTTGGTCGCATCGGGACGTGACGTTATTCGCTCCGAAATTTTGGCACGAAATCAAAAAGAGGTCTTCAGGAAACGACCTCGGATTCGACTGGACGCCGTTTCAAGCAAATCCTTTCGACCGGCCATCCCCTTCACCGTCGAGTCGACGACCTTCCTCGTTTAAAAAATGAACACGAAATTCAGGTCTATCGCGCTGCTGCTTCCGGTAGATCGTAATGCCTGCCTTAATTCGATTACACGTAACGTGAGTGTCTCCCGACGAGACGCAATTATCGACCATTCTTGTTCTTTTCCGAGAACGTTCGCCGGTGGCACTGGAGAAACGACCGCGTAAGCGTTCTCTCCTGAGGAAAATGCAGGAAAACGTATGACTAGGTCACTAGGGCAAGCATAGAAAAGTCCGAGAGGATTACCAAAGGTTTTGATCGCGGGTACTTAGCTTCGCCTCGCTTTAATTTCGTCACGAAGTTCGCCCTCGAAAGCCAATCGGAACCACCGAACGGTCGAATGAAGGTGTAGAATGACCGGTGCTCGAAGAAATATAATTACTGTCGAAAATAATTGATTGTTTCCAGTGTCGTTTTCTTGGCATGATTACTCCGACGCTCGCCGCGACGGCAACGCGCTTCGAACAAAATATATAATATATGTATATATTTTTATGTATATATATATAAGTATACGCGTACTCTCCCGAGCGGAAAAAGGAACCTCTCTATCTCCATGATATGTAAGCTAGAAGCGTTACAACTAAAGTAAAATCTTTGTTACTTTTCCATCACCCAGCGTTCGCTCTCCTTCCGTCTCTCCCCTCGACCTGCGTCTTTTCTCGCTTCTCCTCTAGTCGGATGATACGTTACGCTGACCAATCTCTTTGTACTAAGTTACTTCTATCACACCAAAGTAAATTGACTACGCTTCCAATTAAGCGACGCGATTGAGGCTCGGCCACCGACGGTCGGGTCGAAGTTAATTCCAGGACCGAGCGAAGTCGACGATTATTGTCAAGCGCGTGAAGCAAACGGTCCCCCGAAAAGCAACCCAGGGCCACGCGACAAAAGTCAAGGGACACGCGAATGCCACTCGACAACGGACAAGCTGGAAGCCTCAATAACATCCTTAATTAGCAACTGAAATCTCTCGGTTACGCTTTAGCTTCTAAACGATGCCGCTTACGGAGAGCCCAGGCAAGATGGCGCCGGGAAAAGTCGACTCGAAGACATCGCAAAGCCTAAGAACAACGGATGAAGTCACCGGTACGACGAGAAAGGGCGATTTTCGCGCAAATTAGAGCTCAAGCTTACGACTACCCCTAAACTCGCGTTACCTCCGACATTTCTCGTTAGCATTGGCCGCGTACACCGACGAATAAGACGCGCTAAAACTATTGCAGCGACCGATCCATCGCAACGGGCCGGACCCGAGGTGGAGGTGATCGATTCCTCGCCCTCGCCCCACCCCGAGTCCGCTGCACCTCCCGCTAATTACAATTAATTTCCTTCGTTCCTATATATCCTAAGTTACATTATATTGCAATTGACATCCGTTTATTTATACAATTTTCCGGCAACTGCAGGCGCCCTTCGCCGGTCCTCGCGAGTCGTGGACACCGCGCGATCGGATCTCCTCTGGGGACTTCCGATTATGCTAATCTCCGTTACGCGTCAATGACGGTTTTGGAAACGAAACGGAGTCCGAGAGGACTCCCGGCAAGACGCGAGGAATCCCCCAGGAAAAAATCCGAGTCGGAAGGACGTCGCGCGCGACGTGACGAACGCGCTTTCGGACCTACCCCAATTTCGTTCAGCTTAGGGCGGACATTGAACGAATTTAACGACGATAATACGATCTGCCGAAAACTTAGCGAAACGCGGCATCAAAGGATTCTAGAATAGCGTAGGCACTTTCAGGAAACGGGTGAGAGTAGTGAACGAGATCAACGAGAAGGGAATGCTGGTTTCTTTCGTTTCTTTCGCTCGTTGGTCTCGGACGATGAGAAGAGAAACGTTCATTGTAGCGAGGAGAGATTCGCCCTGTGTGATTTTCTGTCAAATCTGCTTCAGCGTGAATTTGAAAAAAATTAGAAAACGATAGAGATACGCGAAACGATCGAGCACTCCTCGTACACGGTTCAATTAATTCCAACGCCGGAAAATCGGGACATTAATTGGACATTATTGCCAGGTGAAAAGATAAGCGACGTTAAACGTAATCGGAGGGCGATGATAAGAGCCCACGACTTTGGTCGAGACCCGATTCCGCTTCACCTTCGAATCCGTATGTATGAATGCAGGATGAGAAGAGCGCGAATGTCGCGAGTGCGTCGTCGAAAAATAAGAAGACCGCGTATTCGTCGATGTCAAAAACGAGATCAATTGTCGCTGCCGATTGACCAGATAAAAAAGATCGGTAAACAAGCGCTCGCCGCAGTCCATCTTGGACGCGCCTCAACGGAATTAACCCTACCTGCTACCATAGAATTGCTTTTCGTTGACCGTTAAAATTACCTAACGTCGCTATAGTTATATCTCTAGGAATATATTACATATCATCTGTGTTATGTTCATGTTAAAATATTTTACTTTGTTTATTTCGTACGTACGTTACGCTGAAGGAAGTCTCGTTCGAGAAAGCAGTTCTCTTTTCGCGTCTCTTTCTTTTCAATCTTTCCCCTTCTTTTCTTAGTAAATGCGATAGGCCATCCGGTATCACGAGTCCCGACAATTTCGAAATCGCGATAACTCATCCTCGGACAACGTTGCTACCGTATGTAAGTCACGCGGCCCTTAACGATTACGAGTACGGCCGCTTACGAGATGCAGGACATTTCTTTCGCTTCGTCTAGTACCTACGCGAAAGCATACGCGGAGTAACCTTGCGTTAAACGAAGGAAATACCAGATAATGTGCTTTGACGACAAGATGCGAAAAACGAGGGTGCTTCGTTTGCATCGCGCCGACTTTGGCCGATCGAGCGAGCCGAAGGCTAGGTACATCGTGACACTTTTATTACTACTACACCCCGCGATACAAGATTACAAGAAATGTTTCAATGTCCTATACACCTTAAACGGATCGCGCGCCTCCCTTCGTCCAACGATTAATTTCGCCAACCGTTTTAATTGTCTGTTTTCGATTGTCAGGTGTGTCTCGCGAAGCGGTTTACAAGGAGGCCGCGTTACACCGAAGCTCGGTCCAAAGTACCAAAAGAAAATAATTCCAGCTTTCCTCTTTATCTCGATAATAAAAGGAAAAAATCAAGTCACGGGGATATGTACCAGGAGGAAGACCTCTCGCTCGCTCGACGACCCGACACTTGCGCAATGGAATCACCGGTCGTTATCGCGTCAGGTACATCGACTTCGTCGAAGAGCCGAAACGGAATTGATGGCGCAACGGATCGAAGATCGCGATCCCGAGAGCAGAACGTACCGAACGCTTTTACCTCGAATTATGCAGCAGCACCGACCGCGGAGCACGTTGCTCCGTTACATTTAAACGATACCGTGATAAGACAAGAAACTCGGCGATCTCACGGCGCGATAATCTATTTCTTTCCACGAGACGAACAGCGCCTCTTGGCGTCATCGTCTCGGTTCTCTAAATATGAAGCGACGTCTGGTTCATCCGCGATTCGCGATCGAAGGATCCTGAGCCTATCCAGAGATCGATCGCATTACCCTTTCAAAACCTGCGACATTATGCGATCGACGTACGGAGAAGGGCGATTTCTACGTTATTATCGATCGCGATAATCCAGAGCTTGGCCGAGGCCAAATCCGACCGTACCCGATACGATCAACGAGACGGATACGCATTCGTCGCCAATCGGAGCTATCGATTAATTCCTGTCAATTCTTGATCGAAGAGCCGAATAAACGCGTCCAGCTCGGAATAATACAAACGTAGAGATTGAATAAATCAAGGACGCTTCCAGTCTCGAAAGGGAGATCGGTCAGGACTCTTCGACCGCGAGGAGCTGGAGCCCGATTCTCGAGTTCACGCGGATCTTTCTCGCATACGAATAGATTCGCATAAAAGATGTCGCACTGTCACGACGGGTCAACATTTGAAAGTCGTACACGAAACTGTCAATTTCGCATGCGAAAGGTGGATGAACTCGAGACTCGGGTCCCAGGAGAACCATCTTCGTCGCGGGTTTCGAGGTCCGAGACGAAATGGAGCCCCGACCTTGGGCGCCGAGAATCGAAACGAGACGAGGCGAGTAAACGACGGTCCGTCGATCTCGCGAACGATCCCTGGGGGCATTTTCGGGGGTCCCGTCGTCCTCGGAGCCCGGACGGGACTCCTCTCGAGGGACTCCTCCGAGTCGCGCCCGGCTTACTCTTCGGTAACTTGGCACTGGCGTCAAAAGCTACGTAATTAAGGATAATCTCGGCTCCAGCCCTCGTCATCAAAATAGGCCAAGTTTGGTTCTGAGAAACTCCTTGATGGGGACGTAGTACTGGTTCCTTAAGGCCACCATTTCCGGCGTCTTTCGCAGACTATTGAACAGCGCGGAGTCCGTCTCGAAGACGATGACGATCGCGACGAAGAGTACGATTACGGTGAGCACGAAGGCAGGTATCAGGAGCTTTATCACGTGCAAACTCCTCTGGCGAGTCCTGACGTCGGCGCGGCGAGCTTGCAGGCACAGCTTCGAGTTCTGCAGCTTCTGCATCTTCGGGACCGGCGTCGTGGACCGACTGTGGGGCTTCCCGGTCGCGTCCAGGAGCTGGCTCTCGGACGAGGAGTGGTCGAACGAGTCCCTGAAGTAGTAGTCGTTGAGGTCGCCGTCGCTCTGCCCGACTGAAAGCAGAATAGGTTACAGGTCGGGTCGTCCGTCGAGGGCGCGTCTTCCCGGGACCTAGACGAGAAGAGATCTCTCGACCGGTCCGAGACTTGTGCGCCATCCTTTCGGTTCCTCCGCGTAACCAGTAGCGAACCCATGCCAAATGTAACGCAAATCATAAGAGAAAAAGACAGGGCCGAAAGAGAGCCAAACGGTAAACGGTAAACGACCGAAGCGAGAGACCGGCCTCTAGGGCGCGCTTACCTGAGCGGCTCGGCTGCCTCCAAAGGGAGTCGATTCCGTTCCTAAAGTCTGGCGTCTTTTCGCTCCTTGGCACCTCGAGGGTTCCCGTCTTTGGGTTTACCGTGACCGCTCCGTTGACGGGCCTCCTGGCCTCGGGATTCGCGGCCTCCCAGGACCCGGGTCGGCCGTCGATCTGCCTTACCTTCAAGCCGTTCGAGCTCGAGGCCGCGAAGGTCGCGCTCCTGGTCATGGACGGGCTCGGGACTCCTTCCAAGGACTCGCGGGGCCTCGGGGCCAAGGAGCCGTTCGACCTGGACTTTGCCGGCGCCGTCGAGGTCTTTATTATCAGGGCGGTCGACCTCACCACTTTGGGGCTTTTCTCGAGGGAATTTAATTTCTGCCTGACGACGTTATCGATGTTCCGCCCCGCCAGCTCCTCGGAGCCTATCACTATCTTTTGACTGTACAACGGTTGCGGTCGGTTCAACGTGCTCTTTGGGAAATTCAGTTTTTTGCCCTGGCTTACGGAGGTCGTGTGGGTGGCACTCGCATGCGTATCACTTTCGTCTACGGCTAAAAAACAGAAAGGAAGAGAAAACAAATGAAAGACTAAAAAAGCGAAAGAAGCGTAGTCGCGGACTCCGCCGAGTCCTGCAGGAAGGACGAGGACGGCTTCGAGGCTTCCGGGACGTCGCTCTAGGGAAACCGTGACGACTCGCGTCTAAATTTCTGCCCCGAGCGTTGTTTAGCTCCTTGAATTGTAAGATTTAATGCCTTCGGGACCAAAGGGCGACATTTTGAACGGGTTCTCCGATATGCTAATGCACGCGGAATGGTAACGAGCTCGCAAACGACACGGAACGTATAGTTGCCCAACGATGGCAGTTTCCAATGAAGTCCTTGATTTTCCTAAAATTCTAAAACGAATCGATCGGTTTGTATAAACGGTCTGGCATAAAATATCCAACCTCAGACATCAATTAAACAACGTTGCAACGGCACGGCGGCGTTAATTACAAATAATGTAATTTTGTCGTGGAATCGTCGAACGTCAATTTCTGCGAATTAATAAATACTTGAGAAGCCTCGTTCCGTAAGCCTCGAGTTCATGCACTTATCACAATTCCAGGCATCTTATGAGTCCAAACATGCAGCTTATCCAGAAAATACAGGAATTTATCGGCGAAAAGAGGTACGTTATGGTCGGTTCACTTTATCGGCCGAAATCCGCCGAGCGGACGCCTGGACGTGCCTTAATAGGAAAGCGAATTAACGAGGTGCAGAAAGTTGGGACCCTCGATTGGCAGAAACCGCACTTCCGCCTCCCCGGAAATCCTCGACACTCGGAGGTCAGATTTTCCATCGAAGAGCGTCTATTAGATTTAAATGAAATTGGCACTATCGGAGGCATCCGCTCGGCCTCACTTTCGATCTCTAACATCGCAGACCTCTCGAAGCACAAAATCAAGAGACTCCTTCGAGAACGAGAAGGCCTTAAAGGAGGAAAGTGTGGAAACTAGATGGGCCTCTTGGATGACCCGAGCTTAAAATTCTCATTAGTCTCATTTTAGTCCTCCTAAAATCCATTTAATCGCACTACCTCCAGCCTCCATTAGAGTCCGTCGAAGACGCAAATCCAAACTGGTCCGAAAATACAACGGAATTCTGACGAGGTCTATTTCCGCTTGTAAACCACAACTCGTCCGGCAAACTCGACGAGGTAATCCAGGGAAGGGGCCCACGGAGGTTCAACGTCTCCGAAACAAAGGGACCTTCTTATTCTCGTCGGATTCGGTTTGGGAAGCTACGGTTCGGCTCGAGAGGGCGGTCGCAATCGCGACGAGAGTTCCAAAGTTTCCAAAGTGCACCGACGGGGCCTCGGGGCAGGAAACTCCGAGGCCGAGGTGGCACTAACCGTTATTTCTTTTGGCATGGATTTCTTGGTCCTCGGATACGGTCTCCAAAAGCGGCAGAGTATTGTCCGGACAGTAGGGCGAGCTCAGAGGAACGCCGCTTCCGCCATCGGACATTCCGGCACCGTCCAATCCCGCGCTGTGGCAACTCCTTGGCAAGCTCGAGTATCCTGCAATCGTGGGAAAATAGTTACCAGCTAGTCCTTTGACAAGAAACGATCCCTAGGACCGTTAAAATTTCCCCACGCGAGAAACGAAGAGTGGTATGATTTTTCCAAAATTTTTTTTTTTTTAACAAAGCTTGAATTTTGTAAAACCTAGTTGTCCATGTCTCGCGGATGAGTATATGAAATCCCGATCTAGGTATTTTTCATCAAGGTGCATTCTCTCGGTCTCGTGGACGAAAAGCAATTAAAACTGTTTACGGAAGGCTAAGTGTCGGTAAAGTCCTCGAACGATACCTCGATTAATTTCCTGGAGATTGAAACGGAAATTGCGATTGAACCGCGATGGAAAGGAGCGACAGGCGAAATTTGATATCGACGGAAAGGTTATTTCGTGCCTTTTCTTTCCTTCGCACGAGAAAGAGATTACGCGTCAAACTTTCGCAAACACAATTCCTCCCCGAAGCGTGCTTTCACAAGACCGTGGGTGGTAAAATCTGGAAAAGCTCCCTCCATCGACGGGACGGAAAAGTGGCGTGCAGTCTTTTTTAAGTCGTTTATTCTCCGGGGAAATCCCTGATATAATAGAAAAGAGAGTCCTTCAATTTGCACTTCTTCGAATCGAGAAGCTCCCCTCGGAGCTTGTCGCGCGACAGAAGCGGAAACGGTGCGTTTCGACCGCAGCGGAATGCACTCTCCGGGCGGAAAACGTCCCGTATGCGTGTCCAAAATCGATAGAGCGAATAAAGCGGCACACGGAGTCCAACCTCCCGACATGGCAAGTCCGGTGGCAGCGTTCGCAGGGATATTAATCCGTCAGTCGCTATCCTCTCCGCGATAAACAAGGAAAACGGAATCGGCGGCCTCGGGGAAGAAACGCGAGGTCGAAATAGACCGAGCAAAGTACCTGCTTCGGGTCGTTAATACCCGGGAAACTGTGATCCGCGTGACCGACGCGTGTCACGGAAACCGCTCGAAAGGACGAGAGAAGGAATCGCTCGGCTCCTTCCGCCGCGGCGAAAAACGACAAACGGATGAGTAATAACGTGCCTTTCGGCTGACACGAACAGGCAACTCCGAGAGCGACGTGGAAGATATCTCGTGGCGTGCTACAGTGAATTATCGTAAAGATTTTCAAATTTTTCGACGCAGAGCCAAAATTCAGTCTTCTCGCTTAGAAACGGACGTATAAGAATGACAAATAACCGGCAGCCAATAATTGATTAACGAATGGTCCAGGATAACGAGGGGGGATACTGACTGATCTCCACCAGGTCCTGGCTGGGAGTGCTGGGGGTGGCGGGCACGCTGCTGGCCTTTCTCCTGAGTCCGGTCGACTGGCAGCGTTGAATCGGAGGTTCCTCCTTGCGAAGTGGACCCGTCTCTTCGAGGACCTCCCTTTCCGTCCTGCCGGTGTACTTGAACTTGGTCCCCCAGGAAAATATGGACCCTCCGCTGACGACGGGAGCGTCCGATGCCCTGGGCAAGCTGCGCACCGATCGACCGGTCAACTTCGGCTCGCTCGAATCGCGACCCTGATTTCCGCGAGACGAGCCTCCTTTCTTTTTCCGTTTCCCTCCACGTCCTGCCAGAAACTCGATCCTCGAATTAATCCAATCAGTCTTCGCAAGCCAAGTGGACAATTTCGCGCGAGACTTTCAAGCGTTGGCCAATCACGTGACCTTGCAACAATGCAGGATTTTTCCCGGGAGTTTGTTCGTACGTGAAAAAAAAAAAATTGAGACTCGGGTCCCAAGTCTCGACCGAGGGAATCGATACCTCGCACTGGCGGTTATTTAAATTGTCCTCAGAAATTTACCGGGAATACCGTCACCGAGTACTTTAGTGATAAAGCGACGGCGTTCAGGGATAAGCAACGCCTGCCGTCGTAAACTTGTCACCTGGGGTTGAAAATGGCTCGTAATGGCGCGCTCCTCGGTGTTTTGGGAATTCCCGAGAAACGAGGGAAAAAAATCCCCTTTGCATCCGCGTGGTATCGTCCCTGTATCCGGTCGGTGTCTTAAAAAGGTATAAATGACTCGCCTCGTCCCGGGAGTAGCCAAGCGTGGGTTCTCTCCGGAGCTTTCAATTTCGGAAATTCAACAAGTATTCACGCTCGCTCCACCCTTCTTTCCTTTCTTCCGGGACGCGTGCCCTTCCTCGCGCATCCAACTTCCGGTTCGAGTGGGCAACTCGTTCCATCGTTTGGATGACGGCCAAATAACACGATGCCATCGTCACGAAATTCGTAATGGCGCCGGGAATTTCTCCAGAGGAAACTCGCCGAGAGAGAAATCTACGCCCGTTGCAATAATGGAGTACGACTCTGGATTTTATAAATGGACGTCGAAATCGGGCAATGCGGCGTTTATTTTCATCGGTTTCGTTAGATGCGTGAATAGCATTTTTCTTTTTTTTAATGCGAATGTCAAGTAAACGCGATCCATTGTCCTCCCTGCCGTACCTACTTTTCGCGGCAATTAAACAGCTGTTTAACCACTTGCACGGAGTATAATTACGCGTCTAAGGTTTCGCAGCATGGCGGAATAATTAAATTGTCCTCCGCCAAGTAAGATTTTTCTCTCGGCCCTCAGTGTTGGTATTTAAATTCCACGTTTCTCTCTGCCCGAAATTATTAACTCCGGCCTGGTTGTTTGGCGGCCCGTACTTGAGCATTAATTTTTCGGGTTAATAAAAACAAGGCTTTTATGAGAAAAAAGGAGGATCTGGATCCATAGACTTTCTGACTAGATCCAGAGGGGAAGAGGTGAGCTGTCTTCGTGGATCGTTAACCGAGCAAGATCTAAGACATGCAAGCTCTCTCGAGCATACTTCGGACCATGTCTGAGCTTTTTTACTATTTTCTACTCACGTGAAGAACAGCATTTGCTCGATGGCGCATCTCCAGACGTGGCGGCAGTTCGAGCCCGTGGGGCACTTAAATCCGACGGTATGCTTCTTCTGAAAATCCAGCAGAAAATTCTATCTCAAGACCAGGCTCTGCTCTAGGGAATCAGCGAACTGAAAACTAAGGAACTAGGACTGAGCTCTCTTATCACGACACGACCGCGATATTTGGCCGATATCGAGCGCTTGACCGACTCCTCGATCCGAGCTTCGAAGAAGACGAGTGACCGTGGCTTTCAATTACCAAGAGAAACTTTCAGTAGTCCGTCATTGAATAAAAAATGCCTGTTCAAGTTGCAAGGTCGGCACTTCCGACCGGCAAATAAGTATATCTGGTTCGCAACGTCCCATAAACGAAGTTGGAATGGTGCATCGCAAGTTTAAGGTGACGTAGAGCGTATCGATTACCGACCAAGTATTACCTCGTTACAGGTGCACAATGTACTCCAAGAGTATCAATAATATATTTTTATTAAAAGTAAATTACGGAAAATAAAATGCCAGAGCAGGATTTTAGCTCCAAAAAAAAAAGTATAGTCCTGTCAGGGCGACTCGATTTTGAGCTTGAATATTCGGCAAGGAGAAATTCGGGATTTTTATATCTCCGGAAACGACTCCACGCTCACTTGGTTAATTTCCTTTTGTTACCCTGTCTTAAATCAACGGTGCCTCCTGTGAGCGAGTAATGCAACGAAAATAAGAGCAACGAGAATCTGCTCCTCGTTCGGCTGAATTTATTCCGACAGTCGTGATTGCCAATTTTTCCGGATTCGACGACTTGTTCTTCCGGCTGCAGGATCGGTGACAAATTTACGGGATCACTATTGTATCCTCTTCCACTAACTCGCAACGAGGACTCGGCATTTCTATCTACCATGTATCGGTACTCTAAAACGTAAATCTTCTGCCCACGAGTAATATAAAGCCCCTAAAAACGACTCACCTTCGTCCTCAAGTCCTGATCGATGCATTGAAACGAAAAAATAATAGAATTACTTTGGTTCGCCGTTCTCAATGTCGCATGTTACAAACGTCCCACTTGCGGGAATAAATCATTACTTGAAACGACAGTTCGGAGGGAGTTTTGGTAATTGACTTGCAGCGCACTTTTTTTAATTCCCTCCGCATTATTTTCATTATTTAGTGTTCGACCTTTGGATGGTTAATGCTAAGTAGCAGGCAGACAGGGATTACGTGTCTATATCGCATCCGGAATGACGGTGGAAATAGTTGAATTAAGAGCGAAGGTTAAGGACAGACCGGAGGCCTCACGTGTGAAGCGACCAATAATCCTGTCGCGGCCTCACATGAATGAGGATTACCGATACTTTCGAGGATTCTCGTCGGTGACGTCGGTGGCCACTACAAAGTACGAACTCTGATGCAATGCAAAATAATGCCGCAATGATGCAAGCTCCGATTATAAACACAGATTCTCTGAATTAATTGCGAAGGCTGCGAAGAGCCGAAGACTCCCAACGAACGAGAATTGCGCGAAGAGTCTTAACGATTAATAAGCAATAACGTAATAATTGTTGCCGGTAGAAATAGAATGAATATGCATACGTTCATGCATATTAAAGGCGTAATACATCAATGACACGTTATCATTTTCTCATATCCTTGGAATTGAGGTTTTTGCGAAAACTCGATACGAAGGAGTTCCATTTCGAAATATTAGAAAAAGAATATGACACGTGAGTATCTTCACGCTGAAGAGAAACAAAAAAAGTAAATTTAAAAAAAAACGCTACTGCGGTCGGGTCGAAACGGGAAGTCGTATGCTATTACCAGGGGAATTTGCAATCTCAGCCGAGCGGAAGGTATGGATTAAAATAATTAAACACAAAAGTAGGACATAACGACTGTCGCACTCGCGAGTAAGAAATAGTCGTGCAAGATTTTTTTTATGGAAATTCTGCCGGGCATAAAAATCATTTACTCGAAATGCTGCGAAGACCTACCCCTTCGGCTTGAAATAAAGAGATAAAAAAAAATGCTCTAACGGAGATCAACTCACCTCGTTGATGGTCAAATGAACGATGAACATTTTCCCCTCGTAGTTGATCTTTTGCACTTCCGGCCAGCGGAAGTGATGCGTCTTCCTCGAGCCTTGGAACGTCAGGATTCCACAATGGTTGATACCGAGATACAATTGCGTACCTTTGTGATCCTGAAACAAGGAGAGAGAAGAGTTGACGAGAAAGATCCATCTCTCCCGGAAAATCGGTCCAAAGTTGACTAATCCACCTCTTTGCCTCCCGTCGTGAAAAGTTAAGTGATTAATAAAGTTAGACGGTAAGATAGCTTTAGATTAAATATCTTTAGCGTAATACACATTCGGTTAGCAAAATAAGCCTTCGGTGATGTAATCGTTATAATGTAACGACGTTATGCGCGAGTTAAGCCGATACGAAGCCATTACAGTGATGAAGGTACTTTCTCATAGAAATCTGGGCGCACGCTAGTCAAATTTCCATCGATTACATCTCCGTCGATTATACCGAGTCGCTGGATAGAAACACGGCAAATTCCCCAATACATTATAAAGTGACTCGATGGAACGAATCCCAATGAACATGAAATCACCATTAATCCTGCTTTCCAATAATTACGAGAACGGATCGAGCCCTCCGGCTTACGCAGGATCCGGAAGCAAGAAAAGGGAAGTGAAAATAAAATTGGAAGACACGAGCGATTTTTTTTTTCAGCAACGGAAGCTGACGAAAAAGAGACGTCACCAAAGGAATTGCAACCTGGGCATTGCCGGGAAAATAAAAAATTAGACCAGGAGACAGGAGGAAGGCTTCGTAAAGGGAACCTCGAACCAAGCTCGTTCCGAAATCTGCGGAAAGAGGAGTAAAAAGTGGGAGCAAAGCTTTAACGAAGTAACGACGTTACTCCTACCGGTTACTTTCACCACTTTTACCAATGGTTTCCGATGTAATCGATTACCCTCCATTATGGGATTACCATCGGGCCCGTTGTTCCACGAGTGGCACTATCCCTCAGGAATTTGGTTACATCCTCTATCAGCGTGCTTCGTTGCCAGGGATAACTACCAGAACTTCACCGATACATTATCGAGTCATTACTGATATTGGTGAAATGTCGAATAACGTGCACTTTAGCGTCGATAAATTTAATGGAGGGAACCAAAGTCGAAAGGAAATTGGTATTAATCGCGTGTGCCGGAGACTGCAAGAGTAATTCCTGTCGGTTCAGCCTTTTGTGCAGGGTACGCTGAAAGGGTGCAAAGGAAGAGGGAAATGCGACTGATTTTCCTGGTAATGAAAGCCGACGGAGATGGAGGAAAGCCCGTCCCAAAGAAAGCACGACTGTGGTTAATCCGGTCGCGAGGTAGAATAAACGGTGAAGAGGACCCCAGAAGCGATTACGATTTTCAGCGCTTCTAGGGCAATCCTTTCTTCAAACCCTTAATGGTTTCGCTTGATTTTTCAATCGATCGCGCCGTTATGGAACGGCGTTGAAAAAGGCTCCATACCAAATTTAGAAATCAGAATGTCGAGTGATGGTTTTTAATGGATTGCCCGAACGCAATCTCGAAAAGTTCCTCGACGCATCGGCAGGAATTCCGCAGTCGATCCGCAAAAATTGGAATACGGTCGGGTGAGGAAAAAGAATGTGTGAAATGTTGCCGATTTTGGTGGCAGAGGGAAAAAAGAACTGCCGAAAAAGCCCTGGCCGCGATATACTCCCGACAACTACATCGCACGTTCGAATAAAAACGAGCGGCAGAAATAAGCGCGAAGAGAACTGGAGCGTGAGCTTTCGCTAAATGATATGCGTTATTGCGAACAGCTCGGCAAAAGCCGTTCGGAGCTTCCCGAAATATTGCAGCCTAGAATTCCTTCTCTCTAAGAAAGACTCGCGTGTGCAAAGGCGCCATCGAAAATTCGAATGGGTTATTCAGAAAAGGGTAGTAGATCAACCGTTTCTGGAACATCCTTTTCTTTGCGCGTTCTTCGAGGAGTCCCGTAAATCCTCTATTTCAGGTCAAAGGAAAAGTCTTCTCGAATCTATGGCCTCGAAGAGAGATTTTAAAAGATAAAATGTACAAACGATGGTGCGCGCACTATTCGCGACACGTAGCATAAAATTTTACGACAACAAAAATTCCCTGAGCTTCGGAATTCCAAACAGATGAGACGAAGAAAAATATTACGACAACGCGATTCATGCAGACAATACTTTATTGACGTATACATAATATAGGATATAAAAGAAAACTCGATTAAACTTAGTGCATGTCTCTAATGATCCCTCATCCTGGAATTTTTGCCAACCTTGAATTCTTCTCCTCCGATTTTCTCCATTTTTGGAATTTCAATCCATCTTCTCTTCCGACGACCATTCCCGCTTGCCGTATTTTTCTCCCAGAAGCCGGGATTTCGACTTTTCTTAAAATAATCTCTCCTCCCCTGGTCCCGATCTTAATCACCCTAATTTTTCTTGCCCTTCGCTTTTCCCTTTTCATCCTTCTTCCCCTTCCCTTTTCCACCGTCGTCATCGTCGCAGTCTTCCTCGCCCTTGTCCTTTCCGCCACTTTTCTTGCTATCCTTCTCCTTTCCCTTCTTCTTCGCTGCCCCATCGTCGTCATCGCAGTCCTCTTCCTCGTCTTTGCCCCCACTCTTGCCACTCTTTTTGCTACCCTTATCCTTATCCTTATCCTTCCCCTTGGAGCCCTTCTTGTCCTTGTCGTCGTCATCGTCGCAATCTTCCTCGTCCTTCCCCTTTCCGCTCTTCCCCTTTCCGCCCTTGCTGTCCTTGCTGTCCTTGCTGTCCTTGCTGTCCTTGCTGTCCTTGCTCCTTGCTGTCCTTGCTGTCCTTGCTGTCCTTGCTGTCCTTGCTGTCCTTGCTCTCCTTGCCCTTTCCGCCACCCTTTTCCTTTTCGTCGTCGCAATCCTCGTCATCGCCGCCTTTACCACCCTTACCGCCCTTCTTGCTCTTCTCCTTGTTCTTTCCGCCACTTCCACCCTTGTCATCATCTTCGTCGCAATCCTCCTCTCCTCCGCCCTTTTTACCACCTCCTCCTTTCCCCTTTTTATCCTCGGTGGCATCAGGACTGGGACCAGAGGGACCTACCTCGGCCTTGTTCCCGGATGAACCAACCCCTGGATTGGGACCAGCGTCTAGAAGGTCCTCGTCGCCTGACTCGGGGTCCGATAAGGCGCCATCGTCCTCTTTTGCCGAAGGCTCAGGACGAGCGATCGGATGGGCCCGGACCACCACCACCGATAAGCCCAACAGGGCGAACAACAGCACAGCTCGAAGCCTCATGTTCTCGGAGTACCCTAGACACTGAGACCACTTCCTCTGAATCTGCCAAACCTCTACCGTCTCCGGGACCTCGTTCCCCGTCTCTTTATCGACAACCGTTCCCCAAAATCGTGATCCAGCCCCCACGACGTCGCGACGTCGTGATCCACCTCGTCGGTCGGTTCCGGGTGCGTGCGGATGTCTTAAAAATCGTCCTATCGCCTTCACGTTATTCACGGAGAATATCGGCCGTTATTTCCGCTCGTAAATCTCGGCGGAACGTGCAACGAGGGGCGACGCCGCGACTCGTAATCCTGGACGACACCCCTGGAGGATCGTACAGGTGCAAGGGTGGACGGTAATGAAAAGCGCGCGTGTTGGTGCACCTGTGCGGAACGCATATCGGACAATTATATCTGGAATGCGCTTTTGCATCGTCCTCGCGTGTACCTCGCAATCCGAAAAACGAAAGCATCTCACGAGGGTCGCGACCACCGCGAGGTCCAAGCCCGTGTCATAGGTCATGGCGAGGACCGCGGGTCAGGGGGCGCCTCTTCGTCCAATACTCCAGAACGGGATTAAAATTACCCCCCAGCTTCGTGCACCGAATTTCACGGTACCATTTGTCGACTACTATCCATGACCGTGACACCCACGTCCCATCCGTTGACGGCAAACGTATCGAAACGCGATTACGTGCCTTTTACCCGAGCCATTATCACCGGCCAGTGGCGCAACAATTACGGGATGGCAATACGCGTGCGCATATTTACGCACGCGTATCGGCGCATTCAGATCCGCTGCTTGACTGGTGTCACTGGAATTTATCTTGACTGTTCGCGCCGTGTCCTGGTATGCGGAGATTGATGAATTATGCAAATTGCCGGGACAAGCCGTAGATCCCGGAATCCACTTCTTAACGTCTCGAACAGTCCCATTAATGATCCGGCATTCGCGATCAGAGTTTAATGCCATCATACGTCGATTACGATCCGTGACCGTGACATGTGCTCGCAAATGACGACAGTAAACGCAGCGATATGCGACGATGCAGCCTTTAGTCCTGCCGTTTTCATCATCAGCTGCAGCGGCATCATTAAGGGCAGGGTTCAGGTGCAGCTGACTGCGATTCATAACGTTCGATTTCACCTCCACCTAGGTTTATGCGGTGTCTTTTGCACGGCAGTTCCGCGGCGGCCGTAAATCATGCCGAAACGGCGAAGGCACATCTCAAGATTCAAGACGAGCCCGAGATATTAAATCCGTTTCCACGGGCAATGCGTTAACGCGACCCGCGACGTTGCCTCAGAAATGCGGACGACGAGTAGGCGCGAATGACGATTAAATCTGAATTATTGAAATTAAATGATCGAATCGAGCGCGCGATGTGCGTCCGTCAGACGTGAAATGCGTTCGCCATGGAATTACCGAACCCGGAGGAAACGTAATAAAAGGCTCCAGCGGAAGGAGCCGAAGCGATATCCTCACGAAAGGAAATCGCGAACTAGCTGGACGTATCACTTGCAGTCCCGATCACGCCATCGGGCCATTACGCCTTTCGAGCCCACTTTGCGCGTCGGGACGCTGGAAATTGGCAGTAAGTGAGATTTAGAGAAACGAAGCGAAGGATCCCGGGAACGAGGAGGGGGCCAACTTGTGCCGACAATCTCGTTCCTCGTCTCTCGGAAAAAGTTTCTCGGATCCCTGCGCCCTCGCGCACGCAATCCACGAGGAGTCCGAGGACTGCGGACCTCAAACTTTGGACGTTGTCGAGGAACGAGTCTTTCTAGTCGGAACGAGGGAGAATAAACTTTCGTGGATTTCCCCATGCTCAGTGGCCGGGCTCGGAGATACGTAATAAATGAATAAAAACCGTCGATATGCAACCACCCGCCCTGCGGATACTCGATTGGCAACTTCCGTTTCCTGCGGATCTCATCGACGAAAAAGACCCACCCGAGGCTCGTTCCTCTAGAAAACGAGAAAGATGAGATTCCCGAAAACCTCGACCCAGAGGGCAAAAAAGGATTGCACGGACCATTTTTTAATTCATTCCGCCGTTTAAGCGTTTCCGGCAGTGCACGTATAGCGCTTTGGCGAAACTAACGAGATAGCGACCATAACACTGGACGGAGAGAAACTGGGCGGAAAGGATAATCTAATAAACCGAGATGGTCCAATTCCGAGATGTACTCGCCCCCAAACGCGTTGCCTTCTGACCCAGGGATTGCACCTTTAAGATTTTCCCCAAGACCACTTCGATGTCGATAAAATTGATAACGTCTTAAAAATTGCTACTCTAGGTGAAAAGGAAAAAAAAATAAAGAAAGGTACCAGGCCCGAATTTCCATGGAACCACGCGAAAACCAGACTCACCGACGAGCCGGGAATTAGTCCGCGATAAGTAATGGAGCGCCAGTCCAGGCGACAATTACCGAGTAATTAGGGAGCGGTTAAAGGAAAGGACAATTCGAAGAGGCGGGATAATGCAATTGGGAGTAACTCGCTTTCCAATCGGGCCGGCGTCAACTAATTGCCTGGTAATCACTGGTACACTCTCCTGGTCGCTCTCTCGGTGCGTCCGAGAAAAATGTACTCACCGGCAGGTGAGTCCGCACCGATCGCTAAACCGGGAGTAAACGCTTATTTCTGCTGGGAATGACTAAGAATATAATATTTCGCTCAATGTCCACAGTCCACGGGTGAGATCCAAAACTTTCACGGGCGGTTTAACGCACTTACCTTAACGGGGTGAGGGTCCACGGCGTAGGTATCGAGTTGCGAGGCTAACCTGAGGAAGTGGGTCTCCGCCTGTTCGGGGGTGAAGCCTTTAAGTTGGGTCTGGTGCAGCTCCATGGCCTTCTCCTCGATCGTCTCGGTCTGCTTGAGCAGCAGCTTGTGCTCCGAGATGTAGTTCCCCTCGTGGATCTCCGGATCGTACTCGCCTAGTTCACCTGCGAGGAGAAACGCTCGATCACGTTGTCGAGAAGTCTACCGGAGAGAGGATCAACGCGGACGGGGGGAAATGTACTCGCAAAATTGTGGCAGCCTCGGAGGAGGCCTCCACCCTGGGAGCGTACTGCCCGTAATTCAGGAGGAACATATCGCCCGAGCCAAGTACGTGGAATGCGTACGCGCCGCTATAAAATAAATATTCCGGGCCGGATCGATATGCTCCCGTTTCGATGAATGGCATGGCCCTCTCTTTTTGACCCGATCGATGTCGGTACTTTCGGAAACACGGAATTTTGAGCGACGCACGAACGTAGACGTGGACCCGAAACACGTGCGCCAGGTCGAGGGTCGATCGAACGTCGCAAGGATCTCGATTTTTCGCCCTTTTAATTCAGTCGACTGCCCGATCAGTTGACCTACCTTAATACCGACATTTCACGTACTGGGTAAAATCCTAACGATTGGGAAAATAAATGGGGAACTTCCCTGGAGACGGGAATGACGTCTCTCCGCGGCGAAGTAACACCGCCCACGCACCGCCTAAACACGGCGGATTACGGGATCGATTGCCTGGCCGAATTTCGGGAAACACTCGTCCCCGTGGGAATCTCCGAGGGTCCTGTCGTCGGCGTGGCGTAAAATCGATAGCTAAGCCGGTCGGTTCCGTGCCCTGCACCGAAACTATCGAAACCGCCGACTCTACCGGGAAGCCAGGTGCCTCCGGCGAATCCACCGGGAAGAATCGTAAAACCGGGTCCTCTCGAAGTGAAATTCTTCGAGGGGGCGAAAGTTCGGGGCAGGAAAGTAGGGTGGCACTCAATTATGGACCCCTTGGCATCGATGAGCAGGCTCACTTTGCACGATGCACGCCGCCAGCAGCGCCGCTTCCCCAGGGCTGCAGTAGAGCCTGCCGTGCAGAAGGTCCCTCTTCAGCTGCTGGTACACCTGGTACCTGGTGATCTCCTCCTTCAGGCGCAGCGGGTCCGGGGGGTAGAATTTCACACGGAAGCTGAAGAGAATCGGCTCCATGTCTGGAAAGTTTACGACGAGGCGGAAGTTAATTCGAGCCTCTCGAGTCGGGCGACGGCGCGACATCGAGGAGGAGATTTCTAATTTTCTTTCATTTCCAGTTACGAGTATCCGAGGGATCCGCTCGGGTCTGGCGATGAAGGACTGGGTCCGAGGGCAGGAATCCTGCAGATGGCAGGGGATTTGGATTAGACGGTCGGGAAAGCTTATGCACGGCCACTCGTCTGGAAATCCAGAATATTTAAGCAGACGGGGAGGGTCTGCGGATGAATGGAAATTCTGAAATCCGCGGATTCGGGGGATGGAAGGTTCCCCCTCACCGGGGTCTTGTATCGAAGAAAATGCGTCTGACGGAGATCCATTTGCAGGTTGGACTCCTGTGTTGATGATACAGTGGTCAAAATGACGGCGGACCGAGGGGGACTTTCAATCACGGGACGAGTCGACTGGATTTAAAAATTCGTTTTCACGAAAATCCTCCAGGAAAATTCTGCATTCTGCGACAAGTTCACGGAGCGTCGCAAACGCTCCGATAGGGACCGTGGGTAATCCGTTTCTTTTTTTTGTCCAAGGTGGAGCGGACCTTCGGGGCGTAATCGACGAAGCAGGCGAGCGAGGTAGGAAGAACTGGCCGTGGCAATTAGACCGGGTATAGAATCGCCATGTCCCGTAGACGAGTGTGTACGTACCCTCGACAAGGTTCGTACGTACCGCGCGTACCATACGTACCGCGCGTACCTCGTGTACCGTGTCCATCGTATGGACTCGCACGTACACGAGGTACCGGACACGACTACTTGCGCGCGAATGGCGGGTACCAGGTCGGCCCGACATCAAACTTTCATGTGACATCGACCCGCGTAATTGGATGTAGGCGAAGGAGGATGGGAATTGCATGATCGAAGTCTCGGTCATGGCTGGGAAGGATCGCTCTTGTCGATCGACGAATTCGCGTCTCCTCGTCTATCTGGATCCATCGAAAGCCAATCGGCACTTGATCTTCTACTGGGATATCATTTCCAGTTTCCCGCCGTGGCCGAGATAAAAATTCTTCTAGTAGACTTCTTTGGAATTGCCGCTAACCTTTAACCTGTTTGATCGCCGTCTTCGCCAAGTCCAGCCAATGCTGCAACAAAATAAAAAAACCCCAACATATTAATTTCCCTTCGATCATCAAAATCTCGTTTACTCGGTTTTAAAACTTATCTAGATTTCAGGACATTCCTCGACATTGTTAATTTTCCTCGATTAGGTCTCTTCTAAATGCAAATTAATTATTTCTAAAATTAATACGAGTCACGAGATGTCGCCCACCGCGGGCACGCACCCTAGCGAGTCTCACCCTTTCATCGCCACACCACTCCTGCCCTCGATGCTCACCACTTTTATATTACGTCCGTCCTTTTTCCGGAACCATGAAAAAGCCAAGAGTGCCTCCCAGCCGGAATCCGGAAACTCTGGTGAATTTCTTCCCAATGGAATTGCAAATTCTATCATTTTCCGACGACGCCGATTTTCCTATATTCAGGAGTTACTTCCACGCGGAAATTTTAAACTCGTTCATTTTTAAAATCGTACGCATTTCCGGACATTTCCGCCGGAGAAGTTTTTCCAGTGGTGCCGAAGCGTGCTCACGCGTTTCGAGACCTGCATGGAAAAATGTGCAACGCGGATTCGAAGCATGGTGCATCATCCGCATCTCGTGCGCCCTGCAAGCGACTGTCATCACCCTCGACACTGTTCCGTTCTCCCCCTCAATGCGCTCCAGTTCTGTATTACGTCCTCCGTTCTTCTGGAACCATGAAGAACCCTAGAGATGAGTCGTCGTACCCGACCGGAGTTAAAAATCTTCGCGACATCTCTTTTCCAGCGACATTCAAACGCGGATCCCGCCGCCATCCCCGAAAACATCGACTTTCTTCCCTTAGATGTACTCTGGATCCTCGATTCAAATTATCGTCGTTCAATTCACGAGTCGCGAGTATAATCAAATATACTCGCAGGAAAACTACTCTCAAAGTAGCTGCGAAGATTGAACCCTTGAGGGTACGCTTGGTGCGATTTATAAAACAGATTTGAAGGGCGATGCATCTTCCTTACCGTACTTGCACCCTGATCGATTATCATCTCTCTTGACAGTGAAGGTTCATCCCATTTTTTGTATATTATTTTCTTCGCCTCCCTAAGATAGGAAAAATCCCAGAGCACATCCGACACCTCATCCAGCGTGGGAAAGTCCTATCTTATTTTTTTTTTTAGAGAGAGGTTCGAAGCGACTTTCGTAACTCATGAATGTCGATTACTCGGGTAAACGTCACTTTCAGATATAAACCCCTAATTTTTATCAGCTGCCTAAACGATTCCACATCAATGGGGATTTCTTGTAACGATATTCCCACCCGAAATACGTGGTCATGAAGCAATGAATTACAGGGATGTAACGATTTTACGAGGTACAGGGTAGCTACCTCGTGTCTCTGGCCACGGCAAGACCAGCCATGCTGCAAACGTCGATAAATTAATAAGACACGGAGTAGGCTATACCGAGAATTACGGACAAAACGAGATATCATAACTGGAACACGACCAGGGGATTCCATTACCTCGTTAAGTAACTTTGCCTAGAGGCGCTTCCTTCCCGGAGATTCTAACTGCCTGGAGCCTGGAGGTCCTTCTATCGGGAAGAAAGTCCACCGAAGTGAATCGCTCAACTAATTGCCCCGTTCAGAAATCTCGAAATTGGAGTTCCTCGAATACGAAGTTTCCAAAGATGGATCCCGAAGAAAATTTGAAATTTCGCGAGCCAAGGGAAAGCTTCGACTCGCGACATCTTCTCGCCTTCGGTTTGAGCTTCTCGAGTCGTGACTCGGTAGGGGAAAAGGATCCACTTTTTGTAAGAAATTTCCCAGGATTTCAGGTGTCGCGGACGCCGGTGCAAAAGTACGACCGGAGAAAATGAGACCGGGTAATAAAACGCTCGGCTCTGTACGCGCTCGGAAGGCCGGATGCGCCTTTATAAATTCTCCAGCTTCCTCTTCGTTCTCGCCCTCTCGGCTCGGCCATTCGCCCTCTCGTTTCCCACCTTTAAGGTGTACACTTCCGCAAAGACCCCTTCGGGAGATTCTTTAAGAGATATCCCTTCGTTTTCCCTCCCTTGTAATTTCGTCCGGCCTGTACTTACGGATTTTTTATATACTCGGTACACGTATCGCGGAGTGTTTTGCGCCGACTTCCGTTTCCCCCCGACATCTGGGTTAATGATTTCATTGTGCCAGCCTCGATGATATCTCGATCCGTGGATTTTCCTCCCATCGCAGCCGCACAATGGGGAGCGATCGAAAGGAGAATCGTTCGTGCTTGCGATAATTCCCTGCAAATTCCATTTTCCGAAGCTAACGAACGCGTACAATGTCGAAGGTACCGATATCCCCGAACGACGTGACGCTCTATGCCAAGAGGAAATGTTGCAATTATATCATATGCATACGTTCCCGCTCCAGATCCACGACATCCCGGCGACTGTAAAATGCGATCTCGAACGATCAAGGTTTATGACTAATGCCCCCGGATCTTTCATCTCCGTTTACATATCGTCCTATCCCTCCTATCTCCGTTACTTGCGCTACTCCGGCCTACGACGAGCCGATAAAATCGTAACTTTCGCCCGACTATTCCATAGGACTCGACCCCGGAATACAATGGAGGTTCCTTCGTTTCTTTGCCCCCTCGAAACGATAAAAAAAAAATATACGAATCCTAGCCACGATGAATTCGATGCCGCCAGCGATCACGATGATCCTAGGTTCGCGTTTCGACCTCTCGAACGTCGTACCGAGTCCGGGTCGACTCGAAGGATCGAAGTCTTGCACTTTCGCCTCGAAGAGTGCCACCCTTCTCCTCGGTTGAAATATATTAAAATATATTAAAATAATTCCAAGAGTCGCGCTGGATAAATTTAGAGGGCTGGGAAGTCATTGACAATTTGGACGACGTTCCCAGGACAAATGTTGGGTGGCTCTTGGCTCGTGTATAAATTGTACATAGAGGCCCTCCACTCTGGGTATACCGTGAGAACCGAGACAAAAGTACCTTACGCGGTGCACAATACATACATGTACGTGGCATATATGTTTAAACCGAGCAAAGCGGGTTTCGCGGGGAGGCTAAAGTAAAGCGGAGAGTTTTCAGCCACGAAAGTACACTGTTTAAGGAGACAGAACCCAGAGAAATGTCCGAGATTCGATGCGAGAACAGGGCAAGGCCGACCGCAAAGCCCAAACGAGATTACGACCAACTCGTGATAGTGGACGCGTAACCTTCGGTTTAAGTGCTCTTCAACTTTTCAACTCGTGCAAGTGGTTCCCCGGTTAAAGGAGTCGCTCTCTCGGAACGACATATAAAAAGACGATTCCATTTCCACAGGAGTGTTTTTTGAATTTCTTATCGAAAACAGAAATCCATAATAAAAAATTATCGGTCGCACAGTGGATCCCTTAAAATTGATACTATTTTATTGATACGATATTAAAGGAGACGCTCTCTCGAAACGACATATAAAAAGACAATTCCATTTCCACAGGAGTGTTTTTTGAATTTCTTATCGAAAACAGAAATCCATAATAAAAAATTATCGGTCGCACAGTGGATCCCTTAAAATTGATACTATTTTATTGATACGATATTAAAGGAGTCGCTCTCTCGGAACGACATATAAAAAGACGATTCCATTCCCAGAGAGTGTTTTTTGAATTTCATATCAACAACAAAAATGCATAATAAAAAATTATCGGTCGCACAGTGGATCCCTTAGGATGGATACCGATAAAAAAACCTATATACCACGGCAGGCGTGTGCATTGGAAATCGGTCGATAGCTCAGTAAGTCAAGCCGAAAACTAGAATAATCGAGCTCGCCATCTGGACCAAATGACTAAACGGCGTTTGTTGCCAAAATTTATGCACGCGTTCGACCGGACAAGCGAAATTGGCCGGAAGGATGCAGCTTTCCGGATCGAAACGCATCTCCATCGGGACGAGGGAATTAAATCAAAGGGAGGTAAAATTGAAGTCGACTTGTAGTAAAAAAAAAAGAAAGAAATCGGTAATCACCTAGGTACTTTATTTGCGGATAAAAATATACGTAACGCTTACCCTCTGTCTACAATGGTCCACGTAGCGAAGTCCGAAATAGTCAGTTTCCAAAATGTTGAGTTGCTTACATACATATTCGAGTATGTATCGTCCTTTGTGCTGAGGCTGAAACAAGAAAGAGACGAATCCGTTTAACGACACCTCTCGTTACGTGACGCGAGGTAACGTCCTCGCCCGATTACGAGCTTTACACTCTTTGCACCGTACAAGGCACATCGGAGTAAGTGGAAATGTGGGGTAAGTGGGCCCTCCAGTTATAACCACCGTTATTACTTGTAAATCTGCCAGGCATCTATTGACTGCCGAGGATCATAAACTTCGATTTGAAAAAAAAAAAAAACGGCTAGAGGGTATCTTCGAGTACGCGAATCGTCCAGGTATTAATTAGAACGCCTTTTACGAATTAATCCGAGTAATTAAAAGAAAAATGTTTCGCCTCGAGTGAAGAGCCGAATTTACGAGGCCCTCGAAAGTGAAATACGGATCCGGGGATATATCCGAAAACCGCAGGAAGGCCGTATTCTTTCAGGGCTTGCACAGCCGGCTGCATTTCCGAAGCGGGTTTTCGGTGATCCCAATCGGGATAAGGCTATAAATCAGGCAGGACTCGGTGGCGTATCCTTTTACGGGATTCTTTCTCAGGAGGACTCGAGCCCCTGGGATTCCTTTAACTATCCAAACTCCGCCAATTCGTCGCCACGGCGCCGCCAGCTCGGCGAATTTAAACGGCCAACTTGTATTCGGGCTTCGACCGAGAGCGGCACCGAGCACATCGCGATGAAACATCGAGTACAATTACGCCGTTTACAGCTTAGTATTTTAAAGAAAAGTCCGCCCCTTGAAAGTTGGATCGAGGCCAGGTCAAACGGTGGAGCGAATGCGGACATGCGGAATATGGACCGCTGAAAGAATCCATCGACTATGAAGTTAAGTCTCACCGGACTATCCACACTTTTCCGGCAATTTCTGTGTTAATTCGCTCTTGCCTTTATATGTATTTTTTTTTTTCATCGTGGTACCTGGAAAAATCGAAAGGGTAAATTCCCTCAATTATCCCGACTACGTATAATAGTCTGTCTTTCTCCGGGGACCACGTCCAATTACAGCCATCGGCGAGCTTACATCACGGCCGGAACCTTGACCGTCCCATCCATTATGGCGTTACGCCAGAGGAATAAAATTACGCTAATTGCGAGCCGTAATTGCGGTCAAAACCAGGGGTCCGTAATAGCACGGTGTCGAGAAATGGGCTGGAAGCTCGATCTCGACGAGTCCCGCTTCGCGATTCGTCAAATCATTGTTTCCCTTCCTTCCCGTCGACGGAATGAATTCCTCCAAGGCAATGGAATTGGCATCGATCGTTTAATCGGATCCCTCGCAACGGGAATTACTCCTCGATAATTCCTCGTCGATCCCCATCGGTCCAGCTCGATAATTCGCTAAATTACTGTTTGCGCTCGTCAGGCACCGAAGAGTGCCGCACCTGCAAGGCGATGTTCATCATCGCCTCGAATTAAGACCCCCCCGAGAAAAGTGATGAAAATATCGGCTATCTCTATGATCGATGAAGCCTGGAAAGTGCCCACTTTTTCGGCTTTTCTTTCCCAACCTGTTCAGGAGTTCCCTCTTCTGCATCCTCCAGAGACTCGTCTCCCTCTCGACTTCTTTCAACGGAGCGCTCCAGGGTCTCCGACCTTCTGCAGGAACTCCACGCGAATGAACTTCCGCGATTTCGCGACTTGAGTCATAAAAGGGAAAAAAAAAAGAAAAAAATAAAAGAACCCTAGGAGCTCGAATGTCTAATGGTACAGAGTCTGGTTTAATTATCGAGACCACCTCGTGTGTGCCACCCGGTGAAAATTCACTGCATTGAACGCGTCGCGCATCACCCGGTCGAGTACCTCGAATTTGTTGCAAATGCAAATCCCCGGCTTTTTTTCACGACGAATTATCCGGCGTTAATATCAACCACGATTACGCGACCTCGCAGGCGTCCCGACGTTAACGAGCGAATCCGTCCGGGGTGCTGAATCCACGGAAAATCCCCGACACCATTTTGCGGGATTTTATTTGACGCGAAGGAAAACCTGAAATAAATGTAATATTGCAGAAATATGATAATTCAGAAGGCCTTATTCGGCCGTTCTTCGCTTAACAAATGCCGTTCAAAAATTACGACCTTCCCTTTCCCGTGCGACTCGCCTTGGAGATATTAATTGCGAATAGAATGAAATTTAACGACAAGCGCGTTAAATTAATTCGGCGAGCAACCTCGAAATAGGACCTTCGACTTGCGGCATACCCTTGACAATTTCCTCGACTCAATATTTTTAAGGTTTCCCTCGTTACCGATAAAAGTATATAAGCTCCCTCCACCCGCCAGACCTCTGGAAATTCCCGCCCCCCCCCCCTGCCAAACTTCGCTCCATTTTCTCCAGATAGAAAAATTGACCCGAATACTCTTTTTCTTTCTTAAACTCCCGTTTATCGGAGTACTCGGAGCTCCGGTAAATCCGAAGCCCCTTGTCCAGAAAATCCGCGCGGTTATGGCCGGAGTAACTCGAACGTCATCCGCATCGAGCGGGCCCTGGGTATAGGCAACAACTAATCTGCATACACCTAAACGCCCCAAGCCGGCACAGCGAGTACAAGTCCTCCACCCTGAATATTAACGAGGAAAGAAGAGACTTATAGTTCCTCGATGACTAGTCCCCGAAGGAGGCGTCCAGAAAGTGGCAAAGCACGCGTGCCCCGGTTGTCCTACTGACCCTTTACCCCCCGCGCGTCCTGCACGCATAACCTAGATACACATAAAGTAGGATTAAGATCCAGGCGAGCCCGAATTGGGTGGATTTCCTTGTCCAAGGCCAAGTCTGGACCGATGGGAAGAAATCTCAGCGGGTCGTCGGATCAGAGAAGATCGCGCCAAAGGCGGCGATCCCGACCTCGTGACCTCGACCCATCGACGGGGATGAAAAAGAGGGGTCGTAAAATCCCTAAGATGGCTCACCCTTGAAATCCAGCCAAGATGAAAGAGTGTACCCTATTTCCGAATCGTCAAAAAAAAAAAACAATGGCGACTCACGCGTGTCCCTAATCGTTTCACCGACCCTGCAACGACACGGCCGGAAGGACCTCGTACCCCATGGGACGTGTAACCCAGATATCCACATGATAATATCGATAAAAGTCGTAAGTAAAAACCGGCAATTCCGAACTTCAAGACCCCGAGCTGTCGCCGATCGAGTGCGTGCGATAAAAAGATGGCCACCCTTGAAGCCGAGCCAAGATGCAGGGCGTGCTCCACTTCGGGAACGACCAGGGAATATCTGGAATCGAGCTCGTCGAGGGAACGAGGACGAACTTCGACGAGATTCGCTTAATTGCGAGGAGGATTTTCCCAAAGTCGAGGACCCCGCGACGTCGCGACGCCGCCGTGCCACCTGGGGGGGTCGACGAAATCGGAAATTGGCCGAACGAGCCGATATCGACGCCAATCAATTGCCTAGGTGCATCGGGAATCGATTAATGCGACCCGCGGAGGAAACCGTTCAAGAGTATCGACAATAAACTCCGCGATCCTGGCAATTGCGTTTCCATTAGCGGCTCCGTTCTTATCACAAGGAATTAAATCTTAACGTCGTTCTTAACATCGAATTAAAATCGACGTTTTTTGCCATGTTGGACCGAAGACGCGACTTCGTGACAATGGAATTCGAATGCGAGGAAAAAAGGCAAAACAAAAATTCATACGAACTCGAGGATAGGAGCCCAGGTTGGAATTTCTCGGGAACGGCGCCTTGCTTGGGGGATGACCCGAGTTCGCAAAATTAATGAATCCATAAAGTGGAATGGCCGTGCTCGTGCCGGTAGTAATAATTCTCATGTACCAGGTGCCCTCGAGATCGGTCGTTCCGTTTGGCACGTGACACGACTCGACGGCGTCAAACCGGTGAATATCTGCCCCTTATCGCCTCCGGATGCATTTTGTCGGACGTTTTTAACGGTGACGGCCTTCTTGCGATAGAACCGCGCGGCGTGCTCGACGTAACACTTTATTCCTCGTGACTCGACCAAGGAAGAGATGCCAGTCCTCCCTGTGTCGTGAGACCGAAGAAACGTGGATTTACGAACCGCGGCCAAGTGAAATATCGGGAGCTCTCCCCGGGATCTATGTTCCCGTCGTGGAAGCGTCGTCGTCGTAGGTAATCGAAACCCGAGGAAACGAGGCACGACCGATAACAGATTCGGGACTCGAGAGACATTTTCAAACCCGACCCCCCAAAAAGAGGTAAACAGGCGACCAGCTTTTTTGCCGCAAACCGCCGACGGAGAGTCTCGAGAAACGGAATAACTCGATGTTTCTCTTCCGCGAGAAAGAGCCTCGCCGATTTGTCGAAACTACATTTAACGTACATTGTCCTCATATACCCGTTTGAGTGCGGAGAAGTACTCAAAAGCCGCAAAGTTGACATTAACGCCAAGGCCGAAAATTAGTAAGCTGATAATAAATTTTACGCCTCGACTGCGATAGACAGCTCCTGGTGCGCATCTACGACGTGGCAATATTTTTTTTTCTACGTTAATAAACCCGATGCCTTCGGAAGGTTCCTTGAGAGAGGTTTGCGAGGAATTCCACGACTCGCCTCGGAGAGAGGTCGCGATGATTCGCTGTCCCTCTCTTCCAAGCCTAGAGAATCCAGTGAAGTGGCGGATATATTCGTGGCATTGCAGCTTGCACCCTGCAGCGTCGACCGAAAAGGTGTCCTTGCTCCAGTTAGTCCCGGAAGAACGGTCTCCGGATGTCGGGGGAATTTTTTCCGAAAGCTCTTGATGCGCGAATAGGGTATATGGGTCAGCCAGGAAGGAGTCGTTCCCTCCATGGGATTTCGTCTGGGGTAAATATCCGGTAACGCGTCGTTTCTTCCGTCCAGAAGGTAATTCCCGCCCCGGGGAAATTTCCCACTCCGTCTTCTGATTTCTCGGTGGGTACCTTCCTCCGAGGCGAAGTCATTTACCGTGGAGTCCACTTTGTTCCCTGCGAGCTGACGCGCTCTGTTTCCCCCTCGGAGTCATTTTCACCGGGAAAAGGGGCCCGGATAGTTTTCCCGTTTACGGAGCAAGATCGAATATCCCAGCCGAGCGATCCGATCGCTGAAGGAGAACTTTCACGCGATGCCAGACCAGACTGGACAAGGCCTAAAGAAAAAGCGCGACCATTGTTCCATTTCGAGCCGAGAGAGGATATGATCTCCGTCGCGCAGTTTCCACCATGGAAGCTGAGCGCATTTTTTTTTTTTTTCCAACGATTCGACCCAATCAATGGGAATTCTCACCTATCAGCTCTCGGTGCGTGCACCAAAGTGCACCTTAACCTATCCTGATCCTTATCCTTCTCGACTGTCCGCGTAATTTCCGCTGACCTTTCAAAAGTGGAGATCGCACCTTTCCGTGGTCTCACCCTCCTGGAATTCGTGTATCTCCAAGTGGGTGCACCCGAGAAATGGCAGGCCATGGAAACCCGATGGACTCTTATCCGATCGTCGCCGAGGTCGGAAAGAAATCCCGGGACTTCGTTCGCTACGGCGTAAGCGATCCAGAAATAATCATGACCCTTTCGGGGCAGCCTTGAAATCCGATCGGAAGACCACGAGAGGCCGATCGAAGCGAGCCCACCGGCTGGGAAAGTCGAGAATCGGAGAAAACTTGCGTCACCGAGCCAAGCGCGCATTTGCGCAATCCCAAGTCACAGAGGGCTCTTTCGATCGGCGGAAATCTGAGATCCAGGGTCCCGATCATGGGGTTACCTTCCGTGGGACCGAATTTCACCGATCTAACATTGGCGTCCTTACGCTACTTCACGGTCGGAACTCGAGTTCTCTTCCGGTCTGCCGAAACCATTACCGAATCGGTTACGAGTTACGAGCTCCAGGCCGTAAAGGCACCGCTCGCGCAAACACGGAATAAATAAGAATTCGATCCCGAGACCTGGAGTCGCACTCGGGTTTATTAGCGGCCGCTTAAACGGGCGTTAATGGCCGCCAGGACGCTTTGCTCTGCCGACCGCGAGGATTTAGTGCGGCCGATTCGGAGCGTCGCCGTAAACGCGGTAACGCCGGCCTCCGTTAGGATCGTAAGGATCGTAACGATCGTTACGATCGTTACGATCGTTCCGCTAACGACCGGCAGGGTCGAGTCAAGAGGCTACGCGTATGCCTTCCGGGCGATGAAAGAAAAAATGTGCAGCCTCGTAACTCGAACGAGATTAAGGAGGCTCGTTCAAAGGCGGAACGCGTCCGGAAGGGCCGCCGGAAGCGACCCTGTAAATATAATGCTCTTTAGGTTAGTCGCCGTGCAGAAGGATCTCTTTTGGATGGGCCTCGTCGAAGCCGCCACCCTCTCCGGTTGTCACGTCGCGATTAGGCTCTTTCTTCCTTGAGCGAGTAGAGACGGGGGTTAAAGGCGCGGATTACGGGCCGGCCTTTTCAATTCTCTCTTCGGTATTAGTTTCCTCCAGGGTGCGCTTCTTAAGTCGAGTCCAGTCGACTCGCATCGAAATATCATCCACCGGTCAGTGATTTCGGTTAGACATTTCTATCCGTAAGTACAAACTATCCCTTATCGAGGACCCTTTCCGAAGATTTTCAATTCTCTCTTTTATTAGTATTAGTTTCCTCCGCGGAGCGCTTCTTAAGTCGAGTCCAGTCGACTCGCATCGAAATATAATCCACCGGTCAGTGATTTCGGTTAGACATTTCTATCCGTAAGTACAAACTATCCCTTATGGACGACCCTTTCCGAAGATTTCGAGACCTCTGAAATAGCTTAATTTGGTCGTTCCCTTCTTGAAAAATTAGACCCGCCAACCCGGGACTTCGTGGTCCCGGGAACTTGGACTAAACGAGCCGTCCAAACTTGCGCCGGCTCGGCGAATCGCCCGAGTAATCCGGAGTTGAAAAGTTTGACGAGCACCCGCGTTGCCTTCGGCTCGCGATGGATTCCCCGGGAACGATATTACAACCCGATTGCTCCGCCCGCGATCGGAGGAGAAAGAATTTCTTTTGGGGCTTGCTGCAAAATTCGAGAGAAATCGGACCAACCGAGGACGAAGATCGAGGGCGATTAACTCTAATCCCGCGTTAAGTGATTTTAATCCGAACGTCGATGCCCTGGGCAAGAGTCCGAACTCTCGTCGCAGGTCGAACGGAGTCCGGATTGATTGGCCATTGGTCGAACGTTTCCCGAGGGTTGGTCGGAGCATCGGGACGCGCGCCTCCGACATTAATTACGGGCATCGCGGCAAGAACGGCGTCCGGCCATGCTCGGATGCTCGATTTATTCGGGACGTCGACGCAGGCATTAAACCCGCGAGTTATAAACCCAATCGCCATGCATTATTTATCTCGACGGACTCCTCTGTGGGAGGAGCGAGGGCCAGTTTTGGGCGAAATTCGCCCTGGAGTTTCGACCAACCGTGAAAACGAGCGTCGGCCGGAACGCGACTTGTCTCCAAGTATGAGCAGCAATTCCGAGATACTCGGAGCAATTTCTAGGAATTTCCAGGAATTTCCAGGAATTTCCAGGAATTTCCAGGAATTTCCAGGAATTTCCAGGAATTTCCAGGAATTTCCAGGAATTCCCAGGAATTCTCGAGAATTTCACCTAGCAGTCCCAGGGAAGAGCGTCGCGTCGTCGAACAGGGAGGCGCGTCCGACTACGAAGGCCATTTTCACTGGCAGTAGGCCAATCGTCTCGCCGTGACGAATTATTGAAACGCGCCAAACTTACCCCTGTTTTCTCGGTTACCGATTGACGCTCTCGCAATCGCGTTACAAGGCTCAATTACCAACGACGAAAATCTCACCCTCGTCCCAGAAGTAAGGAAACCCTTTTTTCTTTCAAGTTTTTCTAAGTCGAATCGGACCTAAGCCTCAATTCCCGGGGAATAATCGGACGTAAACCGTTACGATATCTTTCCTTATTAAAAGCCATTATCTCGAGCTTCATTAACCTCTCGCTCGTAAATTTCGACAGTGAGGCGAGATTTTTAATCGGCGACGTAGACGTTATCCCTGCGTCTTCAAGTCGTGATTACGTTATCGGGACAGGGTACGGTCGTTTAATTAGTACGCCGATGGCGGCGCCTAATTGTACAAACGATATGCAAATTTTACACTTCAAATTACTAGATGAAATTCAATTAATTCTTCGGCTCTGTTTTTCGCTTAAAGTCGCAAGCTCGATGATTTCATTCGAGGCCGATAAGGCTTTAACGAAGGGCAGACGAATCCGCGTTAATGTCGACGCGACAATTAGAGACGTAGGGTGAGTTTCGAAGCGTTTAGGGGTGTACTCGTGCCTTTGTTGCGGCAGTGCATAGACGCGGCTTTAATGCGACCGAAACGAGATCGAAGCGTTTCCGACTGCGGAAAATCACAGGGCAGCCCGCGGCGGAGCTTTTAGGCACTTTAGGCATTCGTTCGCTTTCCACCTCTAGACACGTACCGGATCGTGATGTCTCTAGAGGTGGTAATACCGTTTCGTGCGCGTATTTTTTCCTTTTCCTTCTGCCATCTCGATCCACGGTGTCGCGTTGTCTTCGAGTACGTGCCAACGTAGCATTTCCGTGCTTCGCGGCCGAGATCACGAGAAATTGGCCAAACGAAAACCTCCGCTTCGTCAAGGTTTATATTTCCTTGTCCGAGGTAGCCTTCGAGTACCCGTAGAAATTCTTGAGGACGATGTGCGGAGTCATTGGAAATGATTTTCCCACCTCCAGTGATGGATTTTCGGACTCACCCCGAACATAAATACCTCTCTATCCGAGTCTCCGAATTTTTAAATGGACCCAAATGAAGATAGACAAGCCCCTTCATTCGAGGATCGCCCTGAATATGGAAAATTTCACTAACAATAAGATAATTGCATTAGCGCTCCAGCCGGCCGTTTTTAATGCCGCCCGGCGTGCTCAAACCTGCCGGAAGTCGTCCAGCCGAAAGTTTACTTCTTAAAAGTTTCTTCATCCGTGCGACGCGATTTCATAATCGACGTCAAGGATCCAGCCAACTCCGATTCGACTCACAGAAGAGGCTGCGATTCTACGCTCGCTTTCGCGTACAAGGGGATCTTGCACTTCAAACATTTCAATCGACCTAAAATCGGTTAAAAAATCAGAGACGGACGGTTATACGGAAAAATATCACGGAAAGCCTTTTCCGTCGTTCCCACTAATACGTACGGGATAAACGGTAAAGCGAGATCCGTTCCTCGTCCTTTCCATAAAATTTCCCATTTTGAAGCCAATATCGGAATCGTTCGTATTATCTTTAAATCGTCGCCCTCGTGATTTACGTTAAAAGTAGATGTTCGGTCGACTAAAACGCGACATCGCTTTCGTCATTTTTTATCATACTCATCCATAACAAGGTTTATCTACCTGTCCAGGCCCTGACCTTTCCAATTCCTACGCAGCGAGCGTAGGAATAAATCACGACAAAACTGGGATCCTCTGCACCCTGGATTCTCCCGGGGTAAATCGCAAAACGGGAAACGAGTACCTGGCCAATCGGCAATTAGGAACCTGCGGAAAGAGTCGACGGAGAATTGGGGGAAAAAAAAAGGGGCACTCACCCCGCGGCGACATGCGCGTTCGGACGTTGTATCGCATAGATCATTAGGGTGCGCGTGTGCAGGGTGTACACATAATCACGACGTCTTCTTTGACGGAGGACTTTGACCTTCTTCCGTCCGATGTCGAGAGGCGTTCGAGACGGCGGTCCGTGAGAGTCCTCCGCGTCCAGGTAGGATATCAACCCGAGGTTAAAAAGTGTGAAGACGCTCCCAGGGGGCGGAAAAAAGCCCCACGCTCGTCCCTCGCAGGGTCAACCACGGGGGTCGGGCTTTTCGGCCAGGGTAATGAATGAAATCTCCCGTCGCGTAGAGGGAAGTGGATAAACCCGGTCGAGGTACGGCGCGAAGACTCACCTGAAAGTCGCAGTGGATAATTTCGGCGTCGTCGAGAAGTCGAATAGTGGCGCGATGCACCACCGTAACGTCGCTCTTGCTGCCGAACTTGAGCATTTCGGCCCTCAGATCGCCACCCGAATTATCCACCCGGCCCTCATCCCTTCCCCCACAGCACCACACACTGTCCGTTGGAATTAATTCCCTATCCGCCGCGGCCTAGAGCGCGCTAATCGCGAGCGGTGTCTCGGAGGTGCTACTCGGCGTAAGCCTAAAAAGCGGCGATACATCACCGAGCGGAACGCGAAGCTCTCTGTCGACCGGTCCTGTACGCTCTGCGCGGACCGCGGTTGCCAAGTTTACGCTGGAACCTGCTTCCCTCCATGTTCCCTCCTCCGCGAGGCCCGCCCCTCTGCGCACGCCCGCTGCGCAGCCCCACCGCGCAACTCGGCGCCGCGCCGCGAGATTTGAATTCAACGACCGAGAGGTCCCACTAGGAATTGGGAGTCACAGGAAATTAGGATTTACCAGGAATATCGCTATCCCTTCTGGTTAGAGAAGAGAACGTACCTGGGATTCCCGAGTCTTTGGGATTGTTGTAGTTTCCTACGTATCGCGCGTCTACATTTCCCTAGGTGTTGGCATTTTCGAATTCTCAACGCATTAATGGTACCGACGACGGCAAAGTACCGTTCGGAAGAAAAGCGGCGAAATTCGTTAGAAGTCGTAGGCTCGGACCATGGTTGCCAGATCTACCAGGACCCGATTCTCTTCGAATATTCCGTCGCCGTCCTGTGTCACCACCGTGCAATCCCATTTCGAGAATTTACCGCGCAACTTCCCCGCGCATCTCCTTCGGCCGAGCCGGCGCCATATTTAAATTTAGCGCTCGTGGAAACGCGAGAGCAATCGAAACGAGTGGACAAATCTTGGGGGAAATCTTTTGCAAATGTCGTTATATTTGTCCTGTCAACGTGTCGTTGCGAATGAGTCGAACGACTTCCAGTGGGAAGGTAAACGCGTTATTGCAGTAGGTCAAATGATAATCGCTGGAACCAACGAAGGATACGTCTTTCGATTTTCTAGTTCCACATTCCGAGACATCGTTTCAGCTAATTAGATAGCAAGTAGTCGACCGCAATTTCTGGCATGCGTTTATCGACCTTCAGTACCTGTGAAGTGTTGCGATCTGGACACGGTGGCAGTAAATCGTAAAGGTTATCGGAACTATATATAAACATAAAAAGGCCTTTGTTAACCCCCCCGGCCCCCCGAATAAAAACGGCACATTATTTTTAACCAGTACTAGCAAAGAACAAAGGTTAGTGGTCATCGACGGGCTCTCTGTTTTATTAGAAACAAATTATTATACAAGTATCTTGATTGATTTTATTTTGATATAGTGATAATTTATTCATCTTAAGGCGATAGCTCTCCTAGTGGTATGATGAGTTTTTGGTCATACGTGTGTACATGCGGTACCGACGAATTAAAGCTAAATTCACTTTGCTTCAGGCTTTCGATAAGGTTCGAGAGAGGTCACTAGGGGAAAACTCGCTAGGGAGAAAAAGAGCAGCCATTGGATTCCACTCCAAGACGTGCGACGCTACTCGCAATCAATAAATTCGTAATAAAAAAGATTTCCCTAAGGAAAGGTACGAAATAACTGTAATCGCAATTTATAATTTTACAGATTCACCTGACCTGATTTTAAGAAAATTATAGGAATTAACAAAATACAGGATAATTGAAATTTCTCTTTCTGGATCCCATTAAATGAAAGCGGCCTTCGTCGTTGAACTCTCGTTCGTATATTTACATCATGACTACGAAAACAACAATTTATACACAGGATTTTTAAATTAGACGACGTCGTTTTTAATACGGTCCTTTAACACGATATATAAATTAGACAAACAATTGAGAGATTCCCGTAAGCGGTCAGTTAATAGCAACAACCATATATACGCTTTATGAAGACCTTAAGGGTGATGTAAATTCTTTGAAGATCTATTATTGGTCCTACGTCTTCCATCGGGTCGCCTGTACGGAAGTTTCCGTACTTCCTAAAATTTCTTAACAATGTAGCATATATAAAATAGCCATTTTATATATTAGCTATGTTGCAGTCATTAACCACGTCCTGTTCAATAATTAATGACCCTATTCCAAAGTCAAGTACGCAGTCTTGAAAACTGAATCAATGAGTAGTTACGGTTTATACAAGTGAATGCACATTTTCAGTTAAAAAAAAAAAATCAACAATTAAATACTACCTCGAGGCTATGAACCTTCGGTGCTAAAGTCGCTAGCGAAGAGTTAAATAACGTCATTGATAAAGTAGAAAACTGTTGTTGCCATATAATAATCCATCATTGATTCAGAGAAGCATTCATTGATTCGTTTTTATAGAAATAATAGGTAACAAGAACTGTCCTATCATATATATGTAAATGTTTCTCTATTGCTTGGAAGAGTGGCTTCGTCGCACCTATACAACATTAGTCACTCTATTCTTTAATGATTAAACTTTCCACCTCGTCTATTGCAGTGGAGTACTTTTAACTCCAATTATTTCTATATCAATAGGATACTACACATGCTAGACAACTTTCATACTTTAATGTATAAAAATCGCATTGATCTTCATTCATTAATTCTGTTATCATTTTTATCCCACGTTCCTTATCGGAGTACAACATTTTTCATTTATTTTTAATGAATACACACGTCTAAGCTACCAATCGATCAATCGTACTTACATATCGGCATACCTACATCGTAGAGCTGGATATACCCTTCATAGACATGTGCTTCGGTTTTTAAATAAAAAAAAAAAATAGACATTCTTTTATTGTATGTAAATGTTTTAAAAGATTCAAAGAAAACCATTTAATTGCTCAATGCGATTTCTATCGTTCACATTTTTCGGGATCAGGAAATTAATGCTAAGCTGCTGGTATCAGATATCGTGTTTAACCGCAGATCATAGGTGCGTTCTTTCTCATTACATCTCGCATGGAAAGTACATGAATTTCTGCATCGTCGTTCACATTGAAAAAAATGCAGACTTAAATATAGCATTGAACGTCCATGAAAATGAAAATTAGCCGCAAGCGCTTGCGAAGATGCGGTTCGCCCATATCTCTCACATTAAAGATGAGTAAAAATTTGGTTTTGTATTGCCTTTTACTGTATAAAATGTACAAAGTACATTATTTGACACCTTATGGAGACTTCTATAGGAGCTTTAGAGGGTTAGTCATGCCTTGCATCGAGAAGGCACAGCATCCTTTGTATTTTCGGAGAAACAGCGGCGAGCTTTATTCGCATATCAAACTGTGCTTAATTCAATAAAATCTACTAACACTTTCGCATGTAAAGGGAAGTAACCGTTTTGTATCGAAAGTCACAGTGCATTCGCACGTGGGATCATTGTACTAAAAATTGCACGGAACACTCGTCATCAATTTAAATCATACTCAGAGAACACAGGAAAATCTAATGACCACGTTGGAATGCATCACGGTGTCAATGAATGAAGTCAATTAAGAAAATCGTGAGATTACATCTACTAATCGGTCCGAGAAAAGGAATCTCTTCCATAATTTTGGACTTCGATTAGAAACTAAATCGAAGCCAGTATTATGCACGGTAACAAAGTCTGCTTAATCTTATTTCGTATCCAAAGAGTAGTAACTGGTTTTTCTCGAGTCTCTTTGCAATCGCAATGACGGTACCTTGGGAAACTAGAATCTAATGTCAACTAGAAATCAATGTATTATGCGTTTACTAAAGTGAATTAATTCCATCGAGGAGGCGCATTACTCCAACACGGTGCGCGTTGCAATTGCAAAGTACTTCATACACGCACTTGTACGAAAATCAGGCGGTCACACTTATCACTTGCTTCGAGAAGATGTCATCCGATATACAATAAATCCTTCGCAACTTTGGGAAATCGACGACAAAGGAAAATAGACTAGCGGTATGCGCATATCAAAGTATCCTTAATCTTACTTGTATACTGGATAGTAACATTCTGTTGTCTATCGTAAGTCATTTCGCGTTACAAAGCTCACTCACCTCGGAGATAATTACTCGAGTAAAAAACTGATGTGTGGATTAAATATGATTAGCATGCGACATATGTCACGTACTTTGTACCTATCGATGCGCACACAAAATTTTTTACGGGCATGAAAAGTCCAGTTCATTAAAAAGAAAAGAAAAAAAGAAACCAAAGTGGCATTAACATTTATCGATGAAGACATTTCACGTAAAAGTAATTACTGCCCTACTCCGTGTACGCGTGCAGTCCATACATACTTTTTTACTCGAGCACCTCCGACGACTGTGAGCCACTATTTAATTTACTTAATTATTTATTTATTTATTTCCGGCGTTCGTTCTTCCAGACCTTCTCGTATCTCTGATAGCGAAGATCGAGGGTCTGACGAAGAAAAAAAAGATAGCAATTCGGACCCCGCTTTTTCGTCAGAATTTTACTTCGGAAGACTGTACAATGCCGCGAGTACTACACGTAACCCAGAGATCATGCGATAATAGGATACATTATACATAGTCTTCGTTTACGACCGCAATAACGCTATTTATACATACATGTACACGATGTTTACTTACGCTATATAATTGCAGTTAGAAACGTACATTGATACTCGCTCGCGACAATATACAAACTCGGTGATACTTGGGCCCGATATTTCGAGCTTCAACAACGGGTTTACATGTAATACCAGTATCACGTTTACATACTCTTATCCGCGAATTATTCGCGGTATCGGTAATCGATATTACTCGGGCTCGCTCGCGCAAGTGTCACACAAACGAAACGTAACTCTGTACAATCTGTACTACCATCTAAATTAACAATTTCCTTCAGAGTACATCGCGTTCGACGACCTTGCAATCGGTAGTCGGAATGAATGATTAGAGTCCGACAGTCATGTCTTCTCGCAATTATGCACTTACAACAGTTATCATATATAGTCATGAAAAGTCCCTTTTCTTGCCCTCGACGGCGAAGCTGCGTTCTTCCAGAGTATTGGTCAATTCGCGCGAGCATTAATCGAGCAGTGCGGTGGGTGGAAATTACGGAATATATATATATGTATATGTCTTTTAAAAAGTACAAAATATTGCATTTCTCGGAAAGATGGAGATATCCTGTTGACGTTTATAAATCAGCCCTCGAAATCCCAAGAATAATTGGCAGAAACTTACACCATTGAAAACTTCGTATAAAAATCCAGATCGGTCCAGTCGATTTCCAGACAAAGGGATCGATCGTTTGAATCGCCTTTTTACAAAATTGATACCGAAACACCGACTTTTCGGTCGTCCAATCTACGCGGTGATCGCCATCTTGATCGAAGTCGATTGGATCTATTTTTCCGTGAAAACTATTTTGGCTGTCGCAATTTCACACGAGAAAAAAAGAAATCATTTCATTCGGTAAACTGCTCGTTAACTTTTTAACGGCACCTTATGCTTATCGATACATAGACGCGCTGACATTGTCACGTCCAAGGTAGATGCAAAGTATGTCATGTCACGTACTCTCTAGATTTAATTTCTAGCGTTACAGATACGCAGTCGCTAACAATTATTGTACACTAGCGCAATGTAAAATCCGAAGCAAAATTCGGCGTTAGATTGCGATTTCACGGATTCTGCATCCTCTATACATGTATACAAAAAGATCGGTCCACGAGTAACGAATAAGTGATTACGTTACAAAAATGTAAACGAATAACTCGCGCCATTTCCGATGCGATGTCGATAAGCGCTCTTATCGAGAGTACTTCTTGAGAATAAATTACAAAAGAATTCATGTAAAGTACAGAAAAATATATTTACACTTCCGCGTTCGTCTTAAGGGAGAAACGAAATATATAGATTCCCAGTAATCGAATCTTGACTATGTTCCTGGGAAATAAAGCCCTAAACTCGTTCGGGAATTTCCCATTTATTCGAATGCGCGTCTTGGCATGTCGCACATCACTGCCGAATAGAAATGTCTTAACTAAATCTAAGGAAACGGCAGGATTCCATAGGACCCCTTAACGTTCTTGGGCACTTCCCAAGGGACTCTATTTCATTGCCGTCACTCGGAGTATCGCAATCACGACAGTACATTCCTTGACCCGGAATTATGCACAAGTTTTAATTGGCACATACGCCGACGAATTCCCACGATCCCTACTGCTCAAACGAAAGTACAGCAAATCGGCGCTTCGGTAGACTCGTGTGCCCTATTTGCATTATTTTCGCCTTGAAAATCCGTCCCGTATAAATGGACAACAAACGAAGTTACTCAAAACCGAAAGAATTAAATCGAGGAATTCTCTCCGAGTTATGAATAATTTCGTTTATTTTCCATACGCCCCAGCGGAGATTTCAACGCGGGAGTCGCAATAGCCGATAGACGACGATTCGCCGCGACATCGAAAGCGCGATATAAAAAAAAAAGAAAAAAAGCGTATCCGTCGATATGGTGCGACAGGTGATAACGATAAGATGCACCTGCAACGGACGAAACTTAGTCGGCAAACGACGATGAGGATCGGTACAGGTCGCCAGTTTAAGACTCATTACGCAATTGAGAGTAAAGGCAGTGACGATGACGTACACGGAGCGCAGAATGGATCCCGAGATAATAACTCCTATCGTCCGCTAGATTATGATATTTACTTTTACGGGCACTAATCCACGTGTAACACAGTCTAGCCCAACGGTAGACAGGGAACTAGGAACCTACCGGGCCTATCTATCTACTCGTATATCGTTAACTAAGACTCGCGCCTCTTTTAGAATTGTACAGGTTCTACCGAGCCGGGCTTCGGCGTGACCCGACTCAATCGGCTAGAAACCCTAGCGACATACACGGACCGGCACAAAGAACTAATAAGAGCGGCTCAACGGGGCCCGATCCGCATCTTGGAAGGAGGAACGTCCGTCCGGGCCAGTCCTTTAACTCCCGTCTTTTGGTACCTCTTGGGCCTTGACGCGATGGTCCTCTTAACTAAACTCTTGCCTCGGCGATCTCGCATCAACGTGGCCTCGTCTGAAATCACATAATCATTTCTGGATTACCCTCCGCTCCGAAACGCACCTTCCCCTCACCGGTGAGAATCTCCGCGCCATGGAGACATCCCACCGAGACCGAATTTAGACGCGGCCGGATTTAGCCATCCGCGGTATACAAATCGGCGGAACAAAAAGATCGATACAAGCTAAAATAGAGGTACTCGCAAGGTCTCGGTATCCGCGCTATCCGACATTTCCTAAAAGACGCCCGGTGCGTTACGTTTAATTAATTATTCCTCGAGCTACGTCGTAATTCACGGTGAATGCATTTCTTCACGCCGTCGTGCAGGAAATTTCCGCATTCAAAATCAATTTCCGGGACGTTTTTCGCGACATTTGCCGGGTAGACTTTCGAGAAGCGTTCGGTATCCCGGCGGGGACGTGGGCTCTCCAGGAGTCGGCAGCACTCATGGAGTACGTACCTCCTCCTCGTAAGCGTAAGCGGAGTCCGTAACGGATTGCTGCGTCTGCAGGGTTCCCGAGGGAGCGGCAGGATGCGTGGGAGGCTGCTTGAACTTGAGGGGGTCCTGGCCAGCCTGAGGAGGCTCGGTCCTCCGGAGGAAAGCGGCCTCCTTCTTCGGGGGAACCACCGGCTTGTTCGGAGGCACCGGGGGCGGAACCCCGCGCGACACGGGGGGCTTCTTCCCCGTCAGGATCCCCGGATTCTGGGTCCCGGGAACGGACCCCACGTGGAAGCCGATCTTCCCAGGAGGCTGGGTCCCCGGAGCCTTCGCCGCGCCCCCAGGGTTCGCCGAAGCCGCAGCGACCGGTCTCTTCTCGGCGGCCTGAGGAAGGAAGACAACACCAGGACTGCTATAGCTCTCTGAACGACCTCCGTCGTCCCCGAACTACTTCCCAAAACGCGACCCGAGATCCGCAGAACTCCGCCCGACCTGGAACTCGCAACTCGGCGAGATAAGATATCTACCGAACGTCTCAAAACCAAACCAAAGATGCGAGTTAACGAAAGGAAAACGTCAGCCGAAAGTGTCAGTCGGTGTAACGAGGAATTGTTATTTAAGCCACTTCCGAGTTATCGTATTTCCACTCCTCGATATAAGATAAGCGCAAGACCTCCGGATTCGCTTAAATTTCGCAGACACGCGTCATCCCCGAAAATAAGCGACTCGTATTCCGAGGCTCGGCGAATTTCCTCCAGGTGAAGTCTTCGCGGTGCCGATCGCACCGTTCGGAATCGTCCCCGACCTCCCCCTAAAGGGGTGGATTTTCCTAGCGGAAACCGCGGCGGAGTAAAGATTAAGAATTCCTCCAACGAAAGGTCGTTAACCAAACCATATTGCGAATGTAGTGCCAGCTAGCAGAAGGGTGCGTTTAGGAGGACAAGCAGGGAAAACTTGTAAATAAGGCTCAGAAGTGAGTTGCATACAACTGTTTTAATGAAGGAATTAATCGATATACATACTAAATAATAATCTTATGTACACAAAGTAAAACGTATAATAAAGAATAGTTGTCTAAGCATTAATGGTCTGTTAACTTATAAAGGAAGTACAGTGCCTGTGTAGAGGTTTAGAAAAGTGTGTAGGCGGCAGATGTAGAAGGGTGACCGATTACAATTCGCTTGGTCCTTATTATCCTCTACTCTCTACTTTCGATTTGTCTCCTCGTTTCTCCGGTCATGCGACTCGACGCGGGGTGTCGTTAAATTAATGGAGTTGTATGTATGCACTTTGCCGTAAAAGTAGATGCCACTCATGCATTGCTAAACGTTTTTCTCGGAGGGAGAGAGAGAGAAGGGGGGGAAGTACGTAAGTAGAACGGAACGAGATTATCGGAAGCGTTCGTAGAATTGCAAAAATAATAGGCATCGCGCTAAACCTTTACCTGACTCTCCGTCGTAAGATTAATATTCTACTTCCTCTACTATCTTACAATTATTTACGAAATGCAAGCTCCGCATTCGCTACTCTCGCGTGTCCCGAGGTTTCTCTAAAAAGGGTCTACCTCTTCTCGAAGAGGCGGGAGAGAAAAAAAAAAAAGAAATATTAATAACTAAAGCCTTTTAAGCCCGGAGGAAGAAAATACGACTAATTCTATCCCTGCTGTTCGCGCGTACGCGAAAGAAAACCTGTACTCTGTCCTGCTTAGATTTAACCAAAGAGTGAGACTAGAAAAAAACGTATTCAACTACCCTAACGGAAATAATTGCGACCGACCGAGTCACCTTATAACTTATAATCTCACATTTCAAAAGAAATGCCATCATTACGTAAACATAAAATGCGGTCGGTCTCGCTGCGTGATGTCAATATATATAATTTGATACAAATATATATATACATATCTATATATGTTAGTGCCTTCTCTATTTAAATAAGGAAAATAAATAAGATCGTTCCTATAAGAAATGGTGTTTTTATTATGCACTCCGTTTAAAAGAAAAATGCCCTATATACGGCCACGTGGCTTTACGGTCGTATCGTTTTTTTCAACTACTGCGACCCAGGATTGTTCATTAAAAAAAAAAAAAAACACCACACTGACAGAGTAGTGGCCTCGTGGGAAGACAACTTTTCATTGCACATAAAGTACTTACGGATTATGCAAGTACGGTGGATAGAAAAAATGGTCCTGGTACGTTAATTGATAATTACCGCGTACTAGCCGTGTACCAACGATCCAATTCGCTGTGGTATCAAATTTTCACCATGCAGATCTCCGAACTATTCGTGACAAACTAATCTAAATCGTCCCGACCGATATCACATACGTATGACGTACGCACCGACAGTGATTATACGTTGATCCGAATAATCGGACGTGTTAGACCTCCCCGAGAATCGCAAGAGTCACGTGGAGAATTTCGCACGATCCATGTCGAATTTAACTTACGCATGATAGGCATTTTTCGCGATCGTTAAATCAAAGTAGAATGGGTTGGGAAATGTGGATAGGTTACCTGTGGCTCTGTCGGAGCTGTAGATTCACTGACTGCCGGGGGCATGGTAGCAGTGTACGCTACGCCTCGTAGAGCCTGTCCGGGTGTTACCGATCTAGCGATTCCTGTCGCTAAATCAATTAAAACGATTAGCATCTCATTCATTGGTCGTCTTTATACTTTCGGTAAATTTACAGAATTTCTAACGGCAGAGAAATGAACGGTATGTACAGTCGACGGGAAGCGTTTAAGTGACAAAAATGAGGAAGAACCAGGGTCCCACTTTTAAGAAACCGAATGATCCCCTTATGGAACTAGTTTTAAAGGATTGACATATTTCCCGAATACTATGTCATCCAACGTTAGCATACATGGTCGGGCTAAAGGTGTGAGGAATCGTATGCTACTTACTCGGACCACTGACAGGCACGCTGGACACCGTAGCGGTAGGCTGGACCACCTTGCTACTAACCATGGGTGTTCCCGTGCCCAGCACCGCGCCTTTAACTGTTCAAATTTGCTCCTGCAGATCGCGTTGATCGTACAGACGTTATGGTGAATGAGAACGGGACTTACTCGTTTGGGGAGCACTAGCCGGCCTCAAGGTTGGCATGGCAGTCAAGTTAGCAGGTTTGGCCGGTGGCGGCGGTGGGGTAACGCCGACGCCTCGAACAGGGCCACGAGCTTGAGTATCTTTCCAGGTCTCCATTTCCGATTTCAATTTTTCCACCTCGGCCTCCAGTTCTTTCGTCTTCTTCTCCTCTTTCGCCAGAGCCTGCCTATACTGCTGTCTCTCCATGTCGAACTGCGCGAGCTGTTTCTCGAGTTCGGCTTCCATCTGTAGTGACTTCTTGCTCTCCTCCTCGAGGCCTTCCGCCATCGAGTCTATTCGAACCTTCTCCTCGCTCAATATCTGTGCCAGATCTTCCGACCTCTTCCTCTCCTCTATATATTTCATTATGATCTTCTTCCGTTCGGCTAATAAAAGCAAGACAATTTGCTTCTTGCGGCCTTTTATCTCGTCCAGGGTCTCCGCAGACTTCTTCAACTCTAATTCCAAGCGTTTCTTTTCTTGCTTTTCAAGTTCAAGTTCTTTCTTTAGACGCGTCCGCTCTTTTTCCAGACCATAAGTGATGTCGTCGCCCTGGGCAGTGTCGTGCTCGTGCTTTCGTTTTTCCTCTTCTAGCTCTTTAATCACCTAAACAAAAAAGCTGACTGTACCGCGATGGAAAGGGGACGATCACGTTGCGTCCATATCCCGTAAACGTAAGTTAGTATGTAAAAGAAATATTAAATGTTTATTGAACACGATCAAAGGTGAGTTTTTATCATTAAAAAGGAACTATTTTGCAACACGAGTTTAAAAAAAAAAAGTCTACTGAAAACGTCTGGGTGATTTTATTCGGTATAAAAATGTACCGATCCTGGAAAACATACCGCTTGATGTCTGACCTCGGCATCCTTGAGAACTTTAGCCATGCGACATTGCATGCGTCTTTGTTGGGTGACAAGCGCTTCCAAACTCGCGACCTGTTGATCGACCTGACTTCCGTCCACTCCGATACAGCTACCGACGACTGCAAAATCTCTTGCAAGGGCTGCATGAGGATCGGAAGTTCCACTGCGATACCGTGAACTAAGAAGATGCTTCATTTTCTCCGACTGCATTAAATACAAAAGAACCATTTAGCAAATTAAAAAACTACATATGGAAATACTTGTTTTCCGTTCTGCACAATTTATGAGTAGTCACTCGCTATCAATACTGCGAAATGTGTTACGACATGTAACGTACTAATCTACAAAAACCCATCTGGTTTCTTACATTTTCACATTCTAAACATAGCACATTTACAATGCTTCTGACATGAGCATTTCCTTTTTCTGTTAACCAACCTAAGGCACTTATTATCATGACTAATAAGATAATTGACAGGCTCATTATGAGGTAATATTGTAATTACCCCGTGCTTGTGTGCTACTTGCTTACTAAGTAGAAAAATGAGATTACTTTCAAAGCTGCTATAACGATGTCTCGAGCCTGCAGCTCTCCCTCCAAGTAGCCTAGCAGTTTCAGCAAATCCGTTTTGCTCAATTCCATTTTCGGATTGCGCTGAAAAGAAAACAAATCGATATCAAAAAGTAAACAACTACACAGCCATTAATCATGCATTTATTAACAAATACAAACAAATTATTACTTTAACGGTCAGTGCTTTCTTGGGAAAACATATGATACTGACCAAAGCTACTTCCAAGTTGTTACAATAATTGTTCTAATAAAACTAATAATAATATACCCTCGTGATAAAACTCTCACGATTGACGTCGATGCTCTTAAAGTATGCGGACAGATCGGAAACAATTAGTTTCTGGTCCTGGTTATCAAGAAAATTAGGATAACAAGAACAGAGTCAAAGACGGCACGATACTTTAGTTTTAAGACGTTTACTCTAGAGACAACCGTGCTTCTCTATATGACGTTTCATAATAGACAAGTCTGCAGGATGTCTCAAATGTGTCTACGAAGCTTGATACACATATCGCAACCCCATCCGGGTGTATACCTTGAGAGTATTCGAGGAGCTCTTGTCGATAGGCTCGTAGTTGTTGGCCTGTTGCTGTTGTTGGGGCTGCGGGGAGAGCGCATTGGGCAGAGGTTGCACCTTGGAGGTGGCGATAACGGAGGCGAGCGTCCCCGGCGAGCCGTTGGCTGGTGGACTGGCCGAGCTCGTGGCCACGGCGGTTTCGGCTTGCGATGCCATTTTGGCCGACACTGACTCGGACCGTGAGCGAACGGTCCGGTACGATTTCTCTCCGATCTCGCGTTTATCGACGCGTTACTATCCACGGGGGGCCACGCCACACGACGGCTGCACTCACCCGCTCTCCGAGATTCAGCATTCGATCGAGGAAATTTCGCCCGGATGCGCTTCGTCGACCGCGGAAGCCGAGGCCTTCGCCGCGGCTCGCGACATCGCTCCGACCTCGGCTCTAAACCCTTCGGCTCCTGGACTCTCCTTCGCTCGTATATGCTCGCTTCGCCGAGCCGATCAATTCGCTCGAGGACCCCGTCACGGACACTCGAAGCTCGCTGGCCAATTCGCACAAACGCGGGACCTCGACTACCTGACAAATCGGGCACAAAGCGCGGCGCACACAGCCGAGCGAGTCGACACCAGTCGACATCAGTCGACACTAGTTGGCGCACTCGGCACCGTGGCGCAACGTCGGGATCCGCCTCGTCGCTTCCCCCACTCCGCCTGCCGGGAGACCGGTCTCTTCTTATCTCTTCCTACCGGAGGCAGAGTGCGACGGAAATGCCTTCATTTTTCAGATGAGGAAAAAGCACGAAGTGGACCACTCATGTTCGAATCAATGGAGGATCGACCAATCGAATCGAATAATAGTCATCCAGGGTTAGATCGGTAAAATACCCTAGCTAAATTACTAGGTATTTCACGTCGCGAGTTTTGCACGCGATGTAAATTACGTGAAAATGGAACTTCACGTTCTGCAATTTCTGTACCTGCTTCTGATGGAAGTATGCGCGCTGATAAGCATGAACCCTTTCACACCACAATTTAATTTGATTCTTTGTTGCAAAACAATACAACTACAATTTTATAAATATCGGAAGAAGAATCTTAATTTTAATTAAATTCCACTCCAGCTGATATTAAATTCACAGCAGGTAATGTAGGATTATTGTACTTATAACTTCGTATGTTGGATGTCAGATGGCGGTAGCGCTCCATCTACAAGTGCTGGCGGTTCTTTTGTTTTTCTTTCGTTTTTTTATGAGGGTACCGAACCCGAGCCGAATGCAGAAGCATGATCTAGCTGCAACAACGATTCATATAAAATGTAGACGTTTTAGTGACGCCTCTAAGACAAATTTGAATAATCAGTAAATTTTTACTCGAAGCACCGCTTTCTCCTTGAAGTTTTCTTCAGATTGTGGAACGGCGGCCCTGAGTCAGGTTACAATATAAATACCGTTCCACTATCATCGCCCACGGCAATGCAGCTAGAACATTGGCCAGCTGAATTATGCAGGTTGTACCTGGTTGTACGCATCGGTATGCGGAGCTTATAGAATATATCGTTTTTCTGCTTTCAGTTCACAGGTTATTGTGCAAATATCCTTAGCAAACACCCAGGTCGTAATTTCCACTCAAGTGAGACGTTCAAACGTAACAGGGAATTTTTCGAAGATTTTACGGGTCTCAGGTCCGTTACCGTAATGCCCACCTTTGCATTATTTTATTTAATAACTCATACTCCCCGTACCCACCGAGACGAACATGGAACAAATGCATAAATCGATCTTCAATCCGAATAAAATTCTGGGCATTCCGTCGGGTCGATTTTTGGCATGGATTCAAAGGGCGGAACACCTGCAACTGCAAATAAAGACGTATAGGTACTTTTTCAACGACGACCATAGAGAATATCATTTGTAATCGAAATTTTAAATCCTTGCAGGTCCCCTCGCGGGTCGCAGAACTCCGCTCCGAAATAACTCTCATTGTTTACGACTGCAGTTTGCAAGTGCAGGGAATGCACCTCGATCAGGGAGTAAATAGAGCGCGAAGCTACGACATACAGGTGGGTTTCCCTTAATTTGACGAATTCTCATTTACTCAGGAATGCCGCCGAGAGAAGTGGTCCGGGCGAGAGGGTGCAATCTCTTAAAGGCACGCATGCTCGTTGGATAGCGTTTATATTTAGAAAAAGAGCTCGACGGGTGCAATCGGTCGATCTCACTAGCAGATATACAGTCCCTGTGCGAACGACCGAAAGTACAATGACACTGTATGCGCTGCGGCCCTACCTAGGATACACGCGTGTCCTCGTGGCGCACACGCGGGTCCTCGCATTCGTACGGATTTCACGGATGTGCACACACGTGCACGCATATGCACGAACGAACACGGTCTCTCACGCTTTTTCTTCTTGTCGCAGCCGAAGCGTCAGCGACCGGTAGTTGCGTCCGCTCGAGCTCCCTGGAAGAACGCCTGTAGAGATAGAGGTACAGGTTGGAGCAAGCGAACGAATAAAGATGCAGGTAGACGGAACACCATAGCAGAAGCAAAGTCACCGATGTACTGGTCCAGATAATTGGGAGGATGTTGGTACCACGGAACCAAGAAGCAGGTACCACAGGACTCGGTGTTTCCTAAACGTTTATACGTGTAAATGGATGTTCATACTCCTGGTATGCATTTTTAGGTAACCATGGATTCACGCGGGGAAGTGTGATTTCTTGCGTCGTTTCCTGGAGTCGTCGACGATCGGTAGCTGCGTCGAGTCGACGCGTTGCATTCGGCGGAAGCGCCGTGGAGACAGAAGTAAAGGTAAAGGCAGATGCGAGGAAGAGGTAGAGTTACGTGCGCGTAAGGCACGCATTACGTGCCACGTATTACGTCTTCCACTTCTGGGCTCGGCTCGGCCCGTGGAGTGCGTCGGCCGTCTAGTGGCTCGGTCGCCGGGGTAGCCAGGAAAATAAGAGGATGCGCGCGAGGAGCGCAAAAAAGACGACGGGTTAAAAGCGAACCGAGCGAACGGCCAAATCAGGGCCGTACCGAGGATGGAGGACCTGTCTCGTCGAGTATTAAATGTCCCGATTTCCGGGCTTCGAGGTTTCCGGTATGGATGTCCCGTACGGTCAGCCGTGGGAGACTCTCGCCGGAAGGAGATTTCACGCCGGAAGGAGGTTGACGGGAATCCATAAGATCCTCGAAGAAGAGGCTCAAAGGCGGAACCGAAAACCACATCCTCGCGGCGAAACTCCAGGAGAAAGCGACGGAGCGCGATGTCGGAGTAACTGTAGATGATGTAAATCGAGTATTTTATCTGGAAGAAGTATATCCTTGGACTGCGGATGGTATAGGACGAGGATAAATATTATTACAAGATATAGGAAGCGTAGAAACCGACGATTACCGTTTACGATATTCCATGCGGTGCATGGGAACCGACCGTGGATCCCGAGCGGGGACAATGGACAATGAACGTCGGACGAATCGGACGGGTTTTTACGGGACAGGATGCGTAGAAAGGAGACTTCCAAAAGTCTACCTTCGGGGACTAGCAACCGATGTCTCGTCCCTCTTCCTCTCGCGCCTGTCTTCTCTTCTTCTAGACTCGTTCACTTTTTCCTAAGGTAACCGTTCGTGAATGCGCCTCGCTGAAGATTATAAAGGCAGACACGACCTGGGATTTTCGGGTGCCTCGAGGCTGGCTGCTTTTCAAACAGGCACCGAGAAAGCTTCGATCCGTATTTCTTCGCTTTTTGAAAAATACCAAGAACCTTTTGCGAAACGCTTTAACGCTCTGGATTTAAGGCGGTGCGAAGCGCGGCGTTCGGCGAGTGGATTTAGCTTCTTTTGGATGTGCAGGCAGTACTCGATAATTGTTGCAAACTCGAACGTGTAAATATTTGAGAATCGCGGATGACTGGAAGATTGAGCAGATCCATTGCTTGAGAAAATAATTTTGTTCGCACTTTCGTCTATCACCATGTGTATACCTTCGATGTTGCATCGCGGCCGATTAGGTGCGATCCATCCCTGTTATCGATGCGTCAAGAGTACGTTTATGCAAGCACGAGAGTATAAATTCTTCTTCTCCCCTGCTTGCAGCTCGTATTGATTTTTTGTATTTTTATATGATCCTTCGAGTTATAAATAAGTGCAGCGATTTTTATCCCCGGCCTCAGTCTCGAAGAAACGGGCAATGATATAAATAACATCGCATCCGACGCTTCGCGGAGACATATTGAAAATATCAAATGATAAGCGGAAGAGAGAGTAAATACGTTCTCTTAATCAATGCGACTTTCTTAGTGGTCGAGCCATACACCTTACATAAAGACTCGCTTATTAAAGTTTCCAACAGATTTGTGCAATACTCATTCATGAGAGTACACGTTGGTAAATTGCAGTGTTTTACGCAACCTTAAACCGAATGTACAAGGCTGGGGTCGTTACTTCTTAAGTGTTGGCATAATTTAGCCTTTGAGACCGCGAATCATATTTTTAACGAGTACTGTAACTCCGGAGTATTACGTTTCCCTTGTATTTGTACCATACACCGCCCTTGGATATGAATGATGTTACTAATTGTCACGACTTAATATTTTTTTAAGGGACTTTCTACTCGAGAAACGGCTTGTCGGAATAATGAATAGTAAAAGGCGACCATTGTGCCGCATGGGACAACTGTGCAGGGTCTTCTGAGAAGGAACCCGGTTATTGCATTGCGAATAATAAGGAAAAGTTCCTAGCGAAAGTTCCGAAATTGATCATTAAACTGTTGTACATATCTCCGATAAGTAGATAATCAAGCCCGGGATCGTGGTGAACGTACGGCCCTGGCGAAGAGTTCGCGGTCACGAACTCGACAGTTTCGGCTAAATGGAATTAAAAAAAAAGTTTTTCCATTCAGAAAAAAAATGACTCGATTGCAAATTAAATCTTTGCCAAGACGTCAAAAATTATTTGAGATTAACAGTTAACCCGTGAATAACCCTCCAGAAATTTATCAGCGGAAAAGCGTGAGCATTTTAAAGTATCTCAATTTAAGGGAATCGATTTAAAAAAAATATATATATTTATTTTCAAACTAGAGTCTCGACCACTGGTAATTCGGTCTTGTCCACAGGAGCGGGTGGATTCTTTTTACACTTTCAACCGGAGGATCGGCCGGGAACAGGATTCCCCTCCAACATACGGCCCTGTTTCCGACTCCGGACGTCGAGGCCCGTGGACGTAGGAGAGCGAGCCCGTCGGTGGCACTCGTGGGCGGGATGCACGAGAAGGGAAGAGCGAAGAGCAAGAGGGAACGATGAGCGGATCCGCGAGGAAGACGAGGACGGAAGCAAAAGAGCCCGAGAAAGAAAGAATTCGAGGAGCGAGAAGACTCGACCGGGAGGGATGAAGAAAAAGACGGGCAAATCGTTAGGCAACGAGAGAAACGAGGAAGAGGCTACGCGACGGAAAGAGAAAGAGTGAAAGGGAGAGAAGCCGAACAAGGACGGAAAAGAGACCCGAGAGAGGGAAACCACGGGCTGGAGGCGAGAAGAGGACGGCCTTATCGCGAAGGAGGGAGAGGAACGGAGAGGTCCGACCTGATCGAGAGGAGGGACGCGAATGCGAGCTGGAAGAGGGACAAGGACGGGCCGATCGATAGGCTCGAAGAGCGAGAAAGACGGAGCGAGAGGAGCGCGAGAGACGGGCGCTGGCAACCGGTGGAGGAGAGAGAGAGGGAACCTCTCGCCGCGCTCGGATCCGCTCCGCTCCTCTCCTCTCCGCGTCGCTCGAGAGTCGACCGCATCCGCGAGTCGGCGTCGGCCTCAGTGTCGAGCGACGATCGGACGTCGCGGTGCCGGTGGACGCAGGTGGAAGCTAGGAGACGCGAGCTCGCGCGGGGAACGGGACAAGGATCCTTCGTCCTAGAGACCGCGGGGAAAGGGGTCCGTCTTGCCTCCACCTCGTCGCTCGGCGTCGCGAGAGAGAGAGAGAAAGAAAGAGACAAGGGAAGCAGCCTCCCGGATGCCGAGTTGGCTTTAAAGGGAGAGAATCCAGGATTTTGTGGATTTTCGCTCATCCTGCCATCGCGTCGTCGACAGAGGACTCGAAGCAACGAGAGGAAGGAGATAGGGCGGGTTCAAAGGATAAGGTCTCGCCTGGAAAAGGGGAAAAGTTCCAGCGGAACCCTCCGAGGTCGATACCTCGAAGTCCCGACTGCTAGAAGAGGAGCGGAAGCGGGGGCTTCCGCCGATCGGGGGAACCTCGGGGTGCGTGCGAGCGGGAAGAATAAAAGTGACGTTTACGGCTGAATCGCGGACCGTGAGAAGGAATTCCCCGCTCCAACGGCGGGCACCTCGACTCGGCCTCACCTCGGTAGGAGGGAAATTCCTGCCCCAGGTATCGAGGATAAATCTTAAACGTTAAATCCGTGGAATAGTCCCAAGATTCCTTCCGGCCAGCGTTCTGGGTACATTCGAAACTCCACCTAGACGCTCCTATCTGAAAGATCTTCGAATCGTTCCCGAAAAACCAGACGCGGAATACCTCCACGAAGGTGCTACCGTCTGTTGGATATCGACCGGGTGGCCGCCCAGGACCCTCGCGACATCGAGCGGTCCAGAGGACCGCGGAAAGTTAAGTGCCCCCGAGTTGCCGAAAATTCCGCATCCCTAGGTGAATCGCGTTGGAGAAGGTGGAGGAGGTTCAAGGGGACCGAATATCCCCGGTGGCCGAGCACGCCACGTGGACGGGGACGCGAGCACGCCTGGCACGCCGTGCGCACCTGGGACTTCGAGCAGAGGGGCACGGCGGACTCGGAGCGGGGATCCCGGTGTCAGGTGTACGAGGCGTCGGAGCAGGAACTCGTTCAGGTGGACGCGAACGAGCCACGGCTCGGCGAGCGCTCTTCCGACCCGCTTGATCGTCCGAGTCCATTAACCCCCACGTGGTCTCGCGTCGGATTTTGCGCGACCCGAAGACGACGCGAAAAAATTCGCCGGCATCGGAGTCGGAGCTTCCGGGTAAACTGGTAAGTAAATCCAGGAGAGCCGAAAGGAAAATTTTGGGTGATGTTGTTTATATTAATATTATTAAAATTATTGTCGATAACGACGGGTGATACGTTACAGAGCGTAGCGTGACCCAGCCCGACGATCCCAGGCTCATCTCGGTGCTCGCTTCGAGGTCGTCAAGGTGAATCCGACCGGTATTCGTCCCACCAGGACTTCGCAGCCAGCTGGGAACCGGACAGCGGGGACACGACCGGGAGGATCGATAACCGGATTCGAGGGAAACGAGGGAAACGAGGGAAACCGAGGAAACTCGAGGATGGGCCTTCCCGGACAGTGAGCACCCACGGGCATGCCGACGCGTTTTCCGCGGCCAAGTCCTAACCGGAGGTCGATGCCGTCTCCGGGAGCTCGTACTAGCCCTCGAGAAGCGACGAAGACGACCCCGAGGACGAGATGCCTCTCGAGGAGGTGATGCCGCGCGACGGCGGCGTAAGGGCGAGTTCGAGTCATCCGAGTTTCCTACCCCTGGAGGCGTCGGAGGTGGCGCTTCCTTCCTCGGCCCCGACCGCCTACGGCCTCCTGGGGATGTCCGGGGGAAGGAAACAGGTTTTCGTCGAGCGAGAAGAGAGGATCCTCGGGACCATGGCAGCGGATCGGCAAGACGTCGCTCGGAGTCCAAGGAACGGATCCTCGCCGGCGAAGGAAGACCGGGCCGATTCCTCGGAGGGTCTCGAAGCCGCCGACGATCTTCGGGCCGTCACGGCTACCTTGCACCTTCCAGGGTTCGTCGGGTCGTCGCGGTTGCGCACAAGGTTCTCCACCTTGAAATCCCGCGAGGAGGCCGCCTCTACCCGCGTTCAGGAGCGCAAGGTCCTGGCTAGGACGGAGTCTTCCAGAGGAGCCAAGTCTCCGGCCTGCGACCCCAAGGACAAGAGCTGGCCTCGAGCCTCCCGGTCGTCCTCTTCCTCGGCTTCCTCCTTCGTCGCCAATGCCGGAATCGTCGCCTCCGCCACGACCGGAGCCTCCTTGCAGTCCAGAGACGCCGTTTCCGACCTCGTGGCCGAAGGCGCCGGGTCTCTGGGATCCGCGGGACAAGGACAGGTCCTGACCGCCAACGGCAGGGTCGCGAGGACTCGCGAGGATGGAAACGTCGTTGCCGTTCCTGGAAACGCAGTTGGTAACGTTAATGCCGGCCTCGGAAACGTTAACGAGCCGATCCCGAAGAGCGACGAGGTGCCTTCCCCGAAGCAGGCGTTCGTCTCCGCCACGACCAGCCCTCGGACTTCCCCTCCGACCACCACCTCCAGCAGCTCTTGGAACACCTCCACCGAGCAGGAGTCCTTGTACATCGTGGATTCCGCCGAGGGAAACGCATACTATAAAGGCCAGTTCCTTGGGAAGGTGCGTTTGCTCTCTTTGATTTAAACGAAAAGTATGTTATTTAGTCCATTTGTATCCTCGGAACTTGGGAGGCGTTTCCCTGAGGTCGCTTCCCGGATGTTGAAACTTCCGCTGGGAAATATTTATATTTAGAATTCCTTCGTAAATTCATTCGAGCCTAGAAATGTCAAAGTTGTCGTTGTCGCGAAGATGTATTTTCGGACCGTGGTATTTTTTATTTCAACGTTAAGAGGCTTGAGTTCGCTTTTGCCGAAGAGCTTCCCGAGGTTGGTTTCAAAGGATATGCTAAAAACCGCCGTTCGATCCAATTTGCTTGCCTGTGATGTTTTAATCGATGCGCTTAAGTAAGTGGTCCGTTTTAATTGACTTACAAAACAATGACTAACGAACCGTGGCTCCGATTTCATTATTTGCCCAATTATTTGATTTCTTTTGTTACGTCTTTGTAGTAGTCTCGACGATTATTCGAAGCCGAACGGAGTATTATTTCAAGCAGGAAATAAGGATCGCCTGAAATGCTGGTTTCACGAAGAAGGCATTATAGTAATTGAGTGAAACGGTTACATGTAGAGTCATGCCCCGAAGTATTTACGTTAAGTATCGAGAACCGTAAACGTAAGCATCTGCTTATAAGAAAACGTAAGAACTCCCGAGAACCTCGGTTTAAAAAATATCCCGGCTCGATAATAAATACTTTCGATCGTTTCTTCATCCTTTTTCCCGGGATAACTGGTGGATCCTTTTTTGCGGTCGCGTTCTCGGAGGTATCGGGAAACACTCGAAATACTTTACTAGAATTTCTGACCAAAGTTGCTTTCACGTACGCCGAATATTAGAGGACGAATATACAAGACTGGTATTTGTTTCCACAGGCTCATTAAAGTCGCTCGGTCAGGGTCATTAAGACTAATTATCCCCGATATCGTGACAATTATTCAAACCACTACTTTCATATAATGTCTTAACCGAGGCTTACCCTTAAATAGCGTACTACATAAAACTAAGTCTACAAGAATAATATCGCTAGAATAATTAATTTCGTCTTTCACGAAAAGTTACCCAGCTCGATAGCCGTGGGCCAAAAATCTCGGAAAATTCCACCTTGTCCTTCCTCGAGCAAATCGTTCCACTTTTGGGGATTCGGGATTTAATCGAAATGCGCGACAGGACCGCTAGAAGCGGCCAAGCTTTCGTAAGATCGGAAGATATTTTCGCAAGCTCTTGGCAAGGGACCCGCTACTCTTCCTAACCATGTCGCTAAAGTTACTACAGAGTCATCCACCGGACGGGGTATCCTATTTTCTACCAGAGCCGGGGGAAAAGCCTCGTTTCCCATGTAGATGGAAAAACAAAACTTCCGACCGAACATAGAAACTCCGATACGAGGTGGGAATAAAAAGGAGGGCTGTCTGGGATGCCTAAAAAATGAATTCGCCATCCGAGCTTCAAAGCGAGGGGATTTAGGTCGAATGCTACCGATTCGAACGAAGGGGTTAATTCGTTAACGACTCCGTAGGCTGTGTGCAAAGAGCCGAACTATTTAACATACCAGGCTCTCTTTGTCCGAGTTATTCTGCTTCACCCCTCTTGACGAGTCTATTTTCTTTTTTACGGAGACCTACTTTTCCACAGGGTGGCTTCGCGAGGGTTTACTTGATGACCGACCTAGCCAGCGGGAAGCAGTACGCCTGCAAGATCATTCCCAAAAATCGGATGCAGAAGATCCACATGCAGAAGGTTGGTTCGCGAGCTGGAGAAAGATTGGATTCGTGCGGCGAACAAATATCCAGGGTGTCGCGTTATGGGCGATCGGGACTTTTCAGAGGACGTTAAGAAGCAATCTTATAAGTCGTCTCGCGAATTGAAGACACCCACGTCACCTGGATATTTATTTTTTTTTTTTCGCCGTATGGATCCCGATCGAAGGGGGACTTTCTTGTAATTACTAGAGTGTGTCGTAGATTGCGAGGGAGATCGTGATTCACAAGGAGCTGAATCATCCAAACGTCGTTCAGATGCATCACTACTTCGAGGACAACCTGAACGCTTACATACTCCTGGAAGCTTGTACGCGAAAGGTATGACACGTTGAAATTCTAGAAACCGTCGAGAACTTGTTCTCGTCAGTTTCGCTTATTCCTCGGGTTCGAGCAAAAACGAAACGTCGGAATTCGTCCTCCCGTTTGCGTCAAAGCCATTTGTAGGGAGAGCGCAAAAGAAAAGAAGCCCAAAGGGGGACGAGAAAGCCTCAGATTTTACGACTCGGATTGAAGATGAGTCGTCGAGGTATCGGTCTGATTTTCTACTTTTCAAGATCCATTACGCCGTGTTATATCGATCCGGGAATACTGGCGAACAAGTTTGCGCACACTTTACATCGGAGTACGTCTCTATACTCGTGACCGAATGTCTGGAGAGTGCAAACTCATCCGGAATCGTCGTGACGAGTGTCGAGAGGAGAAGGCAGGAGATCGAGCAGCAATTCATCGCGGTTACTCGTTTTATTTCAGACTCGAAACGAGAGTGAATTGCGTTCGGTGATTGCCCCCAAAGTAATTACACTTCGTCGATGACGTCCGCGCCGTACCGAGATCCCCGTTATTGAAAAAGGGACGAAACTTATTGTATACCATTTCAACCCAGCTGAGCATTTTTCAACGGAAGGCCGATTTAATATTAACTATTTCCATTTCTGGCATTTAAACTCGACTTCACATTAAAAATATATAAACTCGACTTCACATTAAAAATATATAAACTCGACTTCGCATTAAAAATGTATAAAATTTAGTTCGGACGTAGATAAGGCTGCGCCTTATTAATTATTCCCTACTTTCGATCTCAATCTCATGTATGGGAAAATACTGGCGCGATCTATATACCAGATCTAGGGAGTGGGATTTTCTCGCGAGTTTTCTCCGGAGTTTCTCATGGTTCTTCCCGGCGAGAGACGTTGACTCGATCGAGAGCGACAGGAACGAGGCGCGAGAGCGAATGGCTCTTGCCCCCCGTTGAAGCGATTCGTCTCAGTTGGTCATTTCATTTCCGAGATGAATCGAGAGTGAATTGCGGCAGGCAATTGTCCCGAAGAGCGGTCTCACTCGCGGCAACTCGACGACGACCGCGTCTTGACAAAATCATTCTTGCCCGACAGAGCCTGATGCACGTGCTCAAGTACCGGGGGAAGGTGACGGAACCGGAAGCACGTTACTACATGAAGCAAATGGTAACCGGGGTGGCGTACATACACTCCAGGAAGGTGATTCACCGCGACCTGAAGCCTGGGAACATGTTCCTCTCGGAGAACATGGTCGTCAAAATCGGGGATTTCGGGCTGGCCACTCGACCTTACGACCACCCTCGCAGAGTGTAAGTTTAGTATATTAAAACCTGATGATGTCCCAGGAATCGAGGTACCTGGGAATATTTTTACTCCCTACGTGAGGTACCTTCGACGAGGGATTTTTTTTTTCGCGTTCCGTCAGTCATACCGATAACGCGCACAGGAGGTACACACACCTAGGGACGCAAAAATGCCATTCCGCGGTACACCGGCGATATCGCATACCCAGGGAGGTAGTCCGTGTCGCAATTCCCCGGAGTATCACTAAAATTAACGAAACGTTCCCTTCCGGACATCGCAGGACAATATGCGGCACGCCGAACTACATAGCCCCGGAGGTGTTGTACAAGCAGGCCTGTAGCTACGAGGCCGACGTGTGGGCCCTGGGGTGCATCCTGTACGTCCTGCTGGTCGGCCAGCCACCGTTCGAGACGGCGACCCTGAAGGAGACCTATGCAAGAATCTGCGACAACCGGTACCGCGAGGTGGACGACACGGTGGCCTCTCGCAACGGGCAGGACTTGGTGCGACGCCTTCTGGAACCGAATCCAAAATTACGACCCTCTCTGGAGAAGGTGAAGAGACACCCTTACCTGACCAAGGAGTACGTGCCCTCGTCGTTGCCCCATTTCTGCTGTTACCAGCCGCCCCCGGCGACTCTGCGTCGCCTGTCGACGGTGTCCTCGACACCGACGCCCCCGCCGTCTCCTCCCTCTCCACCCTTGCCGCTTCTCAAGTCCTCGTCGTCTCCGGAGCCCGAGTCCTCTTCCCGTCTGGGCCAGGTCTCGAAAAACGAGCGCTCGGAGACCCAGAAGAGCGCCTTCGAGCGGGCGCGGTCCAAGGCCTCGCAGAAGGAGTCCAAGGTGAAATGGCTCGCCAAGAAGCTCCCGAAGCTCCCCAGGTTCAAGCAGCGTCTCAGCAGCGCCCTGTGCCCTAACAAAAAGAAGGTCAGATCCGGGGTGGAACCGAGACTCGGCTCGGGAGGCGTCGCCGAGAGCGTGCAGATGCATCGCGCCCTGGAAGACTGTCTCACCTGTATCCGGTGCACTCGGTTCAGCGCCAACCCCAAGACCGTCGAGGAGGTCGCTCCTCTGTTCATCACCAAGTGGATAGACTATTCCAACAAGTACGGCCTCGGATTTCAGTTGCCAGACAGGTCCGTCGGGGTCCTCTTCAACGACAGCACCAAGATGAGCTACACGCACGATAGGAGGTTCGAGCTTAAATATTATGATTAGTCTTAGCTATAATTATTAAAAGAAATTTACCGGGATTTTTCTTGCTCCCTCAGCTGCGTTGAGTACGTGACCTCCACCGACGAAGACCTCGTCCGGTATGAGAAGGAAAGCGACGTCCCGTTGTTCCTGAAGGAGAAGCTCTACTTGCTGCAGTTCTTCGCCGAGTACATGGACGAACACCTCACGGAAGGTACGGGCAAGGTTTATTCCTCATCGAAGCGTTGTTCTGGAATTTGGCGTTCACTCAATCAATTTATGTTCCAGGAGGCGAGGTGCGCGGATGGATAAACGGCGCGGTCACCGCAGGGAAGCGACGAACGAGACGAAACGGCGCTTTCGTTCCACGGATGAGGAGATGGCTCCGGACCGACAAGGCCATAGTGATGGAGCTGAACGTTCCCTTCCTTCAAGTGAACTTCTTCGTCGACCACACCAAAATGGTCGTCTCTAAGCCCACCGGAAGCGGTGCCTATCTCGTGACCTACATCAACCCCGAGAGACGCACCTCTTCCTACTGGCTGAACGATATCCGCGATTACGGATGTACGGCCGATCTTCACGAACGGCTGCATTACGTCTGCAAGGTGGCGAGGGAATTTTCCGAGCTCGATCAGAACGCTCCCCTTCATTGAATTCAAGGCGACATAAGGATCTCACGGCTGCCCGAGTTTCCGCGAACCGGGCTCGCATGCGTACATACGGATATGTACCATTATTTGCAATTAAAAAAAAAAAAAAAAAGAAAGACGACGCAGGCAGCGACGTCCGACGTTTCTTATTTTTGTTGTCTCTACCGTGTAGAGAGGTAACGATTGGTCGTTAACGAGGGAGCTAAACCGAACCAGGGAATTCGGAAGAAACTCGGAGCAACGTCTCTCGTCTACGGTATAGAGATATTAACCCTATAAAGTTAAGAGCAATTTTGCTAAAGAATTATCGAGTATAAGGTACTTATATACATTTACGCGAAGTACCGAAGAAAGCACAGATAGATAGCGTGCTCCGTATCGAATAAAGGACTTCGTATCGACGTAATAGAATTGTAATATCCCGGAGGACGAACTAATACTACCATTAACTTGATATCGCAATAGAGCAGAATAAAACGAAATATCTTTCAATCCGGGATCAACGTGACGACCGTCTTGTCATTGCGTTTCCGCTCACGTGTTCTTCCCTTGCCTTCGCTCCATCTTTAACTTCCAGTAATATTCTCGGCTTTTATTTGTACTCCGATGTGACATATCCGTAATGACATTATCGTCCGCAATTATTCGCTTCCGTGCTTGGTAACTGATAGACGTTTAATCGTCGGGGGGGTAATTAGAAGGGCAGAACTCGCGATAACGGAGAAAAGGATGACACGGATCTCTATTCACTGCTATCGGCAGGTTGTCTGATATCGGCGCAGGAAGGTGGATAATCAAGTGACGCGCGTATCTAATCGACTTCTATCATCGTGGTCCACGTCGTAATTATTACAGTAAAGACTTACTCTCATATCGTTGTCTTAATCCTGCTTATACCTACTCTCATGTCGCGGACAATACTGGCCCTATTATTTAAGCAAGTACGCGTAGTTTCCATTAATCAGGAGTAAAACGATCATCGGAATAAAATTCGTTGCACCGTCTTAGTCGGTCGAGAGTTCGTTATCATGGGGCGGCACTCTTAACGTAAAGTTAAACGTAAAGTTGACGTAAAATTAAAAGTTCACAGGAGGGAAACTCTGGACGAGTCCTCGACCTCGGGACCCGCCGAGGGTCGACGAATCGAGCTCTGGTAGTCGACACTGGTCAAAATACTGTCAGGAAACATCTTCCGACGATTTTACTCATTTGCTCGTAAATAGTCTCATCAATACGCATCCTAAGTAAATAAAAAAGAATTAAAAAAAAAGAAAGAATCCTCTGGCCTGTAATACATCTCTATCGCGACTTTAACATATCCGACTGCCAGATTTCATTCTACACCCGAGTGGGCTGTCGAGTTTGCACAATGGCCTGCAGGGTGTATGAATGCGTAAGGACTTGGTTAAAAATACAAAACTGGCAGGAGAGACCTTGCTTTAAGATTACTGATCTTATCGCTCTGAACTCGGATTGGCGCGATGTGCATATAAATTCGACATACCCGATACAAATGACATACAGACCATATGCAAACTATTCTGCAGATCGTGAGCCGACTGCGTATTAATCTTAAACCGATCAAGGAAGACCCTTGCAGACCTTGCGGAGGTTTTCGGCGCGGCTCATTGCGGGCCTTCGGCGGAGCAGAAATGTTAACTTGGAAGTCTCGTGCCGATCGCTTTAGAATTCGTACTGGGAAACGTAAATCAAGAGTTTCGCCACCGCGCTCCCGGCGAACATGGAGTTGTGGTAGATCTCCATGCTAAGGTCGAGCTCCACCTCTTGAGGGCCTTGGATGCTCCTGGTGAGGACCAGGATGGCCTGGAAAGGAGCTGGCCTCCTAAGGGCGAAGCAGGATTCGGTAGCTCGAGTGACTCCTGGAGGAGCTCTCGCCGCGACCAGGGCCATGCTGAATCGGATCGTCGACTCGGAATGATGGGTACCCCTCATGGTGAAGAGCTCCAGCTGTCCCGAAGGTGGAACAGGAAGCATGCTGACGAAGGTGATGAAGTTGTAGGAGTAGTGCGAGGGTGATCGCAGACATGACAAGTCGCCGCTCAGGCAATATCTCGAGGCTCTCACGCAACGGCTGAAAAAAAAAAATTATTGTAATCATTATTCTCCATAAACCACCGATAAGTGCCGCGTCGCGACTTCAGGATCCGAGGTCTATCGAGGAGAGAAAAGTTGTTCGAAGAAGACCTCACCATCGATGTACTCACTTTTTCCTTTCTTGATCTTGATAGTAACCGGATGGGCAATCTATCCGGTTGCAGCGGAAGCTACCTCGCGTGTTCTGGCATATCTCATTGGGCGCTCTGCATACTCGGCCGGTCTCGCACTCGTCAACGTCTGTTCGAATGATCAGATAAACGTATCGCATTACGAGACGTAACGGATATATCATCCGGGCCGCAATTATTGGCCCGTACTATTAAAAAGTCAATTAGTTCCTCCCATGTCCCTGATACCAGCCCATAAACGTTTAATCTAGTTTCTTCCCACCCGACCAGAGATCCTGTCCTCTATCAATAGCGTTACCTTATACAAAATGTGACTTTATATAGAAACATCTATCTCGTCTGATCTAGAGGTCGAAGGAGTCTTACCCTGACAAGTCCTGCCGTCGATTCCGAGTCTGTAGCCATCGGGACACTTGCAGGAGTAGCTACCGGGGGTGTTCTCGCATATTCCCACGCAAAGTCCATTCTGCTTGTACTCCGTGCACTCGTCGACGTCCACGCAGGACCGATTATCGGGATTCAGCCTGAACCCTGGTTTGCAGGTGCACCGGTAGCTCCCCCAGGTGTTGACGCAAGCGTGCTGACAGAGCCCCGGCGTCTTCTCGCACTCGTCGACGTCCCGGCAGGCGTTTCCATTCCCGGGGACATTTTCGAAGCCATCCTGGCAGACGCATCTATAGGAACCCACGGTGTTCTCGCAGCGAGCATTCGAGCTGCAAATCTGGCCGCTGTAGAAGCTGCACTCGTCTATGTCGACGCAATCCCCGTTAGGACCTGAGACGTGTCCCGGAGGACAAGCGCAGGCGTAGCCACCCTGACGGTTTTCGCAAGTCTGACGAGGTCCACATTCGTGGGTCTTCTCGGCGCATTCGTCTACGTCGATGCATCGCTGGCCATCCTTCGGGTCCAAGGTGTAGCCCTGGCCGCATATTAACCTGCAGACGGACAACCATGCCGGTGATAACAGGTGTACCGATAAAATTATCTAGTCACATCGTTCAAGAAGAGGGAATAACCAAATGCAGGGGAAACTTTCTCGATGCCTTGTATTCCCTCTCTTACCTAGAGACGCAGGCATAGGACCCAACGGTGTTGACGCACCGCTCCGTCGGTTTTGGACAAATCCTAGGCGACCGTTGACACTCGTCAACGTCGACGCACCGATTCCCAGACAGTGGTTCGAACCCTCTGGGGCAAGTTACCCCAGGCGTGGCAAAGTCCGGTCTAACTCGACGCGAGGTGACCGCCGAGACGACTGGTTCCGCCATCGGCATCTTCGTCGTCCTTGGTGTCGTTGTCGTCGTCCTTGCCGTCGTCGTCGACGGCGTCGTCGCGACCGCGGCGTTGCTCGGCCCTCGCGGATTCCTGTCGCATCTGTAGGAACCCAAAGTGTTCCTGCAATGGTAGCCTTCGCTGCAGTCGTGAGTCCCAAGGATGCACTCGTCGTCGTCCTCGCAGATCTCCGTCGCGGCGTTCAGGGTGTACCCGGTCCCACAGGGCAGGAACCTTGCGAAAGAGAGGAGTCTTTTCAGCCCACCAGTATTTTTGGCGACGAGCCCCTGCGAAGAGGAAGCGCAAACCCACCTGATGCAGGTGTAGCTGCCCAGGGTGTTGTCGCATCTCTGGGTCGGGAGACAATCGTTCTGCTGGAGTTGGCACTCGTTGATGTCCACGCATGCCCTGGTCAGGTTGTCTCTCCGGAAGCCCGTCTTGCAGGTGCAGGTGTAGCTACCAGGGGTGTTGACGCACTCCTCGTTGCTGCTGCACGCCTCCTCCGTTTCCAGGCACTCGTCCACGTCGACGCACCCCCGGTTACGGACAAATCGGGACCCTGGACCGCAACGCGTCGATGCCGCGGGTACCCTCGTTATCGGAGTTGGAATTTTCGCACAGGTGTACCCACCCGGCTGATTGTAGCACGCCTCCCCTGCTGAACAGGTGTTCCGCTCCTCCTTGCACTCGTCCACGTCTGCAAGGTAGAAAGATCGTTAAACCACGAACTCCCCCTGTCCTTCGCCACTGAAAATACTGCACGCTGTTCGTAAAAATATTTCACAAATTTTTACGTGGGCACGTTTACGTCCACTGCGGTATTTTCAAGGAAATGCTGGTAAAAAGCTGTCGAGGTGTACATTACGCGTTATAGTTATAAAAATGGCGCTGCGTTTCGCGTATGGACGTATGCGTTAAAAAATTTGCTCGAAACGCAAGCCTCGCAAAGCTGGACATCTCGCAAAAGCGAAGCTGCGACGTTTAAGCGATTTTGTACCCTGGGAATGACGTCACGAAGCACGGACATTACGGATATAGTACACGGTATCACGGGTGTGGCTACTATCCTTGCGGTCCGGAAAACGGTGCCGCTAATTACCGGGATCACCGATAAACATTCCCACGATAGACTGCGTCATCGATTGCGAAGATCGCCATGGACTTAATTCAGTCCCGATGCTGGAAAAGAGACTGACTCAATTAATGTGGCCCAGTTTGTGCCGAGGTAATTGGCATACGCATACGAAATTGGTACCAAGGCCTGCTCGGAATTGACTCCTGTCCTACTCGGCTCTCGCGTTGACAAATTTCCACTGGGCTCCCTTCCCTCTAAAGAAGATCCCCCCTTGTTTAAAGATACATCGAGTATACGGATTGTTCCCCGACTCTCCTCTAGACGACATAAACTACCCCGAGGACGATTAATTATAAGGGCCATAATAATCGACTAGGAGCCGTGCATGCTCTCGTGAAGTCTCAAAATGGCCTCGAGTACCTATGCACTGCCTCCAACTGGCTTCGTAGCGGTACCCGGAGGGACACGCAGGTCGTTGCCGTTGCCTCTGCCTCCAGTATGGCGTGGGGGTCTTGCAGGTGTAGCTTCCAGGCAGGTTGACGCACCGTTCGCCGAGCCTGACGTCGCAGGTGACCCTCCCAGTGGCGCACTCGTCGACGTCCTCGCACTCCCTGGTGGTCAAGGAGTACCTGTACCCCCGGTCGCAATCCGGGAGCCTGACGACGCACTCGTACCCTCCGTCTCTGTTAACGCAGTACCGATGGTCCTGAGCTCGGCAGCGATGAAGCTCCTGGTCCTGGCACTCGTCCACGTCGACGCAACTCCCGTTGAGGACGCGCTCGTACCCGGGTCGACACGCCGAGAGCGGGGTGCAGACGAAGGAGCCCTCGGTGTTGGTGCAGACGTGGGTGCCCTCGGGACAGTCGTGCCGCCCCAGAAGGCACTCGTCCACGTCCTGGCAACTCCTCGTCGCGGGCCTGTACAGCCATCCGCTACGACAAAGAGGAACGCACTCGTAGGTCCCGGGCCTGTTCTCGCATCGCTCGTACTCCCGGCAACCGGGGGACCTGGTACACTCGTCCACGTCGATGCACCTTCTGGTAGCTGCGTCCCAGGAGTATCCAGTGGGGCACTCCGAAGAGGCCAGCCTTGGCAGAGCCCACACCGACCTCGAGGGGTCCCCGACTCTGCGAGACGTGGGTCTGGGCTGCGTTGGTCCTCTCGGCCTTGGATTGCTCGACCTTGCCCGAGAAGGTTTGATCCTGACGATGGGTGGGGTGGGCGCGCTGGGAGGGGCGGCATCTGGCCTCGGGGTCGTGGTGCCGCTCTCCACTGTGTTGGCACCGATTTCAGGGATACTGCCGACACTTGGAGCAGTGTTTCTACGAGTTGACATCGTGGCGCCGACTCCACGCGCTGCACCACCCTCTGGTCTCGCCGTACCACTTTCCAAAGCCGTGGTACCGCTCTCTACGGTGTTGGAACCGATTTCAGGAATACTGCCAACCCTCGGTGCAATGTTCCTGTAGACCGACGTCGTGGCAGCGACTCCACGCGCTGTACCACCGCCTGGTCTCGTGGTGTCGTACACTAAAGTAGTGGTACCGACTCCTTCATCAACGATATCCCTCCCTACCACATCTATTGAGTCGGTAGTCCCCGTAGCTACCGTTGTATAGCCATTCTCTAATGTTGTAATCTCGACTTCGGGGATCATCGTCTCGATCCTCGATGCATCCTCAGTAGTCGTTGGAGTCTTCGAAGAAGGGTCGTCGCAGACGAAGGAGCCGTTGGTCCCCGTGCAGGTCGACTCGGAAATCGGTTCGCAGAGGCAGTCCTCGACTCCTTGACAGGGCTCGAATTTTCCCGCGAGAAACTCTTCCTCCTGGAGGTCGTTCTTCGAGGAGATGCGAGGTTGAAAACCCATGGGACACATGGGAGAACAGTCGTGACCGCCGATAGTGTTGATGCAACGCTCTCCGGTTCCGCAGATCGACAGATCCAGGGCGCACTCGTCCACATCTTTAGGGGCGGAAAAATGTCGAGTGAAACGAAACTGACCAATTTTCTTATCTTTTTTCCATTCCACGTTGTGCCGTAAAAAGTGGCTACACGGGGGGAAGTAAAATCCCTTCCTCTTTCTACGATTGCATGCACTTCCATGGCGGGTAATCAGGGAAAAGGGACTTACCGATGCAATTGCCGGAAATTGGGGAGTACTGAAACCCCGGTCGACAAGTGGAGATACACTCGTAACCACCCTCCGTATTCCGACACTCCTCTTCTCCGATCGTGCACCCGTGAATGTTTTCCGCACACTCGTTCACGTCTTATGCAACCAAATCCATGAATAGGTTTCTCAAAAAAAAACACCGCGCGACCGAACAGTATTATTAGTCGGTTGCGAAATTCGAGCGAAGAGATCAATCCCTTCCGATGAAAAGGGCCAAGTATCAAACTACCGCGCCGACTTGATGTCGACGTTGTAATAATAATTACACCAATCTCCCTGTAAACGTGCAAGCGGGTCAGGACACGTACCTGTGCAGGACTTGGAGAACACGTCGTACTTGAAACCAGCAGGGCACGTCTTCTCCTCGGTCAACTCGTAGCAGGTGTAGCTACCGTACGTGTTGACGCATACCTGGTTCTCTCGAGGACACGAGTCGAGTTCGGTGCACTCGTTCACGTCTACAAGTTTTGGGAACGTTGCACCATGAGAGGGAAACTACGAGAACCTGTCCTTGACTATCGCGAAAGACCGATAAGGGACGAGCGAGGAGATAACCAGCACTGTAGACGTTCACGACCCTTCGCTATAAATCGGACCTCTCATTTTTCTATCCTCGATATTCCTGGATATTCTTTGCACTTCCACGCGAATCTCACGCATTGAAATTCTAAGTAAATTTACCAGGGGGACAATTGCGGCACAAAAATGGCAACAGCAGCAGCAGATATTAAATTGGCAACCGGAACGATGCTACAAAATTGACGGTCGGCATTCCAACCGGTCTCCATTATTTATACGTGTAAATAAATTTTGTACGCAAATTCAACGAACCGCTAGTTTAGTTTTCTTTTTTTTTTTTCTTATGTAAAAACCGACCGTCAATTTTGACGTCCACTGGAAAGTGGCTAAGGCAGCAGCAAGGCATAATTAAAAACAAAAAAGAGGAAAGTGACGAACCATCGCAAAGCTGCGTGGTATCGTTATAGCGATATCCTGGTGGGCAACGCGGTGACAATTCGTTCTCATCTTCCGATGGAGTCGTGGCCTCCGTTGTCGCGGGTGTACAGGACCTGCCGTCATCGGCGAGGTCATATCCAGGATCGCAGCTGCACTTCACGACATCCCCGTTGTCGGTGCACCGTTGCTCGCAGGGATTCGTTCCCGCGCATCTAAAGATAATGAAATTGTCCGCGTTATCTCGACTAGAATTTTTTTAAGGATATTCCGAAAATTCCATCTCACCTGTCGGTAGCATTCCTTCTGCATGTCTTACCATCCTCCAGCAGCTCGCCGCCCTCTCGACACAAACAGTAATAAGAGCCCGGGGTCGGGACACAAATCTCGGTACACAGCATCCCCTTCATTAACTCGCAAATGTCGTCCAAAACTGTAACGCATTAATTTTATTGCATTAAAGCGTCATAAACCTGCATACCATCGCCATGAGAAATATCATCAGATGGCGGCTTAGCCAGCTATGAATTTATTCCAACGCACCCGGAGTCGGTGGAGTCGGATAGGAGGAATCGTCGTTATCGGAAGTTCCGGCGCCCGTCATCCCGGAAGTTCCGGAAGTCTTGTCAGTGTCAGAAGTCCCAGAACTTCCCGAAGTTCCCGAAGTCTCCGAAGTCCTAGAACTCCCGGAAGTCTCGGTCGACCCGGTACCTCTCGACGTTCCGGTCATTCCCGTGGTCCCCGCGTCCCCGGTCGCCCAGGTATTCGACGTCGAGGTCCTTCGGGACGCTGCCAAGGAGCTGGTAGGGTCTTCGCTCGTCTCCGTCGAGGAAGGCTCGGTCCAAGTCGTGTCGATAGGAGTGGTGGAAGGCAGAGCTTCGTGGCAGCACTCCAGGAAAGCGGGGTCCCAAGGATTCCCAAAGGTGAACTTGTTGAAGGCGCAACCTTGTCCGATGGACCCCGTCAGGATGCCTGAAAAATCCGTATGAAATTAATTCTTGAGACATTGCTTCCTTCCCCCGTCTTAGAAGAAAAGAAATGACTCGCAAGATAAATGAAAAAAAAAAGGAAACCGACCAAGTTTGCACCCCTCGCAGCAATCCCGATGGTAGTCCCCGCTGACGCGAGGTCCTCTTCGAGAAGCCGGGGTGTTTTGCGAGCCGCTGCAGGCCACTCCTGACCGGGCCTCGGTTTTCCCGAGTTCGCACTGTTTCTCGTGATAAGCCCTCACGCAGCAAATGTCCACAGCTTCCAAGCAAAGGGCTTGCTCTATCCTGGGCACCCCGGAAACAGGACCAGTGAACTTCTCGCAGCGGAGTCCTTCGTTGGCCCAGGAGCCGCCCAAGCCGCAGCATTGCTCGAATCTATCCTCCATCCTCGATCCAACGACGTACCCATCTACGGAATTGCAAAACCATTCAATCACCGCGTATCGCGATCAACTTCTCCTCGAGTGAAAATTCCTTGCGCATAGATAATTACTTAAAGAAGGTCTATTGAATAATAATCTCCTCGCGAGACCCACAGCGGTTAGATTTAACTGCTGGCACGTGGGTACTTCGATCGGTTAATCGAAGTCAATTGATCCGAGTTTGGGCGTCATAAAAAAGGGGACACGACGAAGAGGCATAGCTAATGGCAAAGTACTCGACGAAATGGAGGGCCGGGAATTAACTTGGCTTAAGTTAGATGTACACTTGTCTTTCCTTCCCTTTTCATTTGTTTTGACACGGGTAGCGTTATCTTTATTGATTTAACACAATTTCTCCCGGCGATGGCTTTTCCCCGCGGCTAATTTACCGGCATTCTAGATCGAGATATTGCAACGAGCTCGCTCAGCGAGACGCTTCTTTAAACAACCGTGTAATCCCTGTAAATCATCACCGGGTACAGCTGTGCGCGGAGGAAAGATTCAGCGGGATTAGGAACGACGTTCCCCTTTGAACACGACGTGGTTGCTCCGAGCAAACACGTCCGAGAGCTCTAGACTTGCAAAATGACGTGCCCATGCAAAAGCTGAACCTTGTATGGTCACAAGACCACGTAAGGTCCATCATTAATTTTTCCAGGCACCTACCTAAATTAAATAATTAGCTACCTAATTAAATAATTACCACCGATTTAAGGAGATTTAAGGAGAACCTTGTATGGTCACAAGACCACGTAAGGTCCATCATTAATTTTTCCAGGCGTCCCAAGGGATACTTCTACCCACCAGAATTAAATCCCACTCGGCTAATTTTAACCAGTCAGCTGTTTTTGACAAGTGTACTCCTCGTGAAAAAAAAAATGCTTTTCGAATAGTTCGCACCAGCTACCTAGTTAAATAATTACCACCGATTTAAGGAGATTTAAGGAGAACCTTGTATGGTCACAAGACCACGTAAAGTCCTTCATTAATTTTTCCAGACGTCCTAAGGGATACTTCTACCCACCGGAATTAAATCCCACTCGGCTAATTTTAACATGTTCCATGCCACGTGTACCACCGATAATACGCGTTAACCTCGGGTAGTACACGGCGTGGCACGTAATGTGTTAACCAGTCAGCTGTTTTTGACAAGTGTACTCCTCATGAAAAAAAAAAAATGCTTTTCAAATAATTCGCACCAGCTACATAGTTAAATCGGTGGTAATTATTTAAGGAGATTTAAAAGTACACGAGGAGCTCGACTCGTGCTCCGTTTCCAAAATTTGCCTGATTACAGGGATTAGACCTCCATTGTTTACACCCCACGTGGCCTGTAAGGAGAGCGAGGACGCTCAGGAGCCCGATGAGCAAACCTCGATTACGCAAGTTGGGGAAAAATGTTATCTCCTATTTGCGCATCCTCGAGGAAAGCGACACATCCGGCGTGTCCGCGGGAAGCCGCGATCACTGGGGTAAGGACACCTCGTAAATCTTGATAACTCCCCTAGATCACCTCGAAGAGGAGGTCATAGAGGAGATATCGCGAGGTAGGGGCCTCGACGAAGACCGTCGCCCCCAAAATCGAGGTCTAGAGGTTTTCGGAGCAAGGTCGACGCCTTCCTCGTAGCCAGGAACTCGAAGGATGAAAGTTACGATTTATCCCTAACAATTCCTCTACACCTCCGACTCTGAAAGGGTAGGAGGGTAAGAGAACGGATCGGAAGTACTGTCTCCGAGGGAAAAAAAAAAAAAAAAAAAAGAAGAAGAAGAACAGCACAATTGGGGTACGTCCCATGGTTCTTCGAGGGGATCTTAAGTACCCGTAAAATAGACCGGAATTACTTTTCAAACGAACAACGAGGGTAGTACAAATACTAATAACAAACACAAGGCAGGCTTTCCCGTTTCCTGATTTCGGAGTGCAGTTCCGCCCACCGAGGACGGAATTTATTCAAGGCGATTCTATTATTACGAGACCGGGTGTTGGTGCGATAGTTGTGTTCTAGGAACCTAATCGTCCTGGATACGGTTGCAGGGAGTAATCGCATTTTTAACGTGGGTACGTCCTGCCGACGTTCAAGTTTAAATCATGCCGCAATACGTGACGCGAATAGTGACCAAGGATGGACCGCTTTCATGAAACCATTACCGGGAAGTAAGGACGATTACCGCGTAAAGTGTCGCAAGGAAATCCACCCGTCAATGTCCCATTTCCCTGAATAAACGTCACCTACGCTCGATTTGACAAACTCGATATTCTGGACGGGGAAATTTGGCGTTTTGGAACATATGAGAATTTTCGTTTCCTTTAAAAAAAAAAAAATAAAAAAAAATAAACATTCCATTCGTGGCACGTTTTATAATTTTGTGAACGCCCTGCATTGTTGGCATTTTTTCCCTGATCCTATACCGGGTACAGCGATTAATTCGAGATTAATTCGAAATTTCCTCGCAAAAGAAATAGAAATTCCGATCTAAGCTTCGCAGGAGACGAGGAGGACGTCTCTCGCCACTTGAGGCAATTTTCGAATGAGCGATTTCGAGAACGAGTTCGCACGGGTTCGTCGCTCGTGGCGTCGGCGGAGTTCCCGACCTCGACCTTCGAGGCAACTTGGAGACAATTTGACGAGAGGAGTCATCACGTGCTTCGAGGCGTTTGGCTCGAGCGCCGGCATTCCGCGCGTCCTCTCTTTTATGGGGTTCTATTCCGAGCGGGAAGCGCTCGGAGGGTGGACTCTGGTTTGCCTCCAAAAACCTCGACGGGCATATCTTAAACGGGGGATTCTTAGACAGAGGCGGCATGGGACAAACGAAAGCCGCCCAAAGGCGTCCTAGACCTTGAAAATGGACTACCGAGGGGCCGCAAAGGTCCTCCAATGACGAACGACGTAACAGGAGACGGGACATTAAGGACGCGGGATCGGCTGGAAGAGAAAGAAAATAAAAAAAAAAGGAAAAACAGGAGCCAATGAATGCGATGCAAATTCCCACAGGTTCTCCGGAAAGATATAAGACTGGACTAAGAATAGGTAAAACTGGGATTCGCGGCAACTGGGGCAAAGCGTTGATCCCGGAGCTCCTAGGAGCATGTAAATTAAATTAATTCTTTTTCTTTTTTAATGCTTAATAATATTGTATTCCCTTTCGCGGGACATTTCCCTTCGCGACACTCGATGGTAGGAATTAAAGCCGGGCGATTCGAAGAACCTCACGACTGGGCTGGACCTCGGTCAACGAATCCTAAAACCCTGAAGCGCGAGTTCTCGGAAGGTACGAGTGGGTTTTCAAACCGGGGCTAAGTTCCTGCAGGTCCACGTAATTGGACCAAAGCAACGCTTCCGTTTCTAGGGGAACACATTCAGGAGCCGGTTTCTCGTTGAAAAGCACCCTGGAAAGTTCGCCGGGAAAGGGAAGTCGAGCAAAGAACCTGGAAACGTGAAAAGGACTTCCCAGAAAGGAACGAGCGCGAGGGTATTTTAATACGAGCCTGGACGAATGGAGGAAAACTAAAACATGTTTAAGACCGCGTACCAAGTATATACCGGGCAACGAATCAAAATGACCGGCGAACAAAGCTGACCAACCCTTTGCAAACATCCGATCCCAAAGGGTCGGATCAGCCGGGGAGTCTCGCTGGAAATTAACCTAAAAACGTAATCGCCCCATCCCGCGCGGTATCACCGTATTAAATACTTCTCCTGCCATCGAGCCTTGGAACAAAATGAATAAAATTCGCGACACGGGGATGGAATCGAGGAAATCCTCCGCGCGAGCAACAGGTCACCTCCAGGGGACAGCACTTAACCGTCCATGTCCGATTTCGCGCGCTTCGAGGAGTAAAAGGCGTGAAAATGTGAAAAGGCGAAAATATGAAAATGCGAAAATATGAAATTGCAAAAAACATGAAAATGCGAAAATGCGAAAATATGAAAATATGAAAATGCGAGAATCGTCGTCGCTCGGTTCTTTGGAATGGGGAGTCGGATACCGAGCGACCTTATCTGGACCGATACCTCGACTAGCGAATGCGATCAGCATCAGCAAGGGCCGTAACGCGCGGGGGTGAAGGGCCATCTTGCGCTCGGCTCCTGGTGACTTCCCTCGGGCGATCCACGGAGTCCCGTTCGGGAATCGCACCTCGCCGCTTCTGGCCGCGGGACGACCCGCGGTTCGGCTCGTGACTCCTAAGCGACCGGCGCCCCCTGCGGCGACGGGGGTCCTTCCTTCGCTCTCTCTTTCTCTCTCCCTCGAGTATTCTGCGCGCCGCGGAATTCCGGGGGTCGCGGGGTCCAGCAGGCAGGCGCTGGGAGGAGCAAAGAACCTCGCGGCAACTCGTCGCGACGCCGACTGCGCGCTTCGAACTCCGTGAAACGGCCCGTAGGTTCGCGGGCGCGGGAGCGCACTCGCGTGTGCGCACTCGCGTGTGCGTACGAGCACGTGCGAGCCCCTCCTGACGGCGCCTCGCGTGGCGGCCGCACGCCGAGAAAACCCCCGCCGTATGAAATTCAAAGGCGCGTCCGTAACTCGCGTTCAGGGATGCTACCGGTCGAACATTTCGATGGGATAAACGGGTCCGGCGCGTGTTGTAACAAAAAGAAAAATAATTCCAGAGAATTCGAGTCAACTCGAGCTACCAATAGGAACGAAAATTTATGAGTGCCCTGAGCGAGTCACGAGGATTCGGGAGGACGGGAGAAAATAAAAAACTACGGCGAGTTCTCGAGATGTCAGGGTCGATATTAACGTCGATTCGTTATGGAGATATACGTAAAAAGAAATGGACCCTGGTTTTCGTCGAATCCCTCGCCAAATTCCTCGCGGCGGGTGAAAGATCAGGTGCTGCCCCCTGGCCGCTCGGCGGCGAATTTCAATTTCGAACGTATCTCTCGACATTTCCTTTTCATAATGAAGCGATTATATTTTAAGAAATGATCTCTTTCCAGGTTTCCACGATTCAACAAATTCGAGGATTTCTAGTTCCGCGATCGAAGTGGCGCAGCCAGGATTTTATCGATCCACATCCACGCCAATGATTTACGTTCTCAGAGGGAGAGGTGGAGAAACGTTTACGAATCGTCCTCTTCGACCTTGCTCCGTTACGTAAGGGCGGAGCAAGGCGAATCGGGCCGAATCGACGTTTCTTTTTTTTTCTCTCTCTCCCCTGGTTACGCGTTCGGAGTAAGGAAGGAAACGTATCGTGAACGTTTTCTGTCTGATCTTGGCATTAACCCTTTGCACTCCATTGTTGCCTCTGCAGTAACGATTCGACTGGATAGAGAAGAATTCGGAGGGCAAAGGTTAAAGATACTCCAAGGTCGCTTGCCATTAACGCATCTCGAAGGCCGTGAACAAAACTCGGCGTTACTATAGAAAATTAAATAAACGTTAAAAATCTATGATCCTCGAAGAATCTCCAAATAGCACGAAATATCAATAAATTATCAGACTTTCCCTGAAACAATCGGTGCCTGGTATTATCGACCTATCGGCATTCGCCCATCTCGATTGCGAGCGTATACAGCAAAAACGTTATCAGGAAGTTAAGAAGTTATAAAAATGTTAGAAAAATATAAGCGAGGAATGCTCATTCTCCCTTAATTTATTATTAGTAATTACGTACCCAATCGGCTATAATTAAATAATAAGTGAGTATAAATTCTACATACGTAGATACTTTTTATATTAACAATGGACAAAAAATTATGCACACCTAAAATTAATTCCTGGCTACGCTACTTCATCAGATTTGGTCGTTTTATATTCTATAGACATTATGTTATTTATCCCTTAGAAAAAATATGCCCTTCACGGTTGTTTACATTCTCGATAATCAAGAGATACGTGTATTTTGCACGTACCGCGAAAATCTCGGATAAACGGTTCGATTATCTCGATTTTCATTTTGTAGCTCTCTTAAACTAATACAAAGAATACGACAAATATTAAGAAAAAAAGAAAAAAAAAATTCAGTCCAGTCATACCGAGTTAATTCTAGAGGGTTTCAATTCTGTAAATTCGTGCACTTTCAGAATTGTCTACTTCGGATAATAAAAATCAGATATACCATCACGAAACCTAAGTGTAATTATTTTTGTCATTTACCTGAGATAAGAGGTGTAAATTATAACAGTAGCATTTCGAATACACCATTCAATGAAAGAGGACTATTAACAAATGGTAATAAAAGTTTTGAGGCGAACACATCTTATTAAAATACCTGATATTTTTTTTTCTCTCTCTTTTCAAATCGATTTCTCTACAGAACATTCTTAGCCGCGATATTTGCCGTTCGTTCGAGAACCTTTTTAATACACTTTTTCACCCTGCGGGCATTTACAGAAGAGACTTGAAGATTACTGAAACGTGGTTTATTTATACTGAACGAAAAGTCGAGGTTTTATTCTTGAAATCCCCAGCACTTTATTATGACATTCATGTATTCTAGGTGTAAGGTGAATGCCCCAATGATTGATATTTTAAAAATGATATCTCAATCTCCAGTTATGCTGAATATCTTATAAATAGCTTGCATCCGTTCTTTGGCAAGATTAGACATATAATGTTCTTTGAATATAAAGCATATCATTGCCTGCCCTACCATCCTTTTATTACATATTAATAAAAGTAAAAACTAGAGGACGTACTAGTCATTGACTGTCTTGGTTATCGATACCTCCAACTAATCGCAAATACGTTGTATATTAGTAATTAAATCCGTTAATCGAGAGTATGTACATGATCGATTACTGGGACATTTACCTTAATTCCTTACATGAGTTCTATTTCTCTTTCGGGAAAAAAAAAAAATGCTTCCCAACAGCTGTACTCCGAAGTCTGTATACCGAATGCAGTTTAATGATCATGACAAATAATTATTTCCTTCTTGCCATTTTAATATTTCCTACATTCCGTGATCAAAGTGTATATTACAAACTTCGCAAAAACCAGAGAAATTAAAAGCGTGGCCCAAAAGTACCCAAAAAGGAAAAGAAAAACCGAAAATGCCAAATAAAAACCCGACGGGCTATTTTAAAATCAAGTATATCGGTACTCTGTTCACGTATACGTTGGACTATCCGGCATCTGAAATTCAGCTTTCCTTGGATGAAAATCCTAAAAAGCAACCGACGGAATACATGAACGGGAAAAAAAAAGGCAGACCTCTCGTTACGATAAAGACCGACGTCCACGCATTGAACAGCATGCGGTTCCACCTAGGCAGACGCGCGATCGCACGAAAGTGTCTTTCTGCCGTTTATTTTCAAATTTAACTTTACATTACAAGAGAAAGTGTCAAGCATCCTTATCTCCCGAAGTATAAAAACAGATCCGCCCGTCTGACGACCCGATTAGCGCAGCCGTTGCAGGGCTGGTCAGATTTTTATTCAGCGATTCGTAGGATGAATACAAACTTCGAAGTCTAACAAGTCGTTCGCTGCTCCGCAAATGGGTAACTAATTTCTATACGTAGCCAGCCTTGTAATGTTAGAATCGAAAACTCCCGAGAGCGGCCACTGGTTTACCGAGAGCAAGTAGTTCCTCGTTACACTCCAAAATTGATAATCACTACAACGGCGTTGACTGAATAAAAAACGCGCCCTTCCTTTCGGCAATGACCAGGCATACGTCGTGAGATGAGTCGATGCCATAGCTCCGTGTTCGCGAGACTTGCTCGCAAACTGGAACGTTTTAAAGAGTTAGCGATGCCTCCTTCATCGTGAATTTAGTCCCCGACTACGAGGTAGGAAACACGCGATCTTTGCCGCACAATGCCCAGCAGCAACATTCAATTCGAGGATCGGAACGTACGAGGAGACTGCGAACGAACGCGGGGTTTTCTCGTACAATAATCATGGTCCTTCTTTCTCGCGTCGTCATTTACTTAAAACATTACCAAAAGGGTAGTCTTGACACGGCTGAACATACCCCTGATGGAACACCTGCCCGGAGCCGCGGATATCACTCTTAACCTAAGCTATCGACAATACGATTATAGTAGAACGGCAACGGACAGGTGCTCTTTAGGTGCGTCTCTAACCCTCGGAGATTCTTCGACTTGATCTCTGTATGTGTCTCCTGAGGAGATTCGATTCGATTCGCAAGTACTCTCCAATACGAATTCACCAGCCACCTTGCAATGGACATCGCTGACCAGAGTCGTCTTAGCTTACTCCGGTTCCTCGCCTTCGCCGTCTGAGGAAGATTTATTTATTGGAGTACTGTGCTCTAAAATACTGTAGGAAAGAATATTCTATATTTATGCAAGAAATCATGACAAAAAAACAAATCAAATACCTTCGTGATCTACTTCTTCGTCAACGAGTAGATCATCTTCGTCATTCACACCGTCATCCTCATCATTTGCAACTTCTTCCTCTTCTGTATCTTCGTTAATGTCCCCTTCGACGACTACTATATCCTCATCCTCTTCGCTCTCTGCTCCTTCATCTCCGTCTTCACCTCCACCGTCTTCTTCGACTTCGCTATCACCCTCTTCGCCATCTCCTTCGATACCATTTTCAACATCGATATCAGGAACGAGATAATACTGAAACATAAATTTATAAATTAAATAAATTTCTGGAATTATCGATTGAAAGGAAGCGTGTAAGGTAATGTAAATTACCTGCAAGGGATTAGGCCACATATCGTCTTTTATTAGCTCGGCTATGTCATCCGAACTAGGATCACCATGATACATAAACCAATCGAAGAACGTCTTGTGTCCAAGAGGCCTTTTCCTTCCCTTCATCGGACCTTTGTCTTTCGCTCTTTTCGTCAAATCTGCACCTTCTTTCCAGTGAATGGGCGTACTTTGTGACGCTGGATCCCCTGCAAAGAAGCAGGAGTATCATCGAGACTAATTTCAATCACTGCATTTTTTCAATGCCCTTTGTTCCTCTACCAAATAAAAAAAAATTTGGAAATTTATATTGAAACTTCAGGAAATGTGCTCACCGGAAGCTCCAAGATGAAACTCTTTGGTGAGAACGCTATTCTCGAAGTATGGATTTTCATCGAAGTGGAAGTTAATTCTGTAGCCAGATTTAATGTCCTCAAACTCCTCGACTTCAAGTTTGTTCAAATACCGTAACGCATCTTCTTCCTCTTCTTCTAATATTGGCGCTATTTGTGGATGGTTTACGAACTAAAGCATTCGTTAAGAAAATCTACATTTTTGACGAAACACATTATATATCCAAAAAGGATTTCATCCAGTTTCTCTCTACACACACCAATGCATATGTATACATTGTTCGGCATGTATGATCAAATTACAAAATTTAATTTACGCTGAAATTGGCCCTTGATTGTAAAAAAAAAACTTTTTGACCAATCATATTACATACTATAATCATGCGAACCGTTAAAATGGTTAGAAGCACACTGTTGTCTCCCTACGATACCTTCGACGAACTCCTACATCGAGTTGCTTATAACGTATACAATTTCAGTATACGATCAACCAGCTAATTTTATACAGAAAGCAAAAGAATAAAATTTCAGAAAGCATTTACAGATATCGTACATGCATTGCAACTAGCTAAGATCCTTTAAAACAGCGTCAATGACCCATGTTAGCGTACAAGCACGCGTGTATACACGCGTACGCTCAAGCAACATGGCGGCAGGCGCCGCCGGTGGACGCCGGCATAGCCGGGAAATGTCAAGGGACTCGAGTGCCTGGCTTGATCGTGACTGTTACCAACACGTTGAAAGGATACTGCAGTGACCCAAAAGTTGGGTATCCTCTTGATGATGTCGTTGCGTTTCTGGAAGTATGGTTTGCGAAGCTTGTTGTACTTCTTCTCGACTTCGAGGATCTCGTCGCTAGCCTTTTCGTTGAGGCCGTCGATTTGATTCTGGCAGCCGTCGATCTCCTCGAGGGCCTTTTGAGTCTCGAGGTCGTAATCCCTGGCTTCGCCCGCCTCCCCAGAGCCCGGGTCGTCCAACTTCTTTACCTTCTTGTTCGGCGAGGACATGTTTGGACGCGAGCCCCTCGAACCACCGCTGGCCACTGCGCCGCCGGCTCGCTCTTTCCCTCGGTTTGTCTCTGGTGTCACTCTCGTCGATGAAAACCTAACAGCGACCTACCGCGGATCTACGCCCCCGCTACTCGGCACTACTCCTCGTTCCTGGTCGTCACTCCGTTCTCGCGCTACTCCTGTTCGCTCGGTTTCCGAATCTCCGTTCTAGTATTCACGGATATCTCGAGTCTCGCTCGGTCCCGCTACGCAGCCACCGCTGATGAAACCCCGAACTCGGATTTCCCTAGCCAGTGCCTCATTGACTACCCCCTCTCAACCGCGCGAGAGACCGCGGGTCTCTTGAGCGCGCCTGCTATCCATGAGTGCGACAAAGAGACGCGTAGGGAAGGACTGCGTCGGTCTCCCACGTCCTCCCCTGCAAATACCCCGCAATGGTGAATAATCTCCCTCGTAAACGACTCAACCTAACCGCCACACGCCACGCTTGGTTGCGCGCCTTCGGAGCCACATCTTGAAATCGCCATTGCCGGGTAATTTGGGATTTTCAAATTTTAGTACGCTGTAAAATATACTTACACGAATTAGTGGTCAGAGAATTTACAACCCCGTTACCAGTAAAGCAATTTTATATCGGTATTTATTTTAATTGTAAGGACGATAAAGACATTTATGTAGCATGGTGTCTCTCGAATTCTCTTTTACCTAACCTCCCCCGTTTAGCTAAGATTGGCTGTGATAAATGACGTTGACCTCGATCTCTCATCGCGGATGGTTATATTCGTTTTTTATTTTTAAAGCGGCGCGAAAGTGCAAATTAATTTCTCGAAACTGCTAGAAGAATGATGAACTAAATTAAAGATTCGAACACGACTACGCACATAAGAGAATGCGCAACAAGACGAATCATCGTAATCGCTCTACCACATTTAGTGACCCGATGCTTTTTTAATTCCTTAATGCAGACGAATCATTCACAAAAATTAATTTAATCCCAATATTTCAGTCGGATACCGAAAGACGCGTTTCTACGAGTCGAATTTAGTTTACGGCCAAGTTTTCATTGCTACGAGCTAACATTGTCGACTACCAATTGAATCCAGAGGTGTTTCCTCCCGCGCAGATGAATGGTTGATTCAAACTAAGAGGTGGTCACGACCAATCAACAGAATCCAAATTGAATCACCTCTGCCATCTTCGCAACGGAAAGCAAGATGGCCGCTTTGCCACCAATGGAGCCTCGATTCTTTACGAAATATTAAAAAATTATTAGGGATCGCCGCGATGCTCGCTAATCGATTTTTTTACACATCTCGAACGATTACATAAAATACAGACGCGATCTATCTCATACTTTCTCATAAAATCGAGGAACAGACTTGGCGTCCGAGTTCGCTCATTTGCGGAGCACTCATGCGTGACCGCGCTTCGAACCAACGGCATTCGTCATTACCTCGGTCCAAAGACCGTGGCAAGTATTCGCGGGGTGAGGTAGGGAAGTAGCCAAGAGACCGCTTCATAGTTTCGCATCTCCGCGTCCTCGTCGCTCTTACGGGTAGATCGAACGATCGAGCATCTCGCCGGTTACGGAGGGCGTATCGCAATGGACGCCTCGTTCGTAGCCAATTCGTACCTCCGCCAACCGCTTTGAATCGCCTGGCAACCGAAGCGGGCTGCGGCTCGACCAATCGCGTGGCTCGTAGAGCGTTACGCGCTGGTGTGGGTGCGCGCGCGCTCCTCACGTACATCCGTGAGCGCACACTCTCTCATCATTCTAGGTTTACGTGCACCGTGGTCAACGCTCGCTCCCGACTAGGTTACGTGTGCGTGGCAACACAGGCGCACCTCTTGCCAGGGTGTACGTTCAGGATGTTACTCACGGAATCAAGATGGCATCCGAGGCTAATCCGAGCACTGTGTCAGACGAAAACTGCGATGTAAATAGTGCGGTCGGCGAAGTGTCCGAGCCCGTTCGGATATCGGGAAGTCGGGCCGAGGCTTGCGGCACCATGTGGGAGGACGTCACGGGGAAGGAGGCAGCGCGCCCGGGCAATCTCGAGCCACGCGATTCGCGCTCCGTCGAGACGCCCAGTGGGACGCCCACGGTCCTCGCCACGGCGTCATCGCCCGTCGTCGTCGCCACACCGACCAGAAGCCAAACGGAACGCCCGTCCGGCGGGACCCTCTTCGAGGCGTCTGCCCTCCATTCCGAGGAACCACCCGGAGTTGGCTCGCCCGCTGTCAACGCTGACACCGCTGTGCCACTTTCGCTACCTCACGACTCGTTCGGTACATCCAGCCTCGACCGTTTGAAAGGCACGCACGAACTTGTCACTCTTATTAAAAAATCTCACGGCGATCGTACCTGTTGGTAGGACCTAAATGCCGACGGGATCGCCGTCGGAAGTATTTGTTTCTGCAAGCCGATAGAGGAGGCTTAGCTTCGACTTGTCTTCCCTCGAGAGCTTTTTTGTTTCCACTTTAATCTCATTGCAAAGGCGGTTCAACGACTCGGTAGTGAACTGTATGTTTCCTTGTGGAGGTTAAATGGATTAATATGAGGCAAAAATGGTTTCGAAGCACTTTTTCCTCGTTATGATTTTTTAAGTATAAAGTATTGTATGTTCCGATCGAAAAGTTGCGAACCCTCGCCGTGTCTTCTTGAGCGTAAAATAATTTTGGTTTTAAAGACACGAGTGAACTTGGCACTTTTCAAATTAAGGTTATAAGGTACTTGAGCTTCGTTATTGAGAAATATAATCTGTTGTCGCTTTTACGTGATAAATAAAAAAACAGCATTACTTCAGATTTTATGTTACTAAGGTTTTAACGACAAAGTACAAGGTTTTACTTATTCTGTCGGAGACATTGGTTTTCTATGCTATCGAGTGGGATTTATAATTTGATGGAATTTAATTGGACGCTTATGCGGTGACCATTTTTCTTGAAATTTTTAGTTCATTGTTGTTGGCATTTTTTAGGCTTTATATGTTAATAGAAAAACTGGTACGTTAGCTTTTTTGCACCGAATTATGTAACCTTTAGAAATGGTGTTACATATACCAAGAAATAACATACTTTCAAATTGTATTTGTGTGCAATACTTATCGACATCCATGGAGTGCCATATAAATTAAAATTGGTTTTTTATCTTTCCAGGAGACGCGATGATAGATTCTAAAGACGATGTAATGAAATCTCGAAAATCATCGATTCTTCGATTCAGCCAAGCGTTTCCCAATACGCTAAAGGAATGCGGAAATGTCTCCAGTAAAACACCTAAAGTGGCAGAAAGTCCCCTCAGTGGCGGTGATATCGTAAACAGCCCGAGAAGTCCTGATTATCCACCACGAGTGTCGACCAGTCCTACGTGTTCAGATGTAGCTCTTGTTTCCAGTACAATTTCTTCAGATATTTCTGCCATGCCGACCAAGATGGATACTGCTAGGTGCGGTGAAGAGATTGGAGTTAATGTATTACCTACGAAGGCTGACCACCACTCGACGGTGCAGAAAATCGAAGATTCACCTACGGATATTAAAATGGAAATTGATGTGCCAGTTAGTAACGAACGACCAGTCGGGGATGAAGGTACAGCGATGAAGTCTATACAAATGTGTGTGAAGAAAGAGCCTCCCGATGGACCAGACAGTACTCTCGGTATATCAAAAAGTAAACGATCAAGCGTTAGCTCCTCCTCTTCCTTGAAAGAGGAGTCACATCAAGTACCGTCCCGTCAAGATCCTCCTATAGTAAACTCCACCTCTGGATCGACTCCTGTGGTTTCTCAAGGAAAGTCTCATTCCTCGTCTCGGGATAAGCGAAGTAAAGATCACAGTGACAGGCGACACTGCTCTCAGTGCTACAAGCGCAGCAAGATCAAGAGGGCTAGCATAGGAATACAATGTCGTCGAGACAGAAGTTCCCTCTCATCAAGTCACAAACCGATTTCGCAGTCTTATTCAAAATCCAGTATAGATAACCTGCGGTTAAATCAACATACGAAAAATTACAGGCCGATGTGTAAACAGACGGTAAAAATCGACTTTTTAGAGGGACTCAAGTATAAGAAATTTATTCACATTGAAACATACCCAAATGGTGGAGCAACCATAGTTCACATGTATCAGGATGAAATAGACACATTATGTAAGGAACAAATTGAAGAATTAGCACAAGAGTATTTTAAGGTAATGAAACTTTGACCGCGTCGCCTTAGTATATTTGAAAGCCGTTTATAAACGCGACTCGTAATTTTCTTAACAAATTAATGATTGCCATCTATTCAACAGGTTGTCTTTGGCGAAGACGAGAGCGGTAATGCGCATCACGTTATGGGAATTGTCCACAACGCGGCTGCGTACATGCCGGACCTTTTGGACCACATGGCACTGAATTATCCAACATTGACCGTTAAAAACGGAGTACTGGGTAGAAGCAGCGACATCGAAACCACAACAATGTTGCAGTATAAAGAACAAGTTTGTAAAGCATACAACAATGGGACCATAAGGTACGGTCCATTGCATCAAATAAGTCTGGTTGGCACGGTGCACGAAGAGGTCGGTGGTTATTTCCCAGATCTTCTTCGAATGCTGGAAGAGAATCCTTTTCTCAAATTGGTAAGTGTGTCCATAAATGATTGATTATTTCAATTACAATACAGTGCTTGCATAGTTACACTTGTAAATAAATTGAAAAATCAAAGTTAAATTACATCCGCTTGTGGCATGATATAAACTATGTCTTTCGGAAACATAATAGGCTGTTCGTTATTTTAGACAATGCCCTGGGGTCCTCTGTCGGTGATGAAGATGGAGACCCCGCAAGAGTCGAACGACGGACCTATATTGTGGATCAGGCCTGGCGAACAACTGGTGCCTACAGCGGACATTAACAAGAGTCCTTGTAAACGTCGCAGAACCGGAATTAACGAGTTACGGAACCTCCAGTATTTACCGCGGTTAAGCGAAGCCCGAGAATACATGTTCGAAGACCGTACTCGAGCACACGCGGATCACGTAGGCCATGGTCTCGACCGGATGACAACGGCAGCCGTGGGCGTCCTCAAGGCTGTTCACGGGGGTCAACATACGGAGTACAATCGGATCACCAAAGACGTCGTTGCTTTCTACGCTGGTGACTTTCCAGAACTCGTAGAGAAACTCCAGCTGGACCTCCACGAGCCTCCGATATCCCAGTGCGTTCAGTGGATCGAGGATGCCAAGCTCAATCAGTTAAGAAGGCAGGGGATCCGTTACGCCAGGATTAGCCTCTACGACAACGACATCTATTTCTTGCCTCGCAACATAATTCATCAGTTTCGCACCGTTTCGGCCGTGTCGAGTATTGCTTGGCACGTAAGACTCAAGCAGTACTACCCGGAAGCGACCAGTACGTCCAGCACGAGACACAACCGAGTTCCCAATACGGACTCGATCCTGTTTAAGGAAAAGAAGGCACTGGACGGGGTCATCGTCGACGAGCAGAAGGAAAACGCCGACAGGCAACACATGGAGCGGAAAATCAACGCGGACACCTTGGAGGAGAAGAAGGCTAAGGAGAGGGCGGCCGAGTATCAGGGTAACTTGAAGAAATCCGACCAACATGGGAAACGCACCAAGGACGAGCGTAAGAGTCGAGATCGCTCCAGGCACTCTTCCGTTGGGGGGAGAAGAGAGCTGGAAACCACAGGGGGCTCTTCGACCTCGCTTTCGGGGGAGAAGCGCTCGAAAAAGGGAACGACCGAGAGAAAGCGAAGCGTCGATGGGAAAAGGGACGACAGGAGGAGTGGGAAGAAACGCGAGGACCGGCATTCCCATGTGCACGGTAAATCGAGCCATCGTTCGCACGGGAGTAGTAGCAGTAGGACGTCGTCTTCTGGTACCCCTTCCTCTGGAGTGGCCGTCATTACTAGTACCGGTACCGTGTCCGGGAACATCACACCGGGTACCACTGGCTCGATAACCGGTAGCACCCCCACGAGTACTTCGACCGTCTCTTCCGGGAAAACTTCCAGCAGCCATTCCAGCGAGAGGAAGAAACATGAATCCAGCCACAGGTCGGACCACCACAGACATCGTCACCTGGGCTCCGAGAATGCCTCCGGTAAAGAGTCGCATTCGCACTCCATAACCGAGATCCGAGTCTCTTCCAATCCTAAACTCCCCGAAGCTCCAAACGACAAGGTGCCCGGACTAGTGGACGCTCCGGACTCGATGCGCGGCTCTCTTCCAGACCTGGAAGTCGTCTTGGAGGAAGAGGTCGTCGCGTCGAAGCAGGCCGTAGGTAGGACCTATGCGACGGAGGTCGTCGACAAGGCTCTGGAAATTGCAATCTACAAGTCGAAGACGGACGTCGACGAGGTCTGCAGGTCCCTAAGGATCGGCGTAACCGAAGCCTCGAAGGAGGCCCTGCAGAAGATCAAGAGGGAGAGCTACGACCTCGCCAAGGGCAAGTATCCCGAGGACAGGGCCAAGCTAGAGAGGTATTCGGAGCTCCTGGAGACCGAGGTGATCTCGGCGTTCAAGGCCAAGCTGGAGTGCGCAACGGAGAACGCGGTGAAGGCTCTCGTCGAGATGGCCGAAGAGGAAGCCAAGGAAAGGGCGAAAAAGGAGCCCAGGGTCGGCGAGACGGCGGAGTCGTTGAACTCGTTCGAGCCCAGTCAACCCGCCCAGGCGCCGTTCGTCACCGTCGCGTCGTCGTCCTCGTCGTGTTCCTCCTTCTCCTCTACGTCGTCCTCGCCGTCCTCGTCCTCGCCTTCGTCGACCTTGTCGGCCCCGCCTTGCCCCACCGTCGACAAAGACAAGCGCGACGGGGCTACCGAGAAATCGCAGAAGTCGTCCGAGAGGAGGTCTTCCTTGACCGAGGAGGTGCGAAGGAGCAGGGACGACAAGGAGAAATCTGGGCGCGATCAGCGACACCGAGATCGGAGAGACCGCCACGAGAGGAGAGACCGGGAACACAGGAGGCACAGGCACCACGAGGGAAGGTCACGGACGGAAAACGCGTCGTCCGACGCGACGAAATCGGACTCATCCAGGAAGATCCCTGACCCGGCTACACCTGAGGACAGGACGCTGTGCTCGACGACGGCGACCCTGACGACGACGACGAGTACACCGACGACGATCTCGGATCCGGCGGACTCGGTGACTCTGCCCGACGCGGTCGCCGCCACGACGACCGCGACGACGACCACCACCGTCGCGGCTGGCCCCGTCGTCGTCGGCTCTACCGCGTCCTCCGATCCCGAGAAGACCCAGGACCACTCGGAGAGCAGGGGGCACGACCACTCCAGGTCGGAGACGTCCTCCAACAAGCGCAAGGAGCCCCACAGGAGTCACGTCTCGGACGGGCACAAGAAGTCGTCGAGTTATCGCAAGTCCCACCGGGACCACTCCTCCGCGTCGCCGCACTCCCACGGTTGCCATCACCCTGTGAACGAGGCCCAAGGTCCCGGGCACTCGCACTCGCAGACCCACTCGAGCTCGGGCCACGAGAGGAAACGGAAGTCCAGTTCCAGCCAGCCGACGAGGGAGTGGAAGCGTGTCTGCAACGACGAAGAGAGCGCGACGCGAGTCGCGGTCGACCAAGCGAGCGCCGGGGTCCCGGAGGGCTCCGGTGGTACGGCGACGTGAATTCTACCCGTCGCTTCAGTTTAAGCCTATAGTACAATCTGTAGGTAGGAATAGGAAGTACCACTCGTTGTAAAGCAGTCTAGAGTAGGCGCGGCGCAGTCGACGGGCGGACTCGGCGGTCTCCCGTGGAACCGCGCGAAGTCGGAAGGATCCTTCGGACACGACGTTGCTCGAAATAGCGAACACCAGAGAATTCGAGATTTGTCGCTCGGCTTTTGCCTATTACCGCCTTGTCCGCTCGTCCGTTCGCCCTATAGGAGACCTGGCTCGGGTCGGGTTCACCGGTAGTGGAAGACTTGGAAGACACACCCGAGTTCATCCGCAGTAATACATGGACAAAGCGTCTTTTTATCGGAAATACTGACTCAAGGTGGACATTGATGATTTTCGGAGGCGACCTTGCCCGTAGATAGCGAGGCTGGGAATAATTCGGAAACGAGCGCGACGATATCTCGTTAAATGAATCGTTTTAGGGGTTCTCTTTAGGGATCCTCCGTGGAGACTTCGCAGTGTAGAGAAAAATTCCATTGACGAGGTCAGGGTTAGGGATAGGTCAGGGTCGGACGCGTGCCGAGTGCGTGGTATTCTTCTGCTCTGGTTTTGGTAATGGAGGTCGTTCTGTAAATATTAAATCGTGGACTTGTACAGGCCGACCTTTTTCGGTGCCCAATGGATCTCCCTAGTACAATAAATTTGTCCAATCGAGGAAATGGAGATCGAGGTCCGCGAATGTTAGGGGAATCCGGAACCGTGTTTAATTATTCTTGGCCGTTTTTCATCTTGCCCTCGGTGCACCGAAGTACCGACTTACGGTATGATCTCGATCGTCCGATTGTTTAATTATTATTCGAGTACACGCGAAAGGAACCGTGGATCCCAGGCGAGAAGAAAAAAAATTTCATTTTCCGTAGTATCGTTTATTTCAAACGAATTCGAACTATTCATTTCGAAGGGATTTTTCCAGTTTGGTTTTATTTTCTGCAATTTCCGTTACTTAGCACACTTTAAACCTGGGCTCGGAATCACTCTTATTGTTTACACCGCATCTCGCGTGCACTGTCAGGACATTTCGATTGTATATTTATTAAAGAATATATTGATGATATTAGGATATCTGGAATTAATTTTCGATATCCCGGTGATTTCCATTGTTGCGTGGGTTTGAAAAATCCGCCGGATCGTGCATCGGTTTAACTGCGAATCGCAATGGGCCATTATATTACCAGAACAATTATTCTCCTCGGACGTAGAAGTAACGACTGACGTATTTTGCAGAACAATGCGATCTTCTGAAGTATGTAAAACGGCAAGTTCCACGACCGAACTAATCCGAGAGGAAAAACTAACTGATCGACGGAACGAGTACGGTAATTCGTACCTTGTGGGAATTTACATGCGACCATTGTGCCCGACATTAAAATGACTAAAAAGAAGAAGAATAAACGTGCGAACGCCAGTATGTATAATTACATACGAAAAATACGGCGGGGAAACGAGAGAAGAAAAAAAAAAAAAACGAAAAAGAGTTAGCAGCGTACTTCCCGAAAAGTTTGCGCATTCGATTTTCTCAACGACGCGCGGTATATTCATATTGATATTTATTTATAATATAAACAGTCGGTCAAAAGATATCATCGCATACGGAAGGATGAAGTCGAAACTAGGCGAGACACCGGAGGGGAAAAATATATTGAGATATTTTGTCCTGTTGCCCAGGGGACGGAAAGTCGTCGAAACAAGTATTTTACTCGGCCTCGAGTAAATCCCTTCGAGACGTTAATTAACTAGATAAATGGGAGAGCACCGATTTGTACCACGTAGCAGACTGCGCGCGAGAATTGCTCGATACACATACACACCCACACGCACTTGAGGTGTTTAAAAGTACTATCGACGATCGGAGAGAAACACTGCCTACTAACAAGTAGTATTCGCTTGAAAGTCGTCGACTATGTAGATATTATATATACGTATAAATTATTAAATAATTAAAAGAAAAGAGAGCAATACAACGCAGACACGCGTAGTCCCTCGAGTGGTATATTATGTATTAAGTCGCGACCGCGAGAGCGGCCCTGTATATTTGTACATATCGAAGACGAGTGACTCCGAGAGGCGAGCTTAAATTATAAGTTATGTTAAACGGATATCTTCGATAATAAGGTAATAAACGTAGGGGGTTAAATGACAACTGCTATTCCTGTCCAGTGCTATCGATACTCCGAGGTGCCACTCCCATCTTTCGTTTTGTCTCTTTTCAATTCGCGAAGATTCAATTTCCGTGCCGACGATTCCTTCTTAATTTCTTCAGACACAGGTGATTTTGCGTTTAATCGATTACTTACCCCTCATAGATTTCTTCACTTTTTTTTTTTTCCCCTCAAAAGTATTCCGAACGCGGTCCTGCGCTGCTCGTGCCACCTTAGGTCGGGACTGTCGTAATTGCATTCTCTATTAGTATAACGAAGGCATAGCTATATATGTATATAGCCGAGTAGCAGAGTAACAGTAATACAGGTACGCAAGTCGCGAGTGTACGTGCCACGTATGCGCGTATCGTTACATGTAGTTTTACACGTTATACCCTGCGACGTCACACATGTAGAGTTGTATTCCCAATGCGAGTGGGTTTTTAAAAGGAATAAATATATCTGTACATTACTTTTACATCGCCTGGACCATTTCGAGAGCTCCGCGCTCGGACGGCGGTTAGACGAACTACGAGGATGCGAAGAATTTTCCAAACCGACCGCGCGTCCCCCTTTACTTTTTCCCTTTTTCTTTAAAGACCGGTGCATCGATTAGTTTAGCCTGTCCGTGGTCGGTATCTAAATTCAGACCTGATGTCACGTGCGGTGATTTCATCCCATCCTAGAGACTATTTGCCCGTTAAAGCGTGTACACGACTTTTGCGGATCACCTCCGCGGAGAAGACCGCCTTTCATCGGAAGTCTCTATAGCATAATAATATACGCTGGACTTATCCTCCTAATTTTAGACTTAGAGGCTAATCTTGGGCCTCGTAGGTGCATTTTTTTTCTTTTTCAATCAATACCACGGTACGCTTAATTCATGCATCAAGTACCATAAGGCGTTAAAGCAGACGTCGCATCGTGTGCACGACCGAGTAAAAATGGACAAGAGTAGTAGTGGAATGCGTTGCGGATTGGAGTAGTTCAATATATAGTCTATTTATGCATGTTCGTACTACAAGAGGGAATAAATTTTTAACGTAAGAGGGGCTAGCCGGTGCCGACCGCCCCGTAAAACAGCGGCATAGCGTAGAAAATCTTTCTGTTTGTGCGTCATTCAGCGTTACGACCTCGCATTGCGTATTTCACTTCCACTCGCGCTTCCTTTCGCTCTCTTTCTCTCTCGCAGACTCTCTTACTTCGCGCTTGTATCGGCCATTTTGAAAGTGCACCACGGGAGTCATCGCGTCACCCACGTCCCGAAAAAATCGCGAACTTCCACTCCGGTATTTCAGCATCGAGCTGGTCTCACTCGTCCGAACGGGAAGAAAAACCGTATAACGTTAAAAAAATATATATAACGCAGAATGCGTGTGGTGGTAGTAGTAACAAGAGTCATAATATATATGTATATATATAATAGCTATAATGACAAAGACAATATTAAGTGTCGCAGTATAATGTAGTTTGTATGACAATTGTTTAGTTCTTTTCATCTTTCGTGTTCCTCTTTTTCCTTTTTGCTCTCCCTCTTTCTCTCTCTCTCTCTCTTTTAATTCCTCAAAATCGAAGCACGATTCAGTAAGTTTGAATGAAAAATACAATAGTTTACGAATATTACCCACTCGCACATCGCATACACGCGCGCGCGTCCGATTCTCGCGCGTGTACGCGGACACGCACTCACGCATCGCATTCGCACACAATTATATCATATACACACACGTAGCGCGACCGGTATAACGCAAACTTAATGGTACTCGGAACACCTCGTGTTACCTAACGAGGCGGTTGTGTTGCTATCTGTTTATTATGTAAAATATTGTAAGATTATTAATATTATGTTTATCATGCCCCGACAATACGATCGGTACTTATTTTTTTCCAATTCCGTTTTTTTTTCTCTCTCGTCCGGCCCGCACACGGCGTCACACCTTAGAGAAGCCTACACCTGCCCTTCTTCTTCTTCTTTACCTGAAGACAAAGCAAATCCGTGAGAACCAGTCAGGAATTTTATATCCTATAGTGTCGGAAATGATCGAGAACGCGAGGATACCGAGGAGATTAATGTCATAAACGCTGGCCGAAAAATGGGGATAATTGTTCAAGTGTCCAAAAGTAGGACCCTTTAGTTAGACTTACTTGTAGAGCGGCTCTGGTCGCCGTTTCAAAAACTTCCCTTACTCCTTCTTTGCTTTTCGCGGAGCACTCCAAATAAGCGAAGGCATTGATTTTCTCGGCCATGGCGCGACCCTCTTCTGGCTTGACCGGTTCCTGCTTCATTTTCCCCAGTTCCTTCATGGTCTGAGGGTCATTGCGTAAATCCTTCTTGTTCCCCACGAGGATAATGGGGACGTTCGGACAAAAGTGTTTCACCTCGGGCGTCCACTTTTCAGGAATATTCTCCAAGGAATCGGGACTGTCGATCGAGAAACACATTAGAATGACATCCGTGTCCGGATAGGACAGCGGGCGCAATCTGTCGTAATCCTCTTGCCCGGCCGTGTCCCAAAGGGCTAACTCCACCTGTACAGGGAAAATGTCGAATTTAGTTACTTTTACACATTGAAGGAAAAATTAAAAAACCCATCGGACCTTCTAACTTAAACCGCAAAACGCTATGATGAATGGCTTAAACGACTAACATGGCGTACCTGTTTACCATCCACCTCGATGTCGGCCACATAGTTCTCAAAGACAGTGGGTACGTAGACTTCGGGGAATTGGTCTTTGCTAAAGACTATCAGTAAGCAAGTTTTACCGCAGGCTCCGTCGCCCACGATCACCAGCTTCTTCCGGATGGCCGCCATGAATCCTAAAAAAAGATGCGGAATAAATTAGTTATCGGGCGGAGTGAACTCTCGGAGATGAGACCTTGCGTCACAGGGGTGACACTTCAAGGGTCGCAAAAAGATTAGACTCTTGATGTACTGGTATTTACAAGTTGGCACTATTTAATATTACCGAGAGTCGCGGGCTTTCCTCTAAAGGAACGACCTTATCACTAGTCGCCTAACTTTACCCACGAGTGTAATTTACAATTGTTCTAAAACCGCCCTAAATTACATTGCATCCTCTTCCTCTTACCCAAGAAGGTTCTAAGTATGACGAAGCATTTTAAAATCTCGCTTGCAAGCGAACAACAATGTTCAAATGAAACACAGTTAATGTGCACACCATTCGAAAGCGATACGATAAAGCAAGGGTGTCCTTTTTTAATCAAAGTTTTTAATCTTAAACAGAGTGGAATAAAAATTCATTTGGTTGGAATTCCGTCTTCGACAGAACAATTTTGGATAGGAACTCTCTTTACTTTCTTTCTGGTATATGACAAAACAAATTTCCATCCAAGACAGACCCGACACCAGATTTATATATATCATACAAAATTGATCGACACAATTTTAAAGGACAATCGAATTTATGTAGTGCACATTGGACACAAATACCACAATAGGAAACAAATAAAAGCAAGAAATGTTAAATAAATAAGCATTCTACTTAACATACGCTAAGAACCGTTTTCAATTTTCACTGCAATTCGCAGTCTAATATCCTGTTTACTTATGTATCAATGATCTGTAAAACTGTCAATTGTTTACTGTTATCATTTATATCTAAGATGAAAGTATTAGCTGAGAGAGGAATGATTCCACGATGATAAAGACGGTAATGAAGTCAATGTAAAGGATTCATCGGTAGCTCAATGACAGGATCGATGTCTTTAGACTATCAAAAATTTCTAAGCTGTGACGGAGTACTTCTGGGAATAGTGGACAGTGTCGATAAGCAATATAAAACAACTCGAAAAGAACTGGTGAAAAATTTCCAAAAATGCAGGAGGCATCGGTGATTTTATTACAGCTGAGCTGATGTCTCGGCAGGTTTAGAAGTATTAAATAAATAATCCAAGGTTTTCGTATCTACGCATACCTATAAGGATTTTCCAATACAATGTGACGAGCAAATGATCAAAGTGTCGACTGCACATCTCAGGAGCGAGAGATGCAAGTAAGGACATCGATTAACCAAAATGCAAGGTGTGAATAAATTAAACGCCATTTCCCGTTAATTCCGAAGACCCAACTTGCATTTAAGAATACAACCAAATCTATTTAAATTCCAATTTGACGTGCCACCCGTATTGGCTAATATGCTAACATCTCTAACCTATATCCTGGCATAGCGACTACTTACGAGTAGATGTAAAGTAGATAGCTCTTTGCTTCTGGGAATAATTTCTGTAACTAACGAGAAAGGACTCGTCTCAAAGCAATCTACGAGGGCTAAAGCTGTTAAGGTTATGGAGACTGGGCTCGTACCTGATCCAGGGTACCCTGTATCGTCTGGACCGAGGCTTCGGCCCACAATGCATCCCATGCTTTTAGTCTTTCTTTCTCCGTCTCTGTTTTAAGTGGACATTTTATATGTTAGAACGGGTAGCGAGCTGCGAGATCAATGCAAATACCACACAACAATATTAATGTATACACAATGCATTATATTATATAGATATTTATATTCAAGTAATATTACTCCAGTATAGGAAAGCGTTATTGTTGCCAGTTTATCGATTGGTTCACCAACTGCAATCCGAGGCTTCGTTTAATTGTGAAAAGATTTATTTTGGTATATGACGTCTTGTGAAACCAATGTAGATTTTATAAAGATTGAAGTCAAAAGTAACTTAATGGAATACATATCTGCACACTGCAGAGATAAGATAAGAGTCAATTGCTCGGTGGAAGAATGTTAGTGCAGTGGTTGAAGAACAAAGAATTCTCTTAAGGAATCAAATTTCTGACAATTATCTAAACCTATTTACTCCATTGAACATCATAAAGTACGATATAGACAGGGAGCACAAGTGAAAGGAAAGTACATTTTTAATTCTCCTGAGCATTTGCACAAACGTATTACCCTTACGCAGCCGAAGTTTCTGTGCCTAAAAAAATGCAAAATATTGAATTGTACGAGTCTGAAATAAATATTAAAAAAAATTAAATATATATTTTTTTAACCGACCCATAAATCAGTAATTAATAAACAATATAGGAAACAATATACTGCTCCCAAGAATACCAATAATCATAGTTATTTACGGTTCCATACAGTTATTTTTAATACTTCCAAAAAGCAATTAATAGAATCAGCTGTAAGGTGTAGAAGAAAGTGCAAATAACGGCAAAGAAAATTGTTTCAAAATACATGCACAAGTTTAAGTTACATCGATCGTAGATATTACCAGTCATGCAATTGTTTCCGATTTACAGATCAAGGAGTTATTTTTAAATGATATGTGACAACGGGATAATTCTGCAATTGTACAAGCAAGATATACGATGCATGCTCTCAATGATACAACAAGTTTATACAGTACTTCGCCAAACAAATAAGGACTAAAAATAATACAAATATTCAAACGTTTGGAATCAAAAGGTACTGAAAAATGAGAAAATATACCGTGTTTCTTACAGACAAAAATGTATAGGTAGATATTAAATGTAAAGTAAAAAATTCAAGGTATAGACAGAAAAATAATCATATTATGACAGAAGTATAAAATTTAGATAGATGTAACTTAAAATGAATTATACCAATGGTTCTCCATCCTGTATCCCACTTAATAACAGGTGATAAAAAATACAAAAATTTCCAAATCGGAGAAGAAATTAAAAAAATAACCATTAACTGCACAAACCATTATTCTCTGCCCAAAAGTTAATCCAAAAATTTTGCTAATGACTACGAACCGTAGAATGAGAAAATAATGACCACTAATTAGACGATGCTATCTTAATAACGTCAAATAACAAGGAAGAATAAATGCCTACCGGTTGGTCGTTAGATTCGACAAATTTTTTTCGAGTGAGATTTCACAAGGTACGAAAGAGGAAGTTTGCCTTTGAATTATGGGCGTGCCGAAGAAGATGTCGTCTATCTTAAAGAGCACCGGTGGATAAGTAAGTTCCATGGAACGATCGCCAGGTTAAACAATTTTTCCCTAAAGATAACCGCAAGACATTAATTCATAGACGATACCAAACCATATAAATTTCTGTTTTCTAAGTTGCAGCAGAAAACCTCTGTAACTAAAGAACTTTCAAACGGCATCGACCAACAAAAGCATTCGACTGTGCCTATTTCTACTCGTACAATTATCGGAGTCAAAAGTCTCTCGTCGAAGAGCTTCAACGGTCGCCACAGATGGGACAACGAACTACAAAAATTCCTCCTAGAAACGAGAGATCGTGAAGTCTCGACAAGAAATCTGCCACGAGTGACAGTCCTGTGACTCGAATTCTACCACGAGAACGACCGAACGTCATATTAGAATCGGATTTGGCCTGCCATTGAACCTCTAGCCTGATGCGATATTCCTGTAGAACGCAAAGTAACTGCTAGCGAACTCGTCAGGGGCTTCCTGGGGGTCACCGCGACGAAGATAGGCCCTCGACACACCAGAGGAAGGGTCGGCGAGCACGAGAAGAGATACTGGCGTCGATATTCCTCGCTCGCGTTCAGAGGAATTTCGCCCGGACGGAAGTGCATTGCTTCGGCTTGTCTCGGAAGGGGGCAGGGTGCGCGTACTCTGGGCGAGTTTGGCAGGAGTCGAGAGCCTCGGGGAGGGTTTACTTACTGAACTAGGGGCGCCGCGTGTCGCTCGGGGAGCACTCGGACGCTCGACGGACCGCCCGGGCGGACCTTCCGGGACTAAGTAGGGGCGAGTTAGACGAAATCGGCGCAGCACCTCGGTCTCGCGGACTCGCGACGCATGGCTCGCTCGCTCGAGTACGTGCCCGGTTCGCCGAGCGAGAACGCGGCCACTGGCCCTGGGGAAACCGAGCCGGAAGCCGCAACTCACAGAACACGAAACACACGAGCACGGAACACCCGAGAGTCACTCCTGGCACCGTTATTGCGCCCAAAAATCTCTATTTACCTGAAATCTTAAGCGACAGATAGTCAAGAAAATGGCTGCCCTTCGCGGCCACACCTCAATCCGTTGAGTGTGGTGAGTGCGCTGGAAGCACCGAGACGTCTGGAGGGGGCGTCAGGGCCGACGAGAGCACCGGCGGGCCCCAGGTTTCACCCTCTGCTTATTTAAGGTAATTTAAGACCCCTTCCTCGCAAGCTGAATCTTCAAAACCGATGACTCCGTCTGAATCCCGAGGAAAAGTTAGATAAATATCGGAGTTTACATTTCGCGCCCGATTAGTGAGGTTATCTTAACAAAGAACTGTTCGAACCGAACTTACCGAAGAACGTCTCTCGCTCGTCGCCTTTCCCCGACTTAAATTCGATCATGAGTCGAAAGCTCGTGGTTACCTTCAATCGGAAAGTAAAATAGTTGTCGCCTTCGAAAAGAATTAATTATTTTTTCAACTGGCACATACCTCGAGTTTGGACAGGTTAGACGAATTGGCTTTCGTGTAGCGATGTCAGGATCGATCCTATCTATAGCGGCACCCTGCACAAATACTTTGCTCTTCTTCCTATTTTGCTCGGCAAGAGAATACATTTTTAGCGATTCAAGTTCCCAGCTAAATACACGTTTAAGAAATTTAATGTATCCATATTAACTGACTCGGAATATTTACCAAGCATGGATACTCTCTCACTCGTTTGCATTTTTCTCTTTATTGTTATTATTGAGTATTCTTACGCGTACATGATATCTAGTTATCGAACACTGATTCTGTCTTTCTTTGCTTTTTGTCCTTTATTGTTTTTACCTTGTATCCAAAAGGACATGACTTGTTATACATTATATGAAATTCCATGTTAAATTATCGCTAAGATCGGTTAAATGTTACTATACGTCAACGAGATCTCGTACGACACTTTATTATGCAAAAATGCCGAAAGATCGCTGACGTTATTTCAACTTTGCAAATCATGCAGGCAGTACAGGACATGTTACTTGGAAGAGCACGTGTACCTCGTTATCCCCTAATTCATTTTATGATTTATATGTACAATCAATTTGTAGTATTATTACAAATTAACGTTTTGACAAAATCCAGCTGTTGTTTTCAAGAACAGGCAATGAAATCTAAGTTTCTTTGGGGAAAGATATGACATAGTCTTTCACAGCCATGGTTTATGAAGATTTAATTGAAAAGAAATACTATAAGGATTCTTTTAATTTTATGACATTCAAAATTGTCGTATTCTTCCTTTTTATACATTTCTATGTACATGAAAATTGCAGGAACCCTGTAACATTGATTTTAAAAAAAAGTATGAGTTTTAGCATTGCAGATTAGTCTTTGTAACTACCGATTCAAAAGGAAAGAACATGAGAAGTTGAAATATATCAAAAGTAGCAGGACATGATTGTTTATTTATTGAAGAAATTATATCATATGTAGTAAATTTTTATCCATCATCGTTACTCTTTTTATGGAATTATTACATATCAAGGTTTTGTATGATATATCTTATTTTAAAAACTTTAATATTTATACCTTAGATTTCATTACTTTTTCTAGAGGCAGCACCTGGGTCTCACATCATCTTACACGTTGTAATGCTACTACGTGTGCATTATTACAGGATATAAAGTTTGATTACATTTCTGTAAATAAAACTGCACCAATCTACAAAACCCATATAAAGAACTGAATTTGATAATTTGCCCGACAGCTTTGTAATATTCTAAGATGTCCCACGATTGTTTGTATTGTCAACCGAAGATCACTTTATACGTATAGAATTATAATAATATGAACTATATATTTCATCTGGCGTTTTCGTAAAATTGCATGTTGTCCTCGACGCGAATCTCCATAGATCAGAACTTGTACATCAGGCTTCGCTGGTTTTTAGCGGGATTTTCAACTTCTACTCATGAATAATTGTCTCAAGCAGTCTTTTAAGAAAGTTCGACCACTAGCGCGTAAACTGTTTATCATAATTCCGAGGACACAATTGCAGGTTACACGTGGCGCATATACGTATCAAACTTGAGTCAGAAGGTGCAGTACAACTCGACAACAGAGGCATCTTTCGGTAGCACTGTAGAAAATAATATCCCTCTTTTTTCTTCCTTCAGTTCTGCGGCGGAGGCTGCGAATCATCGGCATTTCTTCCCATTTGACGCCGCAATGATTCCATTAATTCTGGATTCGCAGTTTGCATTTGTTGTGCTAATTGTTGGCCCCTAAAACAAAGTTTACAAAGGTTGTAAAAAATTATTTAAGAAGACATACAGATATCAAAATATTTTATACATAGAATACTCACACTTCAATTAAAACATCCATTCGACTTCCCTGCTCCACGTCTCTACTCATAAAGTTGCTTACTAAATTTTGCATTGTAGGATCAGTCAGCATTTGATGTGCCATATTCATTAAAGTAGAATTATTCAATAGCGACCTAAGATCCATACCCGAAACTGCACCTCCGCTACCTCCTAAACCCATGTTACCAACTCCTTGTTGAGTCAATTTTTCTTCGGCAAGTTGTATATTATTCTTGTAGCCTTCATTATCGGGCTCCATTTCCAAGGCCTTTTGATAACATTCTTTCGCTTCCCTGTACCTTTCCAAGCTGGCATAAGCTATTCCCAAACGTCCATAAGCTTTGCTGTAGGAGGGATCGATGGCTAAAGCTGTGCGGCTGTCTTTAATTGCATCGTCGTATTTACCAAGCTTATGCTGGACAGCAGCGCGATTACAGTAGTAAACTGCATTTCGTCCATCTAGTTCAATTGCTCTACATAAACATAAATTGCCCTGAATATTTAGTTAATATATATTTACTGTAGTTACGATACTAAAAAAAAATGTAAGTGGAAATTAATCTGTGATGAAAAGGAAAACATGTTTCCTCTGATAAATCTAATTAGAAATATAGAAAAATTGGTTTTACACACTTGGTATAATTTGCTAAAGCCTCCAAATATCTTTCGGCTTTCATCAAAGCGTTTCCTTCATTTTTTAGTCGTTCTGCTTCAGCATGGGCTTCTGGAGTAGGTTCTGAACCAAAGACTGGTTGTGAACTTTCAATTGCTGCTTTATATATATCAAATAAATTGATATTTTGAGCAGCATCCGATGCTTGCACCTCATATGCACTTTCTAAACACTGAATAGCGACTTCAAGACTCTCCCGAGAATCTGCCGTTAGATCACCATCCTCTAACTGACGTGTTAAAAAGTGAATAATCGAGGCAATTAAACCTTTCACAGCCATCTTCAATATTTTGCCTCGATCCTATAAATAAGAATAAATATTTGTTCATTAAAGTCATTAAAATATAATCATCGTAAACTTTTTAACCTATATTCCAAAGGAAAAGTAACAAAATCCTTCTAATTTATACAATTGAAAACAAATATTTGTTTAATTGTTACAATATCATCTGATTCGACTTAAAATTGAACAAAAATGGAGGATTGAAATGAAGTCTTAAAATGGTTAAAATCATCAGGAATGTACTCAATCGTTTTAATCTCAATTAGAATTCATGTTAATGACAGTGCAAAGGCAGAAATAACTAGTCTAACCTAAATTGGACGACAAATTAGACGATTGGTAATCGAATTATTTCAACTTCGAATTATTTGCCAATTCGGCAAGTGTATGTACTCATGCAGTTTGTTCTTGACAGTTTTCCTTTACACGTTGAGTTAAGAAACTTGCATGCGGCAACGACTAACCTCTTCGAACGATCCTCCGTTCGTATTCAATCAACAGAAATTCCGAGTTACAATTAAACCGATTTATTCGAGATTTTTCAGTTCTCCGATTTATTTCCTGCTCTCTTCTAGACAACCCAACGAGGTTCGGCCACAGGCACGAGGAAGTTCGGCCAGATTCACTTCTAGTTTCCGTAAAGTTCAGGGAATCCTAACGGCGTTGTCATCTCATTCTTTCTCACTCGCGCTGCTATATCACTGAATATGTCCCGTCTCTCTTACGATCTTCTACACGTAGTATAAAGAATTTCAGAGAGAATTTATTTAGCGGCTCCAAAGATTAGGTGAGTTGTCGTTTCTTGTCGGTAACTTATCGACCGTTGTGAAGACTTTAATAACAATGGCGGCCGATAGGGGTGCTGGTTGTAAATGAACTACGTTAGACTAAACATTTGAATAAGTTGAATAATACACGTAAAATACATGACATAAATATATTACATTCCATATGTACAGTTATACAATCGCATGCATTTTCAGTAAAAATTCAGACTCGTGTAAATTTAACAATGTTCACGTGAACGAATTACATTAGAGATTCTCGAAGATTATAAAATAATATAACATCACATTCACGGTAATATCTACCGAAATTTACAAAATACTTGGTATTGTATAATTTACGATATTTATCTATTTCTACATTGTAGAGGAATTATTTATTCAGGGTGGCCCCTGATAGAGGACTCTAAGAATACTACTGTTCGTTTTTGTACCTGCGAACATGTATCGCCGCTCTTTGAAATTAAATGGTACCATTGTTTGAATGCCATCTCTCCAGTGATGTGATTTCAATTGAAACTTCTGAAAGTTAAAGAACATATTAAAGTTGAGTATGATTTCTAAGACTTGACTCACTTCGACAGAAATTGACTTACTCCTAAGAGCATGTACTCATAAATGAAGACTTGCCCGTTCCCCGTTATCAAAATTACATAAGCATCACTGTTACCAAATTCTGTAAGCACAAATGAGATGTATCAAATTTGTTAAAATATCATTACTTATTTTTATGTCCTAAATGATTATGAATTTCTACGTACCGCCTGCATAAAAAACTTCAATGCCGCTAATAGGGTTGCCAAGATAAAGACTTTGAAAGCTGTAGAAATTGTCAGATTTCATATCGTATCGAAAAATTTGAGCAGAGTTAGTTGACGGATCGTCTAAAACGACGAAGTAATCTCTACCATATACTACATTCTTCACAAAACGACTGCCGCCGGTTGCAAAGGTTCTCAGTAACTGAAACTAAAAACAACGATCAAGTTTCAGAAAAATTAAATTCAGCAACAAGTTTTTAAAGATTTATCGTATTTTATTCCTAACGTGTATTTTCATTCAAAAATTCAACGTGTTCAATCCAATTCATAACGTGCTTTTAATATGTTCTATTTCCAAAAATTATAAAAGGACATACCTGAGCTACGCCAGGCTGGTATTTATAAAGAAGAGATTCAGCAAGATATCCAGCACATCCTATTAAGAGATAAGCTCCGCGATCAGGAATTTTGAACAGGTCAACAGCCCATACTCCATCATTTACAATTTCTTGCACGAAAGATATTTTGTCCTCCATTAAGTTTAATGCATATATCAAAACGTGTGATTGATTTTCTTGTCTTGCATTATAGTACACAGCAAGCACGATGTATACAATATCTGAAAATTGATCACGTCAGCTGTCGACATTTTATTTATTGTATCACTTTATAGAATGAATATTGTAGCAATTTAAAAACATACCATTGTACGTAAATACCTTAACATCGCTTAAGTATCCTTCTACTGTGGTGGATCTTCTTTTTATGATTTCTGCTAAATTATAATCGTCGTCTTCTAATTTGACCCACGAAATTGTAGTACTTTCATTTTTCAAGTTTTTTCCTGTACAGTAGACACTCCTTGAAACTGCATTCGTTGCAACATTTATTCCAAAAGCATTGTTCGGCTGGTAGAAGTTGAATACGATCTGAGGACTATTCATTGACCACACATTGCAATCCTTTTCCGAAATTTCAGCAAAATACTGAATTCTACAAGAACAAATATCTGGCAAACCGCAGTGACTTCCATTTTTTTGGCCAAACATGCTGAGCCTGGTAATTGTTTCCATTTGAATGACATCAACCTTTTGAATATTTGGCACCTCAATTACTAAATTCTTTTCACTGTCTAAATAAAAGAAACGATTAGACAAGTGCTGAGAAATATTCCACGACCGCAACACCATGGCATCAATTAACGCTTCCCTTTCTTTCAGTACTTGGACAGCTTCCTCAACTTGGACACTTTGGTTTCCAATTATATTGTGCAAATTTATTCCATTGATTAAGCCAGATATACTTGCGTTTGTTATTTCTACGGGTGTCTCGAAGACCTGAGAATAAAAACCAAGAAAAAGTACATAATTCAATTAGATGTAACATATTATATATACATGGACGAGTATTGACGATATATTTTGCTTCACTACTTACAATGTCTCCATAAATATCAACGTTCTCATCATTAAAAACTCCCTTGATAAACTCTTCTGCCAAATTTACATTATTTACCATCTCAGCAAATAAATCACCCTGAACAATAAGGTTTTCAGAAAACGTGGTTGAACCAGAAATTATCTGCTCTTCTTTGCTACCATTAATGAACAATTCGCTTGGTATGATCTTGTTAATGGATACCGCTGTCATTTTCTCTACGAATAAGTTGAAAAATATTTAACACTTGTATATCATACATAAATATATCTAATATGTAGCAGTAGAGAACAGTACGTTGGAAAGTAATTTTATAATAGTTATTCTTACTTGTAACGTCCACTTGGTCATTGAACTGCACATCGCCAAAAACATCATGGTTTCCACGAAGAGTTACTCTATTATTTATAAAATCATCAAATTTTATTCCATCTAATGTTTCTAAGGTAACAGAATCTCGAACGATGAGGTGCTCAAAGACAGTTGTGTTTGGTAAAGTGTCAGATGATATCATGAGACCTTTTACAGGCGATCCGTGCACGCTGTCCTTTACGATAAATTTATTAGCAGTGATATCTTGTAAGAACGTCGTTTTTCCCACCACTGTTTCATTACTGAATTTTCGAACAATAGATGAATTCAAATGCTGCATATTAAAAGTGTTGACGAAAGCAATGTCGATGTTACTGTCTACATTTAAGGAGTTCACAGTGACACCTTGCTTAAATATCTTCTGACCTCCAATTGTTAATGGGCCGTCTCCAGAAATGACGGCATCTGACATTATTTTCAGAATATTAAGATGACCAAGATCTCCAGTACTACTAAAGGCCGAAGAAATTGCAACATTGCCATCAAATGTGACTTCTCCACCAATGTGCTGATTTGTATCCTTCGTCACAGCATTTTCAAAAAGATGTGTTAAACTATTGGATTTTTTCAATGGTTCCTTCCAAGACATATTTCCAAATACAGTTAAGTTCGACACTCTTGATATTGGAAGATACTGAGACTCCTGATAAAGCTGAAAACAATTTTTTAAATGATATAACAATATTAAAATATTATCTTTGATCGGTAAAATAGTGATTGATTAAAGTACCTGTGTAATATTATTGTTATTTATATGTCTTACAGATACATCATCCTTGACAGATAAATTTAAAAAAGTAACATTCCCTTCGAAAATCAGTGGTCCGTCCGCAAAAATCAATTTCGCGACATCCTGTTGATTTATGCGTTTCGTATTGAGATTGTGAGTTTTTAGCATCTGAATAGAAACGCTTCCTGGTATTTTTTGAGGCCGAGACTTAGAGAAACTATTTTGTACCAAGTACTCTAAGTTGACACTTTGCAATTGGTTGACCGTCAAGTTACCGTGAATAACTATATTGTCAAAAATTGTGTTTTGAGAGGGTACAACGATTTCATTTCGTGCTAGATTCCGCAAATATTGTGTCACGTTATCGTTGTTTATGTAATTAACGACCATTTCATCTTCCACCTCTAAAGATCCATCGATACTTAAATGTTGTAGCTTCCCCATATCTATTGTATTGACCAAATTAGACAAGTCTGTGAATCTGATATCGTCTATTTCATGGACATGAAGCTTATCAACTTGAAGCTGTGGTAGGGTAAGATTACCCATTTTGTAACTTTCATTTAGGAATAGTGTTTGTTCCATAATATCAGATATATTAAATCCATTAAAAAGTTGAAAGCTTAAGTCTTGTACAAGAATCGTATCGTTCACCACAATCCGTTTGAAGGTACGATTATTCAAATGCAATGGTGAGGTGGCTTCTATTAGATCATTCATCGATATACTGTTGAATACCTCAGCATATAAATTTTCAACGAATAATCCTTCCAGTTGTAACGGTTCGTTAACAACGATGGAATCATCATTAAATACAAAACCATTTGATCCAGCATCAGAAGCCAACAGTGAACCAATTCTTAGGTTTTCGAAATGTAAATGGCTGAGAAGGTCCGGAATTTCTTTTGCTGTCGTGTATATAAATTCATTTTCAGTATGCCCGTTCAAGTATGTTGCATTTAGATCATCGATAGTAACCCCATTTTCAAAGACTACTATGTTGTTTATCGTCTGATCCGTTGATTTTGTCCAGCTTGAATCAAATAATGATTCGATACTTATTTTAGATTCATTAAGGATAAGAGAACCTTTTTGTTCAAAGGTAACATTATTGACAAATAGGTCTCCTAAAATTGTAACGTCGTCATAAACTTGAACAGGCGGCGCTATGGGCAATTGAGTATCGCTGTTAACAGCGAGGACCTCTGTCACTCTCAGTTTTCCTATTGTCACTTGGCCTGAAATTGAATATTAATAACAGCATAAAAACTGCAATTTAAGGATTGCTTTTACTATTCGAAATGTCATGTTTTACCTTTCACTATATTTTCTTTTGACTTTCTAGCAGCCTCTGAAACTGGAACTCCGTTTACGGTATCAGCAATGAGATCAGTAACGTTAAGAGATTTGATGAAAACATTTTTTAAATTTTGTACCGTAGTTCTAGTAATAAGTTCAGCTGCCGGAATTTCATTCAAAGTCTGTGTTGTGAAATCTACCACTTGCAATAATCCCGTGTACGTAACGTTTCCTATAAAAAAAAATGATTTCTGTTTACAGCTGAATACCCTTCCCTCCAATTTTGTTTTATCGTACCTTTGATGTGCTGCTGATATCCAAATATGAACAAGTCATTCAAAAATGCATTTACGTTTAATCGATTCAATTTTTCCACTCCTAAATTACCTAACGAAAGATCTGATTGTACCAAGATCGTATCGTTTTGGATATCGATGTTTGCACCTTGTTCGTTAATGAGAGTACTCATCGTGTCGTTTTCCAATTGCCAATCTGAAACATTATTTTATATGTTTCATTCGCGCATTGATATATGACGGACTGAAACTTGAATTGTTTCAAAAATTAATGTTAAAACATACAATTGAAGGGAATTCCACACAACGAGTCTACAGACAATTCGTGTACGGTTAACAGCCTTCCGCGTAACGGGCTTGAAAAGGTTTGTGGTTTTCTGGATGATATGGCGTCTGTTACATTCACTGCTTTATGATTTAGAGAATCAGTGTGTAGCGAATTTATAGAGAGTTCCTTGAAAAAAACATCGGATTCAACCGTAATATTTCCTATTAAAATATTTGATTTTCCATACTGGAGTGTTTTTTCGGAACTCTTTAAACACTGACTCGCAAAGGAGCTGAGATTTGTAAAACGACGTTCTATATCTTCGGGTGTTATCGCCGCGGGGTTGGACATTATTATGTTGGAAATGTTCCCAGCCTCTATGATCAAATTATTGACAGATAAAGGTACAGGTATGCTGACATTTTCGGCAGATGGATAAATGGAAGGCCATAAGTGCAGAATGCTTTCGATTTTTGAGGTCGTGTTTTCTAGGAGGTCAGAGAGTTCTGTCAAACACGTGACTGCAACGTCGACTTGTTTCGTTACATTTTCTGCAAGAAAGAAATGTTTATCAAGTTACATTCGTTACTTGGAATTTTTGAAAGGTATCTACATTATTAATAAATACGTATTTACACGATTAATATTTATTACCTTGAACAGACTTTTTGATCTCCAATCTCCATGGCTCAACCTGGTACATAGTAAAATTCATGGTGACCAGCACCAAAGTAATGTTCAATCCTTCTGCCCAAACTCCCATATCGACGATTCTTTCTCTGTATATCACGTCACACAGTTCTAGACGTGAGTAAGCCACATGCATAAATTTGTATAGTTGTAGAGAGTTCTGAAATTCAAACAAGAGAGTAATTCAGGTCTATAATAAAAATGAATTCTCCATTATGCGACAAATCTAAAAATGTATTTTGAAGAATGTAAAAGTTTACCCCGCGGGAGACGAAGAAAAATGTATCATCGGCGACGTGAAGGATTTTGACCAGACTCGCTGATTGGATGTCTGGGACTTTCATCCAATTCAATAATTCTCTTCCTGAAATGTATATACTTATAAATAATGGCTTGCAATACGACTCCATGATTATACGAAATTTAACGAACCATCCCACCAGTACACTTCACTCGGGGCCGCTTCATTTACTACAAGCAAAAAATTGTAACCCCCGTGGGAATAACTTTCAATAAAAACAGGTCCATCGGTAGCGAGGTATTGTATTCTCTCGGCGTAATTGTGTTTAAAGACGAAGACCTCAGAACCTATTTTTGGATTTCCTCTGAGATTTTGTGCAAAAACAATAATCGTGGAACGTTTGTGTCTCAACGTTGTTACGGATACTGCACCGGTTGTCAGTACATCGCAGGTAATGTCCATGTAAGTGCCAGTCCAATGGTAAATTCTGAAAAATTTTGCCATATTCCGTAACGTGACTCTAAGAAAATATAACTTGTAAAACGGGTAAATATGTTACTTACGTAGAAGGTATCGGAAATTGATCGGCATTGTCGGCAATGACAAGGTAGAGACGATTGGATTGAATAAAGAAAGCCGCATCCGTAGGTAGACCTACGTGTCGGATATTTTGTCGATGTATCAAGTTAAAATCATCTTGACTGGTATAAATGCAGCATGACCCCATTTCATGACATATTAAGAAGTACATTACCGATTTCCATTTAATGCTCTGAAATTATATACTTTTGTTGCGGAGTTACGGTACAATGTGGAAATTGTTATAAATTTTCGATACCATTATGGCCCAACTTACTCGGACAAATTTGACAACGTTTTCTTGACGAATTACTGCAATTTCATTTAACGTGGAGTTTCTTCGTGGAGAAGTGTCCAAGGCAATAGATAGAATACGATGATCATCCAAAATAAATGTTTTGTCGAACATATTGATCGCCATCGGATGCTTAGTGCTTAATGGATCCCTCCATAATCGTTCGCATTGTATATTGTATGTTTTGATTACCACTGAGGATATTCGAATAATTGCATTGGACAATTAATTTTTTATTAGAAAGTTTTATAAACGATTGCATATCGGAAACTACCTGGTTCCGCTTCTTGTATGTAAGCTTTGGCAATTTGAACCTTCGTTGCCTTTAATCGTTCGTCTATGTATTCCTTAGTAGTTGCAGTTGGAAATACATTATATGCTATTGTCTGAGAAACGGCAGCCAGGATAATCTGTGAATCCAAAGATGCTCAGAAAAGTAACAAAACCATTAATCGTTTATTCAGGACCGTTGGTATCGTGATTACGTCTCTAATTAATTGTACAACCCCTATATAGTCCAATAGTTTCCAGAAATGTAATTTGTAGTACTAATGAAATATTGATAAAATGAAATAGCTGGTGCATACAAAAGTTGTATAAATTCGCAATTTTTAAAAATCGCCCCCGTTATAAATGTACGTAAATACAATTTACCGAAAATAGGAAGCCGTCCATCGTGATGCCACGGTCTTTTGACTTCTGACACGAGTAAGAGACTCATTTCTATTTACATTACAGTCATACCAGCAAGTAGATCTAATCGGAAACACAAAAACTACTCAATACGTGCGCGTCACGAAAGAGAACCTGCAGGAGGAACTAGTTAATAGCTCGAATTATTACATTTTGCTGTATCTACATTTAGTTTTGCAAAAGCATTTAAAATACATTAATTTCTCAATACCTTTAAAACCTGTGTTATTATAATAAATGTCTTTCATTCGCTGCTTATCGTTATCTACCGTTGTTTCGGTTAACTCTTGAAAATATCATCGGATGAGCGCACCCGAATATTTTGAAAAATCCGCGCCTATAATCATTCCAATCGTTGAGGAAAAAACCGATACACAACAGTTCTCCAAACGACCGATTTGAACGAATTCGATAAGGGCGCCATTTTGAAAAGATCGCTAACGGTTTCAGTCGGTCGCCGGCAGATGGCGCCGCGAAGGCTCGGCGGGGCACGGCAGGGCACACGGACGCCCCCTCGCTAGTCATAATTTAGTAGCATAAGACCCCGTCTTGCACCGTGGGTACGGTGCGATACGTCGCGCACGGTGCAACGAGCATTGCGTCGGCGCAACGACGCGCATTCAAGATCCGATCGACGGGGGGTAGCGTTCGATAGCGGGCAATCGAGATCAATTAGCTCTCCGCTTCCGAGCCGGCTCCATCGCGTCCTGGGCCGTTTAGCCTGATCGACGTCGCCCAAACTCCACCCTTCCGGACGTGTCGGACTTCCCACACTTGTCCACCCGTTCTCGGCAAAAAGTGAGAGGTTTCCAGCAGTTTCAAATGTGCAGATCCAGGGGATCGATGTGAACGCTCACGCGCGCATGAATCACGCGTGAAGAGGCATATCGGTCCGGCAACCGTGACCGAAAGTTGCGAGAAGTTTCCCCCGGCGTTCGCCCGACCGACCTGAATTTACTCGGGGGGAAAAAGCGGTCTGCAGCTGCGAAGGGTCCGAGAATTGGCGAGGGCTCGGCCAACGGTGCGTGTCCGTGTGTGCGTGCGTCCGTTGCGAGCCGTTCGGGCTGCCGAGGAACGTCGGGCCCGACGGCGACCAATCAGAGCGCTTCGGCACTCGCCAACGGCCAATCAGAGGCTCTCGCTCGCCGCCATATTGGGGCCGCGCAACAAGTATCAGCGCGTGTCGGCGTGTGTCAGCGCGAGACGCCGCGAGGCGTGGTACGCGCGATTCGGGACCGCTCGGGTGATCGACAGGACCTCGGGAAACTTCCTTGCACGTAAAACGGCTCCGAGGACATAATGGGCTGCGCGGTGAGCTCCACCGGCGAGAAGGAGGCCGCCGAGAGGTCCAAGAAGATCGACAAGGACCTCCGGGCCGACGGCGAGCGAGCCGCTAGTGAGGTCAAGCTCCTGCTACTCGGTAATTCGTTTCGTCATTATCTCTCCGAAAATGCCTCTTCCCTTCGGCTTACGACTTCTCTTTTCTTGTTGCCTTCCTTTCTTAATTCTTGCCGTCGTTAAAGTTAGCCGGTTTTTTAACCGACGTTAAACGACACGTTCCACTGTCATGGATGTTTCGGTGGAATGGATTATTCTTTTCGCCTTTTTTTTTTCCCGTCCAGACAGAGGTAAGTCTCTTAGTAATTTAAAAACTGCACGAATGTCAACTTTAATTAAGTGGAACTCACCTGTTGATTTATGTCTGAAAATTATTGAATTGCTCATGAGAAAAAAAATATGTTAATGATCTCGTCATTAAATAAATAAGTCATTGAGTAGGTATCATTTAACTATGTAGGAATAATTGCTATCAATGAACGTGTGTGAATGTACCAATAGAGCAAGTGCCTATAGCATTGAATCATCGTCTTTGTAACATGATTCATAGGAGATAGATGCAATCATGAGAATGTTATACAATCACGATGTTTAATATACTTCTTGCTACTTTACTTTCCTAATTAACCTGCGTTTAACTATTTAATCCACGGAATTGTACCACCTGTACAGTTGTGTACATATATATTTTTTTTTATAAGTACTGCAAAGGAAAATGTTTTTCCATTTCTTTGCATATTTATCGTAGTTATTAATTAAAATATGATTTCTAAACCACTGCCAAAAAGAGATACTAAAAGAAAACCTTGACTAATATTCAATTCTCGTGCAGAAATGAATCATTTTTCTTTAAAGGATTGTAGACGACTAATAAGGAGACTTTCCTGGAATAAAATGATTGTATTCTAGTATATGTACTTGGTTTTTTTAACATTAATTATGAAATATGGGGTATGAACAAACGTGGCAGATTTAATAACAAATTCATTCTTTTACTTGAAGGAGCTGGAGAATCTGGAAAGTCCACTATTGTAAAGCAGATGAAGATCATACACGAGACTGGGTACAGTAAGGAAGAATGTGAACAATACAGGCCTGTAGTTTACAGTAATACGATACAAAGTTTACTGGCTATAATCAGAGCTATGGGATGTCTTAGGATCAATTTTGCAGATCCTAACAAAGTTGTGAGTATTCGGTTTAAAAGAAATAGCTTTATACAGTGGAATTTCTTTGACGTTTAATAATGTTTGAAACAAATTTTTAGGATATGGCATGTCAGTTCTTTGCATTAGCGTCAGCAGTAGAGGAAGGGGAATTAACCGAGGAGTTGGTTATGCTGATGAAAAGATTATGGCAAGATGCCGGAGTGCAGCTATGTTTTACACGCAGTAGGGAATACCAATTAAACGATTCGGCAGCATACTATCTGAATGCTTTGGATCGCATTTCACAACCCCATTACATTCCTACTCAGCAGGATGTCCTTAGAACACGAGTCAAAACCACTGGCATAGTGGAAACACATTTTTCATTCAAAGGATTACATTTCAAGTAAGATTGAAATTATGAATATAATTAAATATGCAGTAAAAGGTTATGATGAAAATGCTAGAATTCTCGTTTAAGTGTAAAGAATGATCCAATGATTTTACGTTTTGCATCCGGAGTCATTTCATAGTTATGGAATTTATTTTTATTTTTATAGAATGTTCGACGTAGGAGGTCAACGGTCAGAACGTAAAAAGTGGATTCATTGTTTCGAGGGAGTTACGGCAATTATATTTTGCGTTGCTCTTAGTGGATACGACCTGGTGCTTGCCGAAGACGAAGAGATGAACAGGATGATAGAATCAATGAAATTATTTGATTCGATATGCAACAGTAAATGGTTCGTTGACACCTCGATTATACTTTTCTTGAATAAGAAAGATTTATTTGAAGAAAAAATCAAAACGAGTCCTCTGACTATTTGTTTCCCGGAGTACGAGGGGGCCAATATATACGAAGAGTGCTCTTCGTATATCCAATCGAAATTCGAGTCTTTGAACAAAAGGAAAGAACAGAAACAAATTTATACGCATTTCACATGCGCGACTGACACGAACAACATTCAGTTTGTCTTCGATGCAGTGACGGACGTTATAATCAAGAATAATTTAAGCAACTGTGGACTGCTGAGTTAGACTCGATGATGTACTGCCTCATCCGAGGGCTGGGTAATTACATGCGAGTACAGAAAAAAAAGTTTGCACGAATGTGTTCGTGCGTTCACCTGACGCGGGAATGAATACATTTTAGCTCAGTACAAATGATGGATTTAGATCTGTATTGTGAACAACCGTTCCGTGGGGCGGTAGAGGTTTCGAGTCATAAGACTAACTTCTGCTGTACTGATCGTACGTGTTAGGTTTTTATGAGCCCAATCAAGGTGACGCAATAATGCTGCTTCATCGATTGATTTTATCAAGCGTTGCAGAAATCTGTTTTCCTAAAGATCAATCAGTGAAACTATAACTTCATCGTGGAAACTAGCTCTCTGCGTTAGAGAAAGTGTTTCAATAATCTTTATACTTTCATCTAGTAATAATTATTAGTTATCGCCTAGAAACGGTACCGTCTTCTCTGTACATAATTTATTAGGAACATATCGCGTTTCGCGTAGGGGAGACACTTTTTATCATTTACGATTATTCCATTTTATACTTTGCGCTTCTCTTTTTCTCATGTTCTTACTCTATGACATGGTTTTGTGCATATGACATTCCAATCTAGAATTTAACTTGGTGTAAAACTTTTATAAGGTATTTTTAAGGTTCAGATACTTTGACAAATTCAAGTATACGACACTGTTCGCATTTCTGCCGATTTTGACAATAATACCATTATCTGCTAATGTCGCAATAGCAAGAGGGTCTATTTCAATATATGATATTGTATACAAGAATAAATATTTTTCTAAGAGTTTTTCAGAGCATCGCTGTAGTTTTTTAACACCAAGTATACTGTATTGAATTTAGATGCAATGTCGTTATAAGGTATGAAATTAAAAAAAAGAAAACCTATAAAAATTTACACTAGTCCACGTATAACTAAATTAGAAATAATATTGCAAGGCGGTAATATATGAATTAAAATTGACATTGGAAACGAACTTGGTATAGAATATATCGTATATTTAAACTACTACACAAATAATTACAAGGTATTGAATTCGCAGATATCCACTCCTTTATTCTTGATCGATCGGTTCGATCAATTTATCAAGTGGAAACATCGAAGAAGAAAGAAAAAAGTCAGTTGGGTGTTCGCGAGAGAAATTCTAGTGGAATGCTTTGGCAGCATCTGAAATCTATATTATAATAAGCAATTCTTACCAGCCGGAAAACAGAAAAGTGACTTTTCTCTGCTTATGCGAATCGCTACTTGCGCAGTGCCGTTGCTTAAATTCATTCTAAACGTTTAAGCTCTTGCGTCCGTGTAATTACAATAATTTCTTACATTTGAGGTAATCCTTGGGATACCCTCCTTGGTCCTCAAAGAGGGATTCGAGGAAAAAAAAAAGTCAGACATTAAAGCCATGCTAGGAAACATACTGACTATTGAGCTGCTCTTCCGGGCTACGTTTTATATCCTCGGATGCATACATGGTATATACACTTACTAAATGAATATTAGATCTAAAAATAAATATAACCGCGCTTCAATTAGGATTTAACATTAGCTAGACGTCCTAACGAGAAACGCTCGTAAATCTTTTTATACCCCTTTCCGTCTCGTTCCACCATGTACAGCTTTAAACGTAAACCTAAAACAGAGCGACGTATTGAATATACGTATACATACATACACGCACACGTGTGCCTACGCTTGGTCAACAATTGTTTACACATTTTGTAGTTTTTAATACTGGCATGCTTTACGTCGAGGTGCAGCTCGTCGAGCTAAAGCTTGGGCAACGCGGTGACGCTAAATTTCGCTCGCGGTGATTCAAAGGGTGACAAAAGCTTCCTCGAGATTCTCCAAATTTATAACATAGACTATAAACAATAGTACATTTTCCCTCTCTCGAATACCGCGCACGATTTGGTGCCAATTAGTAGTAGTCCACCACTTTGATTTAACGTGCGACGACTTGCATAGGAATGTCTACTCAGCGGTCGACCGGTACTTCCTCGCTTTTCAGAAGGCAATCTACGATATATTAGATTCGATAAACGATCAATTAATCCAGGAGGCGAGTATACAGGTACCTACGTCCTCGAGGGACGAACAAATGGAAGTCTTCCAGAGATATTACGATTAGCTAAGTACTAGGCGCACATGAAGGGTCCAGATTAGTCTTCCCTTTGTTGGCAAACGACGCGCTGGTTGCAATTGGCGCTTCAATCGGTCGACTAATCTGGTTGGCTAAGACTGGCTAATTGGATCGCGTTTCGGAATTAATTTTTAGTGGGGGTTTCTAGCAGGAATCGGAGGTCCACCGGTGGTCCTGGCCGGAACAGGTGGTGGGACTTTCGGCGGTGCGGAAGGCAAGCTCGGCGGCGGATGTTGCGGAGGAGCCAGCGGAACTTGTCTCTGAGGAAGCGGCGGGGGAGCGCAATTCGGAGGCGGCAAGTTAATCTCCTGGGAATTGTCCGCTCGAGGAAGCGGCGGAGGCCTGTTAGGCACAGGATAATTCGGTGAGCCGTCTTGAATTTCTTCGTAAATCGCGGACTCGGGGGACGACCTCTCCGGATGCTCTATCTCCTTGTTCTCAAGAGGCAGGGGTGCGGCCGCGAATTGATTGGACATTACGCTAAAGACGCCGGCGCGAGGACCCTGGTGACGCTCCTGCGCCGGACTCCTGGGTGGCTGAGAAGGGCGACTAGGAGGAGCCGGTCTAGGAGGCGGGTGTCCTCCGTTGGGACTCGTCCTTCCAGAGGAAACCCCATCGGATATGTCTAGCTGGGACATCCCTTGAACGGGAGTACCCGCCATGGACGCGTCCACCGAGTGGATCGTGCTCTCGGTGGTGTTACTGCAAATCTCGATTTCCTTCTCTATAAGGCGCACCCAGTCTGGAGATTTCAGGGTCAATTTCAGCGACTGTCCGCAGACCTGGGTGGACCCCTTCCTCGCGGCTGCCAGGGCGCATTGGCCGTCTCTGAAAGTAATCCAAATCGTCTCGCCGACGAACCTCACCAGGATCACTTCTCCGATGTGGGCCAGGTCCTGAAGCAGAGCTATCATGAAACTGTCGTCGAAGATGCTGTCGATGTCCTCGTTTTCTTCCACAGCCTTCACGACGATGGTACCATCCAAAGGCCCCAGGTCCTCGATTACTTCCCTGAACGCGAGTTCTCGCTTTTCAGGGTCCACCCGGTGGACGTCTATGTCTATTATCGCGATTACGGGCCGATGATCGCTTTGCTTCAGCTCGGCACGGCCATAATATACCAGGTGGCCTGGGTTCCAATCCGTCGAAGAATCTACGAAAACGGAATTACTTGTTTTAATAGGAATCGAAAAAATTATGAACGTGTAAGTATTACCGGGTCACCCAATATTATCATTTAAATGACGTGCAAGCGAACGATACCTATGTCTGGTATCTGTTTGCGCCTCTTCCACAAAACTCTATCGGTCCATGCTGGCTGTCGACATTTCTCGCTAGTGTCGTAGTCTTCGGAAAAGACGTCGTACTTGTACGTTGGAGGAAACGTGACGGGCCCCTCTAAAAAGTTCTTAAAGACGTTTCCCTGATCTTGTTGAATCTGTAGAAAAAATGTGTTAAACCCCCAAGGATCGAAGGAATTGGCTGAGGCATATAGATTATTAAATTGTTGCCACCGTACTTACTCTCAACTGGTCGTATTGCAGTATTTGATCGAGTTCGTTCCTCCTGATCAATTCCTTCGTCTCTTCTTTGTCCATGTCGACTCTGTAGTTGAAGTCCCCGCACCAGAAGACGTAATCGTGAGTATTCAGGGTTCGTCCCATAGGGAAGGTGATCTTTCTCGTGATTTCGGCATAGTCGGCGTTTCGTTCGTTAACCTGAGACTGGCCAGCGGCAAAGTGTGCGCAAACGAAACAAAACGAGGTAGAATAGAGGACGCATCTTATGGCTGCCGCCCCCTTGTTACCGGTTGCTCCTCCGAGGCCAGTTTTTACGCAGTCTACAGCAACGTCCCTTAAGTACGGTGCATGCTCGGGTCTTATGAAGAGGTACAGGCAAACGCCTACCAATTGCTGATAAGTCACCAGCACGTATTCGTTGTCCCTCGACAATACCTTCTGCAACTCCTCGGCCCAAGCCTTGGCATTGTCGGAGCTGGCAGCCATTATGTTACTGGCGTTCAGGTCGACGATCTCTTCAAATCCAATTGCGAATATATCCACGGGTACGTCGTCGACCTCGGCCGTCATCGAGGCTACAATTAAAATCAAAATGCAAATAATGTGCGGAGTACTTAAATTGATATAATTGTAGATAGGAAATTTATTTACCAGGGCATTTTTGAGGTGCGTCTAGCAACCAGTCGGAGAGGGAAACACTTTTATATACGACACTTCGGAAATGTTTTCCTCCGTTAACGTTGTAGGTACCCACGCTCACCCTGAGTCTCATGGTGTCGACGTATTCGTTGTATCTCTTACACATCTCTCTCAAAACACTCGGAGGGGCGTGAAGCATATTGGACGGCAAAAGTAATCGGGCTCTGTCAGCTAATTCGGTGTTCAATGTAGAGCCTAGCAGGAGGATGTCGATGGCTTCTTGTTTGTTGGAATCCAGGAGATTGTTCTGAATCGTTCGGGCAGCTGAACGTGCGCCATCCATTAATTTCGAGCTGCCTTGGATAGCACCTGTACCAGCGTAGATTTTGCTGACCTCGTTACCGTTGTTGATCCACATTTGACGGAACACTTCTTCGAACCTTGAGACCATCTGTTGCTTCTCTAGCAACTTCAACAGTGCTAACTGCTTAGCTAGAATTTCCAGTGCAAAGAAAGTCTGAACGCAATTAGTTCTGTCTAGGCAATCTAGACAATTCGTACGAATTGTACCTATTTGTTCGTGAATCACTGCATTGCCAAGTGCATAGAACAGAGAAAAGGCCTCCAGATATTTTTCCATTTTTGCTTTCAGTTTTGAAAGGTTCTTGGTATTGCCTCCTCTGCACTCTTGATGGTAATCAAACAGGATGTGAGGAACGTCTTTATGGCGAGAAGTGGTGTGATGGGATTGGAATAGTTGGCTCAACATTGCTTCGCCTTCTTTGCTTCCTATGAGACTGGATCCGAGCAGGTTGACGATGACTTGTTGACCATACCTCTTCTTTATCGTACTTAGGTGTCTATCAAACGCCGGTGCCGAAGCTTCGAAGCCGCGAGAAATTTTTACTTTATGGGAACCAACTTGAATACCTGGCTGTTCCCAGAATAAAGGTACGGATCCTCTTGTCTGTAGAAAAGATGTCACTTCGTTGTCCAAAAAGATGGCCTGTTCGGTCTCAACAAAATTAGCCACGTGCCCGTCGTCATTGGTGCCCCTTACATTGAACCTGAAAATACATTACAATTTGTCCATAGATCTTAAAAAATGAGCGACCATTAAATCTTCTTTTTAAGAAGGCTAACCTGGTACCAGCCCGTTCACAGCTTAATCTGGATACAACGACGGCACGTGCTTGTCTATGGCCAACGTATACAGTTCTAATTTCTACGCTGCCACACATGGCTTTTAATAACCACTGACTCGTATTTACCCCATATCTCAGCAGGTGAATATGTAACATTCGGTTCCTGTAAATAAAACGATTTTATACTTTCAAGCTTGATATCTAAATCTACAAAAAAAATTAGGATTCACTCACCAAAAGAATCTATTATCGGTGGTGGTCGACCTATATCGCCTTTGCACTCCAAGCGTGATATCAAGAGCATCCTGTTGTCCCGCAGACCAAGAAAAATAAAATGTGCCCGAATTCAGAACCTTCCTCACTTCAGAAACTCTGTCCTCGTTTCCTTGAGTGTAATGCATCGGCACAAAATGAGTTTGCGTGATCCTGAAAATCTCGGTCTCCCCGATTTTGCCAACCGAGAAGCATCCGGTAACCAGCACCAGATACAATAACGTGTTTTCCCCGGCATTGAGTTGAAGCACGCCCAAGCAGCCATAAGCATCGTACAATTTTGAATACTGAGCTTTCAGTGATTCCGTTTCTCTTGCAGCTATAACAAAAATTAATGAAGGGAATTAGAATATAGTAAAAAAGTTACCTATTGAATTACATCGATAGATCCAAGATTATCAAAATTGTAACGATTATTTTAATTTACATACATAATGTAAACAAGTATTGGTATTTAGGTACAGTCAGTCGGTCAGTGGAAAACAAAGTGGTTGCGTTTTCGTGTCAATTGAAAAAAGCCGAGTTTTAACAGAATGCATGCTCGGAGTCTGCTTACAGAGAACGGCGACGGCCTGAGACTCGAAGAGGACCGTCTCCTTGCGGTTGCGCTGCTCCAAGATCAGGGAATGCGGACTCGGCGGCTTGAGCTTCTCATAAACCCGGAAGGCTTTGCCCATCGCCATTGTTGAGCAGTGTTTGCCGACAATGTGCGACCGATTGAATCAAGGGCTCGAGGTCTAAAGGGGCGAATGTCATGCGGAGAGGCGCACATAGGAGCGTGCACGGGAATGCACGTCGGTGACCAAGGGCTCGGTGTGGTGTCGACCCCCCGCCTCTCTCGGCGCTGCAAGTGTATGTGCAAACGATTAGGAAGGTGCCATCTGCCTCCTATGTTTCATCGGCCAGCATTGGTCAGCGCTACTAGTTACGACCGTTTCGCGCCAACGTCGGCCAACCGAGCCAGCGAATTTTACCGCAACTCGCGAGCAGAGATAAGACAGGTTCACCCGATCCAGCCCAATCCTCCGCGCTGCTTCCCGCTACTTCCCGCTTACTACGCCGAGGCCACCCCTAACCTCTTCTTTCCCACGGAACAGGTAGATAGTTGGCCCGCCCGATTTCGCACCCTGATTGGTCCATGCTGATGACGCTCGCTCTGCCACCTGCGCGCACCTGCTACTCCCTCCCTTTCCTACCCAGAGATGAGTTGGGATATTGCTCACGGGCTGAGTCGTGAGATCGCGTTCTATGCTGCCCTCGGTGAAGAATGCGGGCTACTCGCGAATTTGCCTCCTGATACCCGCCCCCGCCATGGGCCCAACTCAGGGATCCTCTTCATCTATGTGATAAGCAGTGATAAACATCCTTTAACATAGTCGATTGTGTGCAATGGTTTGTTTCTCTTTACCGGTGCGTGCGCACCTCATGCACCCGATTGATCTCGAGGACATCGCAATTTGGAATTCGGTTGAATTCGACCTTGCAGGTGGACGAGTATTCGAGTATTCGAAGTGAATTGGAACGAAATAAAAGGATTTAAGTGGATTTATGCCTCTAGCTCCCTCTTATTATGATCACTTATGTTAAATCCGTATGACAAGTGAAATAAATATTTATGCGAATCTCATGTTTAGCGTACGAAGTATATTTTTATTACTTTAGTGACACATTTTTTACTACATTCGGCGTTCCCTCGCCATTACAAACGGTTCTTGTGTCAAGTATTAACCCTAGCTGTTTCCATTAATTACAATACGTCGATTGGTTTAGCATATCGATCGATACTTAAATACTTAAAAATGGGAAAGAGGTTCGAACGCTAAAATATGTCCAAGTTCTATATATGACTTCGATCGTTGCATGAACTCTTATGTACTAATCATAGAAAATGTCACACGGCTTTTATAGAATGTACTTTTACAATAATATATACAAAGTGATTACTAATGAGCGCCGATATTAAATTGCTGCTCGTCCAGTAATCGATCAAGAATTAATTTAAATTCATGCGATTTCAGACACGATCAAAAACGAGATTCGAAAACCAATTCGGGAATTTACGAGAATGTATAATTTGGGAAAATAACAGGTGTGAGTTTTTGGCACAGAACTACGCTAATCTTATATAGTAACTATGTAGAGATACTACTTGCTAATAACAAAAGTCAACGATATATCAGTTTTTAAAAAGTTCGTTTCTTTTCAAACCCCCTTTCTAGTGATGTTTTGAAATAAAATTGGGGGGCTTCAAAAAGAATAGTATCATTAGATAACAAAGTAAAAATTGAGATACTAAATTGTATTTAACCATATACTCCTGTAAATCCCCTGGTAAACGTCAAATTATATTATTTCATCCGGTTGAATCACGTTTTTGGTCATGCTTGAATTTGCTTTATCTTATCTCGAATACTGGGTGGACCAGTCATCGAAATCACTCGATAAATCGCACGTAAAAGCATTTAATATTAACAATTGTACCGTTCGAGGATGAAATGTGATGGGGATGAATTTACTCGATGTCGAAGTACACGCTTTTTCGTACAAGTTGTACTCTCAGATCGGCACATATTCCGAATGTGTACAGGCATACAATACTTATAGTACCTTGATCGCTATCGTCACAACTTGTACTAACATCACCGAGATAATGAGCGGTTACGAGGATTTCGGAAACTGAGCATTCATTTATAAGAAATCGTTGAAAAAAGTTCCTGCAGACTAGGAAGGATGTAAGTAGGATAAATTAATTGTTTATCTACATCAACAAATACAACAAAAAAAAAAATCACGGAAATTGTTCCTGAGTTGATCGCACTGAATTGTTGCTGGGAAAATTCATACAATGCTGAGATGACGTTTTGGTGAATTATCGAATCCGTTGTGAATGCAGTCGTTGATATTATTAAAAATCAAGCTGCCGAGATTTCATGTAGTGAATGCGGAAGATCGTGCTTCGTATTGCACCACAGATTATTCGTGTTATCCAACAAAAAATATAAGTACAAGCCACAACATTTTTCCACTGATTCGGGAAGAATAGACTTAGAAACAGGAATCAAAAAGTTAGGAATATCTAGTATTCAACTGTAAAATCATGATAAATCAATTTGGATATTCTTCCTCAGTATTCCAAATTTCCATGCCTTGCAGTTTCGAACGAATTTTCATATTGATCAAAGTACTAGGCGATTATCAGTATTTCAGTCGAGAAACCTGAATTTTCATAAGTTGCCTTCCATTAATTTTAGAGATGGGCAGGGAACTGCATAGCCCATTCTTGCTGCCATAAAAATATAATAAATGTAGGAAGTTTGTAAAATTCGTTTGTCATCGAAATCAATATTTTGCGTTCAGATAAGACGAGCTCACACGATGTATCTGCATCATTTGAAAAATTTGACAAACATTACGAAGACTCTTCAAGTACTTACTTTACAGAGCCACCTATTCAATTCGAAATTGTCGAAAACTTATAAATTTGCCATTTGATTCCCATTATCTTTCGGGATTAAAGTGGAACAAATTACCGAACTATTGTTTTCACTATTTATACCTTTTCAGTATTTGGACATAGGCGTCGCTTGCCTCGGATAAATCTTTAAGCGTTGAACGAAAAATTAATATAATTAGTTAATAGGAGATAATTTCTTTCTTGCCTATGCACAAGTAAAAGAAATTGAAATTGCAAAAGATTAATGGAGCAGTCGTGTTAACCCAGTTCTTGCTCAAAACTCCAGGAAATCTTTTAACAAAATAACTCGACGTTTCTCGGCAATATCCATTTGATTTTCGAGAGCCCCACGATCCGTTGTTTCTGCGTGCTCTATTTTCCACGAAAGATTTTCTATTTCAGCTTCCAACTGGGCCTGCTGATACTCGAACTGAAACGATAAGCGAATTGACTTCCAATTTTCTTTAAATATAGATTGTTGATTTTCTGAGTTTAATTATTCTTACCAATTCCTTTCGTGGCCCAGGTTCCATGTAATAAGCATAAGGGTACGTGTACTGCAACGTATAGCGACAACGAGCCAGAAGGGAAGCAGCTGCGAATAAATGTTGCCAGTCGATCCAAGTTCCACTTTTGGCATTCATCACTTTCTTGTTGATTCGAGACTTAATACCTTCTAACGTTTGCTCCTCCAATTTTAATGATTTACTATGATTTTCCCACTGAAAGTAGAATTCAACGAGGAAATTGCCTAATAATTTCAGCCTGTATTGTAATTAGAGAATGCTTCATTTAATATACACAGATACATACCCTTTCGTAATAATGGAGGTATTTTTTTAAAGCTTCACGAGCTTGAGCATGAACACTTTCATGGGCAATGTTAGGATTTTCTTTGTAACGCGAACATTCATAATATTCACTTCCGTGCGCTTTCCAATCTCCAAGGCACATCCAGCAAAAGTCGTGTTTACAATTGTAGCATTGCATGTGATTGCAGCCGCCATTCTTCTCTATACAAATGTGACATTTTGGGCACTGAAAAATAATTACATTTTTACTACTGTGTTATAAAATAATGATTCAACGAAATTTACCGTGCTTCGTTAAATTCATGCACTTAATTTGTAGTATTCTTTTTTCACTAGGTGTCTTGAAGTCTCTGTAAATTAATTGTATAATAATGAATTTGTACAAAAAGGTTTTTGAAATACTTACATCTTTGGTATGTGCACTAATATAATTTGCTGTTTCGGAGTCATCAGCACATTTGGTCAGCCACTTTCTAATTGTACCACAATCAGTGGGCGCATGATAATCCATACCACATCGGAAGCTGAAATATAAATGTTAAATTCACTACCGTAATTTTAATGAAATACATGATAGGGTAAAAATAAAAGTTTTACAGAACATACCAAAAAATAGTTTTACACGATGAGCAAGTTACTCTCTTGGCCCTGTGTTCCTTGGAACGCATAACTATTTGACAATTCGGACCAGGACAGAATCGCAACTGTGGGTGAGACTTAACGTAATCTCTGAAGGCAAATTGTTGATACCTTTCTCTCATATTTGGCTTCGTTAAAAGAGAAAGGACAAAGTCTTCCGGTGCCAGGACATCACATTCTTGGGCCATACAACTTATTCCTAAGTTACATTAAATTCAACCTCATAAGTGCAAAAATAAATATTTGTTTCAAACATATCCCTACAATGGTATTAAACACATATTCGGTACTACAAATTTTTTGTACACTAAAGGATCATTTAAAAAATATTAGGACTTGAACAAACTCACCAGTAGAGATTCCTTGTGTTATTTGCACTTCAAAATGCATACACCAACAATCTTTGCAAAATGAATGTCCACATGTAAGGGTAGAAAATCTATCCAAGGGTAGTCCATTAACACACACTGAACAAATTCCACCTCTTTGACCTTTTGGCCCTGATATTGGATCAGGTGGATACAGAGGCTTAATTTTAGAATTAATTAAAAGACTGGAGGCATTGGTACGGTACTTTATAACAATTTCTTGTAATGCCCAATTGTGTGCATGTAAGAGAAGTTTGGCTAAGGACGGCGTGATACGAAGGCTGGTACTCAGAATTTCAACGTTTTCATTTAGTAGCCTTTCCACTTCTTCAACGCGAAGACAATCGTGTACGGTAAATTCAGGGTCTCTGCGACTTTGATCCGTATCTCCATCATTGTCTACCTCACCACCCCATGGCTGTACACTGTAGTAATCCTCGTAGCCTATATCGCCACAGTCAGAATCTGAGTAGTCCATCTCGCTTTCGCATTCCTCACCCGACATCTGTGGAATCAATAATTTGCATTGGCTAACATGTTACATGGTACTTTATATACCTTCATTTTTTATGATACACAAATAAAGGTAGACATCTTCCATGCTTATGCAACGTATCTGAAATGTAGATGTCATTGTTATAACCTTGATTGTTTGCAAGTGTAACAAATCCACATAAAAATAATGATTCAGCTCATGTTATTTTAAGGGACAGCCTGATTAAATATAATGTGGACTTAACATGTTCATATCCAAGAATTAATAAAATTGTGGCCCAAAAAATTGGTTATTGTAATATATCGTAAATGCAGGACTCCTAATATTTGATTTCGGGAACTAATAATTTTGATGGGTATAATTTTCTAGTTTTTCTTTTTTTAATTTGAAGCCCCGATTACAAATTCGCATATTTTAAAATTTAACTAAATTACAGCGAGCGATGCAGTATAATACGTCCTTCCCGACACCTGCAGCAATTTATATTTCATTTAACGTCTTTGATGTTGCTTTGTTCTAAATTATTCTTTGTTATAACCTTGCATACTTTCAAGTAGACCTACATAGCCTCAAAACTCAAAAGCTAAAGCCTTAGGATAGAAACGAGGGTGGAATCCTCATCAAACTCTCCGATACCTTGGGAGGTTTGTTAGCAGAGATTGGTCACTTTCACGCATATTATCCTCGACTTATCCATTGGCAGTCAGAAGAGACTCGCTCTACGTTCATGCTTTAAGGAATGAGAGATGTCTTCGCCGCGCTCCAAAAGATGTTCGAAAGCGCGGTTCAGCCACACGATTTAAAGAACAGCTGTCCGGGGGTTATGTCGCATCGGAGTTCTTCCGTGCGTGAGTTCTTCGAGTTTCAAGTGACGTTTTCCCTTTCCAAAACAAATTCCAGAGTAGCTACATCTCCTGTCACGTTCTCGAATTGCTTGGAATCACCTTTATCTGCGATAGGCTCACCGACGCAATACTCTACTTCGGGGACGCTTGTTATCAAGAGAAGTACATCTATGTTTTCATTGCGAGCAGAGCGGACAATTATTATAGAAAATGCGTTTAGAAGAGACGAGACATCGTGCGATCGGTCCTCGAGTTCGCTCCCCTGCCACGCACTTCACGAACCACTACGTGCAAAAACGTGCACACACTATTACGGTGCGCCTTGCACGCGCGCGCACGGGAGCTTGCCACTTGCAGCACCTTGCAGCTGCTGCAGGCATGCAATTGACTGCAAAAGGTGGGGGGAGAGGAATGGCGCGGGAGGAAAGAGAAACGGTTTTAAAAATTCCTTTCCACCTTAGATTCGAGTATTGTACACTTTCTGACTCTTTAATAATTAACATGAATATTCCAATGTATGCAAAGCATACGTTCCTAAATAACATGTATCTGTTTCGCAAGAACTTAAAAAATTGTATGACGTGTCCAGATTAAATTTAAGCAATGGATTGATTTACAATGTTTTTTACAGGTTACTATTCAGGAGTTGTGCATAGTTTCAATGATTTAAATAAGTGATTAAAATATAATCCAGGTTCGACGTTCATAATTAGAAGAAATCGTTATGAAGTGCCGCCTAGTCTTATTCTGGCTTTTCTGGAAATGAAACTTTTGGCTTGCTGGAACTTTCGGATTCTTGTTTATTAGCTTTATTGGATCGTAAAACTGCACCAGGACTTGGATATGGCCTCATTTGGTATAGAGGACCCGAGGCCGTTGTATCGGCACCAGTTTTAGCTTCGTTATGTCTCGCTAGGCCATCGGACCATTTACCTCTGTAGAATAGTCATTTGTAATAATCTCATTAATCACCAAGAATAATTTTTATATTTTTAAAAGTAGGATTTAAAGAATTATGTAGCATAAAGATATACGGTAATACAAACCTTGGAATATCGCTGTAAGAGGCTGGATCCATGGGATCTAAAGTTCGATCTTTCTTCTCTTTACCGCTCTCTAACCTCTGGACTCTCCGATTATCTGGTCCCTTGTATCTTTCTTTGACTTCTAATTTTTTTTCTTTTTTGAGTTCTACATCATCCACCTATAATAAATTAAAATGTGTTATGACTAAAAGAAATTATATATCACTTTTAGATTGAATAATCCTCAATTCCACAAACCTCCATTGCTTCTTGATCGCTACCACTTTCGTCACTGGACATATCATCCTGATCAGCTGCTTTAAGATGCAATTCTTCTCTTAATTGTGAAGCTGGTTGGGATATTTGACACTTTGGGTGACCAGGCGGTAACCATGCCACCAAATCTGATGACCAATCCCAATAATAATGCTGTCCTCTATACAATAAAAAATAACAAAACATTTCAGAATTCTTATCTAGTATAATAAATGTAATCACTGATATTTTCAAGAATTGTTATTAAATTATAAAGCACGTACGACCCAGGATCATAAATGGCCTTCCATGTTTCTGGTAAAGGATACTTTTGAATCAGTTTCATCTGCCGTTTCAAGTATTTATCAGATGGTTGTGAATGTCCAGTTCCCCACATTTCTTTACATTTCTTGCTACACTCATGATAAATATTATATTTGTTTGGACAACCATTGTATCCCTGCATAAGATAAAAATATGAAAAGGAACAAGCTTTTATTCCTAAGTTCCTGAAAAGAAAATTTCTGGCCACATATAAAATCTGAAAATAATACATACCATGAATTTCTGTACAAGATCAATTTGGTTGATTTCCTCTTTTGTATTGTCATAGTCTTCGGCTATAACCTCTTCATGAACTTTCTTTTTTGCTTCTTTTCTTGACTCTGCTTAGACGAATACAAAAAAGTGTATTGCCTGATATGACTTGCTTTTGCATAAATATAAATAACAAGAATTTTCAAAACATTGATAAATACACAGATTAGATTCTTACCCTGCTTATCGGATCCTGTAATAAGACCTCGTTTTGCTAGTCGAGCAACCAACGTTGCTGGAAGGGGCATTTTCAACTGACAACAATGTTTTCCAACATTTAACTGAACGGTTAAATGAAATATTTTGTTGACTTATTTACTATTTCCATAGGGTTGAATACCTAAAATATCCTTGGTAATTTATGTAGTTATTTCTAGTAAATTACTAGATTCTACGACACGAGTTTTGTACGCGACGTAAATTACGTGAAAACGGGATTTTACGTTTTTGCAGTTCCTGAACATATCCGTTTCTGCGACTATACGCGCTAAACATAAATCTCTTAGGAGAAATTTAATCTGATTTACTTCTCAGCCGTGAAGCCAACGTTCTCATCTATTATTTTTCAGCGGACTAGTGTTTACTTCAATAGTAATTGATAGAAAAAAAATCTATTGTTTGCATCTTTTATTCATTGACTTTAATCGTATTGATACAATACGTCATAAATATTATCATTGATGAATATCATCTTCTTCTATATCACTTAATGATACACTTTCCGTGTTTTCTCCACTTCCTACAAAAGTCTCTTCGGATAATTGAAAGAATGGTCTCAAACCTGTTCTATCAACGGGAATTGAAAATGGAGAACAAGGAATATCGTCCTTAGTCGTACCTAGTTTTGGGGGATAAAATGACAAAGGGGGCTGTTGCAGGTTTTCAGAACTACCTAATTCTTCACTTTTTGACATAGAAGGAAAATTTGGCGAAGATTGCACTATATGGTCAGCAGACATTTTTGAAATATTTTCCTTATGAATATCTAAATCGTCTTCTGCTTGAATATTGCTTGTACTGAAAATATTTTTTCTTGGCAATGGCGGTGGAACGGGAGGCTGTTTTAATTCTTGGCAGATTGTAGAATTCTGTGTGCCACAAATGTCTAACCCACTTTCAGGGAATTGATTAAAATTATTTTCAGATTCCTGAATAACAGATATTCGTTTTTTTCTGGGAAGAGGTACTGGTACTTCCATGCTTGAAGTATTCGTACTTTGATTACATTGTAATTCCAGGCTGGATTTCTTTGAAATACTGTTGTACATACGTTGTAATGCTTTGGACTCTCTTTCGGACATCTCTCTATGCTTTTCAACTAATACTTCTTTCAATTCACTCATAAGGTTTTTCGCTAATAATTTATCTAGTTTATAGTTTAACGATGAGAATTCACTATCTTGGTATAGAGGTTTTAAGTACTCTTCATTAATATACTCCTCGAAAACCTCATCAATAACTTCAGGCTCGGCATCGTAGAATGTTGGTAATTCAGATACTGCAATCGATTTATCAAATAAATTTTCTTCGTTATGAATCTCCTTAGACTGGGTGTGTTGCATTTTGGCTAATAATAAAGAACTGAATTCTGTAAAATTCCTTGCAGTGTCCATTTCCTTACAAACTTCATTTAATTTTTTCATTATTATTTCTGTAAGTTCCTTGTCATTTATATTAGTCTCGGAATAAATGTCAATGTTTTCGAGGATTGATGCAAGACCCTGATATGTCAGTTGTATCTTTTGCAAAGTTAAATCCAACTGTACATATAAATCTTGCCATTTTGGCACTACTATACCCCTGGAACATAAAGAAATATGCAGAATATATGTTTAGATGTTACAGAGAACCACTATTAAATATTAAATTGTTTTTATAAAAGTGTACCTGTATGGGCGTCGTACGAGATCTACCTCGTTTGATCGATAAGCTCTAATGATTTTGGATAATTTTGTACAATATCCTTTTAACGGTCGATGAACATTTAAAATTATTTGAGACAGTGCCGCTTCTGGAAGAGTGCCATGTTCTAGCCAGGTGTCTTTATAGTATGCGGTAGCTAACGTATATAGCATATCAGACTGGGCAAGGATGTAAACATAGTACAAGTGCTGCAGCAGTATAAGGTACTCAGAACAGTTTCAACACTCTGCTGCTACTTTATAATTATTATAGACATACCTTGAGTGCATCGTAAGTAACCTCCCCTACTATCATAAATTTTTTGTTGTCAAATATAGTTATTAGTGACTCAATGGGAATGGTTGTAGGAAGCAATTTGCCAATGATCAATGAAGTTCGATAATATAGTCGTGATGCGTCTTGCATAGATTTTAAAACAGTTTCCATAAGAGGCTGGAGATATTTTAATTTTTGTGATCCCATTTCTCTGGAAATATATAAAAACTTGCATTTAATAATTATCCTGGGATGATTATCCTATTTGGGATGAGAATTGGAATGTACAATACCAACAGCATGTGACTCACAGAAATTTTTGTCCAAACTTTGCTGGCAACATTTTCATCCTGTATCGATATCGGAGTATCTTAAGAGTATTTTTACACAAATGAAACAGTTCATTTTGTGCAGAAATAAGATTTTTTAAATGTTTTGAAGAACAATATTTTTCATATATGCGGTATGCAAAAATAATTGCTACGGGAAATCCAAGAGTCAGAGTTATAATATTGTTACACTTAATCGACAATATGCTTGCAGTTGTAGATAATGTAGAAGGTAGCCACTGAACAATAGTCCTGAAATATTGGTAAAATAATAATATAAAATTAAAAATAACCTCTGCATAAATTAACTAATACTTACTCCCATAAAGTTCGACAATTTTTCTTAAGAAAACTTTGAATCAGAGCTGCATGATCGTCTAACAACATATCTGCTTGCAAAATTAATTTCAATTGTTTTTCCGAAATATCACTGTCCTGATAAATAGATTATAAACGAAAGTTAAATAAATAAATATTTTTACAAGAATACAAATTATTACCTGCATCTTATGAAGGAATACATTAAGTGAACTTTTTGATTTACTTTGGTCGAGAGATGGCACAGACTAAAAAACATTAAAAAACGCCTACAATATCAGTAATGTTTTGTGCAATAAACATATATTGATAATATACCAGTCTCGACTTACTTCTGAAAGAAAGACATCCGAAGATTCAGAAATCTCAGTTCTAGTAACCGCTGCAGATTCAAATTCCGTATATCCCATTTTTGTCAACGCATCATAAAGCTCGCTGCCCTATTGGAAGAAAAATATTGATATAGTCATAGTAAATTATAAGTCCAATACTTCGATAACATTTGGTAAATGTGAAAATTCAGTTTCCAAATGTACACCTTATCAACAATGCGAATTAATTTGTAGACCACATATAAAATACCTCGAAGACTACGTCCTCGTCTTCATCTCCACTTCCAACTTCTGTCATTCTATATTTAAGAATTTGGTGTCTTTAAATTATTATCCACGAAGAAGTGATAAAATGTCAATCTACAAGAATATTACTAAAGATATATGAAAATGGCACATGATTATTAAGTCAGATCATAATTAACAAATTAATCCGGAAAATGGATTAATTCATAATGTTTTATTTCTGTTTTCTCTCCACAAGTAAATTCCATATTAAAGTTAAATAGGAATAGTATGTCATGAAATATACAATTGGTAGCTGTTTCGTGATGGTGGTGAAACGGCCCGTGAAGAAGCGGTCCCTCCCACGTTTAAAAAGGAGTTTCCGAATTTGGCATTTATTTTGTTACCAATACCAAACTTTTTTACCTAACGGACGTATTAATTAACGTTAAGTTTCAAGTAGGGACCTCTAGGCGGCAGCGATTCGTCGATTATGACGAATCTCAAGGCATGGACCTCTGCTCTTACTCTATGCCTGAACTGACAGCCTACAAAAATGGCGAGTTCGGTCGAGGAAGAAAGTTTACTTGATTTAAACAATGAAGAAGAATCCCAGTGAGTTTATAACATTTGTAGAAAACATTACCGTAGTTGTTAAGTATCAGGAAAATGTTATAAGAATTTGAATGGTCCAAAATAGCATTTTATGTTAAGTGCTTGTGTGAAATAACCTAATATCGACCATATTTACATACAACTTTTAACTTATGACTTTGTACTGATTTTTAGATTTTATCACGTCACTTGTAATTGGGTGGACATTACAAATGAATTTTTCGAGGCTATCACAGGTATTGATTTTTCATGTAATATAAATTGATCCATGAAGAATGCATTATTTTCAAAGAACCGCTACTGCTTGACGAAATAGTATTCTATAAAACTAGTGGATGATAGATGTGTAAAGATAAATAAATGTGTTTAGGACTGGAATTGGGTGAATTATTACACGATGAACTATTTGGATTATTTGAAGCCATGTCTGCGATCGAGATGATGGATCCCAAAATGGATGCAGGGATGCTTTGTAATCGGGGAAATAATAAGCCATATACATTTACCCAAGCTGTAGATTCTGGTGCTATCAAGTTGGACAATTTAACTCCTTCCGAGATAATAGGAATCATAGATTCAACGTATTCCTGTATAGTATCGTGGTTGGAAGGGCATAGCTTAGCGCAAACAGTTTTTACAAACTTATATCTGCACCAGCCAGGACAGATATTAGACAAAACTCTAAAAACGTTTTGCTATGCTGTTTACAAAATAATTGAGATTATTAAAGATTGTATTAATAAAGCATCAGTTTTTGAGGAAGAGGATTTCCAAAGTGTTACTTATGGGTATCGATTGCAACAAGATATTACTGAACAAAAAACTGTTTCTATGTTGAGAGAGGTGGAAGAAGAATTACATAGAAAAAGTCGAATAAAACCGGTCGACGACGAAACCGAAAGAGAGGTAACATTGTCCTTCAGTTAATAATTTCCTTGTCATAGGTGTGACTCGATTCTTGTGCAAAACCGATGTTATTCGTACGTTTTATTGGTACGAGTAAGTTAAATGAGAGATAATTAATTTGTAGTACAATGATGGACTAGCGTTATATGCAAGGATAAGATTTACAAAAATGTTTTATCAAACATTATCTTTAATGGGAAGGAAAGAACAGGTGCAACAGAATTTGGCGGATTGGCAGAGACTGCTTTCAAATTGCATCGACATGATCCAAGTCATGATTAAGACTATTCATCGAGGTGCCAAAGCTGATGAAATATGTTAGTACCTCGTGATACACACAGCACCAAGTAATATGTATTAAATGTATGTACTTTATATTATTTTTATCATAATTGATTTAATCTTTAAGCTAATCATCCAAATGTCATGGGATTTGATCCAATGGTGAATCAGAGGTTATTACCACCAACCTTTCCAAGGTATACTAAAATAAAGCCAAGGATTGAAGCTTTAGAATATTTGGAAGAGTTGCTAAATCGTTTTAAAACAGTCATCAAAATTACTGGATATTCAAGTTTTCATGCAGCACTGGTAAGATAAATCGAACATTAACGACAACTGATTTTGTGCAAATAATTTCATTTCAGTGCTTTGCTTTTAGGATTTTTTCTTAGAATTCTCTCGTCAAAGCCCTTGTATACTATCTAGGTCTATGCTGCAAATAGTATACTTGCCGACAACTAACCGCGTATTTGGTACACAAAATTTTGCCGATGTTCTAAGGGATGCAGCGAGAAATTTCATTGCACCACCTTCTTTGATGCCAAAAAGTACTTTACTTCAAAATCATCAAGCCAAGGAGTACGTTGATAATTTTTTGAGTCATTGTGTCAGTATATTTGGCAGTTTATTACAACTTACTGGGCATAACCGAGCAAGGCAAAGAGACAAATTAGCTCACTTGTTGGAGGAGTTTGCTGCATTGCAGGATGAGGTCAGAAATTATTCCTTATATTAAACTTTGTTGTTTATGCTGGTATTTAAAAAGATCTGACAACCATCATTATATTCTTAGGCAGAACGAGTGGACGGATACTTACATACATTATCTTTAAAATCTGATGCACCGAGATCTCATCTAGTTTGTTTTGGAACATGGATATTATATCACACTCTACGTGTTATGGTTCTATATTTGTTAAGTGGTTTTGAACTGGAGTTGTACTCGGTTCATGAATATCATTATATATTTTGGTATCTGTATGAATTCTTGTATGGCTGGCTGGTATCAGCTATTACAAGAGCTGATTCCTTTTTGATAGAACAAGATATTCATAATGATGCGCATAAAGGGAGAGGCGGTAAAAAGAGCGCAAAAAATAAGAAAAAGAAATCAGCATCGAGACCGTATAATGCAGAAATATTACGATATCAAGCTATGCAGAACATCTGTGGCGGTTATTATAAAGTGAGTTTTGTTTTATTCTGTTATTACGTGGGTTATTTAATATTTCTTACACGTGTACAATTATTTCATCGTTTTTTCAGGCTCTAATTGGTTTTTGTATGGATAAAAAAATACCCTTCCCTGAAACTCAATTTGACTCTGAACGAGTGAGGTACGAACACAGGCTATTGCCATTCTTTTCTCTTCCAACGCCTCCCCCAGTTCCGTACCATGAATTTAAGGACATGACGAATAATCAAATGCATAAAAGAAATGTATGTATAGAAGAAGAATTATGTAGAATTCTATTGTTGAATTGAGATTATGTAGTGCTCGATACGACATCTTCCAAGTAAATATATATTTAAACCAGTTAATAATTTCGGGGGATTTTCTTGTTTTAGGAGAAAGTTGCAAGTGAAATGCAATATTTAGCAGGTTGTCGTCATTTTCATCAAGCAAGAAATATGTTAGAGCGTGCATTGTCACATTACCCACCAAATTCAAATACCGTCAATGAGGTAAAGACATTTTGGTAAATTGAATTCGTACAGTTAGTTATAGTTTATTAATCTATGTTACTGTTTTTTGCAGATTAACGATTTATTAAAAGTTTCAAAGACTAATTTTATTGTTTTAAAGCTCTTAGCTGGCGGACATAAGAAAGAATCCAAAGAACCACCGGTGTTCGACTTTTCATGCCATCAACATTTCCCATTAATAAAATTGACATAAACTTTCTAGTCTTTAATAGCTTATCTTTTGCAAAGCGATTGGTATATTATTTATTTTGGTGTAAATCTTGCGTCAAATAATTTCAATTGTTCAAGAGTACACGTTCTGGAATAGTAAAAGAAGAATATGATTTCCAGCGTTCGTAAAGTTTTCTTTTTTTTTTTACTTAAGCAAGTGACTATTAAATAGACGCAAATAATATGTTGGTCGTAATTTTTGTACAGTTTCGAAATGAGTCCGTTATGGAATTTTTTCGCGATATGAAGAACAAATTTTGTTTCTATATTTTAACAACGAAGCTTGTTCTATAGATGGGCTTATGCGTTTTATTATCTTGCTAAACATGTGAGCACACGTACGAAATCTGCACATCCTAGAATATATAAAGATAATCTCGTTCCAAACATAATGTAAATTAAACCCCGACGGGCGTGATGTTATACTAAAAAATTTGTGGAAGTTAGTGTGTTAGCATACGTTGTTACAAATGGCACATTTTCTGAGACTCGCGAAGAGATCTCACAATGTACGCAGTTGTTGCATTGTGTATTTTCCAGATGTAAAATAAATCTCGGATAAGTTCTCGAAAACGATAATACCGTTTAAAAATCATTGAATAATTTAGCTCGAGGTTTCCATCTGCAATTATTTTTTCTGTCGACGGTTGGTTATTTCTTCTATTTATGATGTATAATTTTGTGACCCAAGTTACACAGGGATGAGGTCTTAATAAATATATGTTCGGTTAAAACATGGACTTGATATCGTATTTAAGGTAATGACGACGCGTTGAAATAATTGATCATCACAGTCCCATTGCTACTTTGTTCCCAAATGTCGGATTACTTTTCAAAAATATTATCAGAATGAGTAGAAGGATTGCATAGAATGTATTAAAAACCGATTTAACCGGAAAACCGAAGATAATGGTATTACCACGAGCGGTAGTAGAGGATCGCCGGATTAAGAAACCGTATCTGGGCGGCTGGAAGAATAAAGAAACCGGCGCAGTGTATTTAAATGCAGCATCTCAAACAGGCCCTCCTCCAAAAGAAATACCATGGAGCCAGATGTGCAGTCAAAAAAGTCAGACCGTCCAAACGAAGGAGCAAAGCGTTCAACCTCTTTGCCACCGAGGCACACAAATGTGGCGGTAACCTGAATACTCGACAAACTTAAAATCGTAGGACGTACTTGTACGGAATATCGATAGTTAATAATATATACATATATAAATGGACATTCACCGTCTCCCGTACAAGGCACCTCGTGTATATTTAAGATATATTTCTTGTAATAGCGTAATAATTGAAATCATGCCGTAGAGAAGACTGTTACATCCCTAATGCTTCGGACAAGTACATGACGGCTACGCCGTACGAGACATACGAGCAGATGCAATTAAGACTCAATACCGAAGGTCATGTAAGAACCATCCAGAGATACTACAGAGCGTATCGAGTATTAAAATACATACGTGAATCCGCCGCCTTGTACAGACAATTGAAAGAGAATTGCCGAATGTACGAGAAGAACAGAGTCCTCGCGTTAGAGTGAGTTTACGATTATCTCGGGATAAGAATTTCCAGGGTGAGATGTTCTATTAAATGGGGAAATCTTAATATATCGTTACAGATGGAGACGAGAAGAGGACAGACTTCGAAAAATCTGTCCACGGAGCAGAGCAGATTTCCACGCGTTGTTCAATATGGTCGAATCTTGGGAGCTGGCTCGAGGAAAGTCGACCTTATCGCAACGCTTCCAAGCCTCCCGGTTGTCCGAAAATTACATGACCCTGGCGGAGAGCATAAAAATGATAAACGCCATCGAAGAGCACAGACAGCTTATCAAGCGCGAGTTCGAGGCGAAAAAGCGCGTTCAGTTTTTAACCCTGAATTGTCAGCCTATAAGATGGAACGGATACAAAGGGAAGCCGGTAGAAATGGTTACTCTGAAGGTTCAAAAAGCTCGCGAGCTTAAAAGCCTTTACGACGGTCTGTGCAAAAGAGGCACCTCGGTAGAAGAGCGCATAGAATTGCTGGTTCTGTTAAAAACGTTCCTCGGGAGACTGGATTGTCGCGCATCGAATGAACTTGGGTATTTACTGGATCAAGAGATCTCGTTGATATCTGTTGGCATCAAGAGCTCGCATTTGGAGCAGCTGAGGGAGCGCGTTGCTCGTAAGTTATATTATGCTGAATTTAATGCTCTTTACTTGGAATCCCTCTTGCAGCTTTTGTGCTCGAGGGGCTCTGCAAGCTCGTCGAGCACATTTGCACGAGCACACTTAGCGCAACAGCTCGTTGGACCCTTATTGACACCGACTCTTTGTTGCAGAGGCGTATTTGAACTTCGCCAAAGGCGGACATACGCGTGTACGCGCAAATAGAGAGGAAGAAGAGTTCAATGATTCTCAGTGCGATCAACTCGGACCACCCAGAAATACCAAGTTCCTGTTGTGTCGGTCTTGCGCGAAATTGATTCCCTATCACAGATTCTCCGTTTATTCTGGAACGAGGCGAATAGCGCGGTGTATGAGTAAGTTTGTCGGGATTTTTTTTCTATTCTTTGAGAGGGGACGTTGGCGGTACTTTGTGTAATTTTTTTATTTACATAAATTGCAATTTCAGGCTGCACGTGGCTACGTCGGGGTAAAGTTCCTCGCATTAATTACGGTCCATATCTGATTTTATTGAACGATATCCGCGCCGAGGAGCGGAAAAGAAATAGCTTCTCTTGCGTTGCGTTTGTTATGCGCGGACCGGATATTTATCACCTTGTGAACAATATCTGGCACGGGCATTCGATTGTCAGCGAGAAGGACGATATCTTCAGGCTCAAGCTGATTAGGTTCAGACAAGATGAGGAATGGTCTCCGTGGAATTGCATTCTTTTGACCGACGAGGAAGCCGAGGTTCACAAACGTGTTCAGGATTTTCCGACGGTGTATTCTGTGCGATTGTTGCATAAAATAAGTCTGGCGCATCAGGTGGCGAAGAATCACTTTAAGTACGATTTACTGTTCGTCCAGGTTTTCGTTGTTCAGGATTAGGTTGAATTAATTTGTTTCCTAATCTACGGCATAATTTGCAGGAATCTCATTCGGATGGAAATGATCTTTAGAGAGTCTGGCCGTTATTACATGATTCAAGATAGGGAGGATTACGTGCCTCGGGGAACTCTTGAAGGTTGTTGAAAGTAAGATCATTTTTCATTGTCGGTCTTTCACTTAAATTTTTCCTTTAAGTCCTCAATGGATAGTCTAACCGTTTCTTGTATTTAATAAAGTCTTTGGAGACGGGAGTTATTTCTTGAGTTTTCCTTCAAGACAGGAGCGATTGATCGATTGGACCAGTTGCCACGAGCGACGACGCATGCTACGCGTATCACAATTGCTTTACCACGGGAAAGACCTTGTAGAAATATACACGTGCTATTCCTCGCGTGGCCTCTCGAAAAATCCATCTCTCTTTATCGGCGACGTAAGTACACGCCCCGGCACTAAGTTGATTAATTAATTTTTCCCGACTTTGAAGGCTCCTCGGGGTCACCAGGATAAAAATTGGCAAATTCGTGACTCGGTCAAAAATCTAGCACTTTTTTTTTTCTTCAAATTATGTCGCATTTGTCAAAAGGATTGTTTTTCATTATCACTGCGATCGCAACGAAGTATACGGTAAAGGTATTAATGCTCCCATTGTCGCACTAAAATCGATACGTCGTCTCTCCCGTAATTCCACTTTATATTCGATTGTTACCTTTTTTCATATCATTACTTCCGACCTTTTACGGCAAATTAAGAACGATCTTTCCGTTCAGACTTAACGATCGCTTAACGTACTGATGTAATTTACGACGAATTGTTGTCGGATCGAAGTCGTAATGAAGATCGGACTAGTTTGGTTCGATTGTTAGGAATTAAGCGAGATGCGAGGTGGAAATAGGGAAGTTATAGGTACGGAAACCGTCTCTTGCATTTTATTCAGGTATTATCCGTAGAAACAAGGAATGTGGAAGATTTTAATTGTTACCACGGTTTAACAATTTGCCGTACAATGTGTCATTTTAAATACTATCCGAGTTTATTGACGTTAGGTGGAATTTCGGTGGATCGCCTCGTAGAGTCCTCTGTTGCTCCAGGGCACGGCCAACGTCGTCACATGGTTTTCAGGTGAATTCCTCGCATACACGACAATGGTGGTGGTGGTCGAGATCGAGAACCAAAGCATCTCGAAGCCGTTCCTCGGGGGATGGCGGCATGTTGTTACCAAAGTCGAATACCACAACGCTTCTACGCAGACTCTCCGCAAAGCAAGCAGATCTGCCCTGAAGCGTCTTCGAACTCGGATCACGCAGACAACCCTGGAAAAGTTTACGCAAGATCTCGGCCAACAGAAGGGTGTACAGGTATCGGAGGAGAGTGCTCATTTCCCGAGTGCCGGAGATAAGATTCTGGCTCCGAAGAATCCCCGAAGATTCGCGGGTACGGACGTCGAGGAGTTTTTGATAAGGGAGGAGAGCGCGATCAAGATTCAGAGGTTCTTCAGATCTCGCCGGGCGAGGATGGCCATCGAGAAATTGTTGCGAACGGTCCACGAGATCCTGCAACCGAGTTCCCTGTTCATGAAGAAGTTCCCCATGCATTACTACGACAAGCTGTTCCACGTTATCAAGACCAGGGAGCCGAGGAGTAGGTCGGACTTCGAGACGATACACAACCTGCTGGACCGCTGGAGGATAACGGAGGTGGAGAGGGCGAATCGGGAATTGTTCGCAGGTGCCAGACTGGCCGCACATGGCTTGATCCTCCTCAGGGAGGTAAAAGTTATACGAGCACTGGACGATATCAAGACGCGCCTTAAAAGGGAAAAGGACGAGACAGAGAGGTCGAGGTTCCTGGAGCAGTTGGCCACCTCCGAGAGATGGAAGGGCAGCGGTGGCAGGGTGCTGCTGGTGGACACGCCGAGAGTATTGCGAGCCAAGGAGTACAAGGAGCTTCACGACTCGCTCAAAAGAAAGGACCTTTCATCGGAGGAGAGATTGAGTCTCCTGGAGTCCATCGAGGGAATTGCCGAGGTGCACTCCTGCCGAACGTCTCGGGAACTCGGTTACCTTATCGAGCAGGAAAAATTATTACTAGCTCATGGCGTATCCACCGCTACCATGGACCAAATGCGGAATCGCTTGCGAATCGCCTATCTGCATCTCGTACACGGTTTGCGGTGCTGGGTCGAGAGTCCCGATTTTCGAGACGATCGGTCGGAGGCGATTTCTCCAGGCGGTTCTAGATTTCCTCACAAGGGTGGTCGACCGATTTTTTACGAGAACGCGAGTCGTCGCTCCTTTCCTGGACCAGATTGTAGAAGTCGTTCTACGGCAAGACCTAGAGAAGCGGTGACGGTGATCCACGCACCTTATCAGAAGATGCTGCAGGACTTGCGTCGGTCCGAGGCTCGCTCGAAGTGCTACACCAGCCTAGCTTTTCTGATAGACGCCAAGTTGGTCCATCAGCTGGTGAACGTCGTCTGGCACGGCAAGTCCGGCATCTCGGAGTGCCGCGACCTGGACCAGCTGAGATTGGTGAAATTCTGGTGGAACTCCGACTGGGCTCCTTGGAATTCCCTTTTACTTACCAGACGGGAAGCCGCGATGCACAAGGCTATCACGGATCCCACTCGAATTTACAGCGCTTCGCTGGTGCAGAGGTTCACCTACAAGAACCTTCAAGCTAAGCTCCATTACGAGTCCATTATGGGGTTGCAACGGCGTCTGAAGTCCAGTCTTCGGGAAGAGGAATCGAAAAGTGACGACAAAGATCAATGAGCAGTTTCTTAAACGGACGAACTATATTACAGTAATTTAGTTAATTATTTATTTGCAACGTATGGCGACGCTTTACAATGAACTCGACGGAAATAAGCGTTCCTTGAGGACTTCCTCGCTCGATGGGGAAAATGGGTAGGAATTGTTTTTTTTTTTTCCATTCCACCGTACAGAATTTTCTTGAATCTCGCTTAAGAAGTGACTACTGAGGGTGGAACCAGCTTTCCCATCAATTTTATTCCCAATCTCAAGTTTTTAGTAGGGGAAACGCGTGCTCCCTGTTTCAGTCTAGTACGTGTTCGAGACGTCTCTTCTTTTTCAATTTAAAGTTACTGATCCTGCTGCGGGGTGGCTATACTTTTCTGAAGGATTCGCATTTAGATTTAGGGAAATTCCGCAGTTTTCCGCAGAGATGGCCCTCGGTAACCAGGATGCACCAAAACGGACCTCCACGTTCTCGTATTCGCGTTACGTAGGCGGACCAGTACATACATGGCCGGTTTCCTGTAATATATATGCATCCGTTAGGTCGGTAGGTCAGGGTACACAGCCATAAGTTTTATTTCACTGCCACTCGTCCCTGGTTCGCTGCCCTGTAAACGCCTCCCCAGTGTACCATTAGAAATGAAAGTCCTGGTCGAAAGCTTACGTTAAGATATTTAAGTCCATCCAGCTTACGTCTTAGTACGTAATTAGAAGCATTAAGGTGACGTGAAAGAGTCGTTCGTGAAACTTTTCTCTAGAGTGCCCCGAATCGATTCAGACCACACAAAAAAATTCGGAGGGTATAAAGAAGGTCTTGAACCACATGAAATTTGAATGTTTTAAAATTTATTCATAGATATTTTAAAAATCTGTTGTAAAATAATGAAATTTCACGAGCGTCAGGACCTTCCTTAGTGCCATCAGATTTATGTTGTTAAGTTTGTAACTATTCGGTATATTCAGCTCGGAAATGTGTGTCATGAACAATTGACTCTCCGGATGCCACTTTCATGAAAATGGACGAGAGTAAATATTAAGAGTTCGAGGAATTACCGCGGTTTGCATTAAAATGGGGTTTGAAGTTTAAATTAGAATGGCCTTTGTAAGCTTAGGAGTTGCTCGGCCCATAAATAAAGTTGATCTTAACTGCGATATAGACACGGATATATCAATGTCGGTACGACGATCCGCTTTAAATGCAAATGGTGTCGCGCTTCCGTACTATACCGTCTGACATTACCGTGGGATATAGGAAGAAAGTAATATCGTTAAATAATTACAGTCGATACTGCACTAGTTCCGGCCCCGGGGGTACGATAACTCGAGACACGTGTTCACCGGGTATGACGCATTGCCGCAATTATACTTTGCATCACCCACCAAGTGCCCGAATTAAAGAAGATAGGAACGTGAAGGAAATTTCATACATTCGAAATATTAAACTCCCCTCGAATCTCGCCGATATTTCCGAAATAAATCGGTCCTAGCCCTTTTTATTTCCACATCTCCGACGAGATGATTAAACGGAGATTAAGTCCTGAAAATGATCGGTATCGATGATATCGTCGATCATCGACCCGATAATTTTTCTTTCGATAGAATTGCCCGTGTCGATAACATTTTTCGGGATTTATCCGATTATCGCGGTTTCGCTGGCCCTCGGAAAATACGCAAACGTGTCGGCGAAATCGCGCAACTCCTTCGCAAGGTGGATCTACATCAGAATGGTCCTTGAATCCCGTCACCGCGGCCATTGTGTGCCCGGGAACTCGGTATAAGTCGGCTCGGCTAAGCCATAAAATATGGGCACCATTCTCCTACGTCTTTCATATACTAAATGTTACTTGGGCTGGCGCTCCGTCTCTTTATCTTTGGGCCGCGCTTTCCTGACTGCGACGTCGAAGAATCGGGTCGCGAGGGAGTTGGACCGCGAGAGTTCCCTTGCCCGGACTTTCCGATAATCCGGAATTTCGGCCGTTCTCGAACAAGTTCAATAATTCCTCGGTAGTTTCGGCGAGAAAACCTCGCGAGACCGTTCGAACGTGAAGCTACGTATTTTTATAATGGATCCCCCGATCCGTTGACTTCGGTCCGCGAGGGGCGAAATTTACTCGGAATATCAATCGCGCTAATTCAAACATTGGCTTATCGTCGTGACACTGGATTACCCTAAGTTTTTATTTAATTACCTCAATTCGGAGCATTTCATCCGATTAGTCCGACGTCGATCGGTCGAAACTTCGGTAATCCGCCCTATGGAAACAATTAATTCGTTGCATCCCCTACAATGTAGGTGTTTATCAGCGATAATCACGCAAGTGCACAGAACGCTGTTTGAAAATTTTCCACCACGTGTTAATGTCATATTTCCGGTTTTCACGAGGATTTTCACCCCGGGGAATTAATCATTGCCGTACTTATCACCTTACAGTCGCGAACGGTGCGCGGGAAGGAGGCACAATTATCACAGGCCGATTATGCAAATTCTGTGCGGTATAAGTAGGGATGTTAATTTCAAACGGTCATGTTCGGTTCGAAAACATGGGGCCCGCGGTGATTCATAACACGGCCATCTCGTAAATTTCCCACGATATGTTGGCGCGCAATTAGGGTTTGCCAAATCGGCATTACTAATTAGATTTGGTATCCCGCGCCCGGTATCAGAGCGATGCCGAAATTGATTTGAATTTGAAACTAATCTACGTGTAACAGCTCTCTCTCTCGATGTAATCAATAATATCGTTGTTATATAGAGTACAAGCTGGGTACTCGAGTAGAAATCGTCTTAGGGTCAATGATAACGTCCGGAATTTCGGTGGATCCTTGAATAATGAACCGTGGTCTTGATTACGATTAATCGGTTAATTTCGGAGTAAGGAAAAATCTTAAGTAGGTAAAAACTTTTAAGCTCTGTCGTGGGTGAAAATTAGAACTCGCTTCTGGAGGAGAAGTGCGAGATGGAAAATGTTGGACAACGTTATTCTTGTTGGGTGGTCACGAGTGGGCGGGTAAACTGTAATAAATCGCCTTAACTTCCGTTTTATGACAATAGGAGCTCGAAGTTAACTTCGCATAAAGTGATCCCACACACAAATCAAAAGCATTATCTAATGGAACGGCTCGAGCGGACTTGAAGTTTTAAAGCGTCTTCAAGTTTATTTTCAATAGAGCTTTCAAAGCCACTGGCCGGGTTTAATCTCCGGTGGGTCTTTGTGCTCCTCTCTTATGTTTACTTCCTTTTGCGAAATGCATACAAGTACTTTCGAGAGGAGGAGGAAAGTGGTCAGCTGATGCATCCGGCAGGGGTTTGTTTACGTGAGTTTTCCTTTCGCCGTCGAAAAAGTGAAAATCTCCAGAGTGTCGAGGGATTCGGATAATCCTTGAATATTAATGTACTGAAAATGTGATCCTTGACAAAAAGGGGAGTTCTTTCGTCTCGTGAGCTTGTTAAGGAGAAGAGAATTTTAAAGCGTTTGAAATTTTGTTGAATTAATCTGACCATTGTCGCATGAGATCAAGAAAAATGTACTCGAGGTACTGGCCGGTAATTGATGGTAGGGCTGATATTTCCACGCGATTGTCACGGTTAATTTATCGAGTTCGGAAGAAATCGACCGCTGGCGAGGACCGAGCGAACGATTTTTGTGTCAATAATGGCACGGTCTCGTGATTTAACGTTACAAGGGTTGCTGGCCCATTACGAAGCCGATGACCATGCTGCATGGTTTACACATTGCCAAGAAAGAAACGCCGATTCTGGAGTGGAGCGGTGATTTGTAGGTATCGGGGGTTTGCCGAACCACCGATAATATCGGGAACTCATTACGTCGGCGACGCTATTTTGCAAACGAGGAGTAATCCGAATTCAGCACTCTTACCCGTCATTTTAACATCCGAATTTCCCGGTTAAAAGTTCTTCATCGATTAGAACTTTGGTCGCAGAAAATACCCTCGTGCATACGCATCAGCATCTCTAACACTCATTGTCGGATAAACTAAAAATAAGGGTAACAGCTACGAATAAATGAAAAATAAAAAGGAGTCTCTCGAGCCATCATTTTCATTGCGAGTAATTAATTAAAGAAAGTCCAACGACGTGCATTGGAAAAGTGGGGCAAAGTTGGTGCAGCTTCTAGTATTTATATTAGCCCGCGGATCGAACCAGAGGGAAACGTCAACAAAAGCGCCGGTTAGAAAAGTTTCTCCTGCAAATGGAATAGATTTCAAGAAAAACACGGGGAAATGGTTCGACAGGAAACCGATGCCTTTCCCTCTGACTCCTAGATCTTCATCGGCCATGAGGTTCAGGTGCGATTCAAGAGGAACATTAATTTATGATTTATCAATTTAGACGGAATTATGGGTGGCATTTTTGATCTAATGCCGGGCCTCGAGTTTAAAGCAATCGGAAGGACTCGAGACAGATCGAGGTATAATACCATGGAAAGAGAACGCTCGTCCCAGGGCACCGGTAGTGCTTGTCCTCTTCAGGTTTCCGTTTTCTTTCCCGGAGCTTACAAGCTGTGATCCGCTCGGCAAATGGCGGAAGACCGTAACGTGGCGATACGACCGTAAAAGGGGGGGAAATTAATTAAGTTCTCGTTTGTCGTTTCATCGGAGACGTACCCCCGGCTTAATTTGCGTTGCAATAAGTGACGAGCGATTCTTTAGCGCGGATGCGGAAAAGCGTCTGAAATTTAAGCGTTGTACGTTTCTACCGAATTTCCGATTTTCCTTAAATTGCGCCGTTGTCGGGGAAATTACGAAATTCCCAAAAGAAATATTTGCCTGGAAAAGCTCGTCGGTCTCGATACGAAGCCGAAAGAGCGGCTCGAATAGTGTTTGTTGTCGGGCGTTGGAATCCTGGAAAACGGAAAGAAAAAGACCTCGCCGAGGCAGAAAAGAGCCGCGGCCAATCGGTCTCGCCGTATAATTCCGAACTTCGAGTTCGCTTACGTTCGGTAAATCCTCCTAAACCCGGCGTTCTCCTTCCCGATTTGCACATTGTAATTTCGACCTTACGACCCAGTTCCCCCGGAACTCGGTGACTTCCAAATGGCGTGCCTTTCCTCCGCGTCCGAAAGGCGTTGCGGGTTTTTGCGACGGGTTGCCGCGTATTGTAATCATTATCGTTGGATTTTTCCAACGTCCGTTAATTCGACGGGAGAGATATTGAAAAGACGGTCAAACGGAGGCGCCATTCCGGGGGGTCTTAAAGGGCGGCCGGACGGAAGCATCGGAAATCCGCGTCTGAAGTAAAGCGGTACTTTCTTGTCGGCCAGACAGGTGAACGAATGATTAACCATTTTAACCGGCCACTTTCGACTGGACGTCGAGAGTAAAACAAATACGCACTACGAGCTCGGCAATTCCGAGCTGGCGCCTAGTGGCTTTGAAAGCTTTGCTTCTTTGTGCCATTGCTTTTGTACCTCGCGTGCAGGGCAAACTGCGATTCGGGGTTCTGGATCTCGAGAGGAACTCCAAGAGAGGGTTTGATATCGAAAATAGGTTACGAGGAGAAAAAAAAAAACACCCTCACAAGGATGCACTCCCCGTTAGCGCGGTTTCTTATCACTCCCTCGGCATTTTCGCAATTTTTCGCGACATCGAAAGCTATAAAATCGATCATCCGAGATGTTTTTTCCCTCGGTGTGATGGCGTTCGATTGGCATCGCGTAAGCTTTGATCCTCGTATATGACCGACCAAACGCCAGCACCGAAATCGCTCGAAAGCTCCACACAAGCTCGCCTCCTTTTTCGCTTTAAGAGCGGCTTCCGATTCCGCGGCAATCGAGACGAGTCCTCATCGGGGAATATTTCTTTCAGAGCCCCTGGAATCGTCGTAAAAAGTGAAGCGATCGTTCCCCGAGAATACGCGTCGGCCCTAATCAGGGAGGGCATAAAACGCGGCCGGGTTTTTTGAGCATGACTGCGGATTCCGCGGAGAACTCCCGCCCCGTATTACCGGTGCGGAGCGCATATGCGGAGCGGCACCGAATGCACACATTCACGCGGAAGGGATTTTCAATAATAGCCAAATTTATGAGGGGTGGAAAGACCCCGTTTATAGTAAGCTTTTAGCTTTAGGGGCTTGCGGTTTCACGAGCCCCGGGAAGCGCGCGAGCTTTTTCCGCGGAAGCACTGCTTTTTGCGCGGTTATCCCTTTCTTCGGTTCTGCATACTCGGAGGATCTCGTCTTTGGACTCAAAGGGTTTCGTTTTCTCGACTAACCCGTTCATGATGCACGTAGAATCCGGGAATCGATCTCTACAATGTTTCGTTAACGTACAAAGCGAGGGGATTGATAAGGTAGCGTTTGTCATAATTTGCATAAATCCCGTGACGCTGAATTCGGGAAAATGGCGATATATCGATACGATACTCCTGGCGATTTTCTTGAAAAATTTCCCCGTTCAATATGTCGAGATTTCCAGATGTGTCTCGAGGCTTCCTCTTGTTAGAAACGAAACTGGATGGTGTTACTTTCGGAAAGTAACTCTCGGAACCGTGTTACTCGTCAGAGTGGGTTCCTCGGGGAGGAAAATTTCTGCGTTCGAGGGCGTGTACCTTCGAGGCGAATTCTCCCGTGGTGGAAACCGGCAAAGGAAGGAACAAAACCATCGGGAGAATTACGAGGAGAAACGTATTGCGACCGCTGGCAGAGTGGATCGTGGAAAATAAATCTCGCTGATTAGCACGGTATTCATTCCTCCACCGCGCGGACCTCGCGGGTAACCGATGACACATTGTATTATGGAATACTTTTAGGAAAGTAGTCCCAAAAAGGAAATAGTGTACTACGTGCGCTCCGATTACATAAATCTAATCGAAAGGGGAAAGAATTTTTCGAGCGAGTCTTTTTCTATTAAATATATTTAAACGAAATGTCAAGTAATTCCTAGAAAATTCAGATAGGGTATGTAATGAGGTATTTAATTTTCTAGGATATCGGGTGATACTTAGTTATTTTTGTCGGATAAGTATAGACGCCATTGAGGGAAATCGGAGCGGAAAATAAATCCGACCAGCCAGGGTGGTGTCGCGACGCCTCCGTCAGGTCTCGACGGGCGCTAAAGCCGTCTGGGGTGCCTTTTTTGCGGATCCTAGGACGAAGTTTCTTCGAGATCTTTGAGATATGGTTTCAGAGGTGTTCAAGGCGCCCCTCGATCGAGCTTTGATCGCCTGACAACCGCCCCGGCGAACGGAATCCAATAAAAACTCAAGAGGCGCGAATCAATGCAACCCTAGAAGGTGAAGTGGCGAATTCAGCACTTCCGGTAGATCCCTAGGGACCATGGGGTAGGTCGGGTCCTAGAGCAATGTCGCGGGCGACAAAATTTAGGACGAGGCTCTTCCTCTTGGACGAAAGGGACGAAACAACCGAGAATTTCCGGTCCTCCCGCGGAGTGCAGTAAAACCCTCTCGATTTACTAAATTTCTTGCGAGGAGGGGTTTTATCTCGACCCAGAGGGAGACGAAGCCTCTTGACGGTGGCTACGAGACGCAGAGAATGCTCGGTTAAAGGCTTTGCCTCTTTCCCTTTCGGTCTTCCTCTCAAGCGCGCACTTCATAGGCGTCAATGCGAAATGGGGCACGTCGCGAGGGTATCTGTAATTTGTAGTGTTTACGCGGCCTGGGGGGGTTTCACCTCCTCCTCGAGGGTGCGTACACGCACGATACTCCGAAGTGGGGTACCTGGAGGCGGACCGTTTGTGAAGCAGATTAAAAAGTGCGGAGCATCTGCCGGCCGGGAAGAAATGTCGGAGGGGACGCGAAGGAGAATAAAAGAGCCGGAGGGGGTTATAATTACTCGGAATGCTCTCTCTATGCTCTCGCGAAGGTGTTGTGACAGCCTTTTTCTCTCCCTCTTTCTCTCGATCCGGCCTCCCTCGGTCCTTCCGGTTCGTTTTCCATCCCCTTTTCCCCGCTTTTCGCCCCGTGGCGCCGCGCGGCTTTTCCCCCGAGGACGACGTGGATGGCGCAGGTCCTCCGGAATTGCCGGCTTCGACCCCGTCGACGGGAAGAGGCTCCCTGTCCTCCTCGTGAACAAATTCGAGGCACACTTCGGAAATATCGGAACGCCTCGAGAATCGCACTTGGAGCGCAATCGAAATCGCGAGAAATAATGGACGTAGGTCTCCAAAGAATATCTCGGGTGTATAGGGAAAATTCCTATTTTTTTTTTAATTAATTCCAATGAGTATTTTTATATTATCCAGACTCGGTCTAGCGCGTTTGAAGTATTTCGTCAATCATCGATACCCTGCACCGCGGTCGATCCTATATCGGCGCTTTGCGCATTTCGCGTTGTTCTCTTTTACGGAAAATGTGCAAGCATTCGCTTTCATAGATTCGGTTGAATGCAATTCGCTAGTTGGGCTCTGGGAACCGGTGAAATTTACGCATGATGCGGCGCAACCAACAAGATACAGCTGTTGCCGATGCCGTGATACGCGCGAATTAGGGGCAACGCGCAGTGACGGTGCATCGTCGGTGGTAATTCGTTAATCAGATTTTTTGATCGAACAAATAATAGATTTTGCCACGGCGTGTCAGCAGTTTTTTCCGGAAAAAGGAGGAGTCGTGCGATTAGTTCCACCACCTCGAGGACGAAGATCCTTCTTCTTGGGTCTTTCGCGAGATATCACGATTTGCCCTCGTTACCTCGCGGAAAACGTAGATCACGGCCGAGATACGAGGGGAAATTTGGACAATTTTCCTCGTGGGTCGTCCCTTGTTCGCTAATCTCCGGTGCACGAAGTTTCCCTGAACCGGCACTAACGGATTCGGAGTTATAACCGGATTACCAAAGGACAGATGTGGCCGACCTGGTTGGACGCAAAAAGGCATTCTCTTTCCGCGCCCCAACAATAAGTCTCCGTTGACTTTAGCCTCGAATTACGTTTCACCGAGGGGCCACATTGTGCATTCGCGGAGACGCAACCCAGGGGGGTCTGAATAAAAGTCGAGACATTAAATTCAGAGGTCGGCTTGCCGGCATGGCGGAAGGAATGCACCCAAATGCGCCGAATCTACTCTGGACAATGTTAAAGGAGACTTGGCGAATGCCCGACGGTTTAGATCGTTCCGGGACCCATCTTGGAAAATTCTGGACGATAGGCTGGGAAACCTTCTCCTGTTTGTACATTAAAAAAGAGGGGAAAATGCCTCGCTCGCGCCTCTGCTCGCGGCGGCCATCTTGGAAAAGACGTCTTCCCGATTACGCGCGGCATTATCTAAGGCGAGGCTTCGCGTAATCCAATTTTGACGACTGAATTTCACGACGATGTAAGGACGCATTTTTGTGAGAGCCTCTTAAGAAAATTGCGAAATGTCAAGCCGTCCATCGGGGTTTCCTGGTTTTCGAAATTCACGACCTGTCGATGGCCACCTTCCGGAGCATTAGTCATTGTCAGGGAAATGGAAATGCATTGCCGGGGGCTTCGTCTTCTCACGTAACTTCCTCCTCGGTGTCGCAATGTTGTGCAGAGATGACCAGGTCCTTTTTGTCCGGCTGAAATTATCTCGCATTTAAACCAGAGAGCTTTCCAATTGCGTTTTGAAACTCCGGTGCCACTGCGGCGCGTTAGAAGTTGAACGCGAAACCAGTGAAACATGTCGTTCGCCAGAGGAATGTTCATTAAAAGTTGTGTACACGTAGCGTATAAACATTCCGATTATTCCCCTGCGTATTCTACTTCTAACGATGCTCTAATTCGGTGCGACACGTAATGTGCAAAAAGTTAGGGCTGTTTTTACTTTCAACCCGCTGTACGAGATTTTCGCTAAGTTTTCCCCATTTGTTCAGCATTCAAGTTTCATTCGAAAGTTTCGCCCGTGCGTGTTCTCCCAGAACTTAACGATTCCTAATTAATTAACCAGGTAAAGTCGGATCGGTGGTATTTCAAGCCGAGTGAACATGACGTTAAGACTCTTTTGCGCGACATTTAAATTCGGCAAAAAATTCTCTCCGCTGAATTCGCTGATTTTTTTTTCTGGATTCCTTGTTACAAAATTTATTGCTCGAGGTAGTCATTTTTAATGGGGGTTCTGTCAATGTTTTGTTAAAGAGCTTTAAGGATTTCTCGTCGCGATCTTATTTTGTATGTTGCAAGAGCTCGATAAGCTCGCGAGTGCATTTCATCAGAATCGGTTTTATAAGGTTTTGGATGCATCGGGAACTGCAGTTGCAACTGCGAATACACATCCAGGGACTATCGCACGAGTCGCCGCAGTGCCATAACGGCTTTATGCCAGAGTTTGCGTCGATATCTCGCGGTAAATCGGAAATGACGAGCCTCGCGGCGAAACCGACACGGTCGAAATTTGCGACAAAGTAACGATCCGGTTGAAACGCACTTTGGATATTCCCCTTATTTACAGGGAATATCTTATCAAGGAATATCCCTGTCCTATGTCGATATTTTACGAAAAAATAATATTAAATGGATCCATGCAAGCGAACTTCTCCGCTCGAGTTGGTCGAAACTGGCAGATGGCGGCCGAAGTCACTCGATCAAATGGCTATTCGTTATCGCGCGGTTCATTGGTAAATACGCTTTTTCCGTAACGATATTTTTAGGCATTCATATATGCAGGAAAGCTCCACCGCGCTATCACGGGACTGATGGAAATTGGGAATGACGAGCCTCGCGGCGCAACGGCACGGCCGAATCGGCGTAACGATCTCATCGCGATGTTCTGCAGTTGCATGACCAGGTTACGGGATGTACGTCCACCTTCCAGTGGGCCTGTTAGCGGATCATCGGCTGTAATTGTATAAATTGAAAGCAAATAACTAAATTCGTCGCATTGTTCCACATTTCGCGCGGGAGCATCTCTGCCTTCGTTTATACGTAATCGCAGGTTCGACGCGATGAACTAATTAATCAATGTATTTTAATGCAGAGGGCGATCGATCTCGCGAAGAAATTTCTTAATAGTATTAACGTCATGATAGTTTAATTAAAAGGATGGAAAAAAAAATTTCAGTTTTTTGCTTGGTTTTAAATTTGTCACTTTATTCTGCCTTCCGCATCCTGGTAAGCTTTGACTCGGGCTTTAAAGCCCCGCAAAAGTAAAGACATCGCTTTCGTATCGTGGGTGGTCTACGAGGCCGACGATGCTTTTCTTTGCAAGTTTTACCGCTTTACGTGCATCAACTTTGTGAACCCTGCCCGAGAACGTACCGTAACTTACTCACCATCTCGGATGCAGATTATTGGTGTAAAACCCCTCATATTTCTTATACAGTAGCGTAAGAAAGTAGTGCGCTTCCGGGAACATTTTACAGGTTCCTCGAGGTTATACTTTTTCTATAAAATACCGAGGGAGGACGCGGGATGAGTAATTGGTACTTGCGGAGTCACATAACTTTGTACCTACAGCTGATCATAATTAAACCCAGGTGCGTTTCCTTATATCAGAGATATTTTTCTATACCCTCTCGGTACCGATAACGATGGCTAGGAAATTAGAAATAATTATCGTAAGCACGTAGTTTCTGCCTTTTATCGTTTTTGGGCTCGCCCGAGTTCGGAGCCTATGAGGGAGATTCCTGGGTGGAATTGAAATCCCCGCACGGATGCTTCTTGCATTAAAACTAATACGATGATCTATGAAATGTCGGCATTACATGCACGCCGGTGCAACGGCTAGGCACTCTATTGGGCGATTAACCCATTTTGCTTGGATTGCGTCGACTTTGGCTTCAAGGGGTGGCGAATATTGTCGGTGTAAACGTTACAAACTTCCAATTGGTCGCGTTAATAAGGCCCCGTCACGGAATGCAAATCGATCAGCTGTAAACTGTCACATGCACAAAGGTACATACGTACGCTTCTATAGAGTAAATATACTAGTGACTCTTTTTTAAACGGACCGTAACCGCTGTAATGCATTTTTTGCCGCGATGATATCGTTCGATCTTCTTATATTTTAATGTTGGATTTTATTTATTTCTAATATCGTCGTTGGACAAAATTTTAGGGGTAGTTCGGACGTGTTTGGGGCGGATGCATTTCCTGGTTCGAGTGCATACATGCATCCTGGCTCCTGCGAAGTACTGCAGGTGCAGCAGGTTGCAATACGGGGGCACCAAAGGTGGTCATTATGGCCGCCCGGAGGCGCGTACATGGATGGACGCATTAGGAGGATTCTGTAGACTATCGGTACATCCAGGGAAAACAGACCAGAGGAGATTCCAGTTCTGTCGTGTGTACGTTCTGAGATAAGTTACCTCGCGTCCACTCGATGTTACCCAGTAATTTCCTCAGATATGGCCTCATCCGTTTCTCCACCATGGCGATGCAGAATCTGGTGCATTGCCAGAGGCGACAGAAAGAATCGCCACGAGAAATCGGGCGATTGGACTTTTCTTCTGGATTTCCAGACAGTATGTCTCTATTATCACCCCGAGTGTTCTGGACGGGACGTTAACGAAATTACGCGGTGATAACTCGGATCGATGTATGTCTGAAAGTAGAAAGAAAAAAGATATTTGCCCAAGTTGCCGAAGTAGATCGAGCGAACGCGGGACAAGTTTTTCGTTTATAGTTGGTTGATGTCGAAACGTTCGTTTCTGGTATTAGAACAAATGGAGATTTGTAAAGCTTAAAGGACTTGAAAGAACCTGAAGCTGATAAAATTGTGGAGGGATAGAACGTATTGTTTAGGGATTATTCACGGATAGCCCGAAGCGTGGCTCGCATCGGATGTCCACTTCAATAATTTCTGTATACCTATGCTTCTGCCAAAGTTTTAGGCAACGAATATCCTCTACGCGTAGTGCATAATTAGAACTGTATTTCAGAACTCGCATTTGCGATTCACTCGACCCAGTTGGCCGGACGGCAAAAACGAGGCTTTTGACACGAAACTTCCGATTGGCTCGACGATTCTGCCTTAGGTTTCAATGGCCGAGGATTAATTTGACGGTAATTAGTCACCTGGGGAGGTGACCAAAGGTGCGCCCACCTGGCGAATTTAATCGGGTTAGGAACACTCGAGGTGCGCCAAGTTTATCATCGCGTCGAGTTCGGTAAGACGATTAGGTCGATCCTTGTTCCGACCTCGAGGAGGCAACTTGTATCCCTCTCTTGTCATAAGTCTGACATCTTTCTAAGTTACAAGATGCCTAAAATAGGCAAAATGTATTTACGAGAAATTTTTTTTTTCAGCGAGGATAAAATCGATCCACGTCGAGTGACAGAAAGTCAGAAAGCAGAAAATGTCCGATGGCTCGCAATGCGCTGCCCGCGTACACACGACTATTATATTTGTGTGGAATTTTGCATTCAAATGAAAAATATCGACCCGAACCGAATCGTGACGCAGCGGATAGAATTCGATTAAACAGTCGGAATGGCACCGGGGCTGAATCGCTCGTCGACTCATAACGCAACATCGCCATTATACTTCCCAGAAATGAAGACGAGGGTACAACAGTAAACTATTTTACGACGCTCGATTTTAGCATAAAACACTTTGGATCGTAAAACGGTACCATTGGAGCCCACCTTCGGAGGCAGATCTTCCTACCACCTGTGTGATTTAATAAACGCAGAGTTGGCGTTATTCCTACGAAAACGCATTAAATTGGGGAGTGGAGCATTAGTCTCGCAATTCGGCAATGCCGTCGTAAAGCAGAAATGGATGCCGAACTGGGTCTTAACATGATAAGTTTACCTCCCGTGGTGTAAATTCTATGCCTCCAGTTTCCATTCCGCGTTGATGTAAACGAATGATTTTAATTTATACCCTAATGTACCGGATTTATTAGAACACTGCAAACAAGAGGCGGTGAAGTCTGCCTTGCATATGTTCCCCTTCCGAACGGGGAGAAGAGGTAGCTTATTTCCTGGGGATTTCCTTTGAACTCGCACACTTCTCCACATGCATTACTGCAGGGAGTGCAGAGAGATGTATAACGTTAAATAATGCAACGGAAGAAGTGCAGTGCTTTCCGGAGCAGCTGCTCTTGCTGCAAAGTTTGGCCATGAACCGCGAGGTTTATGCCGACCTATCGGCAGTAAAGATGACTCGGAAATTATGCAGATGAGATTAACTTTTTCAGGAAGCCAAGTGGCATGGAAAATCCAGACAAATCGGGACAGATTCTGGCGAGCCAGAAGGTACGGCCTATAAAGTGGACGAAAAATGTAGCGACGGGTAACCTCGAGAAATGCCGGACGAAAAATATGGATTCGCTCTTTCGGAGCAGTCACCCTCTCTTTCATTTGTCAAAATCGATAGAATTTGTCGTACTACGTGTATACGTTAATGTCCGCATGAAAGTATGTTACTTGAACGGTGCACATTTTCCCTACGCCTTTTGTGAGCAAATTGGTACTAACGATGATGCATGAAGAGGTCTGGCGGGGCAAAATGTATGCATTTAAATATACGCTTTTATGCAGTTTATATTTACTAGCTTGACATTTCTAGGTCTCGACATTCAGGTATTGCACGATGCATGATGGTTATACATAACGCCGGCTAAATGAATACTTCCATGGTCCATTCCGCGTAAATTAAATTGAAAGGGAATATTTTTTAGGGACCTCTTAAAGCGTCCGAAAAACTCGACATCTACAAAAAAGTCACAGGGATCGTTAACTCTTCCTCCTAAGTCTTATAATTTGTCATTCCCGAAATTTCCAACTTTCTCCCTGAAAAAAATTTTACATCAGATCAAAATCGATGTTTATCATTGGAGAATGGTACATAAAATATTTTATACAAGCGAAGTTTAATCGTAAAAAAAATCGATCGCTATCGAATTCTTCAATTGTGTCGCTCTAATTGCTTGGCATAATGGCGGCGAACGACTGGGGGAGAAATGGAGATTTATCGACGAGGCTTCGAGGCCGTTTAATTTTCCTCGTAGTGCGTCGACGTAGCCACGTTTTGTGGCCACGAATCACGTAAAGTGTTCCGAAATGGAGGGGAAAGTCCGATACTTTTTCTCCACGTGGACGGGAGGTCGGCCGAAAGACATGGAGGGTCGAGGGACATGATCGATTGCCGGTGGATTTCCAACGATGTCCCACTCGTCGTCGGATGGATACCAGAACGGTTTGCCCTGCGAAATGACGAGGTTAAAATTGGGTCGGAAGATCTATTCGGAGCTCCTTGTTCGTCGAGCGATCGATAAAACGATCGGACGCGACACTCGATAAGGACGAAATTGGATGAGCAAGTACGGCAGTCTCGGTAATTTTATTAAATGTTCGAGCAAGGTCGACGCTGCGTCAAACCGCAACCATGTTACCGAATCACGGTTTGATGGTACACGACCTACATCCTGGTTTTTGGTTCGTTATCCGGTATCCGGGATGTAACGCCAGAAGAACGTACGTGCCACTGATTAGTATTGTGCCCTCGCAACGAGACGATGCAATGAGAGTAGTCCTAAAGCGGAAGGTCTCAAATCGGAATTCCATCCGTAAATTCAGAACGTAGATTTCAAAACGTGCCGATAAAAAAAATTCATCTGAATTTTCCCGCTATGACGTCATTTTTGATAAAATGAAACCCGGGGATCTGGGAATTGTTTCTTCGTTATACGCGCAATCAAGGTTTAAACGGCGGATGATCGGGTTGCAAGTAAACTCTGAACTAGCTCCAGGAATATTCGCGGTTACCTCGGGACATAAATAATTAATCGATATCTGGTACACAATGGGCAGGTAATATGCTGCCTGGATTAACGTTATTCGGCGTTTTTCAATTAATCTGCGAGCGGCGCACAATGGCGCGAGCTTCTCCGGTTATATATTTAGTTAACCGCGGATTATCTATCACGGTGCACGTCCAATACTCTTTTCGTGACAAATTCTCTCGATTCCAGAGATCTGCGGATCGGCTGCGATTAAAGCACCTACCGTAATAAATCGGACCTCGTCGGATGGCTAAATTTACGTCGGTCCAGGATCCATATTTCATGGTTCAAAGGATAGGTCGAGATGAATTTCGACGGACCATTACGAGCATGTGCCAAGCATGCTGATTGCGCCGTCCGAGTAATAGTACAGGAAATCTCGGTGTAAACCGCTTTTGGCCGTCCGTTATGTGGGTAATCTTCTCATTATACCTACACGTGTTTAGATTACGGAATAATTGGAAATTATTACCCGGCGAAGTAGCCCTTCCCAGCTGCTAAGCGATTCCGAAGGAGGTTCTTCGAGTTTGGACCAACGACAAAGTCGGAGAACCTTCGAACCTGTTAACTGCTGTACAGTTTGAGTTTGCGTTTCGTGTTTACACCCCACGTGTAGATTAGCTCGTCTATTGGAAAGTCAACGTCAGGCGGAAAGACGATTTATCCGCCATTTTGGATTGAGAAGAAGCGAAATTGTACCCCTACTGAAATTTGTATACACTTTATCGTCAGGAATCTTGAGTTTGGAAATTCTACGAGGCGCGTAAATAATTAGAATAAAATAAGTTTCGGTGAAAAGCTTTCGCGGTTTCTTCGAGTTTCTCGCGCTTGGTCGTAATTCCCAGATAATGTCATGGGGAGTGCCTTTCCATTGAAGGCATCTTCGCAGACCCGAATGCATAGAAAATGTCCTCCGGATGCATTTTTCGAGGTTCCGATGATGCTCTCCACTCACGCTCGTACTTCTCTAACGATTGTTTCCCGGGAAGTTTCGTGCACGCAGCGCGACAAAAGCACGAACGGAGACTCTCCTAAAGAAGAAGGGCACGTCGCCCGAGTTGGAGTACATCGAATTTAAAGGCCGTGAAGTACATTTTTACGAGGACTTGAGTAGATTTCAAATCAAGCTTCAGAGAACCGGAAGGTGTTGGAGTACAATAAAAGTTCTCCGCCGTTGTCGGAGGGAACCGTTCCTTCGAAATATTCAGCAGCGCACGTTGTCCGTAAATTGCTGCGACCTGGTGACATAAAATTTGCAATTAATTCGACATTTAATTTATTCCTAGCTTTAATTTCGCTTTTAATAGATCGACAGGAGTACTACTCAACTGCGTCGTAAATGTTTCTATACCGCTTGTATTTTTTTTTAGTTTTCTTTTTTCAAGCGTTACTTTCCGCATCCGTCGCGACTTTATCGCGAGCGAAGTTCGCTCGTGCACTTTCACGAGGTTAACCGCGACTCCATTTACAAATACCGAGGACTAGTAATGCGGTGGAGGAGGTTCCAGGGAATCATTAATATCGTAACACCTGTGCTCGAGAGCGAAACTTCCTAGACCGACGCACCTGTATCCACCTGCTCTTCCGGGCTGAGTCGTCACCTCGGGTTAAATTTTCTAAAAAATCGTCCATTAAGAGCTGGAAAAAATTGAATGACAAGAATTAAGCGTACTCTTTTCTGGATTAGATTCTCGCGAGTGAAATTGTACGTTACGCGTGTAGAATGACCCGCGCACCTACGAATCCGCAGGAGGTGTTCATGAAATTCAAGATGGCGGCGTGGATGTGATTGGAATACCGAGTCGGTATGACAAATGGTAAAAAGAGCGAGAGGATAGGGATGGTCGGCGAGGAAAGGGAAGGAGAAAGGCGTACGCGAGAGAATGAAGTAAAAAAAAAAAGTGGGGATCTTCGCCGTAAGAGAAAGCAGGAGGGAAAGAGAGAGAGACAGCCGGGAGGGTAAGTGGAGCGGGATGGAGGTGGTCTATAAAGGTGTGTATATAAAGGTGTGTACATAAAGGTGTGTGTATATAAAGTGTGCGAAAGCGAGGTCGGATCCGTGTAGGAGCGACTGGGAGGAGAAACCAGCTCGCAAAGTGGCTGATTGAGGGAAACGGATACCGATTGGGAGAAAGGGACAGCCGTCATTTTACGATCCCTCCGAATTTCGGAAACCGCCGAGCGGTTTGGTCCGACCATTTTGCGGCTACCGCAACGCTGCGTATTGCCGAAGTTTAGGGTCCTCCTTGTTACGAGTATCCTTCAACGTGACTTACGTTTCCCCTTCGAGGAAAGTGGAAGATAAGGGAATGGACCAGAAATTTGAGGAGGTTCTAAATCCGCACACGAAGCGACTGGATAAAATTCGAAACACGAGAAAGTAGATATTTCGGCGCCGGTAGATTAATTTCTCTAATTGAAATAATTGAGAGTCGATGCCGGGGTCTAGAGCTGGGGTTCGGGGTTTCCTAAAACGCGCGATATCCGCCAGTGACTTTTTTTTTCCGGAAGTGGCCACGGAAGCTATTTCAATCGGCACTAGTGCCCAATTCGCCTGATAGCCTGCAATGCCATCCGTATAAGATACAACGTAAGTAGCCGGAAAGCGGGTGGAGGCTGCGAGGGGACTTCAGCAATTGGTTCATAAAACAGCTGATTGAGAGAAAACGGTTTACCGGGAAAATATACGGCCACCTCTTTACGGACACCGTAGGCAAACCGTTCCACCGTGGAGAAACCACCGTACGATTTTACCCCGCAATTGCCACCACCGCATCCATTGGCGGAGCCGCACACATCGGCGACGATGAAGCTGCAAATTTTATGAGAGTTGCCTCTGCGCGTATAGAAGCGCGATTTCGCTTGCCCAGGACATTCGGCTCCGCCGGTGTTCCTCTATAAATTTGGCTGCACCGTCGTTCGTGGGGAAAAAATTCCAGCATTTTCAACAATCTGCCTCAAATCCGCCCTATTACATTATTCGGTGATATTTCTATACCCCTTGAATTATGTGGTGACATCCCTGAAAAGGTTTTTCATTGTAGCACAATTATGATCGTTGACGAGGATCGTTTTAAATTTCGAGGAAAGAAATGTGAAAGCACTAATCGACTGGCGGGACGAATATCAAATGTACGATTTTACAAATATGAATACCTTTTTTTAATTTCGATAGAAATTAAAGGACGATTGCATTCTTGACCTTTCTAATCGCTTTTCGAGCTTGGTAAGCGGTTTGAGGCTATGGAGGACGAGGTGTGCTCGACCTCCGGCCTTTGCGAGGATGCACCTCAGCAGATGCGCGGTTAAGTGAGAACGAATATGAATATCATTAGCTGCGCCAGCAGGCCGGTATAATTGGTCAACGACCAGGGGAAGTGCAAGTGCAGGTCGCGGGGCATTCTCGAGATGGATCCATCGGATTAGGCCGACGGGTTGGGCAAAAAGTATCAAGGGTCTTCGATCGCGGCACAGCGCCTCGTTGAAATTCATAGTGGGGCATGAACGTACGGGCCTGGCCAAAAACGTAAAAGTACGTCATAAAGCTCGAGATATACCCGTACATGTAGCTTTAACGTATACGTGGTAGTGGTACATCCCCGACATGCCCCTTCGGATCGACAGAAGGGTATAAACCGATCGCCTTAGAAGATACCTTGAGATTTTAGCTATCACGGTCTATCGCGAAAATATCCCGGGAGAAAGGGGCAAAAAGTGCTAAAATGTATAAAATGAATGTATATAAAATGATCAATCGCGAGCCAGGGTTTATCGACAATTAATGATATTATTGTAAATTCTTTGCAATTGGGTAAAAAGTCGAGGCCCCTGTCCTTGATTTTGAAAAAGCGCGCGGTAGTAAATGTAGCTTGAAGCTAAGGGAAACATACGACGTCATCAAGGCAGGAGGATCGGTATTTGGGGGTTGCAACGCTTTGTGGAAGTGCACCGTCAATGATGGCAGGGAGAAGTGGAAGGCATCCGGCGCGAGAGAGAAACAATAGCCGAAAAAGATGAGCCGCGTATCGGGGCCGAAGGAACGCTTTGCCTTTCCGGAGTTCCTTACCGATCAATCACCGGCGTGGGATAGGAGCAATGTATTATGCGGCGGCATCCCCCTATTTCTTTTCCCGGCCATAAATTCAGGGGCGTCGCCGGCAGGGCGTCCCGAATGCAGCCGATGCCTCGGAATAATGCAGCCGGGGTTGCAGCGCCGAAGGACTGGCCAGATTTAATTTTGCTTTTTACATTTGCCTGAGTAGGGCGGCACATTTAAATGAAGCAGATATACCGTCGCCGGCTCCTCCGCGGCCGGTACCAGTCCTCGTTGAGAAACTCCATTGTCTTCCTCGTCGAACTGCATCCCTTTGTTCTTTCGGCTGCAAAGGACCGCAGCGAGCTCAAATGCGTACATGTATCGCCGTTTTCCTCCCAGGGAAAACTCCTCAGGGATTGCGGTCCGTCTCCCTGCTTATCGTTGGAAGAAAATTTAACGCTACCCCTGGAGCCTCATTTATTCCTGGTTTTATATTAAATTAGCCTGGTCTTGGTCAAAATTAATCCCTCCGATTGGCGGCGGATTTGTTACGGAGGTCTGTTTATATTAGTAAAACATGTGGAAGGATACCGGAAATAAATTGCAAGGTTTCATTTTGAAATTTCCATTCCTCGTTAAATCCCAAAATGAGGGACGCCATCCCGTGGGTGGAATTGTTGGCGAGAATGCCGACAACGGGGCCAGCAATTGCCGTGGGTGATTTTCCTATTTCGCCATGGTCTGATCAATTTTACGTATTACTACTGGGACGCTCGGCCAGGGGCTCCTACTGTCTGACTAAAGTTATTCGTAACTACTGCGCGGTCGGTAAAGTAGAAGTTACAAGGAATAATAGTTTCAAGGGAGAAATTTGTTAGGCACGGACGAGGGAAAATAGGAATAAGCGGGATTTTCTTGAACGGTTCATTGGCGCCGTGGAAAGAGGGAGGACATTTCTGTCTGTAGGAGATTTTTATCGTATCGTGTCGTAAAATAAGGAAAGTAATAACCTATGGGAGATGTATTGGGAAGGTGCTGACAGCCAGTGTCGGTAACTGCCGGAGATGGCTCCTATATTAGAGTCTAGTGTGATCAATTCCGAACGCTATTACCTGCCGGTCGAGCGTTTCCAGGTAATGTCACTGTCTGGACGGTATTGCTCTAATGACTCGTAAAGACCTTTTACGATTGCAATGAAAGTTGACCATATAGTTGGAAGCCTCTAGGAAATCATTTTTGCGTCGGGCTTTCGAACAAAAGGAACGGGGTAGTACAGAGAACACGGGACGGATTCGTTTAAACCGTTTATTTATTAGTTCGTAATTGTGGTACATGTACAATCCATAAGTAGGTACTCCTGTTACTTTTTCCGATCACAGAATACCATTCATACCGTTCGATAGCAACGTTGTCATTGAACTCTCGCAACGTAATCCTTAGTACGGAAGTATGGTTTATATATGAACGACTATACAATTAGGGTACATGATATAATATTTCTTACATGTCGTGGGTGTCGCGAGCTTTGAGAACAGCACCTTGTATTACAATGGAGGACGTAATCCAGTAATTACTTGAAAAATAAATTCTTTTAAAATGATACGCGTCAAATTAAAAGAAAAAAAATTATTTTTATTAAAAATTATTTTTCATTTTATTCCGAACGGTCAATGTAACGTAATACAATGTACATATTACATATTGCAAACCGAAATGTTACGGCAAAGGAAATAAAATTTGAGATTCTTGCGGACACCCAGTCTCTTAAAATTCGCTGTAAGTAATTAGCGAAGGAATATTATTTACAAGGAACGTATGATTTCTATGTACACGTCGTCTTGACTGGATTCTTGCTCTTTAGATATAGATATTGGAAAATCGATGTCGAAAAGCGAGGGGAATTTTTCTTGTCGTGCCTTAGAAAAACTACACACGTATGAACATATCCTTCAATGACTGCTTCGTAATTTTGTTGCATACGAAAAGCAGGAGACGCCTCGTTTAATGTAACCGATGCATTGTGCACAATTTTCTTCGGACACTGTGCCGATTACGTGAATTAGATCTATGATTTGTATGGTTACTCTCTTGCGCAACTACCGCCGTACGTGGGATATTTATATGATAACAAGAAGGAACGTCATAATTACATATAAAAATATATCTTATTGTGATCGATCGCACCTATACAGATAAAACTTTGCTTAACATACTCCTTTTGATACGTTTATCACACATCACAATTTCACGACTGCCCTCCTTTTGCATCTAGGTCGCTGTTAGAGCTAGTGGAGAGATGGTCCAGCACGAATGCAATTGTAATGCAAAAAGAATGCAATCAAACCGTGTACATACACATGTGACGATTGTGTGTGTCTACAGACATCGAATCCTAATGGCAGTTTCGACAATATGTGAGCTATCGGGGTAATCGGTAAATAAAAATGCACGTGAGAATATTTTCATTTTAAAGACTTTTTTTTTTTCTGCAATTTCTGTTAATGCATCGAAAATGGAAATAAGTATAAAGGTTCGGGAATTAAAGAGTGGAGGATAAAATCATGGCCGGGTATGTAGGTGGGAGTTAATCACACCTAAACCGGTGTCGTTGTATTTGTAATTACGCAAAAAGCATTACCTTGTTACGGTAGCGTTAATAGAGGATTCTCATCTTCCATGTGTTTCATCTCGTATAAAACGTATAAAGGAAGATCATAAATGAAAGGACCAACGGTACGATCATTCCGACCATTGTTCCAGGGAGGGACAAAACGTCATCGGTTTTCCATCGATTCAAATTCATCGTTCTTATCGAAACGTTCGCTGACTAATCCCGTATTACATGGAAGTACGATTGACAATCGGCTTTCAATCTGGACCTTGTCATTCTGATTTGTGAACGGCAGTTGCTGGATAGTTACTCGGTGTATCGGAAATCTTTATCGACTGTCACAGGTTTCGGACATGCGAGAATTCACGAATGCGGAATTTGAGAATACGACGTACTCTTGTTAAATAAAAAATTCATCTGAATTAAAATATCTATTAGACGTATGTTTCTTCTGATAACGAGAAGACTGTTTGGAGTGTCCCATGTTGGTTTGGACGAGACTGGTAAATATAAGAGGAGTCAAAATATTAGAGGAGTAGTTTCTCGGTGAACCTGCACATGTAGAGAGTGAAATTCAAAAACCGAAACTGTTTTCGCTTTTGATGTACGACGTGACATCTAAAAGAGATAGCCAAAAACGGTGGACAGTAAAAATATTTACGTTTGCGTTTTTCAAAATCCGTGGAAGTGGCCAGACACGAAAATTTCAACGATTGTTGGCTGGGAATTTTGCACACTTTTTGGAAATGCAGCTAAGCAAATGAAATAAAAATGGATGTCTAATGCTTTGACCCTCTTCCAACAGTTATTCCTGTATTGCCTGGCAGTTATAAAATAATTCTCATACGTCGTCGAAGTTTCTGATTTTTCTGAGTGGTCTGAAAAAATGTCGTTTCTTACTTGTATGGGATATGCTTTTATTTATAGGCATATAAATGGAATAAGAAGCACTGTATTTCAAAACCGAAGTCGTTCCAAGGCTGAAAGGCACGAAATAAATGACTACTATTATTATTACACATTTTTATAAACCGTAGAACTATCGAAAATGGTACGAAAAACGATGTTGGAGTAATTCGCATCTTGTAACATTGTTGCGGAAAGCTGATTCCGTCAAATTTGGCTTAAGAGTGCAGTATGAAGTCATTTGGTCTTGAAATTTTATTATTGACAAAAATAAAACAGACTCGCAAACATTGAAATCAGTTAAATTAAAATCCTCATAAAACAGGTAAAATCGTTAAAGTAACCCAAATAACGAAAGTAAATATTATCCGTGCCGCGGTAATTATTTTGGTGATAATTTATATTATATAGATTTACCAAATCCAAAACGACGGATGTAACGCTTTTATGAAAGAAACGTACACATATATCGATTGCAACATCTGCTAACATGATAAAAAAGTAACGCAATCTCGGGGTCCTCTTCCACGACCGAGAAATTTAATATTCTAGCTCGTAGCAAGCCTAAACATTAACTATTAAATAACAAGTAACGCCACGCTGGCGGTATGTACCCATTGTTGTTTTAAACCTGTAGTAAATTGTTCATTGAGCGTATATCACTCGGATACTTTTATGTACATATGTTTACATTCATATCGATTTTCACCTGCACTTAGCGCTTCGGGGCTCATTTCTGAAAAATAATTAATCGGCAGAAATTTGCATAAAGGTCGAACAAAAGAGATATCAATTTCTTCAATAGAATTTATATAAAATATTCCAATTGAAGTAGTATTGCAAAGGAAGCGAATAATTTTTTAGGGGCATATTTCGAGATCGAGATACCGCCTCGGAAAAATCGGAAATCAAGACTCGAAGGGAATTTTCCCCTTCTCTGTAGATATCGGGGGAGGTTAACTCCGGTCATAGAAAAGTTATGAAACTCGACGTTATTCACAGGGTGGATTTTGCAATATGCGAAGAAACTGAAGAACAGTTTTACCGACAGTCATCCCGTCAGGCGTTACGCACCATATAGACTCGGTTGTAGCCCATGTACACGTTTTTACATGCCGACCATGTGTTCGTCACTTTAAAGTTTCGCCTCCAAGACTCTTCGGTACATCGTGCACGTCACTGACCTCGACGATTGACATTATTTTCAGCAACTGGTTAGTCATGTCGAATGGCGACGCCATTCCACCGATGAGGAGCCTTCAAGGTCCAAAACGGCGTCTCGGGTGGACATTTCGAAATTCGGCCAGATTTTGGGATTTTGGCACGGTCTTGCGGATGTTCCTCCATAGAAGGCGTTCTTTCGGACGACCCATGGACGACATTACACCAACGTGATATTTTCCATGGCATCTTCGCGATCCGACCTCGTCGTCAACCCTGTAACAAAGGAGAAACGGTGAGCCCGAAACTCTAGAAAAAAAATGTCTTAAACGTAATTACACCTTTTTAAACCGTCCCAGCTTAGTTTAACTCCTCTCGTTAATCGCCCCGCAGCAATAAGAACTCGATAAAACGCAAGGGGTGAATTTCTCCGGTGGTTATCGGCCCGAATTCCCAAAAGTCAAAACCCCATCCATGCGGTGGAGGGAACAAAAGCCCTCGGCCAGGGTCGCAGCTTTTCGGCGGGTTTCTGTAATTCTGATTTGGTCCATAGCCGGCGGCCGAAGTCAAATCGAAACGGCAAGTGGCCGCATCGGTTTTTTTCCCCGGGTATATTGTTCCCGGATCGTCGGTGGGAATTGTGCGATGAAATGAAAATAAATCCCCGGCGTGGCGTTCGCGGTCGCCGAGGAAGGGAGGGCCGGGAAAAACGTGGGCGGAAGTGCGGCAGGACGTGGGTATAATAGATATTTAAATTCTGCGGTTCGGAATACACAACGCGCCTCCCTGCGGTGTCATTGAGTATCGATACTATTTTATTCCGGTATCGGAAATAGAAGATAGCTCCTGTTATGGTATACGTGCCGCCGCTCGCGCCGCCCCATAATCTGCGCGCGAAATCGTCCCACTCGAGTATTCCTCGTTCTCGGATAGGTGCGGAAAACCTGCGGAAACGCCGCTGCGTTCCGATCTCCCCGCCAGGACCGTCGATTGGATTACCGCGAGTCAAATAATCGGGATCGAATTGCATTCCGGCTCTCGGCTCGAAATTTGTCGGGCCTTGCCGGGTGGCTCGTCTCTTCCGGTCCTCGTCCAATCCTCTCTCACTTCCGGCGGAGTCTTTGATCTGAAACCGATATAGAGGGAATCGAAAAGTGCACATCGGGATTGCTCCTTCCTCGGCGCGAATATAGCCATGTTCATAAATATCGCTGGGACCCGATTCTCGAGTTCATAGGGATTTTTTTCGCACACGAATATATTCTACAAAAAAAAAAAAATTATGCGGAATCGCATCATTCGTCAATATTTGAACAGTTTGAAACTATCGTATAAATCGTATGAGCTTGAGAACAGAGACTCTGCTGGAAATTAAAGGCTGCCTTGCGATCGGTGGTCTCGGCGTTTCGTGAAATAAATAAATAAATAAATAAAACGTGGGAACCGCCGGGTCATAAATCCATGGATAGGTGCAAGGGATGTCAAGTTATTATCCTAGTTAAATAAACCGGACAGAATTGGAGCCGGGCTTTCAATTAAAATTTGATCAAAGCTCGCGAGATCACGGGGATTCTCCTTTTTCCGCTTTTCATTTCCCCTTTTCCTTTTTGAATCCTTGGCCGGAAGCGCGCGGCGGTGGGGACGGAATGAAAGAGGAGTGCTGAAGAGAAGGACGGGGAATTATGATTGCTTTCGGTTTTCTCCTCAAAGACGACGACTTTTGGAAATAGCGTTAGCTGCTCCATGACGAACCTAATGGTATTGGTCGCTTTTTCGTCCGTCTTTGGTTTCGGGCAGACGTGAATCGATGCGCGCACTTTTCGAGAAAATTAAATCTGGAAAAAATCGAGGGCGATGCGTGATACGGCACGGAATATCCTGCGGTAACTTTTGGACGTCGAAAAATTGCCAGCCACGATATTTCCCCTTCAATGCTGATTTTTATTAACGTAACAGGTGTAGAGTAGAGACGCAGCTATCACGGGCGCAGCTAATGGAAAATTTATATTCTTTTGGGGAGTTTCTATCGGAAAATCGTAATTCCGTTGCATGGACGGAATCCAGGGATACAAAGGCCGTAAATGTACCGGTTAATTTTATTTCCAGTTTTCCTTTCACATTTTTTCCCGCATCTCTGGGAGTACAATGTACACGTGCCCGATAACAGATTTTTATTCCCCGGTGCTGTCTCGAATCAACGATCGCAGGATTCGCCCTCCGACTCCTTCCGTCTAGAAAATCGACAAAGTTTGCAGGGGAAAAAAAAAAGAAAATGAAAATTCCAGCCACCGGGAGTAAAATATTTCACGATTCCGAGTCTTATGCACCGCACGAATCAGTTACCGCGGGATCTCGAGTGAAATCCCATCGGGCTCGTACATCTTCCAGCATCTGAATTCTTCATGGATACCCAATGGACGTCCGATTGACATTTCGAGCTTTCTACAGCCACGTCCGACTATATTCCCCGACGATAGCCCCAATCACCATTTAAATCATTTACACCCTCCTTGACTCCCGACTTGCCCATTGATCTGAAAAAAAATTCCTCTTAGACTTTAAAAATGTCTTAAATCACAAGAAGATCAGGACCATGCAAAATCTAGGTCTCGCACTGTTTCTCACTGATTATCCCGATGCAACTATTTATTTCTTATTTATCGGAAAGTCACGTGGCCGGATTGGGGGGTCGCGTTTTCGGACGATTACGTCCTGCCATCCATCGATGCACGTACACGGTGTACACGATATGCACGTTCACGCGGCCAAAACGCACGGAAACCGATTCTCGGCGGAAAATAGTTAAACCAATGAAACGCGTAATTCCGCGATTTCGGTTTGCGAGCCTCCAGGATGGCGCATTGCACGCGACACGCGCTTCTGCCGACGTGACGCACGCCACGCATCGTATCCACAAAGCAACGCGGACTCTCCTGCGATCCCTCGGGAATAAAGTGAAAAGTGACGAATGGCTGTCATCTGCATACCCGGCCACCCATCTAACGCGTCTGCGGGCCAGACAAAGCGAACGACATGCTGCCTTCCCGACGCGTCGCGCGATAATGTAATTTACACGCCCGAGCGGAAATTCCGCGGCGGTAAATATCGACGAAATGCGTCGGGGAAAATGATTCGCCCCCCAGAGTAGTCGGTTGGCGTTTCAGGGGGATCGGGAAGCTAAATAAAACGATTCCCCTCGGCAGAAACGGTCGCTCTTAAAAAGAAATCCATATTCTCATTGTATCGAAGAGAGGACAAATAAATAGGGTTAAATGAGAGAAAATGGAAATTTCGCCTGCATCGAGTAACGTTAAAAAATATTCTGAGTAAGGGCCACTTTAATTGAATATTCGTGTCGAGGGAATGGAATCGTTTCCCTGAGAAATCGATAAACAAGCCCTTGGAGCCGAAGAGAGGCGTCCCAAGAGACCGGAACAATATGTCTTCGCGCGTTAGTAGATTAGAAGCGCGCAAGTAGCCGGGGAAATAATAAAACTATCGACGTCGGCGTCGTAACAGCGGACATAACCAGAGACGGTAAAAGCTCTCTCCGAGTGCGAGGTATCAGCGCTTTGGGATATCACGGAGAGCTTTGATCGGGCCAAGCTCGTACGTTTTGAGAGGCGCACTCGTCTCATCGGGCATTTTATTGGCCCGTAAACCACGGCGTCCCAGATACGTCCGGCATTGAATTCGGGCTGACTTATGTCTCGATTATGAATAGCGAGTTCGAGATAGGCTTGGAGGAGGCTCTTATTAATCCGGGACAAAGGGGACCGGGAGAGCTCGCACTCGTCGTTACCCAATCTCTTCGTTTCCGGGTTCCCTGCCATGGGGTTCGGTTTTTCGCCGCTCTCGGACGCGTTTTAAAATCCCGAATCGCCCTCCGACTTGGGCCAGACGGATTCTGGAATATCGTCGACCTCGGTTAACGAGCTGGAATGTTTCGCTCCCTTTAACGTTGTTACAGCGCGAGTTAGGCGGCTCTCCTTTATTTGCGCGGCTGAACTTCCGCTCCCGTTCGCTCCGCTACTTTTTTGACCGTTACTGCCGCTTTCGGTCGGCTTCAAATATATTCGGCTTTTCGGGAAAAAGGAAACGTTCGTCGATTCCCCGTTAAGTTTGGACCACAAGAAACGCGCTGCATTTTTTTTCCTCGAGATATTTTGCTAAACTCGGTTGGTCTGCCCTTTCTACAAAATTAAAGCGATTCGACGATTGCTCTCGTCGAGTTTCGCTTGAAAATGACGGAGATTGCTTGAAAAAAAATGTTAACCATTGATCTCGATGACTTGAATGATTTCATGAAAGCATAATTGCGAGGGGACCACGGGAACAATTTAATTATCCGATGCAAAGTCATTTTATTCGATCGCTGCAACGAGTGGTTAGGAGAGTCGACTCGTCATTCTCGATGATGAATACCGGGATCATTGGGTTTCACTATTGACAGACTCTCCGTAAAAGCTATCGGAATGAGGGTAAATATTGTTTTCCGCTCGTAATTTCGACGTGGATGGTTATCATGAAAAGAGGATAAAACACGATACACCTGTTCGGTCTATGCAGGAATTACGTTTCCAGGATAACAAGACTCCTTGATAGGATAAGATACGAACAGGAACGAAGAGAAGAGCTTTTGCAAGAGGCTCATGAATTCCTGGAGTTTCTCGAAATTTCCCGGTTTCCATTCCGCGTCCCTGTGCGAGGATCAATAAATCATTGGGTATTGCAGTTTTTATTATCCAGGGATAAATGAGATTTATTTCTCGCGATGGAAATCCAGAATCGGAGCAAGTCGGATAGCCCGTCGAGATGCAGTCATCGAGGGCAGTTTGGATCACACAAAAGTGGACTCTGCGAATTCGCGAATTCGGCAAAAAGCCCGATAAGAGACGCGGTTTGGACCGCAAAGGCAGCTTCCTCTCCCAGGGCGGAAATCTTCAGACGAGGATCATTCCAAGAACGCCTACGAAGTGCATTCTTCGTGCCGGAAACGGCTCGAGGAACGCCGAAGAAGCGCATTCGCCAGGGGCGACGCTGCAGGCGACAACCAGGGTCACTGATGGAAATACGGTAGGTCAGGGTGGAATCTGGAGGGAATTACGCTTTGTCGGCCCCCAAAGTGGTATCACTTTATTCCGGAATTGGTTGGCGAAGTCAGGAGCAAGGCGGAGAGAAAACCGAAGAAGCGAAGAAGACGCCTCCGGGGCTGAAGAGTTGAAAGACTGCGCGGAACTCTGAGACCCTTTTAGCGCGAAACCCTTTTCGTATGGGATATCCTGCTGAATTTCACCCTGGGGTTAGTATCCTTGTGGCTCTTCTTCGTCTACCCTCAAACGACGTCGTGCTTCCTCGGAAAGCACTGTTGCAGCCCCTCCGAAGTGCGCAAGGGGGGAGGAGAGCGATGCAGCGGATTGCACGTGCACCTCACGTGTTATGGCCCAAGGTGCATCGAAGTGCATCCAGGATGCTGGATTATCGTTAAATATTTATTATTATGCAAATGTAGTGGATATAACGCAGGCACTGTGGCAGGAATAATTATCAACGATTAGCGACAATTACCACGTGCTCGGCCGGTTAATGAGTGGTTTGGCTAAGCGGGTTTACTTCGTGAATTTTGCACCTACCGTTGTGTGCCTTTTTGATTAATTTATTAAATCGACTTGCTACGCCGAGAGAGGCTCTTTTGCCGGGTGAAATGTTTATTGAACTTATGAATTTATTTATATTAGGCGTTCTGACGGGATTATTTGAGATTATTCATTTAATATTCGGGTTTTTCGGTTTTTTTCTGGGCAGAATTGAGACCTGCTCTGGTATGAAATTTTATTAACGTGTAAAACGATATCGGGAGCTGCCCACTGTCCCTTTTCAATTTGAAATATCGAATTTGACGGTCCCTACTTCGACTTTGCTATCTCTTTGCAAAGTCGTTTCGGGGTAAAACAAGCGATTCGGGACTGAGGAAATCAATTCTGGTTATATAAGGTACTTTTCCTCCATCGGTTCGCTTATGAGCAGACAGTTCTCGGCTCCACGTCAGGATTCTTACCTTAAACTATCGGAACTTTGTAAAAATTCAGTGAATTTTTACGTATCTCGAACGGAAGTAGTCCCAGGGCTCCTTTACTCGCGTCATTTCATTACGTCTTGTGCATGAAATCGTAATGGAGGTCTTTTTGGTCGAGATTCCTCTCGCATCCTGACTGGCAAGAGTAAGCTTCTAAACGTATTCCGATGAGGATGCAATTTCCCATACTATTCCGAGAAGCTTTCGGAGGAAAATGTGGTTTGGCTTACAGACCAGGATCTGCCAGGAGCGGTATTTCAACGTCGCGCAGACGTCCTGTGGGAGAAACGGACAAAGTGGGAGGAAAGGGGGAGAGGAGCGAGATAATGCGAGAGAGGATAAAAAGAGAGAGAGGTCAAAAAGCCGAGAAAAAGAGTGGAAATTCCGAATCGACTTATGCCACCCAAAAATTGTATTCGTGGGTGAACTCTCTCCACGATCGATGAGAAAATGATATTTCAAGGGAAATTATTCGAGAAGATGCTTATGGGGACACGCAAGGTTTCGTGCAGACATCCAGCATGTTTATGGTATAACGCGCAACACGGAGAAAAGTGTAGGGTGTAACGCGAGGTAGAAGTAAAAAGGACAAAATTGCGGCCGTGGGTAGAGTACATTCCTTTCTAACTGAAATTTATGTGCTCATCTCCAAGTACAACGTGCATGCCGTTGATATGGTTTAAAATGCTCCCTGGGAGTATTAAAAAAGGAGGATTCGAAATGGCGCCTCTGTAATTTAAAGTTTACGGGAGCTTTGCGGTGCTTCTCCGAGTTTAGGGAGTAAATTGCGGCGTAAATCCCGACGGAAAATTCTGTGCGACTGTCATTTAGGATATTCCTTGAGGTAACTCGATGCATTATGGTTGAACGAAGTCCCGAATTTATGCCACCAGTAGGGTGCAGATTTTTGGATGATGTTTTTCCAAAAGATGTTCCGGAGTCATTGAAACGGATCATCCGGTATATGGGGCTTAAAAGCATTTCTGCGGACGTTTGAGTTAATCCGCTCGACGAATTTACGAAATGAGCTCACAACGCACGTCTGCATAATCGCAGCCCTCGTGGGTTTTGACAAGAGAGCCGAAATTGAAGAACCCGCCCTCGGAAATTCCTATTTCTACCGTGAAACATTTTGAAATGGCAGGAATTATTGTTTCACTTGGAAAACCGAATATTAACGATCCGGCCCCTCGCGATTTATAAATTTTTAACATTTAGCGTCTATAATTTTAATACCAATCGTCGGGGAATGAAAAAGTGGTACCGGGCACTTCCATTTAAATTGACCAACGCGTACGCGAGAATCTCAGCTAACGCGACAAGGTTTTCGCATATATTCAAGTAAATCCGTTCGTTCTATATCACAGAATGTGCTCATAACGTACTCAGCACAATGCCAGGTCTTGTCAGTCTTGACAGGTGAGGTAGGCAGACGAAATTCAACGATCCACGCATGCAAATTCGTGCTTTCGTCGTTGGAATATCTGCCAGGCGATACCTTCTGGACTAAGACCTTGTCAAAAAAAAGGACCCCTTATCTGGGACCATCCTGCACCGTGTACCGTCTTCTATCATTGACTCCAATCACCTATTTCCGAAAATAAAATAAAAATCGTGAAAAATCCATCTACATTTAATACAGCACGATGATCAAATCCAGCTAATTAATTGTAACGTCCGGAAGAAATGCACGGGTTGTAAAGCTTAAAATTTGCTAGGAATCTCATTAGCGATTATATGTGCACATATAAAAAGAAAATGATTTCCACCCTAACGTCCCCTCCCTCCTTTATCGATCGAAACTATCTCTCTTCCTGGGAATATTTCCCAGAGTACAATAGATACATTCCGAATCCTTGGAACCTCAGGTCCATCTACAATGGTCCCATTGAAACGGACTATCTCATGCGTCCTGCATTATTTCCTCCATTCCCATAGCTGACCATTCGAAAGATGCAATCGTATTTTATTCGACAAACAAGGGGGGCAAAGGGAGAATTCGCGAGTGCGTTGCACTGCAAGCTTGACGGTGTTTTGCGATGAAGGATGGACGGATGTGACGTCACGGGGCTCACACCGTGATGTATTGTCGCTGATAATGAAAGCGCATATGAGCGATACGCTGTTGCGGATTGCAACTATGCCGCGGCGTATAAACTATTGTTTCCGTCATACGTTACGCGTCGGAATTATCTTCACAATGGGAGAATAGACAGCGCGGTAAGATAAAACCTTGAATTATTAATATCGGCAATTTACGCCCTGCCATTCGGCACGTCTCAGCCGATGGCAGGACGCATAAATGCGAATCGAGAGGATCGATTGCTTTCCGGATGATTTGGAGTTCCGTAATGATCCGAGATCGATGAAACCTCCGGAATGGATCCATCAAATTGAACCCATAGTGCAGAAGGTCGGGAAATAATGGCACTTTTATTATAATACTCCATTTCGCAGGGGAAGGAAAAAATTCACGGTAAAATGGTACAGGATGAATTTCTCGGGGAAATTCATTCCTTGCCACTTGATGACAATGAGGGGAGGTTTTTTATTGATTTCGTATCGATTTTGGGGAGTGCAGTCGAGAGATTAGCAAGGGGTATAATACACCGGTGTAACGGATGGATGTAAGTTACGAGCGATCGCTATATCATGTAAACGTAGGATCGATCGATTACGCTCGATTACCTCCGGGAAATGTATACCTTCCGCTGCTTGCGGCAGCAAAAACTCTTCCAAAGCTCCCGCAGTTTTCCGTTTGAAATCCGAACCATTTTATCGCGCCTTCTCGCTCGAAAAGGAGGAAAAACGATCGCACGCAACGATCGCGGATCAGCTTTTGGATCTCACTGGTTTCAACTGAATCCACGATTTCGCCTCTTCCAATTAGTCGTTTTCCTCCTATCGTCGGCTTTTTCCGCAGCCTCCGTCTTTTCCTCTCGACCATGGTAAATCTTAGACGGCAGGTTAACGCCGCAAGTTCGCGCAAGCTCCTTATAAATCGGCGGGCTTTCGGAGCTCACCTGAAAACTCATCTGAAACTCGGATTAGGAGGGCAAATAAAAAACGGAGGGAAAAGTTGCCGGGGGGACTGGGAAATCGAGAAGAATTTTCCACCTGGGAAAAGACCTGCCATGAAAAGTCAATGCCTGCGACGATTGGCATTCTACCTGGGTGCTGCACTAAAAGGGCGTGAATGCCTCGATAAGTGCGAGATATCATTGAAAATTTCGGCGGTAGCAGGATAATATCCCAGGTAATGACTCGCTGGTGAAAATGCGTCGTCGGGAAATGACGGCGAGCTGTCAATGTCTGGGAATTTGATCGGCTTAAAGTGCCAATCACAGTGCCTCTTACCCTATCGGCCGGATTGGCCGTTTTAATGGAGGCTGACGTTATTAATAATGGAAATAGCTTAACTTTGTTATAAAATCGGGGCACTAATTTTACCTCGCTTTATCGCGTGCTACGTCGCTCCGGTTACATGGCGGCTAGTTTCTCCCACTTTGATCGAATTATAAGGGATACGGTGGAAAAGAACCGACAAAAATAAGAGAGAGAGAGATTCTCCATTGAATTTTGCGGCTTTGGGGAAACGGACTTACTTTAGTCGGTAACCGAGTGGTCCATACGTCAAAGAGCGTTACCTTAGTAGGGTCATCTGGAGAAGACGTAGCTCACGGTGAGATGGATCAGCCAAAGATTGAGGACTGCTCGCGATACACCATTGCCGTCATGTACAGCAGCCGGCAGTTCCCCTGAAATATGAAACGGAGAATGAACGCCGTTCACCGACCGAATGCCAATTGCGATGTTGGGAAAAATTCCGAGGTGGCTATTTTCCCCCAAATATTCTATCTTCCATCTTAACATATTTGCCTGCACGCCTTGATGAATTTCGCCCATATGGCGAAAGGGTTAAATAAAATTATTTACGGCACGGGGCATGAGGAAGAAAAGGTTCATATCTAAGGTACAATAAGGTACGGGAAGTAAATTCAACCGCAATGTGTGACAGGGTGGGGCTCATAAAATCCCCAGGTGTTCTCGCAGGATATTTGCATTTATCAACAGAGAAACGTTACAGCCCTGGACAACCCTTCCCAGGTTGGCGTACACTCGAGGGGGCGAATTTCAGCATATTATGCAGCACTTCCTGTGCAAGCAACGACTTTTGCTTTTCCTTCTGCTCACGCGTCGTAAAACATTATTTAGCGAAAGTTTATGGTAGCCTGTTGCATAACGCGCGTTGCATTTATTCCAGGTATCACGCGGGTGCCCGGTATTTAATTTGTTTCACTTTCTGAATATGAGCTATGACAAAGACTTTAAGCTTGTTAATAAAGTCGCTTTCAGAATTTTTACGACGACGTAAAAGTAACGAAATGAGGTAAATCACGTGCAACTAAGTCTAGGGTACATAGACAAAAAGAGGTCCTTTACAAGCAACTACATTCCCTGTACAATAGTCAACTCGGAGATTATTTCGGTTCTCGAATTTGAGAATTTTTCATTTCCGCACATCGCTTAAAAAATCCTTTAAAAGGTTTTTAGTTGGATTTTCTCGCCGCTAACATGGCTTTTCCAGCCCACGTTGCAACCGAGGCAACGAATCAATTAACAAGAAACAATCAAAGTATATAATTCCGCGGATAAATTTTGCATGGATATTAAGAGCGAACATTTTTTATATAAATATTTGGTCAACAATTACGATGATACATTATCTAGTTAATGGAAATGGTGAATTTTGTCGGTGCCTCGGAAGTTCCCTGGAAGAGTAAATAGGAGCCAAATTTCCAAAGCGTCTTCGAAGTCCTGGGAAACGTTTCGCCGGAAATGGCTCGCAATTACCAAAATGCACTTCGACTCGAGCTCGGTCATCCATAGTAAATCATGCGGTGCATTATACATGGTCACAACAGTGGCCTTATCCAAGGTAGAAATGCACGTATGCTTGCACTCTCGCCTCCCCACCGTGGACAGTTTGCATGACCCCAATCTACGTGTTTTGTCGGGCCAAACAGCTGACTTTTTACATTTTCAGCCCGCTTTAATTCACCGAGTTGGCTAAGTAGATTACCGGATCCAGCAATTACCCGAGTATTTCGAGAAAATTCGAGGCCGGTAAAAAATAATCGACAGACATCGGTCCATTAGTCCTTTCAGCTGATGATACTCTTTCCGATTCGGTTCGCCAAGCCAATTAGTTGTTTGTTTGGCCAGTGCAGCGGATAAAACGAGCATTGCAGGCATGATCGCTTCAGGAAAGTTTTCGCACGAAAAAATCCCGCCTGTAACGAGGGGATGGCCGATGAAGTTTCACTTTTATTAAAAAAAAAAAAAAAGAGAGAGAGAGAAAAATGTCATCCAAGGAACGATCCACCGCGGGACGAATAATAGCCGTAGAATTTCATCGGGTGTCAACGCGGTCGTTTTCTTCTCATTTCTTGAAGGGATTCAGTTCTTCTTTATGTATCCAGTGATTAGATAAGGTGTCGATGGATTGACGGTCGTTTCAAATAAATACGTGCGATGGCTCGGTGAAGTGGAACCTCGTCTGGACATTATGGATCCAATCGGAAGGTAACCAATTAGACGAAGACACTTCGAATTTGGTCTGGGAGGAGCGAGACCTGTCGGACACATCGGTCGATGTGATCGTCGACCTCTTTGGCCAACGACTGGGGTCGATACGATTGTCCCAAATCCAGGATCGAATCCAGGAGCGAATGGGGTCCGCGACATAAATCGACCTGACCGTCGTATTGCCGACGACACGGTCGAGGCCAGGGCTAGATCTCTCCACGTCGTCTACGAGACTCCTCATCAAGGAGGATTACCTGGACCCAGGGGTTCCTCTAACAAGGAACTTCGCCCAAGGAGTCGATTCGGTCGGTTCCTCCTTGAAGTCCATCAATAAAAAGAAAATTTCAGCTGACCTAGGATTAGGAAGAACTCCTCGTGCCATTGATTACAAAGTCCTATTCGCGACAATGCGAGAAAAATTGCATAGCAGGGTGAAGGATGCCTTAGACCGATTGCTTCTAATTTTTATCCCTGGTATTCCGTGTCCGACTTCGCTGGCTGGTAATTAATGGCCTTAGTAATTCCATCTTCAGGAACGTTTTCGACCTGGCTAGACCGTCGTCGAGCGAGCGCGACACAATGGCAATTCCATATTACGTGCCGAATACAATGGCGCAAATGGGCGGTCCTTGCATCTTTGCATCATTTAGCACCCTTCGTGGTATAATTTATTTGAAGCTCTGGACGGTCGGGCCAGATGATGAAAATGCTGGAGAAGTACCAACGTCCCGCCATCGCGGAAATGAAAGCATGGCCTAAATGCAAGGTGGCCTCCCCATAAAGTCAGGAACGTCCCGGCGTTATCGACCTCCTCCGTTTTGCGAGCATTTTCAAGCTTTGCCGTCGTTACGGGGTAACGTTGCCGGAATATCGTGCTAATATTCCCCAAGCTCCTTAATCTAGGAAAAAGTCACCAGTATACTTAGGTTGGACCACCCCAGGAGTCGTTTCTTTTGCGACAAAGGTCCTAAAATTGGAAGAAAGTCGACGTCCGAAATTCATTGTTAATGAAATACCAGGTCCAATCTCAAAACGCGTGATTTCATGTATTTTCATTGTTACCATCAACTGTAAAAAAATTCATCTCGTCGTTTAACCGTGGTGGATGCGGTTTTAGCGATGGGTGACCGCATCAAAAACCAGAAATTCGGGTAAACTCTCGCGGTTCCGAAATTCGCGTTGATTAGCGAGCGCAGACGAGGCGAGGAGGCATTTTAATTGGGAACCGCCCATCGCTTCGTTCTTCCATTCGGGCCTGGCTTACCCCGCTAACCTAAATAGCCCGCAAGAGAGAAAAATTAGGGGATTACGTCGGAACGGCGAACCCAGACTAAATCTACTTATATACAGCGCTCGGGCGTTTCTCTTTAAGCGCATTCCGCGCTCGAGAAATTGCCCAAACGATACCGCGTGTCGGCATACCTAATGCGAAAAGCTGTCGAGAAAAAGGGTCTTAAACGGTTACCGCCGCGAAAATTTCTTTCCCCGAGCTTTTTCGACTAACTCGCCAGATTCCAGAATTCGCTCCAGACACTTCCACTCGCGCCAAATGGCTCGAACAATTGGAAGGAGTTTTCGAAAAAGGGATTACCACTCCCAGGAACTTCGGTAACGAATCTGCCTTTCCGAGGAACCAAAATTGGATATCTGGCTCCGGAAAGGCCGAGATTTTCTGGAGAAATGCAACTTCCAAGGATTGTTAACCAGAAATTAAGTGAGATCGCGATTTTTAGCAGCAGAAAATACCAAAACACCCCGATGAATTAATTACACCGCTTGGTCGGCGTTAGGAAAAATGGCGAAAAATCTCCATGTTCATCGTGAAAAGGTTGGTCGAGGTGTCATGGAAAATGCTTCTCGCGGCGACTCGGGTGAAACGTTTCGCGGCTTTGTAATTTCCCTTCGGACGCCTCATCTGCAAGTTAATTGGTTTGATACTTATAAGTGACCGCTTGATTAAGGGGCGCTATAAATATGGTAAGTAAATGCCGAGGACGTATCGCGGGGCGATAGTTATGCCGTGGGGGTGTGCTCGCGTATACATATAGATTGATTTGCATCGATTGCAACCCAGGATGCAGAACCCGCGATACGGTTGCACGAGCGCATCCCATTGCGGTGGGAAACCGCAGAATTTCTGGCGACCCCTAAATCGCTTCGTTTACACTCGCGGAAACGAGACTCTGCGATCTATCGAGAGAAAGCCCGACATCGAGACTTCTCGCGCATGTACCTATTATGTTCCGGATATGTAACAAAGTACATAACCCCGATCACGACGCAGCGTCACGACTGCAGGAGTGCAAACGTGACGGAAAGGTCATATGCGCTTTTGGGAAATCCTTAAAAAGGGACGTTGGAAATTTTTGGAAAAAAAATATATAGCCTTACTGTATCCGAAAATGACGCTCCTTTTTAGTCATCGTGCCGCCTGGTGTACATAAATATTTCCGTACCGAAGTTTCGCACAATTTTCGGCGCCAGTTATCGAGCTCTGCATTCGAAACGAGTGAAACTCGGTTAGCAAATACTCAGGCAGTTCCAAATAAACGAGCTGTAAACACATAAAAGCGCGGAGTTGTAAAGAAGAGTCAAATGTTCCGCATAAGTAAATTGAATTTTCTCGGTTTTCGAGTGCCCCTTGGAAAGCGTAGAATTCGTGAGACTTCTCCCATTGAAATAATTTCCGAAAAAAAATGCAGGAAAATTATGAAATACTTTTTGGGCACTTCAACTTGCTCGGTTTCTCTTAATTTTGATTTTAGTGATTTTTGAAAGTTCCGCGAATGCAGATTAAGATCGACAAACGTTTCGAGGCCGACGAGATGGCGCGATTCCTTCTCGTCTAGCTGGGATGTTCCCGTGAGAAATCGTTTTCTTCTCGGCGGTGGTACTTCGCAAGGTGGAACGAATGCGAGGATTAAGACGAGTAACGCGGAGAATCCGCGCGGGTAAGATTTCCCGCAGACGGAGGAAAGAAACCCACAAGTAGGCGTCGGTTCCGAGGAAAGTCAGAGCCGGGAGGTGATTTGACAAATTTCACATCGATCTTGGCACCGGGCCAGAATCGCTTTCTCATGAAGCCTTTCTCGAAGAGAAATAGGAGTTGCTGCAGCGATGATTTCTGAAGTCGGTATCGACGTCGGTCAGGGTAAAAATTTCAAATAAATCGCCGCCACTTCTCGAGCATTGCGACGCAACGTCATTATTTCCGAATTCCCCGAGAATGGGATGCGCAGTAATTTTTGCGAAAGTATAATAAACGTTTAGAAGAGAAACCTCGAGTTACTGGCCCCGACTGTTGCCCATATTTCTGGGGTGAAAAAGAAGAACGGAAAAAAAAAAAAATTACTACACGCCAACAACAAATATCCACTTAACGGACTCAGGAAATTAACCGGGTTTCCGAAAGTTAGTCGCCAAGACGGAAAATATGGAGCCCGTCTTAATCGGTCAACCGTTGGTTTACGAGTTGAAAGTTTAGCGATCGTGCAACGAAACGCCTCGGCGGCACGAAAACGGACGGAAAGGCTGGAAAAGTATCTCGTTCGGTAGAATTAGTCTACCTAGGATGTGAACGCGAGAAAGAATAATTTGTTAACCCGGAATAAATCAAAACTGCGCCCGAGGAACGCAACCCTCATCAACCAGAATTAATAACCAAAGCCCTGATTTTTTTATAGGATATTCGACCTCCTCCGTCGTTCCGTATATTCGCGACAAAATGTATCCTCGGCCGTTTCATCCTTCCATGGTAGGAGTCTAAAACGCGCGATAGGATCCCAGAACTATAAAGAAATCCCCGAAGGAAAATCGGCGGAATGTAGGAGCTTACGTCGATCGTAAAGCCCGGGAGGTTGCCAAAAAGGAAGGCTCCGAATTTGCATGGAGCACCGGGGACAGGCTCGTTGGTTCCATTCGGGGCTCGTCATATCGGAGCGTCTTCTTCTCGCGATTCGCGATTCGCGAAGGGTGACGGAACGCGGCCCGATGAGATCGCCCTATCCTCGAATGCCTCGGGAAGTTTAAACGCGTGATGAATGCGTACAAGCTCGGAGCCGTAACGATATCGCGCGCGAAACTCGGCGGTGCACGTCGGAGGAGATCCCATTAATAACGACAGCTTAATTTCATGAAAGCTTCGAGCTTCCAGCTATTACCTGCGCGAAGCACAGCACGCGGGAAGTGCCGTTCAACATAAGAGCCGAAATACATCATCGCGCTCGGGAACTCCGGGAGATCCACGCCGAGGAACCCATTGTCTTCGAGAACCTAATAAAGGCAGGGAATCGAACCGGCAAAGAGACGGCAAAGGGAGCTCGACAAAAAAAGAGGGACTCCATTCTGGAACTGTCTGAACAATCGCTCTATACCGATTTCAAAGCGATCGGGAGAGCACCCCTTTGAAATCGCCCACCTGTCTGGTACACCTTCCACGTGCACTTGCTTATTACGTGGATCAAATCCATACATCTTCGTGGTACCGCTTCGTGGGAATTAAAAACCACCGATTTTTAAGGATTGGAACTGGATCGATCTGTCGATATCCACTCTGATTTTACGGCCATTATTTGGAAGAATCCTCGATCGGTGTGGGTAGGAAGTGGGGTGTTACGCCAAAATCGATTAGGAAGGTAGGTGCCTCCAAAAGGACATCCAGGACCCGCGGAGGTGTACTTACAAACCAAGCCCTACCCGTGAACCCGTTTCTAATTACCTCGATCGATCCCATTTAGGTGTGGAAAACGAATCCTTAATTAAAGGGCGCGTTGTTAGTCGTGCTGGATGGAGGAGTCCTTGCTACGGCGACATTTCGTGAGACGTTTCCACCTCGTAAGGGGCTCTTTCCTTTCGTAAGCCGTTTCCTTCCAGTTTCGAGCCAATTATTCGGCGACATTGCTAGAAGGACTCACCGTTAAGGACGTGGACAGCCACGGTGGTCCTGGCTCTTCCGGGCACCATGCAACTATAGTTGCCGGCGTGCTTCGGGGTTGCTCTTTCGACGGTGACGGTGCTGACGATCACCTGCACCTTTTTGCCGGACATCATCTCCGTTGTCTTGTTTTCACTGGAACCAACGACCGCGATTTTAGTCCCCTCCGCTTCCCCAGAAAATGTTCGCCTTCATTTTTCGAAGACGCTTTTGATCGGCGCTTTTTACGACCCGCTTGTTTTTTTGGATAAAAATGATAATAATGGTGCCGGACTTCATAACGAATTTGTCGAAGACCGGAGTCTTGTTCCTCGAATTGTTCGTACATTCCTTTTAACGCAAAATGTATGACGTTAGATAGAATTTTAGGAAAATTATTTGATTGGGAATTGTTTTTAATAAATTCATTCGGCACTTCGTTTATTGATGTAAAAAATTTATTACTTTCACCCCTGATGAAATTTCCCCGAATCGAATGGGAACTGTATTTTGTTCGAAAGTGTCTTTTTTTCTCTCGTTTCCAGCAAAATAAAGATAATCAACGGTTTAAGTTAATTACTCGGCTATTGAATTGCGTATTATTGGCAATTCACTCAAAAGGGGAAGAGAAGAGGAGTAATTTAATTATAAAATGAATTACAATTCGACTATCTCTGACTCCCCGGGATTTCCGATAATTATATTACACGAGATTGAGGGAAATTAACCAAATTAGTCTGGTTTCTTTGATTTCTAAAAATTTGTCAGTTAAAACCGTTTTTTAATTACACGTGCAAGCGCGAGTACTGAAATGTAGGAAATATCCAGAGAGCAAGGTACAGGTTTCGATAAATCGAGGGCATTTTCATGTGCTGGGATAATAACGTTAATCAAGGTTTCGTACAAGCGAGTACGAACGAAATGTTGAAAATAACAATACACGCGAAGTCAACTCTTTGTAGGCGATCCGTCGAAATTCGTTCCCGTTTAATTATCTCCAGAGAAATTTCAGCGGTACATTTCATTTGCCATTCTGCATAACATTTTATTTTACCAGGTATGCAGAAACAGTACTCGAGGCATCGGATTAATTTACCTTATTCAGGAGGAGAGAAAACGAGATGAAAGACTAGAGAAGCAACCTCGCTCCTTTGTCTCACCGCGATGAGATGGAATGAAAAAGGTTGTCAAATAACGTTATTATATTTATTTCGCGAGAATCCTTCATGCACCGCATTCAAGAAATTCATTCCCCATCGATTTCTTGGTCGACAATTGAAAACATCACCATTAAGATAATTTCACCGTGTCAAGACCTAAATCCGGAAAGAATTCAACGAAACCGCATTTTCGCATTTACATTTTTTTTTCCCTCGGTTCTCCGGATTATCGTAACGGCGGCATTTTCCGTGAACTTTCCTTTGAGAATTCTTGGCTTTGGCGCGGACCGTGAGTTTTGTGAAGAGTCGGCTGTTCTACGGGGAAGAGGAGACTCGGTTTGATAAGGAAAAGAGCGGTACCAGGGTAAGGACGCACCTGACGTCTTCCGTTAGCGTCTCGTCTCCTCTGGTCCACACGACGGACTCGTTCTGACTCTCCAGCACGTCTCTGGCCTCGCATAGCAAACGCAAAGCACTTCCAGCTTTCAGATGCCTCTCCCCTGACACTATTCTTCCGGAATCGTCCACTATCGTCAATGTGGGAGCTGAAACGGAAAGCAGTCTTCTGCAGGGTGCCACCCCTCTTGGCACGGTCAACCATTCTCCGGTCCGGGGTATATATCTCGCACCTCGGGGCTGGGACTTAAAATGCGACTCTGGAATTATACGCACGGCGGAAACTGTTTGGAAAACCGACGACGACTTCCGCTACCTCGAGGGGGGAATATCTAATTGGAAGTCTTCGACTTACTTCGTTATTCGGAATGATTAAGTAGTTACCGCGGAAGGGGAGAACTGATTCCTGGACGGTATAACTGAATCGGAAATATTACCAGAGGGGTGGAGGCAATTTGCCTCTAATCAAGTGCAAGATTAGACCCCTGAGCCCCGTCGAATGGTCGCCGATTTATTTAACAAAAATAAGTGCATCCCTTCCCGAGTCGATATTAACGATATTCCTGAATTTTTCTGCAAATTATTTGAGTGCTCAATTTTTCTTCGGGTGTTTTGCTCATTATTCCGGGGTATAGTTAATGGCAACAGCTTTATATCGTGATCGATTTGTGTTTGTATATTGGTTATGTCGCGTGTATGTATGTACGTCGGTAAATGGGAATTTTGGACCGCCATTTAATATCCTCGTTCCAGTGGGGTGGGACTCGTTCCTCCTTCTCTCCTCGGTATATCCATTATAATAATTATTCTTACTTTGTGCTAACTAGCAGGAATAAATACAAAGAGCCGTGTCTCCTTTTAAGCATGATGTTTCACTTTTACTCCGTCTTTCCTCAAATGAGGCCACTCGCTCGCTTTGCTAGCTCGTCGCTCTTGATGGGTGGCTTCGGTCTCCAACCCCTCGACCGAGCTTTCCATTCTACTCCATTAAATGTACCTCTTATCGGGTCTTCTCTTTTCTTCTTTTTTTTTTCTCCAGAAAAAGAGGCTCCGTTTTTCGTCGCAGGTCGTAACGAAGGTTTCTTATTTTTCGCTACGAGTAAATGTTACCCATTTTGGAGAACCTAGAGATCTCGTTTATGAGTCTCCTTCATGTCAGCTGGTTTACGCATTTTGTCTCGTTTCGGTGCCTATCAGAGTGTGCCTTAGGAATCTTGTATTATCTGGCTGCCCTATCTCTCAGCTATGTTGAATTATTCCTTAATATCATTACATTTTGCCTGGGCAGAGGAATTTTGATGACAAAGAGCATTATGCAACGCGAGGCCCGCTCGAATAAGGAGTCACGTGAAGTCAGCCCTCTGTCAGTTGTGCACCAATTACCATTAGTCTGATGGTACATACTCTACTTGCGTAGTCATGATACGAGCAGGACACGCTGTGCTGCACCTAGGAAGATTTGCGTCCATTCTTGGTTCGCCGGATTAATTTTTTATTTATGAAAAAGGTGTACGTTCTCCGGAGCATCTCTGCCTCTTTCTGCAAGATGGATTTTTCTCGGAAAGAATCGAGCTCCTTCGACGATGAGAAGATTCTACATGACCGTGCTATCCCATTAAGAACATGTTCCATATCCCTCTTCGGCCACTACTTTACCGCGATCATAATTTAAAGGTACCTAAAGCAATATGGCTGAAACTTTGTAATCGCAAGCGCGATAACAGGTACGTTATAGAGTGGAGCATTATTATCAAATTTAACAGTCTAAGGTTTCTGAAAGTTTCGCCCCACTTAAGTCTCGCTACAGGGTAGAAAGTCTCGTAAAAGGCACCGGGAACCTAATACGGCTAAGGTTTCGCGAAAAGGGGGAAAAATGGCGTCTGGATGAGCGGAAGAATTCGCAAATCGAGGCCAAACGCTGTTTGACCTCTTTGGGACATTTCTTCCTCCTCTCTGGACCCTTCTGTCGCCGAGGAGATGATTCTTTTCTTCGGGAAAACACTATTAGAATTCAGTGCGACCCCTCTCTCAGGGGCGATTCTGAAGTCGACCGCTATGCAAATTTGATGGTAGCCCCCTCGACGTATCCGGAGACGACGTGCCCATGGGTTTACATTCGCGATAGGAAATTCAAAATGTCACCGGACCCCGTTACGGGAGTTTCGACTTTCGTCGTCGACCGGAAGGGTTAAGAGATTCGGATCGTCGAAAAGGGAGGATCCTTGCGGCCGTCGAGGCGTTCCCTATCAGTCTCCGTATAATTCGGCGATCATAGTCACCGTAGGGCATTTGACGGTCCCAAAAGCGACCATTACTTCGGACGGGATGACAAAAGGACGACGCCCCAAATTTCGGGTGGCACAGAAAAAAAAAGAATTTCGACATTTTCGAGATCGTCCGCCCAGATTTGCCGCACAATGCGTCAGGAGTGTCGCGCGAGGTTCGTCGTAATTTACGAGCTGCGTCGAGCTTTGGAACGAACCCGTTGCTTAATATCGCAAATTGGAGCAATGACGACGCGGCGGGAATTAGTCGGGGATGGGCAGAGAGGAATACAGGGATATATGCGAGATGCGAGGGTGGATTGAATCCATCAACCCGAGAAGACGTCACTCCACCGTAAGACAAGGCTACCGAGGGTATCGTCAAAGTGTTCGAGGTATTCCCGAGCACTCGCGAAATGGTGCGGGAAATATCATTCATGATGGACAAGGAGATATGTTTACTGCACAAGAGGGTTAAAAAGAGGCGAGGAAAAAATTAACGACCTCCCTTGAAAAAGTCTCAAAGAGCAGGGACTCGAGTTAACCGGAAGGCTTTGAATTTTCACTCGGAAGTGCACCTGTAGAATTTTGCAAACTCTGTAAAAAGGGCGATTTACCCCCGCTTGAAATGGAGCCAGCCTCGGACGAGTCGCGTGTCTTGACGGAATTACGTTAAACCGATTATGGAAATAAATGTCTACATATTCAAGGCATTAAGGGAACCGTGCTGCGGTACGCTGGATAATTGCCGGGTGATTTAAAGAGTGCGAATTATCGTGGGGGGGACTCGGATTATCCGGCTCGATAAATGCCGTCGAAGCAGGGGATTATTAATGGCTTCTTTTCACTCGATAGTCGCGCGAAGGGGGAAACTTATTTTTCCTTTTAACTGGCATTGGGCGACTGGGAAGTGGTGGTTAATGTCCGGGGACTTAACCAGAGGTTAAGGAATGGCGTGCAGGTTCCGGAAATGGACGCGACTAAGTGCGTCCTGCGTCTGTCGGCTTCGGGCCAGAGTTTGCTGCACTTTCGAGGGCACTAATTGTAAGAGCCTCGGCGATGTCGCGACCATGATGCGTCCTATCGGCGAAACTGAGAACTTCCACCTGGATCTAATCTGCGTCCTGCATCCCGGCCAGGCTGGGGGGAAACTTCGATCCAGGCTCTCTTGGTGTCCTGCAAGCTCCGCTGCGATTTCTGAGGTTAAGTGCCATTAGCCGTGGTCAGTAATCGGGCGAACGACTCCGCGAGATTTTTTTTTTTCTCCAATTTTCAGAGCTTTCTCAAAGATGGCGAGCCGAGACTCGAATGGGAGATCAAGATGGGAGAAACATGAAAGGCTTGGATTAAAATATTCGGAGGAATTTCCTGGACATCGTTAATAATTGATACGTCCCCCGATGGTTGGATGGATATTTGGACAAGTGGTGAAATAAAGTCCGTCCACGAATCTCGCAGGGAAAATTTGATACCGTCGAAACCATTACGGGGGTGGCGATGGGTCGAGTCCACCACATTGATTGTATGGGAATGAGGGGAAGAAAAATTGCTGCCGACGTTGAAATACTTATAAGCTTATCGTGGAAATTCGGTGCCACATAGACAGAAAGAGAGAAGAGGAGAGTGGAAGAATTCAAGGAAACAAATCGTTTCTCCTGGGAAGCGCCAACCGCAAGGACGTTCCCATTTAGACGTCAGTGTCCACCGGGCCGAACGAGGGAGAGAAACCTCTGAATATATGGAAATGCATTATGTACCTCAGACAAGACTCCCCGGCGTTATCGCAATTGTTGCGAAATGGGCTCGTAAGTGCGAGTCCACTTCGTGGGCTCGTCTAAAGACCACATTAGAGGCGTTGAAAGCAAAACTGATGTAAATGCGGGAACTTACGGAAACGTTTAAGCCCGATGCACCGATTTATGCGATTCCAGGTGGGGAAGTTTGGGGAAGACCGTTTGCAAGTATAAGTAGGCTGGAAGGGTGCCGAAGTTAAAACTCGAGTCCGATGTTTTAATTCTTGGCTCAGTTGGGAAGGGTTTGCGACTTTTTCGGGTCTAACCGCAGGTGGATGCAAAATCGACTTCAAGATATATCCCGATCGAGAGGATCCTTGGTTCACGAATAGAGACTCGGTGCCAGAGTTTCGCGCCAAATACATTTACGATATCTTTCCTGCGTAAAATTGCGTCGAATATTTTCGACGCTTTTAGAAGACGTCTTTGCGATACGGGGTATCGGGTATCCGACATCGGTGACCGGATCGCGAAACGTTTTCCTTTGGCAGGAAGCGAGGATCTCACGGAAGGACTCGAATTTCCCCTTGTGGAATCAAAGACGTCGGCGCGTTTGCGCGTCTATGGCGGACATTTAACGATGTCGCCTCATCCGAGTTTGTTCCGACCTACTTTACCCTTACGGGAGCTTTTGTTCCGTAGACTCCTCCTCGAATTAGATCAGATTACCGGCCACGGACGCTTTACCCGAGGAAATGCGGGTTTCCATTGCGCCGAATTGGCGACGTAAGGGGATTGGCCGGCGCTACCGGCAATACCCAGGATGCAGGAGAAGGAGAAAAAGTGGGCGCCAAATCGAACGAGGGTCGATTCCGATTCCTTCGGGATAGGGCGGCCTTCCGCTGCAGAAATTAGCCCATAACCCTGTCAATTACGATACGACTCCTCGTGCTCGTTCAACTCCTCGGTCGAACTTCTCCCTCGATCGCCAATCGACCGGTCTCCATTGTTTCGATTAACGCCCCAACGATCGGTACTCTTCGAGGTGCACTTTATTTTACAGACGAGGATAATGATCCACTAAATTCGGATTAATATCCCCGGATTGTCCATTTTTCGCTCTTCGGCAATTATTGGGCGCCCTTTCCGTCGCCGATCCACTCATCGATGTCTCCGAAATTTCCTGCGATCGATTGTTTAAAATGGTTACTTTTTATTATAAAAATTTAATTATAATGTCACGAGATGTAGAAGTGTTGTTGCCGTACATTTGTGTCATCTAACACTGCAGGGGAATTGAGGAGATTTTGTAGAAAGTAGACATTTTTGATAACTCACCGGTGATGATTACGTTAATCTTCTTAATCAATGGGGGGTGGGTAGCGACTTGGCATTTGTACAAACTGGAGTCCCGCAGAGTCGCGTACATGATCTGCAATCTCCAGTTGCTGGGATATCTGGAAAGTCGATTGAAAATTGAATTCCATGGCGACGAGGCGAAACCGCTTACGGTGGCGATTGATTTCCATCGATAGCGAAATCGTTAATTGGATTCAAGGCGCGACACGGGCTAAGTAATTTATAGGACCGGGTGAAAAGTCAGATAATCCCGTAACTTCGGAACGGTAGTAATGATTTTTCATTCCCGATGTGCGACGTCCGCGATAAGTTAGGTCTCGAGACGGCAAAATGTCGAGAACGAGGTTTGCCTAAGCTCGGCTGATCCCATCCGAGAAAGTGCACGCCTATATTGAAGGTATCGGAAAGTTTCTCGATTTTCCGGAAATGCGATTACCCGACAGACGTTCTCACGGGGGGTGTCATCGACTCTAATGACAATCCACTTTTGCAGAAACTCCGGGAGACCTAACTGCCGAAGTTTAAACGAATTTCACGGGTGACGAGAAGCGAATGCAAAGATCCTCTCCGGGCGGATTGGGGGGGTCGATTATGACTCCTTTTTTGAAATGTAAATTCAGGATTATCTGCTAGGAAATCCGATCAGGATGAATTGGGCCATGCTTACCGAAAATTTAGACTGACTCTTTGGTCGACGCTGTACGGTGTCCTTCCAACAGTCAAGAGTCGAAAGGAGTCTTCCTTTTCCTGCACCCACGTAACCTGCAACATCGATACATTGGAGTAAAAAAATTGGAAGGCAACTGAAATTTCCTCCATACCTCGAATACACATGAGAGGATGAAACTTGAGTACGAAAAATACTTCGATTTACGCATCCAGGAATTTATCTGGATATTGTTCTGTCAATAAGTTCCGACCGTGACTACCGTTGACAGAGCGTTTCAATTATTTACCGCAAAACGTCCGGTCGGCTGGGTTATTTGTTAGGGAAATTCTGCGCTAGTCTAGGTCTCCTCACATATTGTCCTTTGTATCTGTTACGTGTTATCATTTTTTTTTTCCCCCGTCGTTGACAAAGCGTTCACGCGCACGCATGTGTTGCATGCGGTTTCACGCACCGCCGCCGCAGATGAGTATTTATAAGCTTATACGCCGGCTTCCATGCGTCGCGACGCCGGCCAAATTTGCGGTGACGCGGGTTTACTCGACGGTCAGTCATCGCCATTTATCGAGCTACCGCTCCGTTGATTTAATGCAGGAACGGCTTGTATGGAAATTTCAGATTCCTGCAGAGTCGCGAAAAGAGTCACCAAATCAACCCTGGATATCCTCGGAGAGGAACGCGACTCCGTCTGATTTGTTTTATTCATACGGACCGTATAAATAAAAAAAATGGTACGCGAAAACAATGCTGCCTAATGCTTGTCTCTCATTGATTGGACTGTCTACTTGATTCTAGACGTAAGCAGAAATTAACCAAGTAAACGTTACGTTAATTCGTCGAAATAGTCAGGGTACGAGCGGAATTAGAGGCGGTCCTTTGGGCACTTCAAAGTTCGGTATTTATTCGCTACGGGTGGATGGAGGTCCCCTTATCAATGAGAAGTTAAACTCCAAAGTTGACACGGCTCTCGCGCTTATTGGCATAAGTATTTACCCCGGCGAGGAGGTAACGAAATCTCAAGGGAGTCTCCTATCCACGTGGATTCCAGATCCAGCAAGTCCGATTCGAGGGCGAACACTTGTGCGGAATGCCGACGGAATAAGAACGGAGCCGAAACGAGGAGTGGCAACTCCACCAGAAGACCGAGGGGCATGAATTTTCATTGGTTGACAGAAGCTACGTAGGCAGAGGGAATATCAAATCTCGCTTGAAATTCGAATAGCCACTGTTGTTACTCGCCTGGTGTATAATTACGCGACTCCACCCACGTGAATATATTCCCTCGACCTTTTCGCGAAAAATGATCGGGCGAAAAAATCAGTTTTATGTCGAAAGACTTGGATAATAAACCTTAGAATATAAAATGAGGAGGAAAGAAGATTAGCACGTGGTACTCCGAAGTTACGGCGAAAGGATGTTCATATTTCTTGTGAGCTACAGCCCGACATGTTCGGTACCGCGGCTTGTAACCTCATGATCCAAAATTAAGATTAGTTACTTCTAAAGTCAGCTCTGGACCGTAAAGTGAGGAAAATGTCTGCCCGTAAAATGCTAATGTACTTTCATGGGACTTTTCAAAGTTTGATTGATTGTTACTCTCGACCACTGAGTATTCAAAGCGAGGAGAGTGTCTATTTCTTCGGCCATTTCTTCGTTTATGCTCGTCATGTTGCATAAACGATCTCCCTATTTTATCGGATGAACGTTAAAAATGTTCTTAAAGTAAGACACATCAAGGGGAAATATTTTCGGCTCGCTCTGAATAGTTTTCCTTTCCAGGAAAAACGAAAAGGAAGAAGATTGTACGGAGGTACGAGGCAATTACGTTTATGGTTCCAGCTCCTTGGAAGAAATTGCAGCAAGAATAAGATACAAACGTATCCTCTTCTTTCGCTACCGTCGTATGTTTCTTTGCACCTCTTCCGACGTCTTTTTTGTTCCTTGCACCATTTCGGCTAGAACTCGAATCTCTGAAGAATTTAACGTTTCCTGTACGTGACCCGGTGCAAGCAGATAGAAGATTAGACGGCGAGAAAACATTCTCATGTAAACGGTACACAGAGGTGCATTTTCCATGTATGATGCCCCGCACGTAACTAATTTCCCTCGAGTATTGTACTTACAGCGTTGCGTAGAAATCCGACCTAGAATATTTGCCGGTAGATTTTTATACCATTCCCCGAAATCCCTAACGTAAATTCTGGAGACATTTAATTAGTGTTCAATTGAATTCCGAGGTATCTTGAATTTTTTCGCGGACACCAATAATTGCGACCTGACGAAGAAAGCGTTGCAATAAGTAATATATTAATAAAATGTGGGGTGTTCTTGCCTTTATTGAATTTAAAAAAAACGACAGGTACTATGCCGCGGGTATACCTCTCTTTTTCGTTTACTTTGTCATTAATGATTATTGTACAATTTTCTGTCGATTCTCTATTTCGCCCTCCGGAGTTGCGCTTTCGAAAGGCGAACTCGGCGACATATGGCATCGAAGGCGAGCTTCCAAAGCTCGCTGGTGCGGCCAGATCTAATCAAAACTTGAAGAGCCACACGTTCGGCGTGCCAACCACCTTAAACAGTGCCGTCCAAGCCAAGTATCGAGAACCGAGCTTTAAAGTGCGAGCCGTGAAGACCTGGAAAGCTTTGCAAGTCTAATAAATCCGGCAAGCCCGGCAAATCGTACGCACTCCTTAAGTAAACGCGAAAGCGTCTCAGTTTAATCCAGAGTGAAACTTTCGATGTAATTCCAAGCCCCTTTGAGCGTTAAAATGATTAAATCTAATCTCTGTCCTCGAAATTTGTTCCCTCTCGCGAAGAGACGAAGATCAGAAAACGTGTACCATCCCTTTATTTAATCCCAGGAAATCGTGATTAGAAATACCGTGGATAAATCAATAGAATCCCATGTTTTTTAGATAGGTAAAACCCCTGGGGGAGAAAAACTGCACGCCATCCCGAAATTAATTTCCGTTCGCAGAGGCGAAAGGCAGACCGGATGCCGTCCTACCTTTTTATCTCCCAGCATGGCAATGTTGCAGTCCAGGAGAACGGTGCTGCCAATCCTGGCGGTAACGTTCCTCTCTTCCTCGCCATCCTCGAAATACGGACCGTACCTCCCGGCCCCGCTGGCGACTCCTGGCAAGAAGAACCTCCCCACGTTCCTGTGGGAGCTGGTCTCGTGTTTCTCCGGCTTCTGCGTCACGGGATGATTTAAGGACGGCTTGATCTCGTAGAAGGCCTTCGTGGACTTCGGATTGAGGAGACTATTGGAAGACCCGGGTTTGTCTTTGGCGTCCTGACGATCCCCCAGGGAGTTCCCGGGCACATTAAGGTTCTTCGAGAGCGCGACGTCTTCGACAGCATCTTCGGGGGTGGGCACCTTAAAGGAGATCGCCTCGATGTCCCCCACGACTCTATGACCCCCGTCGGGGGTCAGGATCGACTTCAAGGGTCGCGTTTCCAGATTCGGACTCGGACTCTCCGCCCTGGAGCTGCCGGTCGTCGTCGGGGTCTCGTCGTTCATCCCCTCGATTTTAGTGCCGTCGGCTTTGTCTACGTTACGACCCGGCGTCGCTGTCCAGGACGCCTCGTCGGGGTTCGTTCCCCCTGGTCCGGAAACCTCCGGGTTATCGCTCTTCAGGGCGGCGGCCGGAACCGCTCCGCGCCCATCGTAATTCTTGAGGGCGTCGTTTGTCCCCAAGGAACTTTTCGGAGGAGTCCCGGAAGGTGGAGGATCCCTGATCGGCTCGTGATCCTCCGGAGGCACCCTCTTAGTCGACGAATCGGGTTCGTCCGCGTACAGATTTCTCCTCTGCGAAACGCGGGGGTGGACCACCTCGTTTTGGGGGGTGCTTAGATTCTCCTGGGTGCGAATGTCCGATGGCTCGTGATCGTCCCTCTCCATCGAGATAATCGACGCCATTCCGTCGATGATCTCGGTTATGTTCTCGTATTCCGAAGTCTCCGTCGTGCAGTTCGACGTGGAGTTCGCTTCGGGGTTGTACCGACCCTGACGCTCTTCGTCTATGCTCTTCTCGCGATGCGTCCCGTCTTTTGCATCTAACAAAAAGGAGAAATAGTGAGCAAAAGAGATAATGGGCACAAAATTCGAGACTCTGACAGGATTTGTTGAGCTACTTTGATATTTGAGAACGAGTCACGTGGACCGACAGGGAAACGGTGCTCGAGAGATCGGGGGTTGTATATACAAATTTGTCAAAATGGATGATCAAACGCCCATATACGGGATGGGCCATGTATATCCTGACAATGTGTATGACAATATTTTCTCAATTTGCCATTTAAATTTAAGTGATCGATACTCTACCCGGACTGGGTGCAAACCATCGGTTTGCGATCATTCCCAGAGTTCCACTCTCGTCGCTGATTTATCGCGATGTTAATCACGGTTTGGATTGTAAAACAAATTGCGTACGTCCAGTACAGGGAGATTTATAAAAATTGAGAGAAATGCGCTGCTGAATTCTAGGGGTCCCCCGTGAATTAATTAATTCTACCGGAAAATTGTGGGGATTTATGGGAGGAACGTCACGTCTCGTCTAGAACTCGGAGCGACAAGTGTCACTTAAAATTAATGATCTTGGATTTTCTGTTGATAATTCCTGTGCGGTCTGACGATAATAGCGGCCAAGTGGTCGATACCATCTAATCGAAGGACTTTACAAGACCATCCACCCAACTAGCCAGCAAACCAACCAACGGAATTGGGTTTCCAACCAAAGGAAACGAAACGGACCTTCCCGGTGGAAGAATCGACCTCGGTCTACTGCTGACTCATTTAGCTTGGAGAATTTACAAAAAGTCGGAAATGGAAGCTACATGTGGTTCGTTCACCAGGAAGTAAGAGAGCACGACAATCACCGAGGAAGACGGGGAGCATCCATAAAGGGAGTCCCTAGTTGGAGAGAAAATCGCCAAAGGCTTTGCAGCTTCGTTTCTCTCGAATACTGGAACGAATCACCGTATAGAACCTACACACAAGGACAACGAGAGCTCTCGAAAGGATACTAACTGCAACTTATGAGTGTCCACGCGAGATTAAGTTTTCGACTTCCTCGAGCATCCTCGAGGCAGAGGATCGAGGTGAAGCATCTCTGCAAACTCGCGCCGGAAGATTGCCGATCGATGCCGTGGAAACTGCTTCGAGCTTTTTTTACCACCACGAGAGGACGAGATGAGGAATTCATTGGCGGATTAAATAAAATTTCTGGTGGATTTTAATGACTACCTTGATGACGATCGGTTCTCTGGAGGAGCATCGCCTCAAAATTGGTCCAGCTCACCGAGTCGGTACTTTTCAACTCATGAAAGTAAAGAGACCTGGACTCGAAGAGGGTCTCAGGAGTCGTGAACTTAATTGTCTTGGGATGACTTCGAGGACGCGTGGTTAATTCCTTCGAACGAGGGAAGCTTTCGACACTTTTCCTTTTTTATTTCTTTTTTAATGAGACCTGGGGCAGCGCGGAATGAATGTTAAGGGACTAAGACTGAATTCTCGGTGTTTGGGGATGGAAAGATTTTTCTGGGGATTAAGGAGACGAGTACGATGAAAGATATGATTTTTTGGGACGTACCAGTGATGACGATCATCATCGCGAAGGCAATGGCGATGACGCCCAGTGCCCAGGACGATGGCCGCATCTCAGCGGTTTGATGTCCACCTTCAACCTTCAGGAACCTGCTGTAGCCCTGTCATCTTCATTCTGTAAAAACCAACCAACGCATACAATCAGACGAATTTTCATGGAAAAATCATCCGCGAGACGGGGTAAAGAAAAAACAAGTACCGATTTTTCCGAAACTCGTAGAAACGTAAAAATTGTATATATGGTCCGTAAATCGAGCAACCCACGCGAGCGCGCGCCAGTTATTTATTAACAATTTTGCATTGCTAATTTAAGTGACGGCTGCTCTTTGGAAAAGGGGCACCATACCGCACCGGAACATTCTTATGAATTATGGATCAATAGGTACGAGCGGGAAAAGAGTTCTGGAAAGAATTTATAAATTATTGCGGAAAACAAACAGCTTTGTGCACATGCACACAGTTTGATGTCAAGCTAACAACAACGTTGATTGCTGACTCGCAATAAAACCGAAGATAAAATATAAATACTAATTAACTCTTTGACGAACGGGTAATTAGAAAGATTTTATTAACGCGTGGTGTACGCGGGAAGAGTAATTACGAGAATGTTTCGCCGATCAATCGGTTATTTCACGGTCAGATATTTCGACAAATTACATCCCTTCCCGCAATATACATATTGAGCCAGGAATTATGCTCTCTAGCTCTGTATTCGGGCCATAATTTGTAAGATAAAGTCGATACATACTGATTTGCCTATATCGCGATAGGGAATATCTGATAGAATATTCCTCGTGAATATATTCCGGTTAAAGTTCCCCTCATAATCAGATTACTGTATTATCCGGCCGCGGTGGGCAAAATTCCCTCGATGGAGTTTATGGCCGGAAATTTTTTCGATTACGCAAACAATAAAATACAATTTAATAGGCTCGCACGAGATAACATCGAGCGCACTTTTGGGGAGTGTTCCCACTTCGAGATAAACGACGTAGGAGGAGAAACACTCTGTGGGCGAACACAGCCAGCCCGAACTTATCACACTTCCAGCGAACCGTCTTCACGGGGAACCCCACACGTTATTCCGCCACCGACACCCTGACGGACACATTCCTTAGGGTGTAATCTAGCGTCTAATGACACTCGGTTTAAGAGGAGAAAAGAGGAGGCGAAAGAGGGGATCGAAAGAAGAGAGCGAGCGCGGAGTAACGAGCGTGGCCTTACGCGGTACATTACGGAGACGGAATATTTTTTCCCCTCATCCTGGAGGGCTTTTTTAAATCCCTCTTCAAGATCTTTTGCATCGGACATTCGACGTCCGCCTGGAGATTTTTCACGCGATAATTCCACACCCGGGTTCTTCAGGATCCAGAAGCTGGAAGGAAGCGAGGCTTCCGCACCACTGTGCGCCCATCCAATTTCCAGCTAGTCTTTCCAAACGTTGGCTTGGTGAAATTCTAAAGCGTTCCTGCCGATTACCGAGTCGACGTGCATAAAAAGGGATATGAGATCCTCCACCTGAAACAATGGGTTTCGCCTCTTGGACGCGCCTTGCATCGCGACGCACGCATCGCTCGTTTACGACGGCGGACGCTTGTTACGACTTCTCTAATGGACATGTAATTAGAGATGAAACTGCGATAGTTACCGCTCCCCTTTTCTTTTCCGAGTCATTTAACGGCCTGTATTTTTTGCCCAATGGAGTGGAAATATTCCTTGCATCTCGTTGCGAAGCTGGACCACTTTTGCACCTCGGGACGCCGGGTCATTGTTGGTTCGCGTTACGAATTTTCGGCTGGTTTAAAAATATCTGGGCTTTAGAGGTATTCTTGCAATTGCTTGTACCAGTTCAAGGCAATCTCCAGCTTTAGATCCGTACATTGGACAATGTTGGATTCAATTCTGCTAATTGCGAGTATCGGCCCTCGCGTTTTTCCGCGATAAGTACTCGCGAAGGTTCGAATCCATTGCGACATGTATCGGTACCGATCGAACTCGACGTCGCTGCTTCGACTCTTCTGTCAACTTTCGAAGCGGCGTGATTGAAAAGGCCACGAGACCTTCCAAACAATGGGCTTTCCACATTTGGCGCCTGATGCGTTTACGGGGTTACTGCTTTTATTTCCTCCGCCCCATTTTAGCTAAACGCTTTCGAGAGGGAACAAGAAGTACACTTTGCGACACGCAATTCCGGAATGGAGTTGCGGATATACGTGAACGATTTGTGGCCCTACTGGGTTTCAAAATGGCAAGTGCCCGGTACTCTTCGACGCTTTCCTAAGAAATTGGAAGAGCGATTCTGAATTTACTTAAAGAATGACTTTGACGTCAAGAGAAAAAAATGAAGCGCCAACGGCTAAACAATAGAATTACCATCCAGTGGTGTGAATTTCATGTGTACAGCATCCAGCCCGGGTTTTATTTCATTTTAGTTGAACCGTACCAAAAGGTGTTCAAGGCAACTTTAATGCACTTTCGCGCAATTCTGCACTTCCCATGGCACTGGACCCAACGGTCCTAAAACAACCGTAAATGCATAACGCTATGTCAATTCAGGTGTACTCCGTCTCCAAAATATTGTTGCAGAACCACGTTTAAGTAAACCTAGAGCTTGGAGTTGCCTCTGCACGTTTACCAGAAAGTCAGCTTGGCCTGGAAATAGGAAGACCGCGTATTTTCTTCCGACGAGAAGGCGCTATTTCATGAAATTTGAAATTCCACGAGGCTGACTTTCAGTCCAATCGAAGCCTTTGTTATCGGTTAATGTGAAAACGGGGTTGGATGCGTTCATTGGCAGGAGCTCCTTCCCAGCGAAATTAGAACCAAATCGATCACGCGAATCAGGTTGGGCACCGAACTCGTTTCAATGGTGTCCATTCAAAGATTGAACCAGCCAATGGTTAGATGGAACTCGAAACGAATTCCTATGGGATATTCCGCCTTCCAATTTCCATCGAGTCCGATCATCAAACCAGTACTCGACGAGCCGCGCGATTAATTTCATATCGATGTAGCGATCACAGAAGTGGTCAGATTTCTGGGGAAATCTACCGTAGAAATGGCCGAGTGCGTGATGCTCGACCAATCGCGTAGCTCGATGCGATATCGAGTTTTACGCTCTAAAAAATTTCATGCCGAGCCTTCGATTGAGCTGCAAGCGTCCATGGCTGGGAAATCGCTTAACGAGTTTACGACGCTATCGAGCCATTTCTAGTACAGACGACAGAAATGACAGAAAACAGAAATTTCATGAATAAATTTACTGGAAATTTATCGACGTAAGGAAATTCATTAGATGTTTCTCGTAAGAAAATTTATTAAAACGTCATATATCATATTACAGAGCAGGATTAAATTCATCGTTATACATCGGTTTAGGAACCTGCGACTAATGGAAGGCCGATTTTCCTCCCAGTTTTTGCGAAGCCCTGGCCAGGCATTTTGGCGCATTTTGTATCCCTTTCCGGGTTTAGGCGTCGTGTAAACTTTCCCGAAAGCTTTTTGCAGGCCCGAATTCAACGGATTGATGTGCTTTGCCCTGCTACGGGTTCTTGCAGACCCAGGTTTCTCTAAAAAGCTTTGTTAGTGCAGCCGATCGTGTCGCCTCGCCTTCGAGAAGGACATCGCCGGAGTTTGGAAGTCCTCTCGTTTAGTGATGCACTGCAGCCCTCGGACGATAACCGAGGATTATCGTGCATTCGTGATCTCACGAAGCAATAAGTCCCAAGAGAGAGTTCTCTCTCCCTCTCTGTACTTCCCTCTTCCTCTCACTTTCCAACCGAGACAATTCGATTTCCGAGCACCGTTGCACCGAAGTTTGTTGGGCCCACGAAGTTATTCGGACGCGCAGGAATGCATCTCGCGTTACATCAAGACTCCATTAACGTTCCCGCCACAGAAGCGCGCCAGGGCCACCAATTATAATGCTTAATCAGTTGCGAAATTAATCCGCAGCCATCGTGCCGTAGGAGTGCATACGAGAAGATGTGACAAAATCATCCCTAAATCGTGCGAGGACTTTTAACGATGCATATCAAATCATCCCAAAAGGGAAACCTCGATGAGTAAATTCAAACTGCCCCCTCAAAAAAAAAGAACCTTAAGTTATAAATTTCAAAAGCGTGACTTACCGCGATTGATTATTTTCCAGGTATGTCTGAGATTAAATTCACTTTCGTTATCCATTAATTTGTTAATAAGCAGAGGCACTCTCGCCAAAAAACGGTATTTCGGTCAATATCTCGGGAAGCTCGGTAACGACGCGTCCGTCAAGACGGGACATTAAAACATACGCTGCGCCCATTCTTGCCGTTATTACCACCCCCGCACCTAGGGGTCTAGGAAGGTGTGGGTAAAAAATCGCGGTAAATATTTCCTCGGGTTAACACGGGGTGGAAAGTTAGGGGAGAGCTCGTTACCGCGTTAAAAGATTCTCGGAGGTGGAGGCCGCGAACAAGGAGGCAGTTTTGCCTCCGCCGGCCCGAGAGGGATCGCAACGAGTAGGGGCTCGCGCCTAATTTAAATCGAGGGCGTCTCGGTAGATATCTCGTTAAGCTGTTTACCCGTTCCCTCCTCGGTGTGGAAACTTTCATGAACACGGTTTGCCCCACGCGTTTCCAGCATCCGGCCCGCCTGGAGCAACCTGCATCCGTTTATTAACAGCAAGCCAGATAATTCGGACGGGAGACGAGGGACACTCAAGATAGAAGACCCGCAACAATGCAAGTCGAGTTGTATCACAGTTGGCGGAGTGCATCTTTATTGGACCCTTGGAAGCAACGAAGAGCCCAGTTGGCGTGGATGGGTCCTAGGAATGCACTTTTTACGCACCCACTAGGAGAGGTGGTCCCTGATGAGGCCCATGCCCTTAGTCAGGTGCTGATGTCTTGCCTACGCCTTCCGGTATAATGGACGATGCATTCGGTCGAATGTTTCCTCCATATTGTTCCTGGCTTGCAGGAGCTGCAAGGAGAGTGCTGGAGGTAGCAAAGTGGAAGACTTTTGTTGCTCGCCAGTCGAAAGGACCAGCAGACTCGTGATGGGCACTTGGGAAGGTTTGCGAGGGGTGTAACGTAAGAAGGCGTAGTTGAGGAACTCTCCAGGACCAGCTCTTATTATACAGCTCTCACCGGAGTGGCTGTTCCGACGTGGTGGATGGGACAGCGAATGTGGACCCATGGACAACCCCATGGACGATGGAGTACCGTCAAATTCATGTTGTGCCAGGTCATGGCTCTGGGAGTGCCTCCACGTGTACCGTTGGTTAAACCTCAATTCTGGAGGGAATTTTTCTGCAAGCCATTTTTTTTATCAACAATGGTTGAGCATATATAACCTCTAGGAATTCCAAAACCGAATTTATGGGAACTTGCGAGACATCCTAAAGTTGGCGGTTGGTTTTCCATGCTCCACCAGAGATGAGCTATCTGGCGAAGTTTCTCAATTAGTGGCAGGGCATTTCGGTCTCTTCGTGGAAATAATACGGGAAGTCACATTGGAGCAAAATGAATAATTTAGCGGATTACCCCACGTCTGCATGCCAATGATCTAATGATCTCGTCGATGCCTCGTATCGATAACGTCATCGATGACAAGTACCGCAACGTTCTATCTCGCGAACAGGACCGTTGATAAAGTAGAGTCTGGGGACGTACGTTTGTCCCAAACAGTTTGCCCAGAATCGCGTAATTAGGAGTATTGATTATCGTTAATCGACCGATAATCTCGTTGACTGCCCTGCGGACGGCAAACGTACAACGTGTAAAGTGTCCCCTCCGATTATCGGCGACAGGGACGTTACGACCTAGCTTGTGAATTTTTTAACACGAAGCATGTCAACGAAGGGAATTAAATTAATACAAAGTAAGCTGCAATGATAAGTGCAAGTGATTTTTCTTTAAGGAGGTAAAGCATACTCCACGCTTCGCACCCCGCTTCGCAATTCGCTCTTGGACATGGCGTTGACCATATAATTGCTTAACTTTTCCCGTCATCGCCCGTTTTCTTTTACGAATACGTCGTACGTGGATTCCAATAGACACCCCGGAAAAGTTAGGAAAACTTCGGGGAAGTTCGCAGCGGCACTTCTGGGCCTCTAAACAAGTCGGTACGTTCAAGTTGCGAGTGCCGTTTTGCGCTTGCTGGAACACTTAGGGCCTCTTGTGTGTCGGTGCCGTAAAGTTTCGGCCCTCCGGCCTCGGCTCCGTGACTCTCTATGTTTTATTATCAACGCCCTCGAGTTTTAGAGCTCTCTCGCGGAGATTCCGGCGGCCAGCCGCTGATAGCGCGGTTCCGTTAACGGACTCGCGAGGTTCCCTGCAATTTTATGTGCGACAAGATTAAAAAGGACCCCCGAAAAGGGGGGATATTTGCACTCCCAGGGCCACCGGTAACCTGGAAGGAGTACTAGTCGAGTACACTTCAGTGAATAATTACGATTTCTACCGCACCATACCTAACAGGTGCACAAAGTAGGGGCAAAAAGTTCAAGTGCAACGCGGAAGGATGCAGTCATCCAATGATGTATAGACGTGGAAGTTAAGTCCTGGATCTTGTGATCCATCGACAAGCTAGAGAGTATTTCCCGTTTTATGGATAAATAGATTCGGAGCGATTAGGTCAGTGGAGATAAAAATTTGGGAGAAAAAAAATGCCAAAGTGTTGGAATTTTCTGCAGGTGAGAGACTCTTGGTGCGAAGGTGCGAGGGAAAAATTCCCGGGGCGTTAATAGGGGGTTCGTGGACAAAAAGTTCTCGAGAAGGAGACTAATTCCGGCTGACGGTCCGACAACAAATGTCATTACCGAACTTGGCCAAAGAGGTCGTCGGAAATGCCGAAAGTATTGCCAGGGAGAGCGGAGAAAATTTCGCAGGCGGCGGACTTTCCTCTTTCGATCGACAAGACCGATTCCTTGGACTCGCAGTCCCGACAGTGGCTCAAGAAACTGGAACAAAATGCGATATACGTCCCACGTGTCTCCCGAAAATCCTCTTCTTTCTCATCCTCCGAGAGGGGCACGTAGTTTATTGCGAATGCGAGGTAAAACATACGAACCGGGTCAGATATTGATCGCCTCGAATTAAATCCCGCGACATCTAGAAAAATAATTCCATGGCATTAACAAAATTCGCCATTTTCTTCGGCGAGAAACATAAATACTTACCGAATAATATCCGAGTATGCGTAAGATTTAACATTTCAACGGAGTTTCTAAAAATGACGATGACATATATCAGATGTGTATTCACTGTCGGGCATTCGAATGACGATAGGGAATTATTATCGCAAGGATTGATATCACCTGTACGGGATAATACATCGGTTTCTGGGTGCTCGTTTTAAATAACCGATGAGAATTATCCGACTACCTCTCCCTTCGACTTTAACACCCTTTCTAGAAGCATTAACGCGCACCTTATAACAGGTACGTTCGAGTAATCCAGTTGGCTGTAAATTCTTTAGAGCAGAGCGACAGCAAACGTCATTACCGAGCAGTCCAGAAACGTAGGTCAGAGTGGTACACGTGGAGGTGACAAAAGTTTCTCAGTGGCCGACATTTTCGCGGGTGGACGGCGAGGACGACTTCATCAGGTCCTGGTCCGAGTCCGGGAGCAAAGGAAAGAAAATCCTCTACGCCCCGCACGTACCTTAAAATCTCTCCTCCTCTGTCTTGGGGGAAACGGCCTTAGAGCCTGTAGTTTATTGCGGAAGTAAGGACCGAGCTCGTCGCCGATCGGCCGGAAATAAATGGCGGCCCCTCTCGGGATAGGGCTCCGGAAAGAGCTCCGGGAGTGGCTCGAGCTTGCGAACTATGAGAAATTCGAGAATCCCGTCGGGAAGCACGACCCTGGACCAGGTGACACGTTTCTCGACCCTCGCGACCCCCCCTCGAATCTCGTTAATTACCGAACAAGATTGACTATCAACCTCGAGCGTCACTCCGTTCCTTCCTTTCCCAAAAGATGCCTGCAGGAAAATTCGATTGGACGGTACCGTTGATTCCAATTGCGGTAATTGGCTCGCCCGAGTATTCAGAATTTACTTCATTTTTCTTTACTTCATTTTTAAAGATGGAGTTGGATACGAGCAGGAGCACCATGCTCCCTGGATTCCCTTCGTAGGTACTCCTCATTGCGGAGGATTTATGTGTCGTACTCGTTAGGTAACTCGTTTCTCTAAAAGTTCGTCGCCGGAGCTGCTGATTAAGCGTCGCCTCTTCCAGGGTGTTCAACGAAATACCGTTAAGAAAAAATCGCACGGGATCGTTGGGAAAAGGACACCGGCCGCCTTTCGATATTTTATCCAAGGTCTGTTTTCTCACCCCGTCTGGTAGTTGGAAAGCTTTTAACGGCCGACAGATTGCCGCACGAGGGGCGAATTCGGGGGTGCTTTTAATTCCTCCCCACGTGCTATTCACACCTGGAAAATCGTGGAATTAAGCGCTTAACTCGTCCTGTGACAGCCAAAATTTTATCTCGTTCGTTCCCTCTCTCCAGTCTCCTATAATTACCGTCTCTCTTCCTCCACTTTGCGCCCCGTGGACCGGCAGGTTTTCAAATGAAACTCGCGTTATATAAATCCGGCACTTGGACGCTTTAAGAGCCAGGAAGTGAGCCTCGGAGGACATCGTCCTGCGAGACAGAAAAGAAACCTCTGGGCGGAAGTCTTTGATCGTTCGACTAAACGTTTCCCACTAAAGACCGCTTCTTAATGAGGGGTTGATAGCGGAGCGATACCTTTGTCCTGAGTTTAATCTGGTTTTCATTAATATCTGCCCTCCATAGGGTCGCGATTTACCTGCGCAGAAATGGCCGAAAATATTAAGAGAGTCGATACCAATGGTCCGTGATATCAATTTCCGATATGGTTTTTTTCGGGGCCGCCTGATTACATATGGCGTTAAAATTTGCATTCGGGCCTCGATCGTCAACCTTTATGGGGAGTCAAGTTGACGCTTACAGGCTTTATTCTCGCGTCGCACCTTCCCGGTGGGCGTCGACGTTGGAAAGCTTTTAACCATAACGACAGGTCGTCGAAGGAGCGATGGCCTCCTCTTTTCCCTCCTTTTGCGAGGAAGCTTTTTTCGCGCTCGTGGAAGCCAATTCGAGCACTTCATTCTGCCAACCACTGCCAAATAACTTTCCCCCCGCTCTCGTGTGCTCTTTACGACACCCTAATCGTAGCTCTCCCTTGACTAGATGCCCTTGTCAACCACTTACAAGACTACCGCTTTTTCCGAAGAGCTCGAAAAAGAGCAAAAAAGAGTCGTCCTGGTTATTCCTCCCCACTTTTACCTCGGTTACACCGACGATAATTGCTCTCAAGGAAATCCTATCGAGTCGTTAAGAATTTTTTATCCAATTTAGGCGCAGCTTTATCGAGGAGAGAAAATCGCGGAGTAACCTAGTTTCAGATCCTGATGGTAAAAGTGACTATTAATATATTTATACGTATTCCTAGTGGCGATTTATCCCGTTTGAAGTCATATTTTACGTGATCTGGGAGTCACGCCTATGTCGAACGTTTTCCATGGGAAAGAGACGCGGGTGGTTTCTGCAGGACGTAACAGATGGGTGAGTTTTATGAAGGTCGCTCGCCTACATATTCAGCTGTACGTGGTTGTCCTTTTTGGATAGCCTGCGTTCATCTATACCCTGTGGCCAGCTGGCTGGAATAACTTTTAGAGGACGTATTTTTTATTCCTATGAAATTGTCGTATTTGAGAGAAAATCCTAATTTTTTGTAAATTAAATTTTTAAATTTAATTATTTAAAATTTTAATTTAAATATATATATTTTTTTAAATACTTTAATGTGCTTTTGTGCATTTACCGGTGCAGTTTGAACAGTTTGGATCTGGGAATAATTATTTTGCCCGACCAGGGTACGAATCTACCACTCGGGCTGACCTGCTACAGTTTCGTATCACTTCCCTCTGTTCATCACGCGAGCAATGAAGAGAACGCGTGGAACGCGAAGTAGTACAAGTCAACCTGGAGAGCTCCAAAATTGAACATTCACTCCTAGAATAGGAATTTCGAAACAATTCACATATAGATCTAAAGTTATTAATCTCCCAGCGGTAACTCGAGCCATTCTCGCCATTGGGCCAAGAGGAGCTCTTTCTCGAGACGTGCAAAGGCACATTCCCCCTATGATTTACTCCCCGAATGTTCACGTACCGGGCAGCAAAGACTATAAACGTAATTCACTGGATTATTTCATCTGTAAATAATTCCTGGAGCGTTCAACCTTCTCCGGGAGCACTTTCCTTGATTTAGTTGGGGTCTTACCGAAACTCGGTAGGTGAAAGAAATTCCCTAAACCGTATGTTCACCTCGAATACAAGAATGAAATATAGCCGGTTAACATCTTAAATATAAAAAAACCTAAAATTCTTTAATTACTCCCAGGGGTAAATTAATTTTTTTCTACCGTTTAACTGTCTCAATTTTTAAATTAACATTTATTTCGTCGTTGTGAACGGATTTAAGCCCCTCGATCGAGGTCGTTTGCGTGTGTCCGCGCAAATGAATTTGGCAGGAAACTCTATTGAGTTTGACGATTGATTTGATTTTCCGTTTCGTTACTTTGCCGACACTCGAGTCGTTTAACCGGCCGGTTAACCCTACGCCACTTTCGCATACGTAATGCAATAATGTCATTAAGCGACGAGGCGAAGCCGTGTCATTTTATTTTACGGGCCGGTGTTTGTATTTAATAGCGGCGATTAAATCCAGCCTCCCATTACTCCCGGCAAAATGCCTTTGCCGGATGCGTAGCGTTCATCCGATGGGCTGCTCGTTTCCGGTCATTCGAATTACCGCACAGAACTTTTTCATGTCCTGGATTCGCTGATGCCCCACCGTCCTTTTAATGCTCTCCCTCGATAAAAGCTACGAGTACTTCATTATCGACCCCTGCCGTGTCAATGGATCATTATCGTTATCATAAAGATGTTAACATCCTTCCGTGATATCGATATGTACGAAATGTACAACCGATACCTTCGAACGAACCGGGCATTTCATGAAAGTTCAGGGGATAAAGTCAATTCCTAGTGTCAGGAATTACGGCAATTATTTTATTAAAGGCTTTCGTAATTTTCGATAATCTGGATTAATTATTAAAATGTTTAGGGCACGTTATATGGGGACTAACGAAATTCGGTTGTTTGTACCAGTTGTCAAAATGGTTAACTTTGCAAGGAAGTCGAGTTTACGATTACGGACTGCCATTCTATGAACTCGTTCTACGAGTCGTTCACTTTTCACGGCCGAAACCCGCAGAGCTGCCATTTTAGGTTATGCTGCGTGAAATCGATTTACTACGTGTATTCAATTTGGCCGAGCCATAGTGAGTCGCGGATACTTAAAATTGGAACAGCAAGTACATTCGTCGATACAGGGAATAAACGTGAAATTCTTCCGGGTACCTCGATCGAACGATATCCACGTCGATATCGATTTGACCATTTCGGCCGGCAAAGAAGTCAGCTCGTAGTTTATTAAAGCACGAGGGAACGCGTGAACGGATCGTTAACGTTATCCCGAAGGCATTAATATTCTGCCGGGATCCTAGTGAAATTAATTCAGCCAATACTATTCTACGTGAGTTGAGAGGGAATCATTCGGAATGTGATAGCGAGGGGTGGCGTGAATTTATTTCACTTAGCACGCTCAAGCTATTTCTCTAGTCCATTCATTTTTCTATGTAGGGCGGGGCATTTAACGAGGCTCATCTTCAAAAAGGTATTTGCTTAGAAATGAATTAAGCTGATGAAAAGTCTGCTGATAATCATTTCGGAGTATTTACGAGTTATCTGGGGGAAGAGGGCAGAAAATGCTGAGAATCATGGCTGGCCGAGACTGGCCATGGCTAGCTGCGGCAAACGAGAAATTTCTCGCAGACTTTGTTCCAGCCATTTTCTGCGAAAACGGGAGCTTGCATACAAGGTTCGAAGCTCCGCCCAAATTCCAGAACGCTTTCGGCAAAGCCGAAAGAGGCCGGACTGCCACCTATGTCGGGGTGTCCTATGACAGCAGCTATTTTCCCGAAAATGGGGGAAAAACGAAGACCGCGTCAGCCAAGATTGTGGGGGAATTTCGGAGCCACGTGTTCATTTCAAGGATAAAATGATTAAACCTCGGGGAAAAGAATTTTTTTTACAAAATAGAATTCCTTCCAATTTATAAAGGTACCTGTACTAATTGTAAGCAAAACTAATCATTGAACCAAAGAAATATTTCTTTGAATAGTACCAGAAAAATTTCAAGAAATACGTCTTCGATTCAATGAAATTCTTTTCTCAGGGTACAGAATGTATTATCATTTCATTTTTACGTGTCCCTCCTCTTTCTTCTCAAAATGAGTATTTCTAGTCGTGGAAGAAATTAATATTTATCGAATGGAAATTTTAGCTTGAAAAATGTGGGAATCGTTCAGGTGGTTCATTTTAAGTACTCCTTTGTACCGACCTCGGCCAGGAGCGATTGCAGTCCTCGATGTTAATTCTCATCAATCGATCGGTTAATGTGGGCTATTAGGTAGATCAACAATCCGTTTGCTTGGCCAGACTGAAGCCTAAATGCAACGTACAACATTGCATTCGCAAATGCATTCCGTGGTTTAGAGTTGGTACAATTTTCGTCCTTGCAGGAAATCCACTTCCATTAAGAGAGTTTACCTACCGCTCTTGCGAGTCAGTAATGACTACGAGATCACAACACGTGGAAGTGGAAAGCGAACAAACGTTTGCCGGGACTCCCTTAGCGCAAATACAATTTATTCAAAGAGGAACAACCAATTTGACATTGTTTGCCCAACGCGGAGGCAAATAGGAGTCAGAAGGGTGATTCTGCTCCCCTGTTTGTCCTCTTACCCTTCCCCTTAATGATTTACGAAGTCATTAAAAATCCTCACTGTACAATTTTTATCGCCCGACTTCTCTACGCGTTAAATATTAAAAATTCTGGCTTTCAAGATGAAAGAGGACCTCGGTTTAAAAATCCAAAGTAAGCCCTGCTGGCCAGCGATATAAGCCGTCGAAAGGGCGGATCGAGAAAAAAAAAAGAAGAAAAGAACATCCTCGGCGATTCCGTCAACGCGAGGAGAGTTACCGGAAATGGAACGACTACTCTCTGCTCGACAAGACAAAACGAGGAGGTCGAAACGACGGAAAGGGTAGCCGTAAAGACGGCGAAGTGAACTCCGCTAAAAAAACTTTGATCCCGCGAGGGAGCTCAAGGCTTTCGGAAGATGGCACTCGCTTCCTGCCCGCGCTTTGATCAAATCTTCGGTCAAGAAGAACAAGAGCTCGAATCTCGTCCATTAACCAGGTTTTGGTATTTCGCATTCTCCTAGCCAATTAATGGGGGCCTTTTCGCGAAGGAATCGCGTAATCGAAGCTGCCAGGGGCATGCCGGCGAAATTGACGACGCCGCAGACCGCCGAGCGCAAGAGAGAAATCCCGCAAGGTGGCTCTCTCTTTTCGGGATATTGACAATTTGATTTACGCCCTCGCGAGAGGAGGGCCGAGCGATAAATCAGCCCCTGGAGAAAATTGTTTGCGACATCGCGAGTCGACCGGTATATTGAAATCTGACTGCCATTACGGCGGAAGTGTCGCGCCCTCGGTCGACGTGGCCATTCCTGCTCGTTAACGTACTCCATGCCACGTTAAATTCAACCGCATTCAGGGGGAATTCAGAAAACGAGTTTTCTTTCCATTATTCTCCGCTATCTTCCGCCGTTTGTTATTTTGAGACCCCTTCAGACGGGACGTCTCGCTCGGACTCGGTACTCGAGTTCCTCGTTTTATTGGCAACGGCTTGACAAGCCGCGGATAAAGGTTGCTCTGCCCTCCACCGTGGGATGCAGTCGGTGTCGCGTAGTATGCAAACATTAGCGACATCGGACACCTCCGGCTCGTGAAAAGAATGTCACGTCCCTTTGCCGTCCCGTCGTATTTCATTTCCAACCTGACCATTCGTCTGCCAACTTACGTGGCGCTCTCGACGGTCCAACGGCCTGTCTGACTAAATTTCACTTTTCTCCTCGGCCCTTTCCCACGTCCTCCACCAGCTCGGCAGAGAAATTCAATGATCCCCCACAATGGCTAAAGGCTATTATTTCCCGATATCCAGGAGTTTCGGCAGCAGGGAAAGCCATCCCTCTTGGATGCGACTTCCTGTCTCCTCCACATTTTTTTTTTCTTTGAGGTTATAATTTTATCCACGCTGGATGAATTGCAGCGAAATTAAGGAAATCATTTACAGCGATCGAAAGGAACGGAGGGTTTGTCGCGAAAGTATTGTATGGTATAAAGTAATCGAACTGCCACGTGACTGTGGGACACGAGGGTCCATTTTGCTCCGAGATGTTCTTGGAGCTCGTTACTTCTATCCAGGTGGATGCTCGAGTGCCCTGTGTACCTCGTCCTTCCAGAAAATCTCTCGATTCCCGCGTGACAATTCGAGGACAAAGGCTTCCGCGAGGGAGTGAAACGAACAAAACTGCGAAAGGATCGAATCGAGTTGGCGAGGTGAATGCCGGTGGCCAGAGAAATTTCCACACTTTCGCAGCTTCGGTGACGTGTACAAATGGCACGCCGCAAATCTCAGTCAGGTTAGGTACTTCGTCACGTTGCGAGCCGGCAACTTGAAGGTTTTCCGGAAAAGTTCGCGACGTAAAGGTCGGAAATCGAAGTATAACAACGGCTCCGTTGCTCCGTTACAGGTTTATATTTTCGCCAGAGGGTAACTTTTTCCCATTAAGTGGAGGAGAAAATTTTATTTTCATCAGATCGGACCCAGGTGTCACCATTAATCTAAGAGCGAAAACCGTGTCCAGCCGAGCAATAACCCGGCTGAAAACAGACAACAAAATGGCCTCTGCTCAACAAACTGCCTCTCTCAGCGTTTCCAGAACTCGCGGAAGGAAATTCCTTTACGAGCATCGTTTGGATAGCTTCGCGTGTCGATGGCTTCGCGGTTTCCCGAAGGAGTCTGTTGGCAGGGACAAATGAGAAACTCCTCGGCGAAATTACTCGAGGTTTTTGCCGAACGGTGCGCGGTCTCTTTTTCACCCGAAACCCGTCGAGCGGTTTCGAGCCGATTTCTGAAGGCGCTTCTTGAAAAATCCTGCAAAACCGAATTTTGCAGGTGCTAATCCTTTTTCCCTGGTTTCCTGGCCCAGCGAAGTCCATCGAAGTTAATCGAGTCGGCCCTCTATTTACGGGGACCATTTTTAGGAACGGTCCCATTCCCGTGGAAACGCCGAATTTCCCTGAGAAATTTATGGCGAATCGTTAATGCGTCGCCGATAAATTCCGCAGCCCTATGGTGGCCGGACTTTATTAGGTTAGTTCGCAAGGAAAGGGCTGATAAGGGAACTCTCCTGTATTTTGGCACTTAACAGGTTATCTGGGAGTTCGGTCTCCGGAAACACGCGGAACCAGGACTGCGCGTTATCCGCAGCGGCAAGTCCGCGTACATTTCGTCGTGCGAGCTCGTAAAGATCGTCCGCGTTATCATTGCGGGATGATGCACTACGAATGTTGACTATCGATGGAAATGTGCCATAAATGAAGGGTAACGATCTAAACTCCGGAGGAACAGCCGGAAGAGAAGAAAACGATTCCCCGGAAGCGATTCTACCCGACTCGCGTTTTGGAAAGTTCAGCGCATCTCTCAGAATATTTATAACAATGATACGTGAGGAAATAAAAATTGTTCAATGCGTTGCGACGACCAGAATTATTTAACGATTTCGATTTCTTTTTTAATGAATTGGTATTGATGTTTAGACTTCGAGGTGGAGGTGAAATGTTAATAAACGAGGATTAAAATGGGAATAAAAAGTATACACAAGTATGTGCGAATGGCTAGGAGTAAATCTGCATAAAGAGGGCATTCAAAACGCACGAGAAACGCACGAGTATATGCATAAGTCATAAAACTCTGTACCAGTTTGTATAATGCCTCTCTCAACGTTATGCCACGAATGCGGAACGTTAAAGCAGTATTTTGTAATCAGAAGAGAAAACGTTAGTATCCGCAAATGAAATAATCGCCGTAAAGCTCTTAAAACTGAATAATTATTAAAATTCTCCGCCTCGGGCAGAAGATAAGCGAAGTGTCTGCAAACCACGTGTACGGATGCCGTCGTATAATTTTTTTATAACTCTGGAATCATCTTTAAAAATGTCTCAAGCCCTTCGTCCGTAAACGTGGAATATTCGTGAGAATAATAGGGAGTATTCTGTACTCATTTTTGAAAAATGACTGTTACTTATAAATTGTAAATATTCTAAGGTCATTTCCCCAGCCCTCCGAGAATCGAAATTTCGCAACTTCCTGACGCAAAAGTCACGGCGGATCCGCGCAAGGAGATGAAACTGACGAAGAACCGAGCACATTTGCAAATAGGGTCCTAGAAAGTTTCGCCCTGGAAGGCGGGACGGTTCCCCCGGACTTTGCTGTCGTGAAAAAAAAAAGAAAAAGGGGCAACAAGAAAAGAAGAACAAATTATACGACGGCACGGTTACGGGGAAACTTTGTGCTTCGGGGAAACTTCCTTCGCGTGCGCTATTCCTTCGCGAATCGGCCATTTTGGAGCCACGCGTTCGCGATGATACCGTCGAAGGAAGCTTTCGGTGAAGGAAATGACAAGTACTTTCAAACGATGCTCCCCAGCAGTCTTACAAATGACTCTTAACGAAGAAATGAAGAACGGCAGAGAAGACCACCGTGGAATACTTTTTAGAAAAATGTTTTCATAAGAAACTCCCTGAGGCGGCGCGTAAATTCGCGTTTAGCCGTAACAATCCACATGTTTTAATTTTTCAGTTTTTTTTTACCGCATTACGCCGCGGTCGAAGCGGACGCAACAAGCATTATTAAATGGGGAACTAAAAATCTCATAAAAACGGTTTTACGAGGAACTCTGCATACTGCGATGTTGGTCTCTCTTGGCCATCCACCCTTCGCGAAGGTCCGGGGAGGAAATCGCCGGTGTTAAAAGAATTGGGGCGCGAAGACTGCGCTTGCTCGGACCGAAATCCGCCCAAGCCGCCGCCAAGGGTAATCTACTTACTCGAGGTGGTCCTGAGTCGGAAATCGGAACCAAAAAGGGACCGTCCCGATTTCCGCAGGCGCCAGCCGGGATTTGCCGTCCGACACGACCCGGAAATACCTCCACAAAAAGGGAGTCTGCACCCCTTTCGCCCCTTTCGTGTCGAACAGCCAACCCGAAAGGGGTAGAACCAGAAGCTATAGGTCCCAAAACATTTGAACCGATTTTTCCTCTTAAACGAGAAATTTGGTCGAGCACCCGATCATCCTCGCATGAAAGGAAAGGACAATGATTTCATTTCTCCCCGGGGAAATAGAGAGAAAAAAAAAAGTCAGGGATAATACTAATTCTTCCCGAATATTACATTACTTTCCATAACCCTCTATAATGGTATTTCGTTATCAGTGTTCAATTTTTTGATAGGGTTTCCTCCTATCCTCGCTAAACCGCCATGAAAGGCAGGAGGCTCTCGGAGGCGCCCCTTTCAAAGAGTTAATTATCGTTAACAATATACCGGGGGAAGACGCGCAAAAAACTGTCGCTTAATCTTGAATTTATTAGCGAGCCTCGCGAGGTGCCCATATAAAAAGCGTAGTTTAAAAAGACCCCCAGCGAAGGCAAGGCTCCGATAACGAGAAATCCCGGCGCTTTCGTGTGCGAGGACTCTATTCCGCGGACGAGAGAAAAATATCCTGCCGTCGAATGCGGCCGTGATTTTCCCTATTATCGGATTTCATCCGGCCCCGGTGCGCATACCTTTCGTTTGAAAATTATTTATTTGCCGAATTTTCTTACCGAATTCTTCGGACGACCTGGATTTCGACTCCTGAGTCCTTTTATAAACTGGATGAACCGAATCGTTGGATACTTCATGTAATTATGGAGGTCCTAAGGATGAACGCGGTGAGTGAAATTTCATTTTTTATAACAAAATGTCTTTATTTATCCCGGACTAAAATCATATCGTCGATATCCGACCCGCCCTGTTCGCATTATCTCTCACGGGCGGAAACGTCATTGCCAGGGTCGATCATATCGCGTGTTGGAAGGTTTAGATGAGGTGCGTTGGTCCGATAATATTTTCTGGAATTATGTCAATTTTTCAAAAGAATTCCTTCATCCGTATCCGGTTCTTTTCGCTCTGAGTAAGCGTTTCGTGTTACTCGAATGGGAACAGACAAGTCCGTCGGCACGTCGATCCAATTATGGGAGGATTTCTACAATTTTCCAGATACCGGTTCACCCCGTCAGAAATTGAAGATTACAGGAGAGATAATTGCAAGGTGGAGGCGCGAGATGAAGGTAGACGTTGAGGAAGGTCAGGCTCTCGAGAAATCCTCCTCACCTACTTCCGACTATTTCTTCGAGTTCAATGTTGACACTGAAATAACAGTTCGAGGTGGAAATAAAGTATGACTCGCGGATTACCGTCTCGAAAAGAAAAAGAAACGGTGATAATGTATTCACGCAGTTAGAGTGTTGAAACTTCCGCCCGAAGAAGTTTAATACCGACAGAGATCGGAGGATAAAATAAAGAATAAAAATAGAGAAACGGATTTATTCTCCTGACAAAAAAAATGGACGGAAATAAATTGATAGTCTAAACACATAAATCAAGGGACGAAAACACTCCGATTGTAATTTCCCTTCGCCGATTTATTATCCACGACGTTTTGACATCGCCAGCTCTAGCCATTTCAATAATTCACCGATGAAAGCATTTTTTGGACGAACCCACTTATCAAAAAGTATAAAAATGTAGGCAATTTAATTTTCCTGGCCTCTATTTATTACTCAAATGTATCACAAATCGACGTAAATGCGTTAATTAAATTCTTAATCGGGGAGGGCAAAATGAATACAATCGATTCTGGAGAACATTTCAGGAGCGGCGCAACAATGGACGGCGAAGTGAGGTTTAATCGGCGCTGAATCGTCGCTTCTGAATTCCTCATTTTGAACAAGCGAATGTATAGGTATACACACGTGTACGAGAGAGAAAGAGAGGGGTGCTAAAACGAGAGCGAAAAGGCTGGCATTCGTCTAAAGGTAATTTCAGATACGGTTGGTCGTCAGAAGCGACATCCTCTGATTACGTAGCGCCTGCGGCGACATTTCGGGTTAGTTGGGAGGCTGAAAAAGAAAGGCAACACGGGCCTTTCAAACGACGAGGAAGTGGGGCGAGGGTGTACTCGTGGTTTTGCGGGATTACGGGTAACATTAAAACATGCTCGATCGTACTGCATGCCCGTAATATCCGAGGAACTCTTTCACGTCGCGCCGCGCGCCAAATACATCCACGGAAGAGAGTTTAGGGGTGTCGCTTTTCCAGCGATTATGAAAAACTGAGTATAAACGCGGACACGTATAAAATACCAATCGGCGAGGGGGGTCGAGGAATCGGAAAATTCGGAAAGGGGAAAAACTACCATTTTGGGGGGGGGGAAACGAATTGCTCGAATTGTTCGCCGCGAGATATGACCGAAACCACGCACGGGTGGTTCCATTTTTCAGAAGGACACTTGCATGATGTAGAGTCCATTTTTCGAAACCAACTGCCCGGCATTTGGAATTTCGGATATTTGTTCCGAAAGCCCGGGGAATAACTGGGAAATAATGTCGCGAGACTGCCCACCGATTTTGGGAATTCTGTCGTCGGTGGTTTTCGAGAGCGACGGTGCGCCCTTAATTCCTGAATATTCGAATTTTGCCCCTCGTCCACCCAAGGGTGTACGGTGGGAGATGTACCCGCTGCAAAATTTAATTCGGTTACGATAATGTCAATTGGATAAATGTAAACGAAGAGACACGATATCCGATAATTCCAGCTCGCATGTCGCCCCGAGTTCGAAGAGTAGGTTCGTTTTCACCTCCATCGATTTCCCGCATTGCGAAGGTATCCTCTTTTACCTCCCCCCGGAAAAGTTCGAGAGATAGTAGAGCCATCTATTTTATCATCGCTTGGAAACGCCCTTTTTGCTTAAACACTCCTAAAGCGTACTTCGCTGATTCATCGCTGCAGCGGCAAGATAGTTAATATCCGAAACATTTCTTTGCTCCACCCTCGTCTCATAAAAGTTCTCTTTTCCATCTCGCGAGAATTCCGCGGATCCCTGCTCGAAGAATTTCCCTGCTGTACCCCGACGACCCAGAATATTTAATTTCACGTGTAATCACCCCCAGCAGTGGGTTTAAAAATGGCCATATACAGTGGAGAAATTTAAACTAGTTACCCCTGCGCGGTGCCTCCCTTCGACGTTAATTTTTCACGTCATAGTGACTGACGTTTACACGGACGCGTACTTTAAGCTGAGCCCTGATTAGCGCTATCTCGGTGGTAATTAATGTGGGAATATACACTCGGGCATTCTACGGCACATCACCCCGTTCGGCGTGTACATTCGGTACACCAAGTGATGTCACCAGCAGCGGTGCCGTTTGCAAAGCCCCCCGTTTATTCGCACCATACGTTAAGACCACGTGGACAGAGCCGTACGTGTGGACAGAACCATCCGAACCATAAATCGGAGAATTGCAATTATGATATCGAGTCCACCAGGAAATGGTCCCCGTGTGCCTAGACTTAATTAAATCGACTAGTCGATCCAGGTGACAAACGAGGGCGCGTCTTGGCACGCGACGTGGTACCAGCCCCGTTTACACGTGACCGATCGCGAGTAATCTTCTTACTCTTCCTTTATTAGCGTCGGCCATATCCTGGTTTACGGTCCGCATTAACGGATTAACCCACCCGACATATTTCGGGGACCGAATGAAGCCGGAAGCCGCTCTCAGAGTTCCGAAAGTGCGCGCGCACGCGGCCAATTTAGGTCGCGCAATTAGTGATTAGGATTACTCCGAATTAATTGCATACATATACGCCGGAGCCGCAACGGCACTCGCAATAACGATACCGTAATACCGGTTAGCATGTGTCCGCCGATAGGTACATATCGATGGGAACCAATCGAAGATGGTCCCTCGACCGGTCCATTATTGGTCTCGCCGGTAATTCAGTTTCCACGGTGCACTTCACTTACGTACTCGCCGTTGCTGCACCGCGATACCAATTATCTCCTAATTACGTCTGCCAAGATCGGCACTCTGACCGGCCTCGACGTTTCGGGACTTGGAAAGGCCATCTTTCTTTTGTTGTCCTTCGCCCTCGCTTTTGGTACTTCGCGAGATCACACGAGAAGGGTAGGTGGTTACTCTTAAAAATATTTCCTGCTTTATAAATCACTAAAAATATTGAATAATATTTTATTAACGCTAGATAAGGCTTTTAAACGTCCTCCGGGGAATAATACACGGGAAAGAATACATTTCACCTGTCAGGGACAACCGTGTCTTCACCTAATAATTACGACTGACAAGATGGACCCTGATTAACATCCGGACGTGACACACCGTGCTGGCTTCCTTGACACCGCAAGTTACAACTTCCGGCACCTGGAGAGGCAACCAGAAATGCGAATGTGCTATCTTATTATGCTTCGGAATATGAAACCGCGTGGAGACCTCGAGATTTTCTGGTTTTCAGAAAATGTTCATGTCGCCAGACGCGAGTGCGTTTGAAACCGGAGAAATGGCGGGTGCGAAGGTTGCTTTCTCGCTCGGTGAAATTCCCTGCTGCATTTTTAATAACTGCATGGCAATGGCACACGATCCTAATTTAAATTTCTGTTTTAACAATTAGATTAGTGTAATTGTTTCGGATGATTTTCGATATCTAGGATTTATAGCGGATATCAGTCGGGATTTCAGAGCCGACACCGCAAAGAGTACTCTGGACCTAGAAGAGACGCATCAACGTTGCAGAAATATTCCTTCTTCGTTTCAACCCGCGAATCTGAAAGTTGGAGATAAGTCTTGGGATTCATACGTTCCCTAGGGATGAAAAACTAGACCGTTGCATGTGTACCTCGGGTACAAGACGAATGCAAATTAGAAGCTCGCTTCTTGCCGCCGGGCAGACTCTAACTCCGTCACCAGGCTCTGTGAACTTAACGCGATTACAATTTCCCGATACGTAGTTGTGCACAAATTATACGGTAATCCAACTCCGGTAGCGGTGAGCCGATAAAAAGAAGTCCCGATGTACCTCGCCGGGTAAATGGCGGACGTTAAAACGACATGAATAATTATCCCGGGATTGCGTTGTGTAATTAGTGCACGGCGCCTAATTACACTCGCTAAGGAGCGAGCAACGGAGGGACATCGCGCTTTCGCGTTTGTTTCAACATTTGAGAGAGAGGAAGAAGGTCGTGAAATATATATTCATACCAAGAGAGTCGATAATTAGACAGCAAGTGCGCAAAAACTACCCCTTTCCCCGTGGAAACCATCACTTTGAAGGGAAATAAAAGTGATCCAAAATTAACCGAATTTAATTTCTCCATTTAATCCATTGATAAAAATCCATTTTCGCGTTGGCCATTTTTGCGGTGGAATTTCCTTAAAAATTTCAGATATCTTAGTCGTGGTCGAGCTTGTGTAAAAATCGAAGTTGATAACAAGGTGCCAGGAGTGGCGGTAATCGCGGGGAAACCGAGGAGAAACCCCGAGGTATCTCCATGAAAATTGGAAGCCCTGCGGTAACTCGGAGGTACTTTTTCCTCCGTAGAATACGCCAATCGTTCCCGCCTATCCAATTTCCGTTTCCCGATTACTCGTATCCTTTTCCTGGAGGAATGCGTTCTTGTAGCTAGGAGCAAGTCCGTGTACGGATCGTTTGGAAAGCCTTGACGCGTTTCACACGGAGGTGGAAATCTCCGGGGAAGGCGAGGAGCCGTAAGACGGAGTCGGTGAGAAAAGCGCCACGTGGGTGTAGTTCCGTGCAATGGTTAAAGCCCGACAAAGGGCAGGAACTAATAAAGCGAAAAAGGCCAGGGCTCATAAAAGAGAAAAGCTTGGTCCCCGTCGGTCGATGTAACTTGTAACGCTTGTCCTTGGCGGTAAGACCCGTTAAATATTCCAGCCAGGAGCTCCTCTCACCTGTTAAAGGGGCCAAAGGTAACCGCCTGTGCCATAATCTAAGTAAATGAGTACAAGAGCCGAAAGCTGCTAAGCTCTTAACCGCTTTGAGTTCCTCAACCGTTAAATGGACCCTCAGAGAAGATTCGCAAACGGGAACGCTGACTTCCCTTCGTGGCCACAAAGGGTTGATTACGGTAACGACGGATAACGAGTACACCGCGTACTCGGGTTTAATGGTTCTTACGCAATTTCGCGAGGGGTCTAAAAAATGATATACCGCGAAGGGGTGGAATGCGCGCATTCGCGAAAACCTGGTAGAAAAAATTACGGATAGAGGTAAGAATTTTGTTTATTAGGCTATATGTGCACGTACATAAATTGTGGGCATGTGGAGACCGGGGGTAAACGTGTCGTAGTAAATTATTAGGATTTCTTTTACCCCGGTTAGGAAGTTCCAGGGGAGTCATCAAAGAGAATTATCAAAGCTGGCAAATTATCCAGCTAATGGGCCGATAACAGGGCTTGGTCGAATTTGCAGAAGGAGGCGATATCTGCGCTCCACTTTGAAATTCGCCCATTAATCCCGGATTTTTGCTTCTCTCCACACCTGAGTATCTCCGGCGTATTACTCCCACGAGACTGACCTTATAATCCGAATCTAGTTGCGGTTAGTTATCGTATTAACTAGCCGGCATACACGAGGTCCGGCCAACCCGGGAATGCATTATTGGCGGATATTTTAATCCGCGGTGCATATTTCCCCGGGGATTACCTCCGCGGTGAAAAAGAAATAATCGGTTTACGCTGCCAAAGAAAATACTCCCTTTACTACCATTAATCCATTAATGCCAAATTTAAATCACGTGGGGCGGTTTGCATGAAATGAAGAAACACCCTCCCTGCCAAAATTCTAAATCCAAATTCAAGAAACACCCAAGTCGATTCTCCAAGGTTGAAAAAGTCCCATACAGACAATTGCGTACATCGGTTCTGGGGTTCTTAAAATGCAGGACCTCGGAAAATCCAAAAAATACCCCGGCAACACGGCGAGTATGGATGCTTAACCTCGGGGGTGGCTTAATCCATAGACTGACGCGATGCTGAGAGGGAAAGAGGGTGGAAAAGCGAGAGGGAGCGGGTACAAGAGCGCGAATGGCGTCGCACGTCTTCGAAATTGGGGCAGTGGTTGCTCCCTCGGAGTCGGGTGGCACCCCGTAAATACGCAAAGTTCCTCTCTCAAGCTGCGTTCGGTTGGGGTGTTTGCCCAGCCTCGGTTGGTTAACCCGCGAAGACGAAGTTAGGGAGGCTTTCACCGTCGAGCTTTGTTTCATACGTTGGCCTCACGCCAGTGGGCTGCGTGCTCTACCTGCAGCGATTCCGCGTGCGGTAATCCCGAGTCGAGCAACCGTCGAATCGAGCAATCGTTTGATTCGGTTACCCCTGAGTCGAGCAACCCCCTGACCGAGAGATTAAACGAGTCAAAGACTTTTTCCTAGAGGAACCTCCGAATTTTCGAATGGGGCAACTCTTCGGTTAAACTACCCCCGAGCAACCACACGAGTCGAAATAATTCCTGATCGAGCAACTTTCGAGCCGAGCAACCTCCTCCACGAACTATCCAGCAACCCCAGCGGCTCCGGAATCCCCGACCTCTTTCCGCGGCTCCAAGTCGCGCGCGACGACTCGGATAACTTTTAATTGGCTCTTCCAATTTGCTCGGGAGGGAAATCAAAGAATGCCGCCTTTGTTCCCCGCGATTAAATTCGGTCGGGACTAGTTTTGCTCGTCCCTCGAAAGAACAAGGAAAACGAAGGAACCCGACCAGCGCCGGAACCGCGCTAGACCTCAGGCGGTCTTGGAAAGGCTTTGCCCCTTTCCTATTTTCCTCATTCGAGTTAAACCGATGAAGTAGTCGGAATCCCCAAAGAGCATGGTGTGCCAAAGAAATTACAAATCGAGGGACGATCCGTAGAAGAATGACCAACTTCAGGAAATTAATCGGCATCGAGACGAGGCGCGCGTAATGAGTGCAAGACCGGAACCAAGGGGTAACGACGGGAATTTCCCAGGGAATCGGATGAAAGTTGAGTCGATCGATAGTCCCGATCAATGGCGGGATGTTCTTTGAGGTGGAAATTGCCAAGTTAAGAAATTCGGAAAATCTAATACCGATCGAGTCGACGTTTCGCAATGGTCGCATTTTCCGCGGGTCTGCCGAGACGTCTGCGAACTTGCGGGAACGACGGGGAAATCGGGGGATATATACGGGACGCGATTCCCTGAATACAGTTTTAGGGGACGATATGTCGACACGATGGCTGCGGTTATCGACTCTTTGAGATAAGTGTGCGCTCACTGCGACCGCAACGTTCGAGCTCCCGTAGATAAGTGCAGTCTACGTCGACCGCGACGAGTCAAGTTCCCGGCAAGTTCCAGCGGAACCGTGGGGAATATAATTTCCGTGGAAACGGTTAAAATATTTCCCAAGACGAGGAGTGCAATTCCCGTCCGTTATGCGACGCCATTGTGCACGTCCACGGGCACGGTTCCCTTTCGGACGCGAAATCGCGGAACTCTTCTTAATGGCCGACGCGAAGCGAAACGCTCGGCGGGAAATTTGAATAAAAGTGAACTGCAAGTACCTGCGCGTTTCCGCGCCGAAAATCCGGCTTCGAGGCATTTTTCTTTTTACGCGGTTGGAAATGTGCCGTGCAGCTAAAGAATGATCGCCATGCGAGATCGATTCGATTTCTTGAAGCTTGGCTGAAGAATGGATATCCGTATATTGAGAGAAAATATTAAACAAAGAAGCGGAACGCGGATTCTTAAAGAAATCTCAAGTTATTTTACCACAATGCGTGCGATGGGATTTTTTCCCCAAGTCTCTCCGCTGAAACATTTTCTCATTCAAGATAATCCTTCTTTCTTCTCTCTCGCTCTTCGTCTTTCCTCCGATCTACTTTCTCCCTCATCCGATTCAGAGTTCCCGGAAGATGACGGATGGAAGTCTCGATAACTCCCGGCGGACCGACCTCCGCCCCTCCTTCGCTATTTTCTCCGCTTCCTCTCTATCATCTTTTACTTCTTTCCGCACTTTTTCTCCCCCTCGGCCCTCTTTTGAGCCGCAATCCCGCCGAATGCCCTAGGTACGATCCTATCCATTAAGACTTTTCCGCGACGCCGCGAGCGAAATTTCAGGGCAAACTTTCGTCGCACCTGTTCCGAAGTGCAAACCGAGATTTCCCCGAGAAGATACAGCTTTCGGGAGAAAAGTCTGTTCGGGGCGACGATTTCGACACTCCATTCTTTGTCTTACCCCAGTCCACCGACAGTCGACGACTCCTTTCCGCAGGGATTTCGCTGGTGGACGACCCCTTCTTATAGACTTTCCAGACCGGAAAGGATTCCCTGGGGAAGATTAACATAAATTCGCCATAGCTATGTCGTGTCTTCCTCGAAAGACATCGTTGAGCCTCGGTAAAAAATGCGCAAACAGCCAGGGAGCGGTACACGAAAAACTCGTAATCGAGGTTCTATTTCGAAAATCGAAAAAATCCGCGCATTCATATGTTATGCACTTATGTGCATACATTTTCGCAGACATTGCCATAGCTGGTCAGGAGTTTCCAGATCTTCTAATATCGTTCTAAATACGCACTTAGTCGCCTCGGTACGGTGCAGTTTGGCCAGGACCAACGACTCGGGTTGGCTCGTAACGATGCGCGATAATAGCAGCAATAATAATAATGATACGCTGCAGTTGCACAATAGACGAGAAAATTTCTATAGCTGGGCAAACCGGATGCAATAACGCGGTTCGCAAGGACCGCGTCGGAGTGCAGGAAGTTGCGGAAGATGGTCTACATACCTAGTCTTCTGAGTTGCATCCATAAATTCCCTCCCACTTCGTCATTCCTTCCTCGGTTATCCGTAAAAACAACGAAATGGATTCCCGAAAGTCCTAATTAAAACCGAGAAACAAATGGAAAAAGCGATCCTCCGGTATTTTGGCCCTCGATGGAAATAATGCATAATTAAGTGCATCGCTCGATGGTCGAGGTAAAGCTCCGGGAAATAAAAGCGAAAAGTCCTTCCCGCTGCATTATGGGTCTCCATCGGGGAAGGAGGATGTGCGAGAGCCAGGGAAAAAACGTCCGAAGTTCCAAGGATTTTCCATAAGTATCTTAAGTGTCGAGGATGTCGACTGGAAAGATGGCGGCTCACCTGACTTCCTCGAGGGCGTTTTTTCCCCTCTTTTTCCGGTACCAGGGCCTTCTCGACCCTTCTCGCCTCCTCGCCGCAAGCCGAAGGACATTTCTCTTCCAATAAGTAAGCAAAGTTCCTTGGGCGCGCACCTTCTTAAAATGAAACTTATGAAATCTCGCGATCGCGCCAACTTGGGATTCGAGGACGGCGAACAGAAGTTTCTTCGCGAGTCACCGGCTCTTTGTTCGCCGAACTCGGCGCAACCCGGAAATTTCACCCCCACTTGCAACCCAGGAGGAGAGGTCCTGATTTCCGTTCTTTTTCGTTCTTCGAAATGGATATTACGAATATTAGAAAACTCGCGGGACGAGTTCGCTCCCTGATAGACAAAGTGATGCAAAATTTCCATCAAATTTGCCGCGTAAAAGATCATATCTGCAACCGCAAATTTTCCTCCAAATTTATTGCCTAACATGTGTACATACTTGCAGACATTTCATGCAGCGAATAATCTGTAAATTGTTTTTTTAAATCGATTTTCCTAATCATACGATCGTGAATTTCTGTCTAGGGCTGCCATGTTTCTTCTTGGAGGCCGACGATCAAGAATCGATGCCGATGTCTCGATACGACGTAATTACCCGTCCCGATTTGTAGAATATAAAGACCTGCACCTTATTCCCTGGAATTGCCTTCTTCCTCGGTAATCGTTTCGCGCAAAGCCTCGATTTCGCGGTTTACAACGGAGGGCGGGAGCAGGCCTCCCTTTCAAGATGGCGACCGAGGCTCAGACGCAAATACACGCATTTTGGCCTTAAGCTCCCCGCGCAGCTTTGCATCCCAAGAATGATTCCCTTGGAAATGAGTTCCTCGACGTTATGTTCCTCCTCCACCCCTTGCGGTTGCACCCTGCAGTCTGAAATTCTTAATCCGGCGGTGTATACCCCACAATCGGCATCCCTCGATTCCGGCAGTTAAAGAGTATACTGCCGCGTAAACTTTGATTGCCTCTCGCGGGCATTTTGATATCGTGACTGAAGTATTCCCCGGCTGTACAAGCGCCATCGCGTTTTACGTTCTTTCGTCCCATCTAGGCTAATGGTAATTACGTACCGAGGGAAGAAATGGGGGGATGTTGTGCACATTTTTATGCTTATGCCTGGATCCCCGTGGAGTGACCATTGCTTCAAGATTTTGCGAAAAGTTTCTCCAACTCCTCTTCGACTCTGACTAGGTACTGCAAAAGAGGGGAATCTTTTTTCTTATCGGTCCACTATCAGGAGTATATTTATTTCCAGCAAAGAAATTCATCTCCGCGTGGCGACACTTAACGAAATGGACACTTCGGAATTTTTTTTCGATGCTCCCCGTCGAACGTTTCAATTTGCTCGACGAGGGAAGAAAAGAAAAAAAAAATATATTCGAGTTTCTACAGCCCGAACCGCGGGAAATCGAACGTTCCGATCCCCTGATACTCTCTGGTTAACCAAGGACGCAACTACGTCCGGACAATTTCCGGATTTAATGACATCGCCGTGGGCTTTTGAAAGTCTCAATCGACGACGTCAAAGCTGGACTTTCGTAGCCGCCGCCTTTGTCCGACAGTGATTCCTGATCGACGAACTGTCGCAATCAGCGCGTGAAATTCGAGTCCGAGAGGCGGAATTATCAAGAATAACTGTTTAATTGAAATTGAGCGTATTCGCCGTTTAATTAAAATTTAATTACGAGCAGTGCCCTCGCCGGAGCGCCATTACTTTTGAGAGTGTCGAAACGTCGAACACGGACGACGGACCGACGACCTTCCGAAACTACCTTCGGTGAAAATCAAATTTCACCGGGTCGAATTTGCTCGGGATTACAATGGAAATATCCTGGATATCTTTTCGAGAGACCGGAGAAAAATATGCAAGAGGGATTAATTAATTCCCACGCTCGGAATTATGATAAGCGATAATCAGGGTGGGAAGTCGAGGCACCCCAGACTGGTCGTAATTTCAGGAGGGAGGTCCTTCCTCGTGGAGGGTCCTGCCGCTTTGGTCTCCGGTGATTTTCGCAATCTCGCGGTCAGGACGAGGCGGCGAGGTGCTACGGGAATATTTCTGAATGGCCCCATGATTCGAGATTCCCGGGCGGCACGTCTCCCCGTAAATCCCCTCTAAACGGAAAGAGCAATTTCTCTCATATTTGCGCCCCTGTCCTCTCGAGGAGTCCCAAATCGGCCCCTGTCGACCTCTCTCTGCCAACAAAGCTCCCTCGAGGTGGGTCCATGTTTTCGCCGTGCATGCGATCGACCTCGACCAAGAGTGCCAAAGACGCGAGGAAGAGGTTTCCCGAGCTTTTTTGCCCCGTGGTCACCCTGGAAGCTTTACTCCTTTCCTTTGCCGAGGCAAAGGAAAGGACGAGTCCTCCTCGACGAAGAGTACTCGCGACGTCTTTGCCATTAATTGTCGGTATTTCTATAAAATTGTAAGGCTCTTCGTCTTCCCTAGGTAATTCTCAAGCAGGTTAACGGAGGCCCGCAACCCTATCACCTCAGGAATTAACATTAACCTCGTTATTATTCCATTCGCCGAAGAACTTTTGGGCTCGTACCTTCGGCGCCTCTTTCCCGCTCCTCCTTTTACCCGGCGATAAATTCATAGACTCATATTCCAGCCGCACTTTTACCACCAAGAGCACCCCGTAATTTCGTTTTCATCGCCTCTTTGGCGCAATCTCGACTGGAGTTAACGGCATAGGTCGGTGCGTCGAGCCTTAACGCCTTAACAATTAATTCCGCCCTCACCGTATCGTTATTTTCGTTCAACGTACCCACCTGGAGTCCCGCCATATTTCCAGAGTCTATAAGCCCCATAATACTTGTTTCACAGCCCTCTCTCGAGATTCGCCAGATTTTACCGCGGTGATATTAAAAATAAATCCCCAAAGTGCAGGGAAAAATTCTTAATCCACAAATCCTACGGGAGTGTCTATAATAGATTTTCAATCGGCGTCGCAAACCTCCATCAAAGACCCATAACTACATCCACAGATAAATACGGTAACGACTTAGCAACTTTACGGCAGTGTTATTATGACGCCCTCGATAATGGTCCTCGATAACGATGGGACTTAAGTGAATTATCATTACCCCTCATGGTTTTCCCATGGTGCAAGAACTGTCGCGACTCATTGATTGCACTGCCGAGGGTCGACGACGCTTCGGAGTGCCATAAGTCACGAAGCTTTATCGCGCCTGCGAGAATTTCTGAGGATTACGGGGAATTGGATCGGCACGTGACTCGCAAAAGCGAGAAGCCGCGGCGCGACATTAAAAGCTCCGAGCGGCTGCCACGGTTGCCACTTAACCCGGTCGACCTCTCGCACGATAGGCGAAAGCACTTTCTGTATCCAAGCCGGAGGCTGCAGACTGCAGTCTGCAATCCAGACCTTACCCAACGAGAGTACACTTCGAGTTCAAGGTCGGTTCGCAAAGAGACGTCCCCATTCGACCGCAAGCTCGAGCTTTCGACGCCGCAAAACGGCGCTCGAGATCGGAGCGTCAAAAAAATCCCATCCGAGGTGTGGCTGTCGAAAATTTCTTGGGGCAAAATTTAACTAAAAACCGTGGGGACATTGAAGGATTCTGCATGGCTTAATTTGTTTAATTGCAATTGTCGAAGGAAGATCCTAAGGAATGGGAATATTTTTGCCACCGCAGTGGTTTTTCTCTGACATTTCGTACCCTATTCGTTGTAATCGAAGGTACACATATTTTTCTGCCCGAAAAATGGTATCGTGATGCTTTCAGCGCGTCCATGTTCTCCGTAAACCTCGATACCGTGTACCGAATGTGGTACACCCCGTGGCGCATGGGAATAAAAAGCTCCATTTTTTGTATTAAAAAAAAAAAAGTATCGCGCTTGTCGGATGGCGAAACGAAAATCAAAAACCGGAAGCCGAAAGCCACAGGGGTTGGATATTTCCTCCCGCTTGGGGGAAATAAGTTGGTCATTGAATGTCTCACCGTCTTCTGCTCCCCTCGGGTCGATCCATCGAGATTCCCTTTCCGAGCCGAGAAGGGAGGAAAATAGCCGAACCCTTTCTCGACAAACCACCGATATCTTGTCAGGAAACCCTTCACGGAGAAAAACTCTAATAAAGATTAGACCACAGCAAGATCCGATCGGTTCGAGCCGTTTTAATTGCAATTCCGTGGTAGTGAGTTCGATCGAGGTGGTCGAATTGAAATTCACCGGTGGTCGTCCAAGAGGGTCATTTGACTCGAGGGGACACGAGAACATTCCCCCTGGATAGTCTCCGGATAGTCCTGGATAGTATCGGCGACCAATTAATGCTTTCCGTGTCCAGGAACTTTGAAACTCCACCGCGAGGAAGATCGCGTTACCGATCGAGGAACTTACGTGAAGGAGCGGTTAGGAATAGTTGCCGAGCAAAAATATATATCTATGGTCCTTGTCAATGGATAATAGGTCCGTGAGGCAGTATCAGTTCTTCGAGGACTATTCTACCATTTCAAGGATCCTCGATCACGACCCGCAACGCTGACCCCTGACCCTCTCATTTGCATCTCTACCCTTTGGTCGAAAATGCCTTTCCACCCCATCGAATTCACGGGGTGAGTCTTATTCCTTGATAAACTGTGAATTACGATGAATAGTACCTTCCCCTTTGATACAATGTCGCGACTGAATACTCAATTTCTATTTCCGAAACTAATGCAATTTCAAATATCTGTTGATATTTGTGTTGTCATAGTATTTTTTTTTTGGTATAGCCAGTTCACCCAGGGCTTTGTACGCTTGCAAAGTCAAAATTGATTACTCGGTTAAAATGATTAAACCAAAATATCCCTGTTTCGTCACTCGTCGAGTTCGAAATAAATACATTCCCTGGAGTATGTACGGGACACACGCATGCGAGTACGGTATTGCACAGAATTTCGTTTTTACGTACTAGGTGGGACACTGGAATTTTTTTTCAACTAATTCTCTCAGGGGTTTTAAAATGGCTGCCAGGACTGATATTTGTTCCATCTATCTATGCACGAAAACCATTAGCAGTATCCGCTTTTTACCTTTTTTATTTTTATTCACTACCTCGGTTTATCAGTCGTTTCATGAAATACGCGGACTTCCTTAACAATAATCGCTTAGTAACATCTGGATTGCATACTATTCATTACGGTGGTGCATTTTTGAACAACGGGACGAACTTAAAAAATAACTCGTGATCGTATTTTTTTTTCTTTTTTTAAGAGGATTGGTGGGACCAAAGCGTTCAAAAATGTGTAGTAAAATAAAAAAGTCGTAAAATCGCGCGAATGCGGTTACTAGTCGCGCTTATTGCGGAAAAAGGACGTTTGTTTTGCCGAAAAAAAAAGAGAAGAAAAAAAGAACGACAGCAAAGAGAAGTACAGTTAATGAGATGAAAGGCGAACCGAGGAGGGGAATTCGGAGCTTCCCAACGAGAGAGACAAACCGGCAAAGCGAGTGCGCTCGTTTGGTGCATTGAATTACCATGTGCAACCAGAGTCAAATGGAGTGAACGCATAATTCTGACGAACACATTTCGAAACGGTCATACAACGCAGCCTTCATGGAAACTCCAGGAAATAATAACACGTCGGGTTTGCAGTTGACAAATACCGGATGTTCTTGAAAGCGCGACAATCAGCTGGGCATTAATAGATCTCATATATAGAATATTAAACTACCGCGTGAAAAAAAAAAAAAAAAAAATGGAGTAATGATTCTTGAGTTATAACGAAGGTGCCCTGAAATCACAAAATATTTGGCGGGTCCTGTTGAATGCCGAATTCAAGATTTCCTTTGCCGCGATGGATTTCGACTTTTGCGCGGGACTAATTGTTGCCATGGAGGGTTTCGATTGAGCTCTCCTTTAAAAACCGAGCTCGCGAATCGGCATATTAACGGCTTGTTTAATTGGTCAGCAGTGCTTCTCGTTCTCGAAATTCTCAGGAGTGCAGTCGAGGGCTCCTGATCTGAATCCATTTCAGGAGTTCCGTGCTTCGTTTCTATATACTTCTTCGCGTCGACGTAGGTACAAATGAATATGCATATGGCGTGCCGATTTCAATTTTTTCATCTCGACCTAAAACACCAGATTTAAGAGCGGTCTATAGAATTATTTTACCCCGAGATAGACCCTGAGACCAAGGGTACGATTAAGCTCCCCGATACTCGAAATCCTCATCGATGTACTCCTTAGACCAATAAATAGATTTCTCAGTCGATCGGGCCAATATCGTTAATTACTTCGACGAATCGTCGATTTCCTGCTAGAGAAGCCTTCGTTTAAATTTCTCTCAAGGAAGACCCATTTATGAATATATATCGAAAAAACCTCGTCATTTTTACACGGGGCGTCTCTCGGAAGAGAAAATGGACGTTGCGAGATTAATCGTAAGAATTTCGCAGAGAATAATTCCGCGACAGCTTTCGTCGTAGGCTCATAACTCGGGTGAAGCAGCCCGTTAGTCGGTAGAAGGGTAAGTGGTTTTTTCCTGCCAAGAGACAGGAGAAATTACAGGAAACGGCGATGAGCGATCCGGGGCACTTCCGGTAACCAGGGGTGTAAATCGCGCGGGACACGAGATGGGGTAGGCACGACACCGTATAAGCACCGTGTGTACACGGGCCAGGATAAGCAAGATATGCCATGGCCAAGAGAGATTTTCTCTTAAACGGGTCGCGAGATTTACGCTCTCGGGGGTCGAAAGTTTATCCGCTACGAGCACCGAGTACCGACACCGTTGCCTCGGTGCATCCGTTGCACCAGGGGCTCGAGACTTGCGGTGCAAATATCCCCGAACAAATTTCGGAGGACAACACTTCCGAATGCTTCGGGGAGGTAGGAAAGTGCACACACCCGGGAGCCCCGCTTAAACCCGGTAGAAGGGTGCCCAGAAATTGGGAGCTGCTCGAGTATTCCTCATCGACTTATCGGAAGTATTCCGGCACTCGGATCCTCTCTGCCTCATAATAGGATATCTCTTTCTATAGATGTCAGGCCACGCTCTAATTGTCCTCATCGGCTGAATTCTTCATTATCCATGTCACCGAAAAATGTATTTTGACGCCAGATAATGCCAGATGAATAGCACCGTGGGCTTTGGTTCGCTGAAACGGGTCATGGATTTAGGAAGGTAAAAGACCCATTCGCAATATGCAGGGCACGGGTTGTTCGGTTCATTCGGTGCGTTGCAAATTCGCGGTGCAAATATCCCCCGACGAATTTAATGGCACAACACCTCGCCAGTGGTTATGAATATCGAGAAAACGCTCATGAATTAGAGCGCTGCTTTGTCGGTGGGACGGATGTCCGGATATCCCCAATGTTTCGAATGCCTACAATGCAGGATGCAAAATTCGAACGATATATCGATTACGGTTCTTTGCCGCGCGGATGTACCGATAGAAATGGCATGATTAATTTCGAGATGTCGGGTTCGATCAAATAATTAGGAAATATGAGTGTTTGAGGGAAATTTGCTTTCTAATCATAGCGCCACTCTGCATCGGTATCAGACCCGCAAGGGGGAATTTTAATAATAAATAGAATATTTTTGAGCTCCAGTTGAACGTTTGCTTTCACGAACGCTTTGCGAAAGATGGGAAAAAGAGGTAGGATAGTCGGGGCGGAAAAAGAGAGAAGCTGGTAAGTGTCTCGATTCGATATTTCAGTCCGCCCTTTGGTCGTGCCCATAAAGTAGCCGGGAACGGGTGTACACATAATTAATCGAGCGTTTACGAGGGAGTTTTCGCAAAAAGAAAATGTCCGCTACCTTTCGGAAGAGCAGACACATCCGGCATGTCTCTAGAGGAGAAATTAGTCTCGGCAATTAGTCGTGTGGTAAGGGGCTAACAAGCAAGTCGCGACATCGTCTGCCCTGAACCTCGGTTAAAAAATGTATTTCCTTTGTTTATAGTATTTAGAAAAGCATATTTATTTAAAAAGCATCCCATGATTTCGAAAAAGGTTAAGAACCCCTGCTGTAACGCATTACTCGTTCATCATCCCCACGGCGACAGACCTAGAAAAATCCCCCGTTTTGACGTAAAGTCCTCGAATAGAATTTTAATTAAACCCAACATTAATATCGCTCAACAATTGGCCCCCTTACTTGGACTTGACATACGCCCTTGTCCCTGCACGTGGCACGTAAATTAATTATTTTCAGTAAAAACGACTCGACGGCTGAATCGCCTCGCCCTTCCTCGATGACCGACCCAGCTTTTCGCGCGCTTTCTTCTCCCCGGTTTGGTTTAATCCCTGGCTTTGTATTTATTTTTAATCCGCCTCCAACCCCTTTTATTAAATGCTATTTCCAGGATTACGTCTACGCCTTTCAACTGCGTCTGTAAATTTAAGTAGACCGGGTTTAACGCGCATCTTTCTTGCCCGTGATCAATCATTGTCAGGTGCTATCCACTGGTGTCCACCATCCAATATCCTACATGTTCCATAAAGGGATCAACATTGTTCTAGGTCCACTTAACCGCAAAACCGTGTGTTCCTTGTCCGTCTTTCCCAGTAAATTTAATAAAACGGAGGTTTCTATTCCGTTTGTAATGAAATTCGCTGCCGAATAACGACCTCGATTCATGGTACCTCCCTCATGTACATCATACCTCCCTCTGGTACCTATCATTGCTGCCAGAAATTCTCTCCCCATTCACGTACATCCTCTTCCTGGCAAGAAAGCCCCGGAGTCAAAATACTCGAAATTCGGAATGCTTTGAAAAGTGTATCCGCTTCCTTTCAGGAATTTATGAAGAACGGAACTCGCAGAGCAGCTGATGCCTCCGAGCGAGGCTGTCGAAACGCTGGCAGAAATTTTGCAAAAAGAGATGGAGAATCCCTCTTAAAGATTTACACGACATATCCGATCGCGGAGGGAAATTTCCCGAGATTGTGCAGGAGGGTTAGGGACCGACACCGGGGCATGCATTTCTTCGGGAATTTCGATGTTCCTGATACCGCGTTAGGGAACGAGGGGAATACAAAATGGAGACGTCACCGCCACGATACTCTTCTATACCAAAAGAACCTTATTTCGAGCACGTAAATTATTTAATTCCGGTGTGATACACTTTTATGTGAGTATATTACAAATTTCCAGAACCCTCCTTGAACGCGTTAAGGGCGGATTTTTGAGTCGAGTCAACAAGGCGACGCCGAGAGGGTGGAGGTTTCCCTCCTTTTTTTTTTTTTAATTCGATCAATTATGGTGCCGTTGATTTTCTCTTTTTAAGACCACGGTTATGCGAAGATATTAACGAGTAGACCCGTTGCATCGAGCGACAACAAGGGATTGTGGCAAGTAGCGTGTACCGTCGTTGTACCGAGCACCACCAACGGCCTAAGCCGTGTGGGACTAGCAGATATTCCTGCCGTTAATTAATTACCGGCGTAACGAAACGCGGTCGTCTAATGCCGGCATGTAGGATTACGCAGGCGTTACCCGTCGATCCGAAGTTATGCCAGGCATCGAGGAAGCAGCCGATTACATTTGCGCCCTCGCGCAGTCTTATCATTACGCTTTTACAAGCTTCGTAAAAGGGGTCGACGGTTATCGCCGTAGTAACGTAAGAACGTACCTTGCGGCTTCCCGCCGTTAGTATGCAATGAGGAGCGCATTTTAATCCGGAACGTGAGGCCGTTAATTCCTACCGGAGAGTAATACCGCGAATAGCGTCGAAAAAGTATCCCCTCTTCCCCATCAGGAATAAACGCGCCAGAAGAATTTTTTTTTCCCCACCGAACCAGGGCCAAAATAAATGTTAATGAAAAATCAAATGACAGTAATTGCGAGAGAAGATATTTTCTCCTCGTCATTAAGAATTTTTTCGCCATTAAACCGTGGCTAAAAATCCATATTGATGGGGAATCAAGAAATAACAATTGGGAGAAAAAGTATTCCTCTTTAATCACCAGGAGCGAGGGCGCCGAGGGAATTTTTTTCCCTATTAAAACATGGCTAAAAATCAATGTTGATGGAGAATCGAGTAGGAAAAATTGCGAGATTTCCAATTGTTTGAACGATCGAACCGAATGCGCAGGTGAACGGCGGGGATATCAGGTGAATTTGACGTCGCACTTTCGGCAGCAATAACTACGCAGCTAACAGCGGGTCCTCCACTGCGCGCATAAATCTTATTCCCGGCAAATCTGATATTGAGTTTATACATATGTATGCGTATCGTGGGCTCGGCAAACATTTCGACACTGTACATAAGGTATGTGCACATACGACCCGTCTGTGCCTTCGAGCCGGGAGGACGTCGCGCAAACGGCGGGAAGTCTGCAATGGAGATTGCTTGGAATATCAGGAAAATAAATTCATCGAAGCCACCGGCTCGATCGATATCGACATAATAATTTTACAAAAAGACCTTATCGAATGACTCGCTCGGTCGGAGACGGCGTTCGGTCGGTTTAAATGAAATTTATTTAATATTGACGTTAGACGACGAATCGCGTTCCCTCGACATTTAGACTCCATTGTCCGTATAAAATGGTTCGGTCAATATGCCGAGAAAAATCAGATTTACTGGGTCATGAGACGGTACTCTATTTCCGAGAGCATCGATTAGACGATGTTAAATATCTAAAGCGTGATGATAATCGGTGATCGATACTCGAAGTACCGATTACTGTCAATTTTCCACCGGATTACTTCCCGAAAAAAAAGAAAAAAAAAAAAAAAAACACGATTCATAAGGGATTTCGGTATTTATGAACGTTCTACACCCCGACGTTATTTCCCACGAGAGGTGCCGCCATTTATTTTACCTAACGTTCTTCGTCTAAGAAGAGTTCACGCTCAACCCTATGGAAAGTGCGCATCTGTATGCATAAATGAACCAGTGGTGGCACTCGAAGCAATTCGATTTTCCCAGATGTCTCGTTTACGCCCCCAAAGATAAAATTTTACGGAAACTCGTTCCGAGTCTGACTTTTCCCCGATGAGAGTTCCTTACGGACGCACCGTTTCGCTCGCACGTTTCGGTCAGATATTCCAGTCTTTCCATACAGGTAAACTCTTTAACACCCTTTCCATTACGGAAATAAATTAATTCCCTCGCCACCCGATGAGATATTCCAAACAATAAGCGGCGTAATTAAAAATTTCAAACCCTACATCGCGATCGCTGATGTAAATTGTCCCCGAAGTACAGGGAGCAAGAGAGAGAAAATCTTCCCGTGGGACGTAAACGCGTTCGAAGTATCGGAATCGAAGCTGTATCTGGTGTTAAAATTGGCCCGATGTAATAAAATCTTGTCGGAAAGGTTACCGGCTGCGAATGGACTCCCTTACGATACGATATCTCGATCGAGGGGAATTCTTGGTGCCCATTTCCGGGATCGAAGACAGGTAAAGTCAAGTCCCGATCGATGCTCGAGAAAGGGGAAACGGATTATCGGAAGTGAGAGGTCCTCCACGGGTAAAGCCGATATGTAGATCGCGTTACTCTCGAAATAATACCACCGGAGGGTGGCCTCTGGAAATTGAGCGATATTCCTGGGGCGACGCTTAGAAAATGGTCGCCTTTATCCTCCTCTGGCTTTCGCGGATGTAACGGGGGCGAATTTAAGCGAATTAAATGAAAATAATCCGACAACCGCGAGGCAATTTGCGGAGGCGCGTATCCCCGCCGCGGGTGGATTTTATTGCCCGAATGGCCAACGAGCAAGCCTTAAATTGCTGCTTAGTTTACTTGGCTTCAACTTCCCTCGGGTCGGTGTTAAATCAGCAAAGAGGTGAACCAACCACGAGCTGGGTAAACCGCGACTCGCTTTGCCGCCTGCAGGACCGTGTTAATGCAATCTTTTCCCGGCTCCAAGTTTTCAAGACGCGCCTCCACCATCGGATTACTCGAATAGGACGTAATGGTTTGCTCGATAGTGAAAACCGCCTCAAAGGTCCTCCTATCTAATTTACCTAATTTACATTGAAGCCGAATGGACATTGGACATTATCCTAGCCCTTTGAGCCAGGAATTTTTCCACGGTCAGTCGAGATGTCGACGTAAAAGTGCAAATTAGGCTTTACTGGGAGATATCATTTGCTTCTCTTTCTGGATAATTATTTTCAAGATCCGGTACATCACGTTCAGGGCAGCTGGGTTAAGCGATAAGCGTTAGAAGGACCGCCCCTGAATTTATGTACTTTTCCCGCAAGTTAAATGAACTTCGGTTATTTATTTGCATTTTAAAGCCAATGTTCATGTAAATTACGCCATTAAGCTACGCCGTGGAATGGAGAATACTGAACGGTACCTATCGCACAGTGGCACCGAAATTATGCGAAATATACTGGCTAAATTATTCGAAACATAGTACAAAGCGTAGCTGAGAGAAGTCTGGAGAGGGCTCACTCAAGTTTCATGAAATGGCCCGAAAAGATGTTACGCCTGGCAGAAGTAGCGTATTAAACCGGAGTACGTTGCAACTCCGGTATAATTGCAAAGTGACTCTCGGCAATATTTAGATAAATATATAAGAAATAAAATTCAATATATATATAACAAATGTGTAAAAAATCCCTGAACAAGCATTTTCTAACGAGTCATTTCGAAGAGTACCGGTATTAATTTCAGAACTGCACCCCGCAGAAATTCTTAATAATTAATTTCTACAATTATTGCAAATGCGCAACTCTAGAAACCGCATCTAATCTCTCTCAGCTTCCGTTTTCTGTTTTTCCGCAGCTTGCGGATCATTATTGTCCTCTGGTTCAATAATCATCTTTCGCCCTCTTGTACATAATACCGCGGAAAACACTCGCAGCATTTGTAATCGCATTAAACCCATTGCACAGGGGTACGAATGTAACGTGCATCCGCGCTGCATCGAGGAGAAATTTGCAATAAGACCACATGCTCGGTGCACCTGCGATAAAGGTCATGCCGGTATTACACCCGAGTCGCGAAACCAAACCACGCGGATTGTGGAACGAATATTTCCTATATGAAAGGAAGAAAAAGAAAATCGGAAATTGCCCCGCAGAGAAACGAGACAATTCTCTTAGTTTCGTCTGGTAACGAGATTATTGCTAAAATTATGGATTTAATTTTTGTGGCGAACTCAAAATGCGAGATTCCGCTGTCAAGTTTATCGTTTTGCGAAGTGGTACGATAGCCATTTCAGGAAAAACGTTCCATTTGGATCCCCACCCGTTCCTGACTAATACCCCGATCATTAGTCGTCGCTAATCGGGGGTTTTATGGCGTTTAAAGTGAACTAAGTCAGGCCGAACGAATGCCGTATCGGAAAATCGATAGGATCAGTAGCTAAACCAATTTGAATTGTACGTAATATCGAAAACCCCGCAAATCCTGGGATCGTACCGAGGGGATATCCAAATACGTGGTCGAGTGAATGTAATCGTCGAGCTTTCCAGCGGAAGGTCAAGAGGTAAGAATCGATAGCGGTATATCGCTTATCTCGACAACTTCCAAACCCGCTGGGAGGAAATAAGAAACGCTTCTTAAAAAAGCGCATTCAAGGCACATTTTCAAAACTCTTCGAAAATGTCCTTCCCTTCCCGTAGATTTTAAGCATCCAATTAAATATACGTGATTATTTGTTTTTAATTCAGAATAATTTGATTTTTTGATATTTCAGTAAGGGGGCTAGGGATTAATTCCAAGCTTTTTGCGATGTGCGATTAATGCTGCTTTTTTCGGAGGCAGGTTGATAACGGCCAAGATGCGAAAGAGAAACCCACGTGAATAGTACTCGTCGCTTTTGGTCCATTAGGGAATTGCTCATAAAATCTTGATTGCATCGATCACGTTCGCACCTCTCGTCAGGGTCGATGCCGACATAAATGACAAGAGCTGTTCTTCGTTGTTTAAGACCGGCAAACAATATCAAACCTGCCGACGGGCACATCTATGGGTCCATTTAATTGCGTGTGGAATTTCATCGTCAAACCCATATATGCACTGGGAATCGGGTTAAACTACTCCGCACTAACCGAACAAAAGTTCGATTGCACGTATATCGAACGGCCTTTTCAGAACGGTGCGCGCTTTTCAGTTTCTGACAGGATATAAATTCGGAAGCTCGAGGAAAGTTCGGAACTTGGACGAGATTTTTTTATTTCTATTAAATCCAAACCTTCCGTTTGCGGACATCTAGTTAGATGAATATTTTATGCGAGGATTGACGATACCGTGCATTTTTCTTTTTTTTTTTTTTTAAAGAAAAGCTCTCGTTGCATATTCACGTATTCACTCATCGGTGAATATCAATTAATGAAGGTGACAACATTTCGATATATCGGACTGTCGATGGACCGCAATCGCTGCTCGATTCGAGCTTTTACTTTAACCAACGGTCTTCCTAAAGGAGTCACGAGAAGGGACGAAGATTTTCATTTCCAGGAGAAAGCTTTCCCCTGGGAGTATCTCCCCGATGCAGTACCTCGAAGGTAGCAAAGGTTGCTCTTTCGGTCCATTTTACCGGATTTTCCGTCATTCTCTCGGGATAGCCGCATCGAGGGCGCCGAAGAAAGTACAAACGTCGATTAGAATGTAAAACGGATGCCACGTGACAACGTTGAAATGTCTTTGGAGATTGCATTTCCGCCGACCGCGAAATGGATTGGCAGCGTTTGCATATTGATGCATTCCAATCTACTGTGGCGACGTACTTGCGAGGTTGAGTCGGGCTTACCACAGGAATGTCCAAATAAACGAGCCGATTGTAACATGACGAGGCAACTCACCTGCAACAAAAAGAGAACGCATATATTAGATAACGAGTCCTGTCCAGCTTCGATTCGACGAGAGAAAAAATCGAGTATAATAAATTATCGGAATAATCCTGAGAAATTAAGGAAATTAATAAAATTACGGGATCGAACAAAATGGTCGCGCAAAAATCGGCTTTATCGGGTGGAGGAACGGGTCGGAACGCTAAGTCTAAAATGCGAGGCCTTCTTAAAGCACCCATCGAGAAAGTCCGTCAATTCCACTAGCTTCGAGTATAATAAATTATCGGAATAATCCTGAGAAATTAAGGAAATTAATAAAATTACGGGATCGAACAAAATGGTCGCGCAAAAATCGGCTTTATCGGGTGGAGGAACGGGTCGGAACGCTAAGTCTAAAATGCGAGGCCTTCTTAAAGCACCCATCGAGAAAGTCCGTCAATTCCACGAGCCAAGCCGTCAAAGCCTAACGAATATCGATCCCATCGAATCTCCAAACAACGATCGATCTTCCGGGAGCCGAGAGGAACTCTCCATCCGCCGGCGTCGGCGCGGCTCTTCCCCGTAGCATTATTGCGTTCCTTTATACCGGTAGCCTTCAACCGGGCACTTTACAAGATAGATCGGCCAAAGTAAAGAGCGCGCCATTAACGGGTACCTGGTCTGTCGAGGGATCGAAGCTCCGTCTTCGAGTCGAGATTCGAAATTCGTCTCCGAGCCGCGACGCGGCCATTGTGCGATCGGATCGCCGCGTCGATTCGACTATTTCGAGACATTTACCACCCGACTTGGAGGAGATTACGCTCGTTTCTTCGAAAGTCCTCGGGGAGATTCCGGAGCCCGGACCGCGCTTCTTCGCCCTTTGTTACCGCCTACCGGGAGGTGCCACTTCAACAAAGTCCCACCTCGTAAAGAGGAACCCAAGTGACGTCCCTCCGGCGCGTCCACTCGGAGATCCTCTCTCCCTCGACGGCCGATCCGTAAAAGGAATCCCAAGGAGATATTTTCCACGTTAATCGGCTCCATCCAGCCCTTTTAGAGGGCCCTCGCTCCTCCACGATCGGCGAAAAAGGACGCGGGAATTAAGCGCCTTGGACTTGGACCGCAGTCCCACTGAGCGCGGCGCGTCGACGCGACGAAAAATCGACGATCAGAGTTTCAACGAGTTTCGTAGAGTCGAAGGGAAGATTTCGGACATTTGGGGACTTTTGCTAATGGTTTAGGTAACTGGGCATCTTTAAGAACGGTTTTGAGGCACAAGGACCCCAAGGGCTATGTCCCTGGATTCGGTGACTCGTATCGGGGATCTTTTCTCCGGTTGGCAAAGGAACTGCGGCATCGTCGGGACCACCTCGGGAACTTCCACAGGGAGGTCTTGGAGGTTCGACAGGGTAGCTGGTATGCTCGGCATCGACATCGAATGTCCCTCTGGACCCTCTGGACCGTCCTGGAAACCATAGGGCGACTTTGGAGCTGTTCGACCTCTCTTCAGGGACTGGTCTCCAGGGTTGCAGTTGCACCGAACCGTTGCCGTAGAATCAGCAATTCCTGGACGCTCCTCGGGAATTTCTACGACCCGGGGGCTGATTCGACTTCTTGGAAAGAAACTCCATGGAAAATGTATGACTACTACCCGCGAAATAATGGAAATGTCGTTATTAAGGCTGATCTTGGTACCTTGGACATTTCCTTTATGCGCCATTCATATCCGAACATGGGAACGAAAAGGTGCATTTTCTGGCTACTCGTGTGACCAAATCACACACGGAATATGCGGATACAGATTTAAGATGCACGTAGCCGTCGTTCTTTTATCGTTCCTCTCAATCCCTTGCGAAGCGGAGGTTCATCCGCACCAATTGAATCCTTCGGCCTTTCCTTTGCATTTTCGCTCTCCCTCTCGAGCTTTTGACTCCCTCCGCGATCTCTGAAGTCTGCTTCTTAAAATGAATTTTGACTCCACTCAGCTTCGGAAGACAAAAGCTCCTTGGCAAGAGTTCGAAGCACTAGGCGGACCGGTGGAGGCGTTAACCTCGCCGAAGTTGCATCTTTCAAGAATTCACAGTTGACAGCCTCCAGCATTATGAATTTCAGGCGCGATGCAGTTCCTACCTGCAGGAAACTTTATGGTCTGATTTCCTGCACTCGTGTCGGGGTCCTCTGCTTTTAACTCGAAAGCGAATCCTTTGGCGCCTCGAAAAGTTTATGCCAGGGAAATACGTCATTCCGAACAGCTTTTAGCTTTTTCCGAGGATTTATTATCCAAATTCTGAGGAAATTATCCCACTTTTTTTGGAATCCACTTTCGATCGACTTTACCTCATTTTCACCAAAGAAGGAGAAGAGCTCCTCTCCTCTCTTTACCCACGTCGGGTTGGATGCATCGTTCATTGCACGTGGTTTATGCACCGCGGTACTGCACCTCGTGTAATCGAATGGCGAGAGAGTTTTTAAATGATCGATTTCGGAATAAATGGATCGGTCGTGCGGGAGCCATTACCTGGTTACCTCGCTCACCGAGATTAAATTCCCTAGACTTTTATTCGCCAGGCTATCCAACTTTACTGCGCACCGTACAGCCGTCGATAACGCTGGAGTACTTTGACAATTTAGCGAAGAATATAATTAAGGTAAAAATAAATATCAACCGTATAGAAGGTCCATCATTAACGGATTCAGGGGTGAATACGTCACTTCGTCCTTTGGGTTACACGAATGCATTTTCCCGGTACGTGGGAAAGCGGAAGTAATTTTCATCCAGATTATAGGAAATCCATCGTCAGTTTGCGTTGACGCGTTACAACTATCCGTCAATCATTCGAGCCAGGTACAGCATGCATTTACATGGACGTTACTACCTGTAGCGCAGGTGTATAAAAGTGGTTGCAATATTTTCAGAGAGACGAGACAGGCCACCGTAGTGCCGACAGGGAAAAAGGGGAAAAACATGGATAGGAACAAGGAGGGGAAGGGCTGGAAGAGATCTTGAGAGTTCCGGAGTCTTTTCATGGTATGATGGAAAGTTATGGTTTTATGGAACGAGCCGGCCGAAGAGCAGCGAAATACCTCGAATTCCAGGTGAATTCTTTGCATTCCACTTACTGGAAAGGGAGCGCCAATAAGTTGGGAACGAGAAAGCAGGAGCTTTATAATCATCTGACAATTTGAGCTGACGCCAGTTTTCGTTTCCGAAGCCCGGAAGTTCAAGACGCGTACCGAGCTTCGTCCGTAAATCTTCCAGTTTTCCCTTATCTTCGAGATATGATCCCCGCGCGAAAAAGCTTTTAACACTTGACGTAAATACTTAGGAGAGATCTCCGGATGGGAATGGCCGGGAAATTTACGACCGCGGTTACGGTTTGCGCTTACTATTGTTCAACGCTACATGACGACGTTACCGTAACCTTTTTGGAGTTACTACTTCTTTCGATGCACCTTACGTGACTTGTAAGGCGGCATGAATTGGTCAAGATTGGTCAATAAAAAGTGACCCACCGAAATCTAATTTATTTTTCGTTTCACCATCCTCGCTGAAATTGTTTGAAAAAGGTACTCGAACGAGCCCAAACGTTACGCGCAATCGGAATAAAAATAGTAACGAGAACTTCATGCTAATCGCGAAACAATTAACGTTTTGTTACAATTCGGTCCTTAAATTGAGTGCAATTTACATTCGATTTTGGCCGCCCGTCGAGTCCGCTTTATCGACCGATTCGGTATTTAATTGTATCTCGAGGTACGGTATTGCGTATAAATCCCGGAAATTGGCGAAACGTTAGTCGCACAATGGACCCGATATACATGTAACTCTCTTCACTTCTTGCTAATTACGCTCGTGGCCGAGAAATAAATCCTCGGAAAAATCGGGACTGGATCTTAGCTCTTCAAACGTTCCCGTAGATTTTTCATTCGTCGCTAATGAGATCGCCGAGTACACGAATCTTATCTGTAATGTACACAGACTCCACAAATTGGCCCTCTACACCTTCTGCATTCAGAACCGAGTTGCATCCAATTTTCATTTCCAAGCTGCCTCGAGTAATTACCAATAAGGTACGTACCAGCTATTCTGCCAATTACTTTGCATCCCGACGTACACTTAGAATAAAGATTCATGAGTTAGAGGTGAGTAAAAGTGCTCAACGTCATGCTTGAAACTTTCAGTTTAATAAATATATAACCATACCCGGAAATGTGTACCTTTGCTGGATAAGTCGGGAAAGAATAATTTCTCATTTTTGCGGTCCTCGAAAATTCTGTCTTTCCCCGCAATTACTCGTACGATCTCGATGTCAAATTACCCGTTCCTCCCCAATTTCCGCAATTCTCGGTCGATCGGTCGAATGATAAGAAATCGTTTCCTTTCGAGAGATAATTAGAGAGTCCAGGAGGCCCTCGATCGCAGAAACTGAAGACGGAGGAAAGTTGGTCGTAATAAAGTACAAGCTCTAATGCCTCGGCGTAAGCTCTGGATCGTCGGTGCGGGGTCTCGTAACGATGGAATACGGACCGTTAAAGCCAACCTATCTTTACGCAATTTTGCGAAACGCCTTTACGAGTCATCGTGGTGGGTAGAAATCGAGGTTGGGAAGTTTGCAACGCCGAGGGCGTTCGGCTGTGAATTTCGGATGGGACACCGAAAGCTTCGGTGGGGTGCCATCTCCGTTTTGGTCCACCTCCACCTCCACCTCGGACTTGCCGAGGGGCTTTCGTCTTTCGGGGGCCCGAATTCAGATTCAATTTCTCAACTCGATTTCAGGAATAACCTCGTGAACTGTAAGAGTTGCCGCAGCTGGAGCGCGAACGCTGGGGGCTTGAATAGATGGAAACAATCTGATTCGAAACGGAATTTAAACTAACGGTAAGACCCGGAGTGCATGAATATCGAGCTCGAAGTTTCAAGGTGTACGTGATATAAGTACGACCTAGAGAAATTTCCGGGTATTTATATCAGCAGGCTGGAAATTTACGTAGCCGTGAAATAATCCCATCTTGTTTCAGACTCGAAATATCTCGGGACACGCGGCTTGGAATTTTCGAAAGACCTCACTTGCCAAGAACTCTGGCTTGCATCCTCCTTGGGACTTACGCTAAGGAGCTTTTGACGCGGAATTTAATGGGGGCTTAATTTAAGGGTTGGCTTCTGAAAGAGAAAGAGTGTTCTCCCTAGTGCGCAATTAGGATAACTGGGAAGGGGTTGATGCAATCCGTGGGAAGGATCTATTCAGAAAGAGCTTGAGAAAAGCCGAAAATGAGAGCACGCGTCCAGGGAGGATGTAATTTAAAGATGTTTCGAGTGTAATTAGATGCGTCCACGTACTCGCGTTATCGGTAAGCAAGATTACCCGAGGTCGCCCTACGATTGGAATTGTTCCTCGAGCTTAAAGCTCTAGATTTCGGAAATCCACTTTGACGAGATACCATCTCTTTCGATGCTTTCCGCTTTGAAGTCGCGCCAATGGGCTTTTGTCCCTCGAGGCTGCGTCGAATTGGAATTTAATTCAAGAACCTGATTTCGGAGATAGCTGCACCCGTTGCAGTCATAAAAAGGAGAGTCCTAAAATTGAAGGGTCCATCGTAGCCGTTAATAAATCCCCCCCAGAAAATCGGATATCATAAACCGGCTAATACAAATTTAGCAATAAGGCTGCAAAAGCTGGATCGAAATCGTCCCTGCAATTGCCACAATTAATCGAATCCAATTCCCTCGTTACTCGGGTCATAACTCGTAGAAATCAAATAGTTTCTCAAATTCATCGCAGTGGGGGCATTCAGCTATGAACTTCAGAAAGCCAGTACTTTGGTAGGTACTATCTCTTTCAGCGGAGCTTCCGCTCGGAATTTGCACCAAAGGATCTTTGTCTTCCAAAGCTCCGACGAGAGAGAATTTAATCTAAGAACTTGCTATCGGATTCAGTTGTAGGAGTGAAAAAAAAAAGAGAAGTTCCAGAGAACAAGGATCACCCGTTCTCAGGGATCGTTTCACCGGCAGATGCCTCGAAAAATGGGAAACTTCGAAAAACTGTATAGTGAAATCTCTAAAGCTCTCAAGGAAAATGGGGAAGGCCCTTTTTGCCGTGGATAAATAATTCCCTATTCCCTTATCGCCGGTTCAAGATACAGAGGAGGAGTCTCGATTTGGCGGCAAGCCCGACTCGTCGATGACATCGAAGTTGGTCTCTCGACAAGAGTTGGTCGAAATCCGGCATAAGCCTTTGGCCAGGTGTCGGAGGGCTGATAAAGCCAGGGATGTCCTGGCAGACTCTGCGACGAAACCCAGGGATCCCGGAACTCCCGGAATCCGGCAGGGTGGCGGAGCCCCGTAATGGGGAGGAGAAAAGCGGAGGATCCGGGATGAGAAAAGCTTCGCGGTCGAAATTGGCACAGGTACGTAAACGGGATTATAAGACGGCGAGAGTTCGGCGAGCTCGCCCTCTCTCTCGGCTGCGGGGCAAATAAGCCGGCGCGAGCAATACCCACCAAGGGACAGAAAGGGAAACGCCGGTTCAATTATCGGAGCCCGTTCCCGGCAGAAGGGAACGCGGCCCTCGAGTCGAGGGGCGAAGGGCCAAAACTACCCCTAGGGAATTCCCTAGGCGTTAACCCGCTCCAGGTGGAACCGACTGCAGCGCCGCTCGACCTGGGTGCATACACTTGCGCGATGATAACGCGGATAAGAAAAGTGGATTTCAGCAAACCCCGTCCGACTTCGACCTCGTGAATATTCAGCGACCATCCGTGTATCGAGACCGAGCATTTGCTGGAAAGAAAAAGGGAAATTCCGTACGAAGAATCGGTTTATCGCCTTCTAAGATGCGTTCCTTCCACGGCGGTCGGATGGACCGGTTGCGGATCTCTTCAACTAATTCCGATTAATATTAATTCCTGATTTAACTAGCATTAGGAACGCGGCTGGTAATCTCGTTAAAAGCGTGGAAACCGCACTTCCTGTCGACTGAAATTGAGTTCCGGATGCTGGGAGCGGTTTAGAGGGAACGTCTGAAACTCGGACCAGGATGGTGTATGATATATCAATGAAACTAATGGAAATAAAAGGTAAAAGTCCCCATTACTCGTCTTGATCGAATCCCTCGAGATTAACGCGAATAGCCGCATCGAACGTGATCGATACGGCAGATAATTAATACTCTAGAATCGATCGGATCGTTAACGTTATCACTTTGGAGGATCGCTCGTTTATACCTCGGGAACGGTAACAAAGCTTTGCGCGCGGTGCAACGCGGATTATTGTTATAAATCCGCAGGGCGGATAACCACCGAATCCCGTGTGGGTAAAAATTCTGGAGAGGTTTTCGAGTAATAAAAGCCGATTGCCGCCTTTAAAGCGGCGATCGGTGGGCGGAATTCCCGGTGGATGCGCTCGACGAATATTTCCAGGGGATCCGGCTGCAATGGGGCCGTCTGCCGTCGTGGGGTTCCCTTTGCAAGGGACGACCCCCGTCGCGATAGCGTCGCCACGGGGTTGCGGGTGTGCGGCGAATCGCTTACGAATGGCTTCGAAAGTTGACGCGACATCCGGAGAGGAGAGCGGAAAATTCCGCGTTCCTGGTGGACGTGACCGGCAGTCAATTTCGGGCTTCTAGAGCGACTCGACTCTTAAAGGAAACTATCGTCCGGATGTGACAATCCACGTGGAACGACGTGCTCGGATCGAGTGGGAGTGCGTCGAGAACCTTTCGAGATAATGCGACTCGCGAAACGAGTACCGAGGTAACGACTTCGATAACACGAAATCCTGGGACCGGACTCGCGTCAACTTCCATTCATCGGCGATCGACTCCGTTGACCCAACCGTGCTAGAAACGTATGGAGATCGAGACTGCGATCGACCTATCGAATCTTGAAAACGGCTTTATCCCGATTATTCTGTCTTTTCAGCCGGACGTTAAACCGTGAGCACTTGAACTGATAAGGATCGCCATTGGATCTTGGATCGGCGTTTTCGCCTGACGTTCGTGCCGATCTGGCTCCTCGAAAGAGAATTTGCTAGCCATGTTTAAAAATCCGAGGGAAATAGGGAAACGAGTTCGAAGTACAACGAGCAAGTGCTCGGATTAATTGTTCAATGGCACGGTTGATGGGTTGATTAGAACGGATCGGATTAATAGGATGCTGCAGTAATTTGAGCTAACTCTTGGTGATTGGTAAACGGGTATTTCGTGATGTATGGCTCGGTTATTCGGAATTATGGCGGAAGGTATGAATAGTAATTACCGCCGCAAAAAGGCCGATGTCCCCGGCGAGGAAAAGGGCACTAATCCAAAATTAAATTTCCTTCCGACTGGTCATCGCTTTTAAAGGCGAATAACAAGTTAACTCCGGTATTTACATAATTAAGTTTGAAGTGCAACTCTCCGGCGGGTACTGTATTATAAATACCGTCTGCATATTTTAGAGCCTCCAGCGATTTTGGAATTTCAAATGAACATCAATCGCAATAATTGGCTCATTCGATTACCGGTTTATAGCGGAATCAATAAAGTAATGCGACATGTAGCGGCTTAACAGATTTCCCCTCTGCAATTTAAGCGGATCGGGGGATAAGCGTTTATGCAATGCCCTGCTCCATTTTTCAGACGGCGAATTAAAACGTAACGTTAATGGTCCTAAGTACCAGTGACGCGATAAAGTAATGGAACAATTATAACGATAGCTTAATGCTATCGACCAACTCGTGCCCGGCATCATCCAAGTGATCCTAATGTCGGACCACTTGTTAATATTAGTCCAACCAATCCGACTAGATGCTGATCAAACGTTTGTCGTTGATACATCCTTGCTTGTTCAATACCGATGCTGGCGTGATATCGTAAACCAGACATCCGATACGGTTTAATGCTGGACCAAGTGGCAATTCCTGGAGCTATCCTGTTTCTCGAAAAACAATTCATGGATCGAACGTGGAATCAAGGGTTCGATATTTTCCGTCGTCCTTCTATTGATTTGATCGTCCTTATAAATTCTGAGATGCCTGTTGGGTTCCGAAATATCCAATTACCGATGGAATCTTCACTTATTCGAGTTTCAAGGGAAACTGAGTGCCCAAGTTGCATCTCCTCGTCGCTCGGTCGTCCTTGAGAAACATCGCTGTTCCGACAAAGTAGGTAACATTGTTGGGCGACGTCGATTAGTGGAGGTCCTGAGAGCAATCTCCTCGAAGGATATGCCGCCATCGGCATCGGGTCCTAACCGATTGTGAGTGTTCGAAGGCGCAGGAGCAGGTCTAACGCCGACGTGGAGAAGGCAGGCTTTCAAACAATTAGAGAGGAAACGAGGATGCTCTCCTGGAGGAGCCCAATCTCCCAGAGTGCGTGAAATACCAGCTGAACCCTGGTGACCTCTTGGGGCCAAAAGTCGAGCCTTTGATCGCCGTTCTTTTTCGTCCTGGTCGAGTCGGTGCCAGGAAAAGAAGAAGGTCCACCCTTCGGACAAGGAAAGGGGAACTTCCGGAAAGCAGCCGCGACGTGCTGCAAAATACGACCGACCCTTCATTTCGGAAACTTCCTGCGAAACGGATCTACCCGGAGTTCTTTGCTAACCGACCCTTTCAGCGACAGGAAACAAGAACGCCGTGTAAGAAACTTCCGAACGCACTTGTTCCCTGAAACCGAACGATTCTCCCGCGAAACTCATTTTTCCACGAAATTTTCAACTCTATTTCGAAACCCTTGAAAACTAAATGACAAAAGATACCAGGGACAAAATGGCGTCGGAACTTTACGAGTCGTGGATTTTACGATTACGAGTGTAAAAAATGCAGTAAACCACCGACGAGATTTTATTCTGCACTGGATGAAGCGGACTCCCTCCCCCTTTGGAAAAAATCACTTTGAACCGTTCTCATGTTTTTCAAGAAAAGTAAATCAGTCCGTGGCTTGAAAAGAACATAGTTGACCCATATTCCCGGCAGTTCACTCGGTGAAATTACACGAAAGTCTTATTCCGCGGTCCTCGATGCAAAATTCATTACGCTGTATCCTCTGCTGGGTAGCAAAATGAAGTTTCAGAAAAATCCCACCGAATTGGGCGCGTTAACTATCCCATGTTTGAAACGTTTCGATTGTACCATTTATTTACAAAATTTGTCCACGTCGTGTGGTAAGTAAAATCATATGGCGGCGTTCCCCGAGAAGAATAAATTCGAATCCGTTCCAATGGAGTCGTGGGAATTTTTTTCCTTGGCGCAGTCATGATTATAAATGGCCGAGGGCCGACTCTATCGGTTCCTGGCGCTAATTCGCCATCTGGAAATTCAATTTTCATGAACCGCCCACGCGGCTCGGGTATTCCCCGAGGTACCCTAGAACCGCCATACGGTCATCCGCGAGCCAGTCGTGCAAAAAAGATCAAATGAACGAGGAGCATCGGGTTATCCTAGAATCGTCCTATCGATTTTGAGAACGAACCCTGGAAACCTACTTTGCAGCCCGTTGTCCCCGTTATCGATGATAAACCCATCCCTGCATATGTCAGCTGCAAGGATGACACCTTCGCACTGAGGTCCTGCCACGTCGCGTCAACCATACGTGATATGTCGGTTTACGCATTAATTCTCTTAACGAGATTTCCCACCAAATGGAATTAGCATCGAAATCGGTGATAGTCGACCAATGTTATCTTTTACTCGGATCGGTACGCCGAGAAGTATCACGTTAGAGATTACGACCACTTTTGTAGGATAACCATCATCAGGGCTTCAGCTCCCCTAATAGCTTCGATTTCGCAGCAAACTATTTCCGAAGAGGGAGGCAGAGAAGAATGTTTTATTTACAAGAACCACCGCGACTGGCATCGAAAAGCAATCCCCTGGTATCGGGTACTCCGGAATCGAGCACCCATCGGTGCCCAGGGGAGAAAAGGGGTCTGGCCAAAAAGGTCAGAAAGCAGGATTTCAGCAGACGAGTCGAGCGAAACGAGATTCATCGCCGTCGTTTCCCCGGTTTTTCGGCGAAACACCTCGAGAGACAAACGACCTAGGCGAAAAGAAAGCGGATAAGGATCCCATCGTCGCAAATCGGGGTCCCTCCTCCCCCTCATTTTTCCGCCATAAAAATAAGACTAATAGCGGCCAAGTTGGCGGGACTCGGGCGTAAAAAAGTTCCAGATCAGATCCTAATAATCTCGGACAAGTTTGGGCAGAAGAGGAAGGCCCGGTCGGGTCAAGCGCGTTAACCTCTTTGAACCTTTCGACAAGTCCGCCGTACTGCTTAATGCATGAGGGAGACGCTAAGTGCCAATGGGATAAGTCTACGAGATCCGTTCCCCAAGTGGATTTTCTTGTTCCACGTGGCGCGTGTTCGGCTCCCTGCGAGGGTGTTTCGGAGTGAGTGACCCTTGTCGAAAACCCACCTACAAGTACGGTAGAAACGTGACCGTGTGTCGTCACCGAGGTGTCCGAGGTGCCCACCGATATCGGAAGCTGCGTTTAGTCGAGGGGGGATATCGATAGTTAACCCTGAATTATGGAACGTGCAACAAAACACGGGGTAGGGGACGTCGGGGATGATCCTCTCCCCTCGACCTCGAGCAGACTTTGGAGTTCCGCTCGATGTTCCGCGATTAACCTTACCACGAGATCGTGCATTAGTATGCCCTGATGCGTTCGATTAAACATTGCCGTAATAAAGTTAACCGCCAGGGTGGAAGGACTCGAGTTCATACGATCACCTTTCGCGTACAACTTTTAAATGTTGACCAATCGCGCTATTTCGCAAAAATGCAACATTTTTCTTGCGAATCTACTCGTATGGAAGAAAAAAAAAATCCGCGTGAACTCCTGAATCGGCGCCTAGAAGAAAGGAGCAAAGGATCTCAAAGCGCTATCTTGACTGGCAGGAAGAAGGAACCTGGGGAAAAATCGAGTAGGGTGTAATTTCGAATCGATGGACGTGGAGGGAAAATTTGTTCGGTCCAGGATTCGAATTTCGACACGCCATTCCAGGATAAGCCGGAACATGCGTGGGGACGAGGACGACGCCACCGATACGTGCTGTCCACGGGATGTTTAAGATACACGAGGCAGCGGATATCGGAAGCCAAATTTAGCGGAGACCACTGACGCGAGGAGACCGATAGTTAAGCCTGAATTATGAAACGAGGAAGGGAACACAAAATGGCCGGTGTCAGGGATGATCCTCTTCTCGTCCGGTCGGGTACATAGTTCCTGACTCCTGGATGGCGTCCGTCTAGAAAGGAAAATCGAATGCGACCATCGATCCCATCACGCTTCTTTTTATTCGAAACATTCGGTGAAATCGTCCGCAAGCGTCCGGGAATATTTTCCAACTCACCCCGGCAGTTATTAAAAAATGGCCACTCTGCGGAAAAGATAATCAAGCACGGAGTACTTTGAATACCTCGCGCCGGCATTTCTTTCCGACACTCCTGGGGACTTTTCGAGAATGCAAATGCCGGGGCCATAAATTGGAAGACGTGCCCGACTCGCTGAAAGCTCGCAAGGAGGAAAGCTCGAATATCAGGGAAATATTAATATGCCGGAGGTCGAAGAAATCGTAGAATAATTCTTGAAGCGCCACGGCGCTAGCTCGATTGAATCCAATGTACCTTTATCCCCGATCTCGTCCGCTCGGGTTGCTTCTTACGCCACGTTCCATTTCCTGGCGAAATAGGTAAAGCGGCCCTTCACGGTGGCGCACATCGACGCCATTGATGCATATCTAAGCAGCTTCGGCCCCTGACATCAGAGAATGCCTTCGACCCGCGGATGTTTCCGTCATCCGTGTAGCTTATAGTAATGGAGAGGCCTTGTTAGGAACACGGGTACGTCGGGAGGGATCGAGCTAGAGACATATCGTCTATCTCACGTGTTCCACGAGCAAAGCCAGAGGGAGACGTCAAGAGATGTTCTTGTCACGAACGCGTTCGGGTTACTCGGAGGATCCGCACACTGGATGTCCTGCCTTTTAACAGAGGGTTCCGCGAAAGATATCCTGGCTAAATTCCCTGAGTTTCAAAGTAACGCTTTTTATCCGATATCCTGGCTAAATTCCCTGAGTTTAAAAGTAACGCGTATTATCTCCACGCCGATATATAACGTCAGTTTCTTGGGATATTTTGATTGTTTAAAAATTATTGTAGGTCTTTTGTAGATGTACCTTGTGCATAAAACATTCGGTGCATCCGAATCGAGGACAACGAATGCTCGGTCGTCTGGAAGCAAGTACACGGCTGGATCGAGCGGAGGAGGTCAATTAATCCTTCCAATTGTTTCAACCGATGCAGCCTCGGAGGACCTCCGAGTGCGTCCCTCTTGGAGGGCCAAGTCTTGAATTAATAATATTTTGCATACTTGGTGGGTAGTTCCAGAGAGGAGGTTGCTTTCGAGGGAGCTTTCCCATCGCACAATTGAAAACTCCCCGGTGACCCAGAAATGAGAAGTCACCTACGACAATATACCTTCCAGAAGAGGCGCGTCGAAAAAGTTTAAAAACTTCCGAATGTCCCGAGATCTCCTGCGAGCGTGCAACGAGCTCTACGTACCCCACGGTTCGTGAATCCCCTTGCACCCTGGAGTGCACTTTAAGTACCTCGAGATCCGGAACTTCGTCATACACCCAGAGGTCGGCAGAACAGAAAAAGCTCGGCTTTTTCGACCGAGAGATTAATCCTAAAATAATTAAAAAGAACCCCATCGATGCCCTCGAGACATTTGCAAGAGTAAGTAAACCGTAAATATTTTACTGTAAATTAAGTGAACTTCGGGACTTTTGACGAGATTCCCCTTGATTCCCAATTTTGAAGTTTCCTCCTTCCCGAAAGTATGCCAGGTAAATATTGGAGAAAAACGAGGGCACTTTTTGGAAAGCCGCGGAATCTTCCGGCTTGCTTATCTTCGAATCGGGCGTGCCATTACGGCAAAGTGAGAATAAACGTATTCATCAAATCTAACGGAATTAAGGAAACTCGAGTCCGCGATTCCACCTCCGCACGTATAGCGCGACATGTTTTATTTTACAGAACTGCTTGGAATTGCGTCGTAAAAATTCAAATTAAAGGAGCAAGAGAGCGAGGATTCGCTTTCCCGCCTCTCCCCGAGTGCATTGCGATTCAAAACTCTGACTTTTATTAAATTTGCGATCGGTACAAAAAGGACGCCTCACCTTGGTACGCAATTACATTTGTTCTCCAGGGAGCAATCGCGCGCGGAGCCTTGCAAAAAATATGATATCTCACGGGGAAGATTTATTTAGAGCACCGACGCGAAGCTCCTTCGCCGCCCATTGGTTTATCGAATTAATCTCGATATTAACGGGGCAAAAAGGGGAGCAATTTTATTACCCGTTCTCTCCTCCAAATTGCGCACAATTAATACCTGGAAGAAAAAAAAGAAGTAACAAATACCCCGAGTGATGAATAATCGCAAACGTCGTCCCACCTTTTCCTCGCGGTGAAAAGATCAATTCGGCCGTTCAATTGGTCATTTTCGTTCTTCCGAATTTCGAGGCAACCGTACAGAATTCTATCTAGCTTAAACATCGAAATGTCCGTTCGAGTTTCAGTTCCAGCGGCGTTTCGCGACAATTTAGGTTAGTCCGGTGGGCGAACGTCCGCAAGCCCGTGTGAATAGTGTACAAAATAGTCGTGTACACCTTTAATTGCACGACTCTTTGAAACGGTCACGAGCGTTCAATTGACTTAATTGGCTCGATTTCACTCCTCTACGGCCAATTCATTTCGAGTCCTCGGCAAGAGAGGATTCCGCATTACAGGTCTGTACTCCCATTACGAATCCCCGTTACAGTTTCCGTCACAATCACGATGGCCGTGTAGCCTCGCAAGGCCAGTAAAAGGGAAATAACATGTACCCGAATAATGAAGAAGAAAAAAAACTCACGCAACTCGTCCCATCAAGGAGACCCCTGATTACGATATCACGTAGGGAAGTGGTAATATGCAGTGAGAATCACGAGTGATAAAACCGCGAAGAGTGCCCGTTTAATTACATGATCCCTGGAACTTTTAGAAGGTCGTCCAGCCTTTCATGCACATCGTGAACCTAAGCAATCTCCGAGGTTAAGCACCTGTAACCCTGGCTAGAACTTGGAAAGGTTGTTTCCCCTCGGTGAGATTTTTTTTTTCCAGAATTTTAATTCAGAGAATTCTGATGATTTTGGGAGCGGAAATGAATGGACCGCGAGAGAGAATCGCAGATAATGGAGTATTCGTCCCCTTGCCGCCATTGGGACCACGAAACGTGTTGCGCCGGAAGTCGGTGTCTCTTGATACGCCGATAAAATCTCAATTATAGATCCGCGGGAACCGGAAGTGTGTCATTGGACAGGTCATATGTCGCGGCTGATATAAAGCAACGTAATCGCGAGGGCGAAATAGGCGCATAAAATAGAACGCGTTCTCTGCACCATGGCCTCCACCCTTACCGGAGCCTCGGCTAATGGCGGCCATTACAATTTTGCGCCGGACGCACGAAACAATGGATGGCGGTCTCCCTTGCCAGATTTAATTTAAATTCTACGTAAAGATAGGACCGGTCGCTCCCCATATATACGTAGATGCTGATCCCGTACGTCTCTCGAAGCCAGAATGGACCAAAACCGTCTTCGAATGGCGAGTAGAGGATTTGCATCCCTTGGCAAGTCTTCAATACCATTACGCGAAATTCTCGAGAAAAAAAAATGTAAATTTAAATTACCTGCTGACGAAACTGATTTTTACGGCTTTTTCTGGTAGAATAGAATCGTCCTGGCTCTTGTTAAATATTGATTTCCATTTCGCCGATGAACGGCTGTCCGTTCACTCTTGTAATCGGTGAAAAGCTCTCGTTGGTTGTATCAACGACTGCGGAATTTTAATCGCCGGTTATGTTCACATTGAACCGGGAATATTTCTTTTAAATTTCCGGTGAGGGTTATTCTTAATCATATTAACGGGATACCTCCGGGGCATTTCCTTGCACCCAAGTGTCCTGTAAATACTTCAGGACGATAAGAAATTACCCCGAGATTGTACCGCTGGCTCTCTAAATCATTAAACAGTTTGAACAAGTTTAATCTACCGTCCCACCATACGTAACGCGGCAGGGGCAAAACTTTTCCCAACACTTGAAATTTCAAATCGATCCAGCCGATCGAAACTTCATAAAACTGGCACCAAAAGACGTCCTCCTGCATTATGTACTCGATATGAAATTCAATGTATCCCAGGTCATATACATTTTTTTAAGAAACCATCCATTTTCAGACAAGCTTAAATTACTTTTTACATCCATCTGCTCCGAACAAATGAACGAAATGGCAATATTCCCTCATGTTAAACATCTCTTTCCGGGATTAATATCTGCACGTTTCTCGAGGAAAAATCCACACCACTGTATCCTAACAAAGCAAATTAATTCGTCCCTAGTCTCCACCTTCATTTCCACATAAAATCATATACCTCTCCCACCTCCGGACTATACCCCGTATTATTACCTTCTGAAAGTACATTCCCGTTAAAATCTGGAATATTCAAAAGCTATTACCAAATGCGGCGCCCAACCGATGCACGCATAAAATGTCTGCAACAACAATGGCGGGGAGAGCACATCCCCGTGTTGGGATCACAAATTCCGGCGAAAAAAGCCCCGAGTAAAAAATCCCGACAAAATCGTACAGGCTTCTAATTACCTCATGTTGCCGAAAAGATTTGCAAGAACGTGAAAAATTGGAATTTTTTCCCGGAGTAAATGGAAAAACGAGACAACAGGGGCCAGGGTTGCCTCCTGGCGTTCGGGTTTTACGTTTTACGTCCGGGATCCCCAACGGCGACGTTCCTTCCCTTCTTGTAAGCTTCCTACGGCTTTCGAGACTTTGCCGGTAGATCGGTATTTACGAAAGGTCACTAATGCAATCCAGGGAGAATCCCCGGACGTCCGACGTGCACGGTAAATACTTTATTGCGTGACTCGGCGGAGTCACCGCGCACGATACGTACACCTAAACGGAGTTTATTTCCCCCAGCAGGGAGAAATCCTATTTATCCTTCGACTTGGTCCCAGCCCTGGTCCCGCGGCCTCCTTTGAGCGAAAGAAAGGACGCCATTGAAAAGCGGGGAATCCATTTTCCGATAATCTCCCCTCACCCCCTCTATCGCTTACGCTTTTGATCCCCCCATAATTGTACGTCGATCTCGCCTATGCAGGAGACCTCGCGTGTTTCGCCACTAATTTATCTCGACCTACTCAAAATGTCTCCTCCGACTCGAAATCGCGAGGACGATTCTTCCTCGAAGGGCCACCGCAGAAATCCTACCGCGGAAAACCTCCATAAGATAGAAGCGGTTTCCATATCATATCTCCTCGGGAAATATTCCAATTTTATAAGGCCTTTCTATCGAGGACTTTTACGAGGGAGGAGTAAGGGAGGATTTTCTTCGGGAGATGGAAAGAGTTTAATCCTGGAAGGGAGAAGAAGGGAGGAATTGGTCGGCGGTGTCAGCTGGACCTCGAATTTGCTTCAGAGAACCTCGAATTGTAATTAAAAATCGCGAGTGGGTTGGAGAGTAAATTTCGTTAGGTAAATGTTTACATTCCTTTGGTATCTCTGGTTGATAACATTTTTTATTACGCGAGCAGGAACGGCTTCGGGGGTTTAATTTCCACTTTGGTGGAGGTTATATTAGCGGGACTAGGAGGATATTTCTTGATATGGAAAATGGAGTCTGCACCGGAAATGGATGAATCGACCCCGGGGATTGGAATTAAAAACGGGATCGGTGGTCATCAAATGACAATATACGAATTAGGGAACAATGCCGCATTAATCGCAGGAGGAATTTGTCGTTTTGGGTGGCGGATTTTCAACGGGGCCGGCTTTAAAGGACGAATCGCTTAATTTATCGCCATTTTAACGAGGTCGTAGGGGCGCCTGAAAAGGGGTGGGATTTTGGAAGGGACGAGGGAGGACAGAAAAAAAATAGGAAAATAGAAGAGAAGACCAGTTTTATGGCGATCACTGCTGCAGGAAATAATTCCTCCCAGGAGGACGGCTCGCTTCCGTGGAGATCGAGTCATTAAAAATTTGTCGTTAACAACGCTAATCTGCTTAATTGAGTTCCGCATGTCGGCGTGGACGGCTTAAACGACCCCGTAAACCGTGAAACGGTCTTTCACGCCCTCGGATCTTTTGCATGGAATCTAGCAAATTTCCAAACGACGCCAAGGACCGACGACGGAATAAAAGATGGGAGAAATGCCGAATAAAAGCAGGGAAAAATACGGCCAATTAAAATCTGGAGCTAACGAATTCTGCGCATAACCACGCGGACTCGAATGGAGATGTGAATTAACGGAAGGTTCTCTCCGGTGCTAAGTACTTGTGTTTGCAGAATAAATTCGAAGCGACGGACTAAGTAAAATACGACTTGCGAGAGAAATTCGGGAGCACCTTCGGTACTTGTACTCGTACTGGTTCTATCTAGCATTTCAACTTGCACCGTACTACTAAGGGAGATATAAGATGTTAGACGTTTATCCCGGTTTTACAGGAGAAGTTCCACGTGCCTGAACACTGTTAATTCCATAAATTTACTCTTTACTTTTGACTTTTAATATTACGTGCGTCATTATGTCTCCAAGAATTTCATTGAATTTTTGCCTCGATGCCGTATAAACTACACCGGCATTTTACCAGGGACGTACACGGATCACGAATTCTCACTTCGTCACCGAGAGTTTCTCGCCTTTGCGAAACCTCCCCCCGCCGGGGGGGGGGGAGGGGTCTTGGTACACGAAAACTTAGCAGCAACTGACGTTGCCGTCCCTTTCTTCGCGGCACTTAAAACTTTCTCATCGGAACCTCCTCGAGGCAAACGCGCATGTTTCCCCTCCCACTTAGACCCCGTAACTTCCACGTGTCGGAATCAATCGAGGTAATTCGACATGCCCGAAAATCTCGGCATATCTTGCCGACATCGCCCCCGCGTCGACCGCCATGCCTCAAAATCCGGCAACTAATTCTAGACCGCTCCAATGTTGTATCCAAGCCCATCGATATCAATTTCTGGTGCCTCTCTCGGATGACGAATCGTCTCCCGGTTTCCTTTGGAAGATTTAACCAGGCTAATCGCCCTGTATTCGATTATCGGAGGACTCGATACTTCATCCGGAAGTTGGGACGCCTGCAGCTCCCGGGTCCGGGTTCGAGTTAATGAGTAAACGACTCTTCCGGTCTCGAGTTTCTTCGTCTTTCGCGAAACTCGGGGGATGTTTGCGGGGGTCGTTAAAGTAATAAGTGGGAGTGCCGAAGGTTTCCTCGATTGGGCGATAAAGCGCATAAATCTCGGGGAGGTTTCGGACGATTGCCCCCGTTGCGGAACCGTGCAGTCGCGGAACCGTGGAGTCGCAGAACCGGCGATGCCGAGGGAACGGTGACGGTGGAAGGCGCATAAATACCGCTCTTTTTCCTCGTCCTCTCTCATCCGAGGTTGCTCCGGTACGGAATGGGCTGGAGTAAACACGTATGCTTCGGGATCGTTACGGGAAGAAGGGCGGTGGAGCTTGCCAAGAAAAGGTGGCCGGACATGTGCGTCGTTTTATCGTTCCACCAGCAGCGAGTTTTGGCAGGAAGGAGTTCCAGCAAAGCGAGAAGCTCTAAGGGACTATTATCGGCATCGGAGCCGAAAACCTTGAGAAATACTGGATAAGAAATGAAGATGTAGGAAAGTGACGGCGGAGACGTCCTGGTGCCCGAAAGGCAAGTCGGCGATCCCAAGGACCGTCGTCCTGGATGATCCCTGGTGGCATCAAGGAGTGGTATCCCACCGGGTCGAACCGGGAGAAAGGGTCCTCGACGGGTTCTTCGGTTGTTGGCGTTGGATCTTTTGGTTCCTTTGCTCCTTCCTCGAGTCGTCTCCTCTCCTTCGAGGGCTCACCCGAGTGCAAACTCCCCTCTCTAAGGACGACGCTCGGCGAGGAGTCTCTTCGGGATCTTCGAGTTCGCCTTTAATGAAAGTTATTTCAATGGGTCAGCGGAAACAAATAAAGGGACCCTGCTTCGGCGATCCTTTGTTCCTCGAAGAAGACGCCTCGGGTGGAGGAGAGATCCTTACCAGGAGGAGAGGCCCGGGGAAAAAGCGTCGCTACTTCGAGATGTCTCGAGTTGTTCCTAGATTTCTAGACGCGAGTCGATTAACGGTCGACCGGCTTGATCTTCGAGCTGAACAGCCTCCTCCTTTCTAAATCCGCCTGCATTACAATTTTTCTTTACAGAATATCGAAATCCGTGGCGAGTCTAGCCTCGACTTAAACACGGTCACCGATTCGAGTAGGGAATCTTCAGAGTTTATTAGGTCGAGCGAGACTCTCGATCGCACACGTACTCCAGAAAACGTACTTTGGAAGCCCGAAGACTTTTGCACGTCCCCAAGGGACCACACGTTGCACATGGCGAAGAAAGCGCAACCTCGACAAACCGGGTCGAAAGAGCGTCGAACTCTAGACCTGGGTATCCGTCTAAAGAGACAAGACATCCGAGCACGATCTTGAAGCAGGAGGTCGAGTCGTAATTTTTCCTCCCCGTGATTCCTATTAAGGATGAGGCTAAATAGACCGAGGAGTTGGCTTTCCGTGCCGGGTATTTCTTAAGACGTTTTCGAGCGTCGAAGCCAGGTCGCAAGGACCTCCTGGGGATCGGGGAGGTTCTTAATATTTCGAAGACGACGGGAAGGCGAAACTTGAAGCGAAGGAGTGGTAAATAAAGGGTGGAAGGTCCACGGTGGGACGGTGAGCTGGGATTTAAAGTGGCGCTAATTAAATTCAGGAGTGTTTTACGACTTTGGCCCCGTATACGCAAACGTACAGGGGCTCCGTCTTTCTCGTTCCTCCCGTCGAGGGTAATCCGGACGAAGGGCCACGGTTCAACGGGTAATTCTCAGCTTCTGACTCTGTCATTAGAATCCGGCCGATGTGCCCTCCAAACGCGAATCGACTGGATTAATTCAGCTCCGACTAAGCCGAATGCCCGATGGCCGAGGCTGGTATCACCGGAAATGGGGATGGGACGGTTTCCCTGTGAAATCGCTTATTTAGTGCCCAGGGATGCCACCCTGCTGCGAATAGTTTCGTTTCGGTCGAGCCCCTCGTTTGGATCGACCAATCGGGCAATCGAACGAGTGCTGACCACTCGAAACATTACGTATGATAATTATTTTCGATTTACGGGACAACCGCGATACGCGATGTCGTCTTTGAACGACGCCGAGCAGACTCGTGGGGGATGAAATTCAACCTGCCTGACTCAGTTTGCCATTGGAATCGGGTGCAACGTGTAACGTTAATCTGCCCAAAGTAACGCATTCAGAGTTAAATAGTCCGATAGCCTCGTCTCCCGTTTCCGGGAATGGTTACCCAGGAATTACTTACGTTTCCCTGGAATATGGTGACCCGCTCCAATTAATTTTCCCAGGGAAGCTATCTAAACCCACTGGCACCTGGCCATTCTAAGTGCAGCTCTCCTCGGAACGGACGATAAATTATTGCCAGATCCCGAGCTGTTGGTGTTTGGTATTCCGAGTCTCTCGGAGACACCTTAATGCTCGCCTTTGCACCTGTCGTTGTGTCCGACTCCGAGGGGCTACTCCCTTGGAACTCGGTGAAAAGGATTTCCAGCCGATTTCCACGTGATTTCAAGGATTAATACCCAAATAAGTGAATACCCCCTCGTTCAACTCTCTAGGCAGACGCAAACTAATGAAATTTATTCTAATCGGTCATCGGAGTCCTCCACGTTAGGATTTTTCTCGATGCTAACCCTAACTGTTTTTGCGATCAATTGCGTAGTCAAACGACTAAAAAATTCCATTTATCGAATATGATAGCGATACTCCAGGAGGGATGGGATCCATTAAAATGTACACGTGAAGTTGATTTAATGGGACAAGTCGCATTATCAAGATGTCACGGGGTCACCCGGGTGAGATGACAGAGAAATGGCGCAGCTCGTCCTTTCCAAGGCACCGGCCGACCTGAAATGTCCACCCAGGTTCGACGCTGGCCAACTCGGACGAGATATTTTCCCTGTAATCGGAAACAAGGACGAAATATCATCCTGCAGTTGTATCATACCAATGACCAGCTTGACCATTTGGCGCTGGACTTCGCGGGTACTTTCAATGGCTGGGAAAGGACGGCTCATCCTACGGTCATGGATTTGGGGGGCGACATTTCGAGTCTCCGAAAGTGCTTTCAAGCATCACCGGAGAACCCGTGTATGTCCGGTCTAACAGTTGGTCCGACGTCAAACGGATGTGCTTACGGAGTAAACTAGCTGGACACTATCCAGGGTTCATGTCAGAAATGCGTGTCCGGTCTCTGGGAGTATCTGGCCACTGTATGCCGACGGTCTCCCGAGAGGACCACCAGGACATCGACATCCCCCCGTCAGCTCGCCAGAAATTACGCGAGTGTCGACCCTGTAACCGCAAATTAGCCGTCGAACGCATTACCGAAATATGTACATCAAGACAGACCACGCGAACCTCATTGCAACTTGAGGGCATTTCGCTCAAAAAGGGGCTCTAAAAAATTCCCATAAAAATATTACCCCTAGGAATTAATCCGAATCATACATCTAAACGTCTAAGGAGGTTCTATCGAATAATGTGAACCGTTTGAATTATTACGAGTGTTGGGGAAAAATGAAGAATCTAAATATTTCTCGTCGACCACACGAAGTATGGCCGCAAGATTTTCGCGAGGATATTCCCGGGACCGAGTCGATACCCACCATCTTATTCCTTCGGCAACAATTTATGACGCGGTTTATCGCCAGGTTGAACGAGAACAGTCGCAGTGATTTAAAAATGATTCAATGCCGAGATCGATTCTCCCCGCAAAGCTGCATAGCGGAAATCCATGGGCGAGTGGTAGCTTTTATTCCACCCTTTCCCTACGATAGATTTCCATCGTTTCCCAGGAAGATATCTGTACACGCCACCGGTAGGAGTGACTTCTCCTTTCTCTGGCGAAACTATGGTCAATAGAAATGCAGAATTCAAATATCGATGCTTGGGTGGAATTAAATCGGACGCGAGCGAGGTTCGAACGACGGAACACTCGAATCGTCGGCCCCCTGGCCATAATTTTCGGTTCCGAGAAGAGTAAACGCTGGCTGGAGCACAAAGCGTCGTAATAACGGGCATTGATAAGCACACAGAGTGCTGGTAAGCACGGTCCCGGAAAGTTCAACATCATACATTGTATTTTCGGGTCGATCGAAAACGCATGTGCGCGGTGCCTCGGGGAAAACTGCAGCCAGTGAATCACCTCGAGCAAAAGCTAGGCCCATTAAATAGGGGTGAAATTATGTATGGAGTTCAGGTGGGATTTCCGGGTGAAATTACTCGGAACCGGGGAAAAACCCGGGGATGTACGTGCCTCCGTAATTACCGTACGTTCCAGCCAAGCGGCGAAAAGTTGCCAGTTTTTCGGCCCTCGATTGTCGCTACGGCAGTCTTCATTCCCGACAATTAGGACGTCCGTAGAATTTTCAGAATCGCAAATTAAACCCCCCTGCGTCGAGGCTGATGGGCAGAATTTAGTATGGCGCATCAACGACGAAATGGTTTACAACTTTTAATTGGTCAAAGGCACGCGCACCGCCCAAACGAAGCGACAAACAATGGTCGAGAGAGGGCCTCGTCCTAGCTAGTCAATTCGGAGTATCGAGTTGCAAGTCGAAACCGAAAACGCTGATAGGGACGGTGTAATCGACGCCACGCCCGAAGAGGTACTCGAAAATAATGGAAATGTAACAAATCCGTCGATTTCCTGAATCGGCACTTCCGGAGAACAAGGAAGTCGATTAAAATCTCCAAGATGGCGACTCCTGGACTCGATTAGGTCAACAAGGGGTATGGACTCATCGGTAATCAATGGAAACCCCGGAAGGCACCGGACCTTTCAATTACATCCCGCAAATATGATAGCTCGAGGCACTTTTAATTACCGGTTAAATAATATCTAGGTTTTAAGATGACGCGACGAGATCCCCTTCCGTGGATTTATTCATCAAATAAGATTTCCAGAGCAGCCCCGAAATTCGGTTCGACGGATTCCACCGCCGGTAAACCGGACGCATCCGGTAATTTGCCTGTCGGTTTAATCGCGTGATTTAATTGAACGTAATTTCCCCCGATATGCACACAATTAACGGACGCGACACTTATAGATGGATCCCCGAAACCGCAGACCGCGGACAAGTAGTAATTAAAGTTGCACCGGTAACTCTTTGAAACGATCCGTCGATGCTGGATCCATTCGTCTTCGTTATTCGACTCCAGGCCCTGTTGAAACAACAGGGCGCACTTTTGACGTATCCTAAAAGGGCGCCGGAAATTGAGGTATTACTCGGATTAATTTATTTGACGTACCCCCAGCCGCGGACAAATGAAATTCGAGCGGCCCATCGGTGCGGCCCGATGCGTAATTTATTCACCGGCCTAATTCTGCATGAATTAATCTAACCACGGGTGAACGGGGACAGTGACCGCCCTTAAAAATGATCTTCCGAGCGTTCGCTTCCGTCATTCGATCCGAAGCCCTTGTTGAATCCTCCAGGAGAGGACTCGATCGATCCCGGAGTTGCAGAAAGTGGAGGAAATACTTGGGGGCCGAGACAGGATGACGAAGTGGGTCGACGGCGAAGTCTCGCGAATTGGAGGAGAGAAAAAAAAAATGCGCAACGCGGAAACGATATGGCACGGCTCGAACCGAAGCATGGGGAGGAAGGGAGGAAAGAGGGCGAAGCGAGGCCCGAGGGATGGGCAGCACTCATAACAGAAGTTATTAAGATGGTTGCCAACGATTTCATGAACCCCCGTGCCAAGACGGCTCGAGGAAATGCCCAGCGAAGTGGCGGCTTAATAAATCCCGCCGAGAATCATCCGTGAAGTAATACCTGCGTTATTTTATACCCCATGCTCCCCCATAATCCGTTCGAGATCTGGATCAAGAATTGCCTGCAGATTCCGCGGGTCCATTCCGCCGGAATTTAATATGCCTCCGTGATCTACGCGCACTAATAACTATATCTTTCGCGCCCGGTTGAGATTCTGGTTATCCCGCGCGAAATCCCCCGGATTTTCTGGGGAATTTCTATGCAGAGCGCGGTTAACCGGCTGGATGAGCAAGTTTTTTTTTCCTTCTTCTACGGGCCATCTGTCAAAATTTGCAATTGCCTTTTTTCCCCCCGGACCAGCGACCGCGTTTCACATATCTTTGCATATTTTACGGTTCCCTAATATTCGCGGCCCTGAAACCGTGGAATGTCGGAAAATAACTCTGGCGGGGTGTTTGCAGAATTTCCCACGTGGGGGAAAAGGCAAAAGGTTGGGCCAAAAGAACTAGAGGGAATTAATTACGAAACAAGGACTGGGGGAATTGGAGAAGAGGCGGATTAATTAATATCGTTACATTTAATTTTGATCATTATAATTGCGCGACTCCGAATATTGGTTCTCGTGCGACCACTAGGAATTGTAAATTTATCTCTCTCGATGTAGAAATTATGTATGGAAGAATTCATAATCGCCATCGCTCGGGAAATTTTGCCCGTTTCAAATATCAAACCACTCATTTTATTCGAATCCCTTTGATCGACCGGCACGAACGGTGACTGTCCTCTCAACTTGCATTTATAATGGACCCATTGTCGGCACTTCCGCGGTGGAGTTAAAAAATTCAGAAAATCAACACGCGGTTAACGAGTTCGAGTATCCGTTCTCGTTCTCCGGATTTAATTCGGGGCCAAAAGCTATGAACTCGAAGAAATTCGCCTGGAATCAAATTTCAGGGAAGTCGAGGACTCCTTTGTTCTCTTAAAAAGTTCCCGACAAGAGGTATAATATTCTGTACAATTGGCAAACGGCAAAATTACGGAAGTTACATAAAGGGAACTTTGGTTCTCAATACTCCCCCTGTAATTAATCTAGGATATAATCTGAGACCGGAAAGGACGTTTCGCGTCCGCCCTTAATTAAGTTCACCTCCAAAGTGGAGACGATGACTTGAACCGCTAGATGGCACTGGCGTCGAGTTCGGTTTCACCTCTAAAACGAGCATTCGCAGGAAATTCCCTGAAAATATCACTTAATAACATTCTTAATTCAATAACTTCCCCCTTTCTATAATCTTCTACCCTCGTTTATAACCAAGAAGAGGAAATTAATTTTCCGTTTTTCTCTCATGGGAAAATCTAACCTAAAAATCCATCACCGCAGGTATTTCCTCCGAAGTCGGGCTTTAAGAGTGATCCCAATGTTTACGTTTAAAGCAGAGCCTTTAACCGCAGGTATGGCGGAAAAATGGCATATCGCGTTTCGCGATTTTATCAAAAGACTAACTTGGCCCGAAGTGCGGCGCGCTTTGACGGTGCATGACAAATGCGTTCCGTTTCGACAACGGAAAGGCTGCGCGACACCGTGCACCGTGCAATTTGCATTCGATACGCCATCAACCACGAGGCATTCCGAGCCACTCGAGGTACGAGCTCGGCAATAATGCCGAAACGTAGACCGACATTTTTCAAAGCACGACTCAAAGCTGTTTACCGTCCGGGTAGAGAAACTTTCCCGACGCGCACGACGTCCTCCCGAGTTGCGAAAGCGATTCGTCTTTTATCAATTATCGATAGTAACAAATATTTCGGACGACCGGAGCTTGTTTACTCCGTGTCCGAAAGCGGGATTTCCGACCCCTTTCACGCGTCCCTCCGCCAATTCCTGCGGAGCTCATTTAGCCGATCCTGCCCCAAAGGGGAAGAGGGAGGGCGGAAGTTTTCCGTCACTTCGGGTCGCCGTTTTTTGCGAGCTTTTATCGAGCGACATCGTGATATTAAATCCCGGAAGCTAGACAACAACGAGACAACGGCAATTTCCGTGCCAGCGGAGAGCACCCGTTTCCGCGAGGTCGCGATAGGCGTTCCTGAAAAGATTGAGGGTAGAAATTCTCGAGTCGATATTTCGTTCCGACGTCAAAATGACATTTTGATGACGTTACAATCGACGATCGTAAAATCAAGAACTGGTCACCTGATAATTTATCCACTGAACGAAATTCCTATTTTAAAAATGACGGTCATGTCCGACATCGCCAAATCGTAACTCGAAGTCGTTCTTTTGTTCTTTATAAATATCTCTCCACCGCCGTCCGATAACGAAGGACTCGCGTCGATTTGCGATACGCATTGAAGATTTTATCGGGGGTTTATCAGCGGTTTACCCGGATTTACGCGTTCGTTTGCATCAGTTAGGGAAAGCAAGGCGCATCGGCAACGGTCGTGCATTCGTTCCCGCGAGGAGATATCGACAATCAGTCAGATAACAGGAAAATTGCGGCCGCGGGTCCGCGAAACAGGAGACCGATGTAGACCCACCTATATGCGGCGAAATTTCGGAGCAAATCGGGATATCGATTGGTAGACCCGCTGGACGGAAGTTTAGGGTACCAATCGTACCAATGAAGAGCGCCTATCGATCCCGAAAATTCCCCTTCCGATCCTGACTCGATTTCCATCGACGAGATGCGTTACCGATTGCATCCGCTTAATGAACAAGCGACACACGCCCTGACGATCCTTGCCAACTATTTTCCCCTCCGCCATCGTTATCAGCTTATCGCGAGAGGGGATGACAGGGTCCTAATTGGAAGTATTTCCACTCCTACCGATTTTTTTCAAACGCGGTTAAAATTGTCATTAAGGGCGATTTATGCGAATTTAATACCCGGTACTAACCAGATCCCCATAATCTAGTCTCAAGGTGATATGAAATCATTCTACATACATTAAACGTCAAAATATGTATGGATCCCTTAGAGCCTCCATAATCACGTGCTGAAGTTTCAAATGATTCGGTGCAGCTAAAAAAAACGTTTAATAAATATTTTGAGGTTTTATTTGTATAAAATGACCCTTTCATATCACCTTAACGCGGCCAAAGGATGTGGTAAATCTGGTTGCAGGTCTTGCAAGGGAATGAAATTTCGGAGATGGAGAAAGGACCAACGTCGTTTCAAGGCTCGCATGTTGAACCGTGCTTCTGGCTGAAATGAGAACGACAATGGAGGGGCACGCTGTGGAAAGGAAAAGCAGGGAAAGAGGAGCTGTGGTCGGGACTGCGTGATAAGGCACTGCAGGGAAACGCAGAGAAGCTTGAAATTTGAGAGTTTAGTTAGGCCAAGGGAATGGGCATTATATTCGACATTGGGGGCTTTCGAGGTGCAGGATATCTCAGCTTGAGGTTCACCGGACGAATATCGGGGAATCGATGCCACCAGGGCCATGGCGTCCTATCGTTTTGCAGGACCGACGTCGCATCGACCGCGCTTAATTACCGGAAACGAACCACCCGACGAGATCCTTCCCCTACGACGTCCGTTTTCTCCTGGCCGGAAATCCGACGAGCCCACTCGAACGCGACGCGTGCCCAAAACGTCGAATTTCCAATATACGTGCCTCTGCGGTTTCGGAAATTGGATCCGAACACCGCCAGTGGAGGACCTCTAGAGTACCTAACCTCATTGCCTTATCACAAAGGTACTGACAACACGGGAGGAATTCTTCGCTGCCGATAAGGGCTCCTTAATACCGCGGCAAGATATGGCAATTCAACTGTAAACCATTAACACCATCATCGGATTTTCCGTCGATTAGCATTTTTTTCATGGGACGCCAAGACCTCTTCATTAACCGAGTAGGTGCATTTGATGGGACTGCAGTGAACCCATGGAACGATGTCCTCGCATTTCGCTCCGCACTGCGGTATTTCAACGGAATTAATTGGCCCCGGACATTTCGGAATCAAAGGGGAAAAATGGCACGATCGAGCAGAGCTTCCAACCGCAGAGGAGTTCCGAGGACACCAACTCCTGGCGCAGATATTAATTCCAGTTTAATAATTTTCGGAAAATTATTCCCTGATCGTTTTATGCCTTAGAGGGGTTGAAGTTGTTTGGTGAGTCTTAATTGCATGGGAAATTCTTCTAGGATTTTTTGGGGGTTTGAGATTTTGGATTCTACTTTGGGTTTCTTGGACGAAGTGGACTAGGTTTGGAGAGGCGTCTGTATTGGAGAGCCGGAAGGGTGAATTAATTTTAATGACTCGGAGCAGAGGCGGAAACGACTGGTTCTCGCGAGAAAATGGGGTTTTCATTCCGCAAAGTAGCATCCACCATCAACCTTGGTCGACCACGATACTGCGGTACACTAGTTCGCCTACTTTCGCCGGCGGGATTTCTTCGGGCAACGTCTACTTCTGCGTGCCACTCGACCAGGCAAATTCGCAATTTGAGAGGAGTTAGAGCAAGTTACAGAAGGAAAACTGGGAGAGTACTCTCTCCCTTGATGCCTACCACCTGTGTCGGACAATCATTTTACCCTCGTTAAGCCATTACCCAGTTCGCATTGTGCATGCACACCTTGTGCGCCTACATTGAAATTGCATTCACCCTCGAGTACGATGACGATGTCTAAGGTAAGTACGCGATACTGGCTAGCCACATCTGCAGGTATTTCCAAGAGCCAAAAAAAATCGGAACTCTCTGATTTTTCGCCAAACTTTACAGGTCTCATTGCAGTGGCGTTAAATGGCTGATGGGCGAGAGACGGAAGTGGTGCCAAGTGTAATTATTTCCTCGCGAGGGTAATTAAGATCAACCAATGTGTGAGTGTCAATCTACGACCCGAGAGAATTAACGAACCGTTTCCACACTTTTGGCATGTTTACCCTGTAGATCCCGTCGACGTGAGTTACCCCTTCAGGGTGATAGTAAAATCCCCTCGTGAAGGATCTCGAAAATCTCTCTAACTGGACGAGGTACTCGACAGTGATTTTAAAAAGGAATTTCAAGCGGAAAAGCCGATCCAAATCCAGGATCCCTTTCACGATCATTTTCAGAATCAGACGGTGTCGGTTAAATCCGATGCTGTACAACTGTGGCCATAAAAAAATTGATTTTTGGATCGCTGCATCGTAGATCCTTGATCTTCTTGATGAAATTAATATTTTCTTGAACTCTGCCACGCGGTCAAACCCAGGAAAAGTTTCCAGGATAATCGGGTCAAATGGGATGCTGTTTGCGAATACAACGTTTTCACGATCGCATTCCCTCGCCTCCACTTTCCGATTGATCGATCGCCTCGACGTTTCTCTCGGTCGTTTCCAGGAGTAACACCTCGCCAGGGAAAATCGAGTTAATGATGTCCGGACGGTCGGAACTATCGGAGTCGCGAAAAGGGCATCCAGACCTAGGGAATTCTTTCCTAACAACCGAGCGGTCAACACATTTGTCTCCGTGAACATTTAGGACGAACCTTTTGCGTCCCCTGTACACACCGATCTATCTCTTTCCTCTGCCCGAGTAGCAAACAACCTGGAACGAAGGAACGGAACAGCGAATCCATCACCGATAAAAAAAACCAGAACGCGGAATTTTCCTCCTGGACGCTGGTTCCCCTTACGTCGATTCCTAATTCCATCGATAGAAAAGAGGGTGAAAATCAACCTCTCCGAAAAATCCAGGTCAACTAAATCGTGCAACAATCTGTAATAAATATCCTGCTTGGGGTCGAGTGAACAACAAATGCGACGATAAACGCGGCGATGTAAAAAACCACGGTTCCCGGGATACAAGATGACCCAGTGACAGCAAGAAATGGCGCAGAATCGAAATTTGGCTAAGGTTATATGTCGGGCAGAAATGGAGCGCCTCGAGGGTCGAACTTTCCTAAGGGTGGTTATCCCATTGATTTATCACCGAATCGGCCAACGGAACGGAACGCGTGACAATGAGAACGGGACCAAGGAGTTTACCGACGCAGAAGATGGCCGGAGGTTGGCCCATGGAACTGGACCATGAAGCCGAGGCATCCCCCTAGAAACCCGCGACATCCCATCGCCAAGACGGAGCTAAGACCATTAGTGAAGTGCATCTGCCAGAATCTATCCGCTTGACGCATCTTCCCGGCACTTCGGGATCAAAGGACCATTGCGGAAACGCACTTTCAGGGGAAAAGACCCATCCTGAGGTGCGACAGCGTAATCAGCTCGATTAAACTCACCTAGCCCCATGAGCCTTCGTTGGCGGTAATTCCTGTTCTTAGAGCCCGGTCGGCCAAATCGCATTAATTAACAGGATTTATTTTTAGTTTGTTAAGCCACCGTTGAATCGCGTCCAGAGAACTAATGGACGCGTGACAATCGGAACGGAAACCATGGAGTTTACCGGTGGAGGAGGTAAACCGAAGTCGAGAGGGGTTGGCTCATGAAATTGGACCATGAAGCTGAAGCATCTCTCGAGGAACCTGCGACGTCCCATCGCCGAGACGAGTTAGAGCCATTAGCGAAATGCACCTACCGGAATCTATTCCTTTCATTTGTCTTCTTGGCACTCGAGGATCAAAGCCGGTCCATCGCGGAAACGCACTTCCTTTCCAAAGTACGTAAACGAAGAGGCGTAATTAGCGCGATTGCCCTCGTTAGATGGCTCACCTAGCTGGGGGGGACTTCGTTTAAACGCTTCCTATGGGCGAAGAATCGTCCCCGGTAATTCTTGCCCCCTTCGGCTCGTAATTCGGTGTCGGTGGATTTCCGGAATTCCCAGGGAAATTGCAGTAACTGGGGAGTACCTATTACACGCCGCTCCAGGAAAGAAATCTTAATCCCGAAGGCGCCGCTTCGGAATTTCCTTCGAGATGCCGGGAACGACCGATTTGGAAAAAGTGCCAAAGCCTCCCGAGTGTCATTGGGAATCGATTCGTAACGAGAAGCGAAAGTTATTGCCGATGGTTTCGCGAGAGGTACTTCATTTGTGCATGGGTACGTCGAGTGCACCCTTTAAAATGGACCATCGTGGTCGACAAGCAACTTTTGATGGAAACGTCGCCCGAGATCGCAGTTGGCACCTCGGTCCGATAAGTCTTGAAATTTCCGAAACTCAATCCGGAATGGTGTTTCCGTAAACACTGTTCGACAGCCACCTGATTGGATATTGATTTGCCTCGCGTAAATTCTTGCGACCACCCTGGTGATACGATCACTCGATACCCCATGAATGGTTGTAAACCCGTCAAGTAGATGTGCAACTTGATGCGAATGCAAATTTACGACTACCGAATGCTCGATCCGTTTAGTTGCGATTGCCGACTTCAATGGAAATTCTCTCTGGTAAATAATTTCGAGTCGAAGAGCTCGATCGATCGGCGCGTAAATCCAGTTTTCGATCGAAATTCGAGGCATTTGTTTAAACTCTTTCTGCTTGACATCGCATATTTTTTTTCCGGCTGATAAATATTTTCAGACCTTATATCTTCCGAGCAATGGCGAGTTTCGAAGCTCCCCCATGTATCGGAAAAGAAGATCTTTTTGGATGCTTAACGACATGACTGGTGGCAATAATCCGGTCCTCCAAAATCCTCGATTTCCCATATCGAGGGCCGTGATAACGACGAGTACGGCCAACGTCTTTCTAGCCGTTGGGCCCATGGGAGATATCGGGGCAAAATGTTGCCAATAAGCCAGCCGGGGAGCGAGATAGCCGCTCGTCCCTATATTTGCCACATTTCGAAACCGTAGTCGTTTTTTCTCCCCTCCCATAATGGTCTCTCCCTCTCGTAAAGAACGATCAGCCCGACCATAGATACTTTCAAGATATCGTTCGAGTACCGATCAAAGCGACCGACCGAATCGTCCAATATATTCACGACCTTCCGCATTTATCAGAATTCCGATCATGCCAGTTATTCCATTATTTTTCCGAAAATTTATTTTATTATTACTTTTAACTATTATTACTATTACGATTGATACTACACCGAACATCTCCGAAAGCTCCATAAAATCGATTATTTAATATTTCATGGCTGAAAAAATTTTCATATTTCAAATTCCCGGGAGTTTCGGGCATTTTTTATCTCGATGGGGGTTCTTTATCGAATGGTCATCGATCGGCTCGTGATTCACTCCATATGCACCGATCTTGGGCCCAGAGGGAACGGAAAGTGCTTCTTCGGCTTGAAGCACAAGGAACTGCACTCTAGGGCAATTTTTTCTCTTTCCGTCCAGATATGCGCAAAACGTATCTGCGAGAAGGGAGAGTGAAATTGATAAGGGTGGAGTAGCGTAAATTCCTTATCTCGTAATGCTCCGCATGCCGGGTTCCTTCGTCTAACCACCTCCCTCTCGTTACTCGAGCCATAAGCATCGGAGGCGCGACGAAATCTGAATATATTCTAATTTAAAATGGAAAAGTTTCCTTCTCCCTGACGGCTCGACCGGCATTCCCAGGGGAAAAACACGTAATTTAGTTTTCGTCGGGCTCGCCGGAGGCTGCGGGGAGAAGAAGGGACCTAAGAGGAGAAACTCCACCGATGAGAAAGACGCGTTGCCTCCTTCCTATATTTATGAAAACGATCTCGAAGAGGGGAACCGAACTTTCCTCGCACACGTTCCAAGCCGAAGTCTAGTCAAACTGTCGTCGGCGACGAAACCGATGGAAAATGGGAAGCCATGGATAACCCGCTCTAAAGTGCTCCGATTTAATTACTCGAGAACGACTAACCTGAATTTAATCCAATAAATGACCTAAAAAATCCAACCACCGTGTAGGTTTTTCCGAAAAATTCATCGCGCCACCCTTGAACATAGGAATTGTCTAAATAAATCCTAAATCGAGTTTGGCTTTTTTTATCCAACTTGAAGACGTACTTTCGACGCATCGTCGGGTACAATGCGTCTCGGCGTCGAAAAGAGTGCACACCTGGAGGCGAAAAAGGGGAATTCTGCCAAAAGGAGCAGGAAGCGAGAAACGTTCGGAAAGAAAATCCACCCACGAGGGTGAACCGAGAGGAACGAGCTTTCCAAAGCCTCACGTGCCGCGGAATCTCGCCGGAATGAATTTAATTCCGTGACATTTCCAGCGCGTGGCACTTCGCGTTTCGGGAATCTTAGTTGAGGTAGATTTCCACGCCGAGATGAACTTGTTCCATGAAGTAACGAGTGCGTTGGATATTACGAATTACGTCCATTTTCCGAGGAAGGAAGCCGCCATCGCGGCGGGCGACGCCATGACGGAAGTACTTTTTATCACACGGAAGGAAAGAGGAGAACCTTGATTCCTGGAAAATCCAGAGCTGTCAGAATTCCCTGGTTGAACGAACGAGTTATTAAAAATCAGTTCCATTGCAAGACCTCCAATGCCTGAATTTACCTTACCTTATTTTATCGTGATAAAATCCAGAATACATTGAAATAAATTCCGCCTCGTGCGGGGATGGTAAAAAAAAATCCATTCCATGGAGGTGGATTAAATTATTTATCTCTGCAGGACAAAGCGACTTGCCTCTAACCGCAGGTTCGAATGCGAAAGTGCTCCGAATTTTTATTCGGATTCGCTGATTTCCCCCAGGAGTCCGGTAATTCGATAAGTACCGAGCAACGTGCTCGGTAGAGCTCCATAGAGCTCCTCAGCACTCGAAGGATTAATTTCTAAGTGCACGGCCAACTGGGATCGAAGTGCCGATCGATGGGATTAATCGCTTGAAAATGGTCAACAGACAGGGTATTTCTGGCGTTTTAGGCCAGCTCTCGCAGGAGCGACACGGAAGGGTGGCTCGCATTTTCGGAGGATTATTTGAAGAGGCACGGCGAGATAGGAATTTTTCCCCGTGATAAAACATGCATCGAGTACCGCGCTCCTTCGTACGTGCGAAAACGTCGAGACGGGCTGAAAGCATTTAAGAATATAGCTTTAAAGGTCGTCGGCGTGTTTCAAGGGGAAGGACAGCCATCCGGTCGAGATGAGCCACGCTCCCCGTGGGAAATCTTACAACACTCCGACACACTGAATATCGTACTCGAGAGTCATAAGTTTACAGCGTCGTTTTACGTACCGTTGCTTATAAACCGCCCGAACCGCGACATGTCCCAAACAAATCGGTCCCAAGAACCGATGCAACGATATTGCCCACAAATTCTCGGATACGTCGCGGTATATCCAATGCTTTTCGCATAAAATGCCACGAGAAATATTAGCCATTCGAAATCAATCGTATAGAATATGATAACCGAATCTCGCAGACCCTAGAATGGACCCAATAATTCTGCGGATCATTTTTATTTTTATTTTTTAACCCTAGGAACGTCATCAAGGAATTCACCCATGAGGACGTCCTAGACCTGCAAAATTGGATTTAAGCTGGAAAAGTGCAATTAACCTACTTATTCTAGGTTCTAACAGTTAATTATTGACCCATGGGAAATCTTTAATTTAAATTAAACACTCTGGGACGTATATGGTGGGCGTCGTTAAAAAACAATCGACAGGGCGACGCGTTTCAAAGGAGTCAGTTTTCGACATTTCTTCGGGTATATCTTCTTTACTGGAATTTTGTGGCCTAGACTTCTCGTTCGAGGCGTCGACAAATTAACGTAATTTTCCCTCCTTTCGAGTATACGTGCATATTGAATGCAGATTTCATCTCGCCGTGAATAATTTCTGTTAAGCCTCGGAAGTTCCTTAAGGAATTCACCCGGGATGGTAATACAACGTCCGCGAGTTACGAAAGTCCCGGGAAAGTGCAATTAACCTACTTATAATAATTTAAAAAAATTAACAATTAACCCGCTTGTATTTATGCAAACTTACGCCGCAGAGGGGGACCCGGGACCATTCAGTTCAAGGCGAATTAGTCCTTCACTTGGGGAAGTATACGTTTTAAAGCGCCGCTCTTTAGGGCAGTTATCGCCGGGTCGCCGTTTCGCATTATGCAAGTTTCCCCGGTATTTTGCGAATAACTCAGAGCCCACCTTCCCGGGCAAAGGTATCCAGAACGAGGGAGTAAGAAGATTATTTAATCTAGGGAAAAGGCCAGCCAATTAAGAACCGGCAACCGGCAAGATAAATAAAGATGGAATTCCCTTGGGAAACGTAGAAATAGCTGGGCTAAGAAAAAGAGCGAAACGCGTTTTACGAAATCCCATGAAATAACGATCTAGCCCACAACCCGATAAAGTTTCGCGTTGATTCGCTAACGAATTCGTTAGCAAAGAATCGTCCTTCAAAATGAAAACCCTTAATCATTTACAAGAAATAGGAAATAGGAATAAAATTCATCGGGTTATCGTATACATTCCTGTACCGAGTTTGATAACCGTCCGTACTTTATTCCCGGAGTCCGCGGACTGTCGAGGACGAGTTATCGACCTTCCATTCATCGAAGAATTTGAAATATTCTCGATATTTCCTGAAATAACGATTTCCGGGGAGGAGGTAAGGTGTCGGGACCCGAACGAGTTGGTTTCGAGCGTTTCAACGTGGAAAACGAGCAACCGTCGCTGCATTAATACAGTCGCCATATATCGTGACGTGGAAATTACCACCGAGATACACGGGATATATACTCGAGTGTCAGATACCAAGTTCGGAGGACTCTAACATATATTTCTCGGGTTAATGAACCCCACGAACGGCGGAACATCCACCGAGTGTCCTAATTGTAACTTGCACCCCGACGTGTCCCCAAAGGATCCTCGGTTCGATGAGAATCGGACTGGAATATTTTCAAGCCCGCAATTTTCGAGTTTCCGCTCCAAAAATCGTCCATTTCGATACACGGCTGGACGATATCGATAGCGAATAAATAGTTTCCGCCGTTCCGTCCATTCCCTGACGTAAACGCTGCTTCGCAATTCGGCCAATCTCGGGTGGAAAGGACAAAAATAATTGGTTTCGTTTCCTCGACCAATTAAAATTGACTACGGGTATATCAATCGATATAAAGCCTCTAATTGAGAGTAAAAATCAGAATTTAAAAATGGGCTAATTTTTCGTGTCAAACGATCTCCATTAACGATCGCGTCTTGTCTTAGGCGATTACTTAGGCGGCCTCGAAAGTACCCGATGAAAAATTTAATTTTCTTAATATGATCCCACAGTCCCTCGTCCCAGATAGCAGTTGGGTAATTGATTAAGGACGAATAAAGTTATCGACCAGTACACCATGTTAAACAGCCCAGGCTCAAGAGAGTTAGGGGCAAACTTTCTTCGCCCGGCAACGTAACCGAGTTTCATGCTCGACCTCTTTGTCGAAGTCTCATCGAGGACCGAAACTTTTATCGCGAGGAGTATGCTTTTCTTTTCGTCCTTTGAGGACGCCACAATTCCGTTCTCGATGGTCGTCACCGAGGACCCCTCCGAAACTTATGAAAAGACCACCAGCAGCGAGGGCACTTCTCCCTGCACTCCTCGAAACTCGAAATTCCGACCCCCGGGCAAATCTACCCCGGTAACTCGAAACATTGTACGGTTAATTATTCATTAAAAGCCCCGCTAAAGTTCCCGTTAATAGGGTATAATTAAATCGGGACCAATTGCAGTCGAAGTGATCTGAAATCTGGGAATAAAGAGGGTTTTATAGATGCCGAATTAAATGGCCTTAAATCATCCCCACTCGGAAGAAGGATTTTTTCAGGGTTTCTCGGGGTTAATTAAATCCTCGGAAAGGTAATCGAAGCTCTGCTTTTCACGGCTCGAAAGCTTCCATCTCGAATTCCTCGTCACCTACGTTGTTATTTTCTGATCCGTGGGATTTTAAAGGAACCGATACATTGCTGTCAGAAAATATCTGGAGCATCATCAGGAGATGTTCGAGTCCTGATATGGAAAATTTGGAGCATCTGGAGATCGAAGGGACGAGGTGATAATATTTTCCGAGACAAGTGCCGAGGGCCACGAACGACTCGGTGCGATTACGGGCCCAGAAAAAAGCTCGGAAAGGCGAGAAAATACATCGCCATAAGATAACGAAAGAGCGTCGAGCCCTTTTCCGGTGAAAATTGCGTCCATCGCGGCGCACCCACCGACGACATAATGTGGTCGAAACCCATAACGATTTATGAGCGCGACGCCGCGATACGTTCGTCCCATAAATATGCTAGCGGAGGCCCTCGCTATCGGCTATAAATACGCGTTTTATCCGTCGGGGGATTCGAAATGAAAAACAGTCGTCAAGAGCTTACGGGATTACGCGAAAAAAGTTCCGTCCAGTGTACCGGGCGAGCTTTATGTCGCCGGGTCGTTTCGCGATTTTCGCCCCCGCCGCCCCTCGGACCACCCACCCCACCGAGGAAAAAAGCCTCGGCAGAAGCGCGCTAAAAATTAATATTTCTTCCACCCTCCTCTTCCCGGGCTCCACTCCCGACTCCCTCGCTCTTCGCCCCCTGTGGAGGGGCGAAGGAAGGGACCCGATCTCGACGGCGCATCGAAAGGGTTGCTCGGAAAAACCGGGATGGCCCTTTCGAGACTCGCGCATCGAACGAGGGGCGAGGACTCGAAAGAGTGAGAGAAGAGAAAAGCGCGCCTCGCTATACAATTCCCATCCGACCGCTCGCAAATTTAAATAGCCCTTCGGGTTTCAATCGCGCCTCTCGGAAAGTGCGTCATCCCTGAATGCGCCCTTCCGCAGCCATCCCTCTCGCGACAAATTGGATTTCTACGGCGAACTACGTGCGGGACAAGCGGCGCACTTTGGGCCGCGCCTTCCCCGGGAAACTCAAAGAGTTCCCGAAGGATATCTCCCGGAGTCCCGCGTATACTCGCGTATATTCCTCGTATATTCCCGAGGACCCTCCTCGACGCGTTTTTCCTGCATTTTCGAAACCCCCACTGTGCCTCCACCCCCCTCGCCGATTAACCGCACCGCTCCCCGGAGAACAGCCAGCGCACCAGAAATATGGAAAAATTGAATCATCCCTGCGGGTTCCCGACCAAGCGAATTTCCACCGGCGGAAAAAATATTTTCTCCAAACGCGTTAATGCGCACGCCGCGAGCTTGCATCATGTCAAAAGAGATGCGAGAGACTCGACGAGGTATGGAACCGACGAAATATCGCTTCCTTTCAGCAACGGGTGGAGTGCGATATACCGCGAGCATTTTTATTTTTTGACCGAACGCACCTTGCGACCGCAATTGCCCTTGTTAAATTTCCCCTGCAGATGTTCCTTCTCCCTTTTAATCATGTTGGAATGAAAATTCCTCCCTACCGAGTGCATCCCTGTCGTAAAGAGACGCGGAGGCCGAGCGACTTCGATCTTGGTCGGGCCTCTAGCGGAGCGGGGACGACGCAGCTCGAAGGAGACGGATTCGAGGGTGGAATTGAATACCGGAATCCGTGGGCCGGCACGAATCTATTCTTTCTGGACCTGTGGATCGATCTCGGGAAACGACAACTGGCATCGTTACGGCATCCGTGCGGCTGCGAGAGGACGAGGCTGCCATTTTCCCCAACCGAGCGGAGATAGTCAAATTATGGCTCGAGAGGTCTCTCGGAACGCTCCAAGTCAAGACGCTCCCGGAGGCACGGCAATTTGATTCCGTGTCATATTTGGTGTTCCGTGCCGGCTTCGTTCCCCTGGGTACACGCGACGACGGCGGTAGTTATCGCCGCGAGGTGCGTCGAATATTCGAGTATCCCTCCGAACAGAAATGCCGTCGCCGTCGAAAATGATTTCCGCGGATGGAGCCGCGATATCCACCGTCCGGCGGATTAGATCGATTTTCAACAATTTTCCCTTTATCAAATCCGCGTCGAGTGGTCCAATCTAGCGAAACTTGCCCTCGCCATAATTTAAGCTTCTGGCTTAAATGTGACACCTGCCAATTGATTAAAATTCGTCAGGTCGAAGATCGTTAATGAAGGAATGGCAAGAAATGAAAGAAAAGGCAGACTCGCGGTGAATGTAATCTTTTTAGTGATTTTTAAACGAGGATTGGAGGTGGTAAAATTCCGAATTACAGGGTGCTCGGGTGTAAGAATATTGCCCCACGTGGGAATAGGACCTGCTGGGTACGACTCCTCTGTCAAAATGTCGTGGCTCAGGGTCAACCCGAATCCCTGGCATCGTTCTACATCGTCCGAGTAATTTCTGCTAAATTAAATTCACCCCGGCCCGACGAGCACGGAGTGTACGAATTGACCCAGAGCCCGCAACCCGGAACTTCTAGTTTGCCGCCAATTCTCTGTGATGACCTGGACCAAAATTTGGGAAGTAAGTAATCGAGGCAGTATGTGCTCGACGACCAACTACAGAATCTTAAATAAAGTCTGGCTTCAAGGTTATTCCTAAATTCCGCGGCAAGGAGTTCATATAATATTTCATCAAGAATTTACGAAGGCGTTGTCCCTAGAAATTGAAAATCTGAATTTTTTTTCGGATTAATGGTCTCGCGGTACGCGACTTACCGGTATATTACAATTTTTAATTAACGTTAACGTTACCTTGACTAGTTTTAAACGACCTTCCTCAGTGATGTCATTGTGTTGCCATTCTACTATTTGGCGAAGCAATTTAAACTTCCCGCGCATTCGGACGCGGCCGTAATTAATAATGCATCGGTATTAAGCAAAAATAAGCACTAACCGGGGCGAAATTTTGTGCGAAAACTTTTTAGCGACATAATTCTCCTGGCGAGCCCAGTCTGAGAGTACTCCGAACCAGATGGCAGCCGGAAAGAGTGGTGTGATCCGGAAGTAGCACAAATCTGATTTCAAAATCCGTTCCTCTCGGTGTACTTGCGCCATATGGAGCTCACCGAGTTTTCCGACCGGTATTTTTATTCTTTTCAAACTTCAAATCCGCGGGGCAGATTTCGAATCCGGCAGGGAGATTTAGAGATGCCGAGGGCGCAGCTTTTTTTATCTCGAAATCAGAAAATGGTTTTAAAAGCAAGCTCGCGCTCGCACGATACGATACGAAATCCCCTGAAAATGAACTCCCAGTGTCATAAACCATACATCAAATAGGAAATCCGTATGAAATCGTTTGACACAAAAAAATTAAAAACGACGCCTAGTTGAGAAGAAAAAGAAAATCAGCAAGTAAATTTAACCGCAACACCCATTCCGAGATCCGAGAAAACCGCGGGTATTAAATTTAACGTTTTCGCTCCGGTCTTAAGTCTAATACCCACTTTGCCTCCCTTAATACGTAATACTATAACGTACACACTCTAATGTATGCGCCGCCTGTTCCTCTAAATCCTGCCCCTTCATCAGCTGTTTTCGCCCCATCCTGCGTCACCAGACCACTTCCATTAACTTATATTTTCAGTTAGCATTCCTCTTCAGGGTTTCGCCCAAACCGTTGACTGTCGGACCTCGGTTAAATAGGAGAGAAAAAAAAAATCGATGGATCTCAAGATCACCCCCAGCATCCGAATGCCGCCTCCGGAGCGACAATTTAATTAGCTAAAAAAGATGCCGAGTGCCGAGCGAAACTTGCGGATGATTTCTTTTTATACACCTGACCTAATTCCTGGATCACCGAGGTACACACAATTTCAGGTCTGAAAGGAACCCCGGGTACATCCATGAGGATCCTTTTTTGTCGATCGGGTTTCCCTGGCCACCTGTACAAAATTTAATTAACGAACCGGCTTAAAGAGGTTACCTTTAGATATTGACTTTGGACAGCTCCTAGATTTTCGTTAACGCATTCACGCCTCGTGGTTCGGTACAACGGACTCGACGTTATCGATAATCCTATTCCGAAACGGCCGAGGAAACGGCACCTTCGTTGCCTGTCGAATAAACGGAACGATGGGAGAAGCCACCTCAAATAGATTTGCAACGATAAGTAGATGCGATTCCGTGCGTCTGGATTGGCACGGCAATTTAATACTCGACATTTCATCCCCCCAGCACCCCCTCGACATTTACCGCCCCTCGCAGTATCGCGGCATTACTCTCACGTGGCATAAAGTCTGTCAACGACTCGGCCCGTTACGAGTCGACCAGTAAACGGATTTCGGGATATTGCCTCGAACCTAAGCAAATTGCACTCGTAAAGATCGATTCGCGAGTCCTCGTCGGGAAATTTTTTCCCGGGGATGTCTTACAAAGTACTCGAGGATCGGTGCAGGCTTTTCCAGCGACGTCGATAGCCCCGGCAAAAACGGATAAGCGATCCATCGGAAAGAGGAAAATAAATACAGGAGGGAGGAAAAGAAACACCCGCGAACATGCATTTGGCGCGAAACTATGCCGAGCCGCGAGGAAGGACTCCAAGAGAAGAGAAGAAAATTCGGGAAAAACGGACGGAGGCCCTTCGGAGCCAAGAGGTCGCATCTTGCACATTTTCCGACCGTGCTTCATGAGAAACATTATCGAAAAGTTACGGCAACGCAAACCGGGCAAGGTGAGCCCCAAAAGTGCTGACCGATCTTCGCAAACCGAAACGTATGGTCTCGGTGTTGGCCCTCTTGGAACGGTACCAAGTGGAAAAGGATGAATCCCTGGACAGTAGATATTGACCGATGACGAAATTCCGGATTTCCGGGAGATACTTTCGATCTAACGAGAAGTAGGCGAATCATCGAGTCGGTTTTGACAAACGAGCTAGGAGTCGATAGACGTCGGTGACCGCGTTTTGGGACGCGGATTTCGATGGGTGGATCGATGGCAGAATAAATCGGGATTAATTCAAGGATTCACTCCAAGACGTTCGGTTCGCGAAGACGAGGAGAAACTTGGGAAAGGACGTTCGTCTTTCGGGATTTCCTTGACACCCGCCAACACTCCACAGTTCTCCCGCTCCAATTTTATAAAACATTCAAGGCGAGAGGTCCTCAAACACCCTGCAGTCCCGACCTTGCGCCCAAAAACTGCCATTTTCTCCACTTTTCCCCGCTCGAAGACATTTTTAGCGTCGCAGAGATCTCGGAATTGACATACGGCACTGCAAAGTTGAGAATCCTCGTGACGCGTTCTCTTCAATTAGAACCTACGTCCACCTTCCACCAGCTGCACAAAAGAACTCCTGAAAGTACCCATTAACATTTAACGATATTTATTAAGAGTACCTTTTTTCCCGACCCTCCAGCCATCTAAACGGGGAATTCCGGGTCATCCCTTTACCCAGGATAACCATGAAGTTTAAACTGAAAAAAGTTACCTCCCTCTTCCCAGGTTTCCTAAAAACTTGTTCGACGTCGCGGTGGAACTTGGCCCAGGGGAGACATTAAGTCATAAAAATAAAGGGAGTCAACGAAACGAAGTGCAATCTCAAGAACTGGCCGAAAGTTCGCTCGTTCCTCCCCGGGTGGGAATCTGGATGGCGCATCTTTGGGTCGAAACGTAATCTCCGACGTTATCACAACCCTCCTATCTCCAGCTGATCCGCCTCTCGCGAGGCCGCGAATACGTGGACGAATGTTTCTACGGGGTCGCATAAATCCCCAAAGCGGAAATTGCCGTCGACACATCCGCGTGTCCCGCGATGGGTGGATATCGGTATCACTCGCGGTACTCTCTGATAACGTAGTTGGAGCGTCCTGGAAACGACGTCAGGCATTTCGCTTTCGGTGCATCACCGCGATCCGTCATCCCCGACGGACGGGTTCCTTTCTTTCTTCGATTTCTTGGATCTCTCGGATTTATTTTCCCACCGCCACCCCCGAGTGGGCGAGGGTTAACTATCGGCCACCGATTCTCGCGAACACCCTTTGACGAACGAGGAAAATCGGACTTCTTCATCGAGCCGCCTCCGCGGTTCCCTTTTCTTTTCCACCCCCTTTCGATTGCGAAAGAGCGACGTTTCCTCCTGATTTCGTTTCCCTCGAGGTCTTCGCATGACCGAGTTTCAAATGCGGTCTCGCAGACGTCTCGTTGCAACGAGGGTCGTTCAGACATTGTTCCCTCCACCCCCGAAAATCCAGCCAGGCAAAGAAACGCGTTTCTTCTTCATGATAAAATTTCTTGGACGAGAAAGTAGATACATTGAAAGCGGTCTAAAAGTAAAAATGGCAGAAATTAGAAAACCGCCTATAGGATAATTAATATCATAATATCGGTACCATGATTCCGAGCACAACGGGGGCTACGACAGAAATTCCCCGAGTGGTTTTAATTTTTCAGCCCCCAACTGCGTATATTAATTTAACCATTTATATTATGATAATTTATGTTAAATCACGTCGATGTTTGCACCGAGAGCCGATCGGTTGCTGGCTGATTATCAATTCCGTTGACGGACACACAGGGGGGAATTATTTGCGTATCCTTGTCGGAGGTATTTGTATATTACCGGTGATTACGGGGTTACACCCCCATTATCGAAGCTTTCAGCGAAGACGGGAGGATAAATCGTGTAGAAGTTGGGATTTATCGACGGGATTGAAGGATTCGGTGCGTCAGCGAACGTCATATCCGAGTTGGTTGGATCTTCACCCCTAACTTTTCAGAACCCAGGTCCTACCCCGCGCCGTTAACCAAGGAATATTTTCCCTATTCCAACCCCAGGAAGCCGGCTCCGGAGGTTGTGCCGTTTCGTAACAAACCATGTTCAATATTGGCAATTTCTCGAAAATAGAGACGCCAGCCCCTCGCGCGATGCTCGGCTCCATAAAAACGGATATAGCGCGCTCGGGGAAAAAGCTTTTCGATCGGATGGGAGAGCCCCCTGAATTCAAAGAAAATCAAAAGACCGCCCCCCGGCAGATTGCTCGTTCGGTGAAATCCCCTGGTTTTTCATCTCCAAAACGGGGTAACATCAGCAGGGTAGTTCTAGGGGCACGTCTGACGACGAGGAGGGCTCTTTGCTCTTTTCCAACGAACGAGGCGACCCCCCTTATCGCAGGTCGCACCCCGATGAAGTCGCGTGCGACGAGGAATGCTCTGCAGTGCCAATTAGTCGATTATACGAAGCGGACGATTGGCTCCGGGAAAAGAAATGGGAAATAAAGAGACAATTTAATCACCGATCACCCTAGGAGGAGGGTAACGAATGCGCAGACTTCCGAGTCTAATTACCGAGGGTGTACGTCCTCCTACGTGGCTTAATCAAAGGGTCGCACTTGGATGGATGCGAAATCGCCTTGGCATTGCATTTCGCTTCGAAATCCTCTTCCCGAGTATCCACGTGGACTCCGAGTATTTTACCCCACCCCGTGGATGCAGTTTCGATAACACCCTTGATCGATGCGCGACGTAGACCGAATTTCCGAGTTAGAAGTGCATCCGCGAGCAGGGGTGGCCGGAATTCTGACGACAAAAGGGCGTGCGCAACAACCGGAAGGAGAACGCGCGGCATAAAAACCCCCTCGTAAAAGTTTTCCAGGATTTTTATCACTTTCGGGATGCGTAGACACTCTGAAAAATTGTCCCTTCCACGTTCGCGTCTTACAAATGACATCGTCCGCCGCTCGCGCGGAGGAACACCTCGGTCCCGTGGTCAAATCCTTTGAGCGTGAGCTCCATTTTTTACCGCCATTGTCCGGACCCTCGGAGTCGCGCGAAAAACGCCGCAACTGGAGTTGCCCAATCTTGGGAGGCGGATAGAAATTTCACCTAGGTATGAAAAAGACCCCGTGCATGGAATCCACGCTCCAGATAAAAGATGAAGTGCCTCCATTTGAAATCGCCCCATGTTCGGTTCGCGAGGTGGGACCTCGAAAATCTCGCAAAATCCCGGCCGAAAGCCAGAAAAGCGAACCTCGATTTTCTAGAATATTCCAGATGATTGAAAAAAAGAAAAAAAAGAAAAAAAATTGAGAAAAATGCGGAGAGAAGACGCATAGATGAGAAGAAAGTAGTGGACGCGTCGCGGCGCAAAACGAAACAAATATCGAGCGTTACGATCGGCGGATGCTTGGACAACGTCCAAACCCACGGGCCGCGTTAACGTCTGATAACTCGCTCGCAAAACACGCCGCAGCTGCGATGGACCGAGCCCGATCTCGCCATTGTTCATTGTTCCCCGCCGCGAGCTCGGCTTAATCGCGCGATAGCGCCGACCGTCGAAAATATGAGGCGATGAGGCGCATCGCTATCAGATGCAATAACTCCTTCCTTCGGCAAGCCCCGGTCCAGGCCAAACACCGGTTCGTCGGTATCGAAATCCCTCGCGGTGCCTTGCTCTCGATCCGGTCCATTTCCGCCATTTTCAGCTTGGACTTCCTCCGAAGCGAGGACTCGATCGGTTCAAAAATGGGTTGAAGCTTAACCAGAAATCGCTGAAGCGGTGAACACCTCCAAATATCGGAGATAGGCAAGGTGCCTAAGTACCGGGCATTTTGGATCATCTTCGGCAATGAATCTTGGTCCTTTTTTTGCCTCCAGCAGTAATCAGAGATTTAGGGGACGGAGAAAGCGTCCAAGTACACCTCCCTTGGAATTCCCGCAAACGCGTCGACGCGCACGAAAGGTACTTAGCATGGACGGGAAATGCAAAAGATTTATGGGGGCCATGCTCGTCGGACGCGTCGCATTGCGCAAATGGGTTCGTGCGAGTCTTTAATTATCCTATTACAAGCGTTTTACGGTCAGTCAACGATACTCCTGTCGCGTGTGCGCAGATGGGACGGCGTCGGTGCGACTGTTTAACGCATTTTCGACCTGGGTTGCTGTACACCATCGGTGGACCCAGTGAGTACCAGGTATTGATCCCGTGTTCTTTGATGCCGTCCATTCGGTGAAGGCACCATCGATAATACCGGAAAGACCGAGATGGATATGTTCATCGAGTCGTCCGAACACCTCCATTGCGATCAGTTTAATCATCTTGCCCTGATCCCGATTTACGCGATCAGGACTTGGACCGAAAAGGACCGAATCGATCATCGCCCCGGCACTTGGTCGAGACTCTTTCGGATTCACTGGAAAGAGTTCTCCCACGTGGAGAAGAAAGTCTCGGGAAATGTGGAAGGTCCTGAAAAAAGTGCAGCACTCGAGCGAGACCATGATAAAAATGGTAAGACCAGACCCAGGACTTTGCTCGATTGTCGATCTCGACGGGCATTTCTTCGACGCGAGGAAGGTGGATCCGACGACCTCATTTGTCCGGGAGCCTCCGGGACGAGCTGGAGAACCAAGATTTACGCAGCCCGGTTTTCCGATTTCTCGCGACCCCCCCGGGCGGGGTTCCAGGGAGTTTCGTGCGCCTCGCGGCGAAGAATTTTCCGAAAAGCGGTGCACGAAAATGGCCCCTCGTATACGGAAACTATGTCAGGGCGGGCGAAGATTCAACGCCGTTCTCCGGGTATGCGGTATGCCCGATTCTAAAGCACTTCCAACCCCCCTCGCGAGTACTTACCCAGCCACCATGCACGGAGTGTTTCGAGGTTCCGGGAAATTTACAGGATAAATTCGGAGAGGCAGTCCAAATAAGTGTCCACATCTATTCGAAAATGCTCCGTTCGAATATTCTAAGTGACTCCGATTCGCGCCCCCAAGTAAATAATTAAAAATATCCAATCAATGGAAGCAGACCAGGAATTCCACCTACACAAAATTCCTCCTGAACTTTGTATCGCATTTCCACCGATTATCGTATCGATCGATTAAACCGACCGACCAAAAACCCGGAAATTCGGAATTATCTCCGACGTTCACAAACTCTGGAAATTAGTCATCGATCAAAAGCGTCACGAGGCCTTGCAAACGCGAAGTAGTCGCAATTCGTCTTAGGCTTTAATCCAGAGGTCGATAACTAGGAATGGCTCTCAGGGATCGTAAAACATTCGGGAAAAGAAGTCGGCAGGCTTCTTACCAGGTGGCGGACAGCCCGGGAACAGATGCCGCCGTCTGATTTCGAAATGAGATTTCTGCTAACGAGGTGCAATTTCTCCTTGGACAGGTGCACGGCCCTCTTTGCTCAGAAATGCATCGGGGCGTAGGTGCAACCTGCGACAAGACTCGCACTGGAGGGCAATGGATTAATTCCGACCTGCTTTGCGCACTCGTATCACCCTCGATGTCGATGCACCTTCGAGTTTCGGCTGATCGAATTATCCGTGTCGCTACATGATGCCGAATCCAGGGAAGGACCGAGCCAACTCGCGCGTAACATCCCACCGAATGGGAATATCGGAACGTCAGGAATATCGAGACATCGGGAACATTGAAACGCCGGGAATACGGAATCGCGAGAATATCGAAAGGCACGATCCAAGTGGGAAGAATCGAACAGACATTCGAGATCGAGACGCTAGAAAAAATGGCTAAACCGTCTCGAATATCAATGAAATGTCCCAAAGCACCTAATCAGCGCTTTTCCTCGAGGGTTAACTTATCAGACTTAGGAAAATTGATCGAATTCACCGGTTGGATTTTCGCAGCAGCGTCCACTCGCTGAAATTCGACGTGGAAATGGCCCGGAAAATCCGGATAATGCTGACAGATGAAATTAACGATTCGCGTCATGAATTAAGAGCGCATGATAAAATCCGAATTAAAAATAGAGAGACCCCTGGCAGGCGTATTTCTTGCCCAGGGTACGCGATGAAAATTCCATAATTATTTGTTTCATTTTCTGGTACATCGTTTAGTGGCCCTTTATTTTACTTCCCAGCACTTCGCTTTACCTCGGTCCATTTCGTTCCATTCTATATAGCGAAAAGGACCAAGTTCACTTTTGCAGGCGAATGAAACGCGAAACTCTCCCGAGTTTCATGACCCTACATGGCCCATTACTGCACAACAGGAAATCTGGTACTGCCAGGCCAGTTTTCCTAGTACTTCCGAGTGTTACATTATTGGCCAGCTCCTACAGAGTTTCTCTAGGGTCTGGCCCGATTGTGGGTTTGCCTAGTCAGTGCCTAGCTCGCACCGAGACCGAACTTCCCCCAGGAACCGTTTCCGGTAGACATTTTTCACCGTGTACCTTCTACTTCCATCCCTTCCCAGGGTAGAAGAAGAAACCCAGGTAACCCGCAATCTAACGAGCTGCGATATTTAATTATGACAACGCCGGTAAATCCACATCCCATAGAATATCGAAACGCCTTATAGATCCGCCTGATAGATAATAGAAATCCCAAGCAGTCCTGGGGAATCTATCTGAGATTAATTTCTAGGAAGTTGCAGTACCATCGGGAAGTACGGTATCGCAATAGCTGAAGTACCACTTTGACGACCAATCCAGATGGAGTTAATACGACTCTGCACATCCTGCAGCGAACTGTTATGATCTGTAACTGTTACGATCTCCGTTACTTCGAAATACCCCCGCCTACGACCGATTAAGGGCACAATTGGGAAAATCGAAGATTAGATCGGGGTATATAAAGAATATAATGCAGGCATCAAGTCGACATTATCATTCACTTGATATTCGCTCTTCACTTTATAACGCTCCACCATTAATTACCGTTGTTACAACTGATTACGTACATCGGTACCTTAATTACTCTCGCGTAAATTAAATTTACAGCGTCATTACGTATGGTGGGATTTACCGGTAATTATCGCAATTTAAATCAATTGCATATCCGTGATTTATTACGGCAAGTTTGAAGAGACAATTCCAGCTAAGTGACCGAAGTGTTTCGCGGGTGAAATTGATTATCCGTTGTGTTATCGAGTCGCTGTTCTTTTTATCACTAACTCCACTTCCGTAGAAACGTAATTCGGAGTTCGCGTTCGCCCCGCGAGTTTTGACTTCGAAACTTGTCCTTATTTCTCCAGGACGAACGCGTGAAAGTTCCGCCCTTAACTTCCATATTACGGTCTGGTTGGTATTTTTTTTTTTTATTTTACCTCTAGGCTGGAATACTACACCTCCAACTCGAGTACAATGTGGAATCCGTGTCACGGAGGGTACCGCGGGCTCCCCCGTTAATCTCCTTTACATATGTAAGATCTTGTTCCAGAATATAATGAAAGTCGGTCTGCAGCCCAGCAGCTCCGAATGAACTCTCCAAGAAGGGAGGGAATTTTCAAAAGCGCGATTCCTCGTCCTTCCAAGAGTCTGGCAAGAGGAAAAAAAAAAAAACAAGAGAAATAGTTAAACGAACTCTCCCCTCCGCTTAAATAAATATCCCTTCGCCGAAGCACTTTTGCGTACCAAGTAACTCGACTTTGTATCTCATTGTTGGCGTAGGTCGTGAACAGAGGGATCTTGGAAACGTATGGAGTCATAAGTCAACGTTAATATCACCTCATTTGGGACACGCATCAGTCCACCCCGGTGAATTTAATACCGCCATTACCAAGATCCGGAGCGGAGTTTTTCCCGGTGGCTGTTTCTAATTCCCCGTCTAGGAGGGTGAATTTTTCAAAAGCATAATCTCTCATACCACCTCGACCGTCGGTCACTCCGCAAAGGAAGGATAATTAAACGAACCTCCTTCCCCATCGAAATAAATCCCCGTCGACTTGAAATATATTTCGCCTCCCCCGCCGAGAAGCACTCAAAGGCGCTCATTTATTCGAAATGAAAACATCCCCGCGAAGTGATGCGCCATTATACATTAATAAAAGGAGCGTTCTTCCCCGGGAAAGGGGAAAACTTCGACCGCCTGCGGAAAAGTCGGGCGACATGGCTCCTCCCGCTCGTCATTTTTTACCCGGAGCCCCTGACATTTGCGAGATCCCATTCCAGGATATGTCGAAGTTTTGTTTCTCCTCCAAAACTCGGATACCTCCATGGGCTTCCGTTCCCCAACGAGCTCCTAAGCCACGGTCCTCGAAACGTCAATTTTTCTCGCACCACCAAGAGAGTATCCGCCCCATTCGGAAAGGAATAATCAAACAAACTTCCTCCCCACGTCCGAATAAATCTCTGTCCACTTTAAATATACTTCTGCCGCGACGAGCCATCAAAGGCGTCCCTTTATTTCATATTTTTTTCCCCCTCTTCTCTTTCCCTCCTTTTTTTTTCCTCCTAATGGAAACATTTCCGGGAGGAACATTATACGTTCATAGTGCGACGTCCTTTGCGCGTGAATGGAGACTTCAAAGCTCCCGCGAAAACGTCGTTAGCTTTGAAGAGTTTCCCTATAAATAAAGCACGCGATTCTCGAATGACTCGAATCGAGGCGACACGGTCGAGGATCGCCAATTCGAAGGAAAAACGGACCCGGAGGAGGGTCCCGTATTTATTTCCATCGAAATCCTCGTCCTCGTTCGGGAATTAATTGCGACGCGGATGCGAGGAAATCGAGCGGCCATCTTGGAACGGCGCGGGCAACCGAAGTCCCTCTTCGTCGCTAATTATAATAAATTAAATCCAGATCCCGCCTCGAGGTGTGGAATTATTCACCCTCTATCAAAGAATTCTCAGTCCATGAAAAGATAAAGTCGCGCAAAGACATCACCCTGATTAAATTTCCGAAATAAGGGAAAGCACGTCGACGTTTCTCCTCCTCGGAAGCACTCGTTTCCTCGGTACCATTCCGTCGCACTTATGCAGCAATAAATTCTTCGGCTGTTCCTCTTAAACAACCAGCCGGGAATGTATACATTACGGATAAATCAGTTCTAATTGACGAGAAGAGCCCAGGTGAAAGAAATAAAATATTCCCTACGGATGGAATCATAGCCGAAGGGGTTGCGTTGTCTCGCCTCTTCGGTAAGGGTCGTTGTTACGAAGAAATCTATTTTCCAGGGGGGTGTAACGAGCGTTCTAGGTAAATGAAGAGCACAAAAGAGGTACAGAGAGGAGCGGCGGTATCGCGAGATAATGAATCAAAGCATCTCTATCGCTCATTGCAATTAAGCTCGAAGGACTCATCGGGTCGATTCGCCGCGCATTATCCGTTCCTTTCCTCGGAGGGACCCCCCGCGGAGATCGTTGTCGCTCCCCTTCGTTGATATTTTGTAAAGCCGGGATGCACCTGCACATCCGAGGGAAAGAATCCCGAAAGCTCCCCGAGGGAGCTTTGATAATTTTTCACTGTACGTTCTTCAACGCCCTGTCATTCACCGCCGAGGTCCCTCTCTTTTCATAAAGACTATACCGGGAGCGGATCTCCGTTCTCAAGCGTTTCGTCATTTCTGGCGGTACATAATGCGATATACGCATATACATATGGGATGCGCATGAGGACTGCACCGGCGAAAGCCAGAGCTTGAAAAAAAAAAAACTGCCCGGCGGGAAATAAAACGGCGGCCCACCTGAGGCTTTACGATCACCATTTATTTTGATAGTTCGGATATTTCCGCGATAGACGGGCCGGAGCTTCTCTTTATGCGGCGGGAAGGAAAGTTTCCGTCGCCGAATGTCGCCAGGCGAGAGCACTCCTCTTTCGGCCAGCGTTCCCCTCGAGTACGTGCGGAAAAGTTTCCCCACGGATCCGGGGGGCGGATAGCCGAATGATAAGGTACATACGTTTTATCATTTTTTTTTTTCGGCCAAGACCACCGGAGAAGAAAGGTCTCCGGAGGGACGCGGAAAAAAGGGACCTGCCGCAAGCTCTGATTCTTGATAAACCTTCCGATTCAAGATCAAGGAGTCGCGGCCGAAGGTGATATCCACACGGTGCCGTCAGATCTGCTCCAATCATAGGGACGTCTCTTATCAAAACGGCGAAATTTATAGGAATCGCCGGAAAATCGAGACACTATCGAAGGGCGCGAAAAGCTCTCGACGAAGCTGCCTCGGGTAATCGTTACGCGGCGTTGACGGAAAATGGGAAAATGTTGTTTATAATTTCACATACGGGTACTTCATGCCCGTTTATGCAGCACAACGGTATTAATTACGTGAGTTTACAAATATTATCGTACCCCAAACCTGGCCACGTGGGCGCGCAATGTTATGGTACCGCTGAAGGGAATATCGCGTAAATCGTACATGCGATCCAGCCTGCATCGAGTACTCACCCCTTCAGCGTATGTTTTTTGAAACAACACGTAAATGCACCTTTCACGAATTTCGAGTGGCCCGGTATATCAATTTTCCGTAATATTTCGTTGTTAACGACTGACGTCACGAGTCCGATACGCCGACATCCAGGCGACGTGGATGCTGACGTCGCCTGTAGTCGACATCCCTGCAATTATCTGTAGATATCAGTACCATCTGTAACGGGCACGTTCATATCGGTACGAATCCTCCGAACCCCGCCAACATGATCGCAAGTTCAATCTCAGAAACGACTCGCCCTCGTGCCTTAAACGAAAGAAAAATAGATATTGCGAAAAATAAGGCAAATAAATACAGAGCTGTAAAAATTAACAACACCCCCTGACAGGGTTTCACAAAATCGTTTCATGAAGTTACTCCTGATAAGGAGTCAACACTTCAAGAAATGAGGTCTTTGGAGGTACTGACCTCGTATAACAATAAGTTAAGTACCCTTTCGTCGAAATTTCAGTTACTCATTCGTTTCGCGTTAACGCGTCGACGTCGGATGACAAGCCGTCGTTCCCACGTGCGTTTGTCCTAGGTCGGGGACTCGCTGCAATATTTCGCCGGTATCAGTCGAGAAAAGTTGGACGCGTCGACACGCGCGGTAATTCCTGTACACGGAGTGAAATAAAAAAAAGGAACAAAAAACAGCCAGAGAGCTTTACCTTCGCCGTATCGAAATCTCGTTACGTCGATCGAGTTGCTCTTCCAATGGGAATACCGCGGCCGACGACAAAGAGAGAATCGATCATACGCGCCAAAGGGGGCATACGCCCCCAGATAGAAATCCTCGCGGGGGACCTGCAGACATTTCAGGGAACATTCTTCGAAGCGCTCGTCCAAAGGAACCTTTTACCACGGAAACGACCTCGGGCCAACTCGTTCGGCATTCCAAACGTCGACCCGAGCTTCCGTTACTCCCAAACAGAGAGTGTGAACCAAATGATACCTATCATCGAACCAGAGTCCATATTTCCCCTAGCCTCGATTCCATCTTTTATATCCGCCAAATTGGAAAATTCAACGTCAGGTGAAATTTCCCTTAAAAAGGTATACTTAGATTTCCGACCAGTTATTTCGAACAGTTGATAAGCCCAGATTGTATAATCATGATCGAAGGAAGTTTACCGTGGAACTACTTGACACGAAAATCCCACTCGGGGGCGGCATGCCATGTGAATTTCATGGAGTTCCAGTATGTGCGGAAACATGGCCTGAATGGCCGCATCTGACATTTAGGGCGTCAACGTTCCACCTCGAAAGCAGCCCGATTCGACGTTTAGGAGTTACGGAATTACCTGTAGATCCGGAAACTTTTCAATCCGAACTTTTTCCACCCCGCGAAGAAGCACGTGGCTTTCCACGACCACGTCCGAGTGGGAGGGTAAGTTCGCCCCGGAGATTAATATCCGTCTTGGGTGCCGTTTAATTAATACTTATGAATATACGGCGGGGCACTAAGCAAAACGCTGTCGCGTTTGTCAAACCCCGGGGTCACGTCTCGCGGAAGACGTTGGAACTTCCAAGAATGTCTCGAAGTGCATCCGGAAGTGTCTCGCCTACCAGTAGATGAGGTTCCACGGGGGAGAAAAACCATTTCCCTGGCACAGTCCTCCCGGAATTCCAACAGAACGCGTTAACGAGCCGTGAAACGCCCGCAAGGATCGAAAAACGTCATCTCGCAATTCCTGCGAGTCCAGCAGAAGTCGAAAATGGCGACCGGCTAGAATCTCGTCCAGCGACAAGACGGAGAGGGCAATAAATCCAGCGTAACCCACCAACAGGCTATCCAGCAGCGTTTTGGTCTGGTTACGCCATGTCGGGAAGTGATTTCTTAGGGGAAATATTACCCTCCCCCTCGCCGGAAAGCGATCGCCCCAGTAATCACCCAACGCGCCATTTTCCTCGCCATTTGGTCCCTCGTCTACCGTCCCTAGAGTTCGAATAATTTTCTCCCTACGAAAAAAAAAAAGAAAAATAGGGAAATGTCCCCCGAGTCACCTGCCACGTCCCACAGACCCGACCACTGCCTCCACCTGCGGAGATAACGTTTCCATTTTCCGTAAACCCATCCCCTAAGACACCATAAAGATCGGGTCACTACATCCGCGAGTCGCGAGCCTCTCGGCCCATAAACGCTCGGTAAATAACGCGGCGGAAGTACCTCTCACCATGAAATGCCATGAAATAGCATAAAATAGCATAAAATAGGATAAAACATCCCAAGGAATACGTATGGAAATATTTCAAGGGCCTAAAAGCGCGGCCGGGACGCGCTGCAAATAATAGAGAAAATAAGAGGCACTCGATATTCCCGTCTACCGATAAAGTTTTACGGTGCCGTTAAACGTGTCGGATTCGTATTTCCTATTTCGATTTAAATAATAACCGGCCCCTCCATGGAAGCCTCGGGAGTTCTTCGCGTTTTGTCGATCGATCGCCTCCGGGACGAAGGAATGAGTTTTCGCGAGGCAATCCTTTCGACCGCGGATACGCGCCAGGCTTCCCAGGACTGCAAGGAGGAGGTCCTTCGTAAACTAATCAGAGTTAGCCTCGCCGATGGCCGTGCTTCTAAGGAACTCGACGGTCCCAAAACGCTGCGCAGCATTCATTCGGTAAATCCATTTACAATCCGAATCTTCGCGGAGTGCTGATTGCTGCTCGCGCGCTCCAAATCGCGAATCCTGGCGAAGTTACCGTTTCGGTCCCAAGTTACACAGGAATTCACGCCGGGTTGCACAGCCTTGCATATTGTAACGACCAGTAAATATTGAACCGTATGAAATTATATTTGACGGACGCCATGGTTGAATAAACATCCCCGGTAAACCCGACGTTGATTACACCCGGTGGGCGGCAGTTGATACCGTCTGCATCCGAAGTGTCCAGGACTTCCTTGAGATACTCCGATCGATGATTCCAGGATTCGATCATCCGATCATGCGACTCGGTCCCCGCGATACAAATCGAACTGTCGATCGCTTAACTTTGCACTAATGATTTTTATATTATAAATCCCATAATTCGCCGGAGAGCGCAGCTTTAAAAGCGTTCCTGCGAACTGGGCAGCTCCGCGGAAAGTTGTGCCGTGTAAAAAGTTGCTCCAATAGAGGGTCTTAGAGGGAAGGCATGAATTCTGCATTGATTTTTTCGTTGCTCCTCGGCCTGATTATGTACCAGAAGGAAAAGTGGGTTAATTCGCCGCGGAAGTTGAATAATACTTGCGGTAGGTCCTGATGGGGAAATTAAATTCACCCCAGGATATGCTTGTTCCTTAATAAAATTTTCTTTTTTTTGTAATACCGACCACCGACCGTGTCTGACGTCAAATCGTGCATTCCCCCGGATTCGCGCTCGATCAAATGAAATTAAAGCGGGTCCATGTGAGTGATTTGATATTTACTCTCGGTCGAGGAGCGAAACGGCGGGTTCCTCCATAAATCCCAAGTGCAGTATCCAGAATAATTTAATTTATCCGCCGATCTCCGTGTTGAAAGTTTCGAAAAGATAGTGTTACCGTACCGGGGGAGTAGAAGGAGGAGAAGGCGCAAACTTGGGAAGCAGAAATTGATTAAACTCCAGCCCCGTTGCACAAATCATCCTCCCAACAGATTTCCGCGAGTCCGTGGCAACTAATTATTGCGGAGACCTTTTATAACCATTCCGTTAGCGCGGAACATGTACTCTCGAATGTCCGGAATAAATCGTACACGGGGGCCGGTAATTATGAACGATGACGCGGATCCTCCTTCCAACAATGCGGCCCCACTTTTTTTTTTTAACATAATGAAATAACGGATGATCCCGGACGGGGAATTACTCTTATTAAATACGATGGATCAGTGTTTCGCGGAACCGGTGAGAAGCTAACAAGCGGATAATACATTATGCGGAGGCAGTGGGATTAATTTCTGGAAAACACCCGTTTTACGCGGCGCCCTCCCATTCCGCGATATTCCGAAAATATCCCGAACTCGTCGTTTTCGACTCTTACCGCGCCTTTAATTTATCGATAACCCGACATTTATTTCGCCTTAAAAGGCAACCAGCCGCACCGAACGCAATCAATCCCTCGTTGCATTAAGGAAGCCCCGACATTAACGAGACTATTTTTAAGAAATCGCGCAAGAGCTATCAGGACGACGCGATTATTTCGATACGCCGCCATTGCGGCCTCTACCCCCCGCGATACCATTAATGAGATTCTTATCGGATTATCGGCGAAACTTTGCAGAAATATGACGGGTTCCCGAGTAATTTCGGTGACAAATTATAGGAGGAGATCCATTAAGGCGGAAGGATAAATGATGGCTCCCAGGCGATACCTACGCGTACCTTTCAATGTAAACGAGACGGTAATAAAACAGTGATGGCCTTTCAAACGAACATTTTATGGAATTTGAAAAGTGAATACGAGCCCCTCGAGCTTGTCAACCTCGAGATAATAGTTTTTAATGAGTTCCCATCGTATTGTGAATTACCATTTCGTGAACGACTATTTCCATTACCTCGTGCCCCAAAGTGTCACGGATTTTCTATATTATTCGATAGTATTCGTTAACTCACCGAATTTAACATTACTCCGCATTACTCGTCTGGCCGATCGCTAGAATACTTCTAATTAATAATTCCGTTGTGGTTCGCGACAACAAGACGATAATCAGAATTGCCTTTCAGGGATTTGCGGTACCGCGTCGGCGATAGCGAGGCATGACAAAAATGCTAATCACAGCGGCAAAGATACCAGCAATAATGATTAAAGTCAATTAGAGGTACCAGCTCGTAATACAAATTACCTAGCCCCGTACATACTTAATTTCCCTAGTAATAGAAACGCCTTTGGTCCTCCTCGCGGATATTCTCCACGGTGGAGGAGCGGCATCGAAATGAATCTGCCGTCTTATACATCCAAGGACCCGGGAGCTTAAAGCGAACCTCGTTACACAAGGACATTTTTAAGACGATCAAAGCCAATGATCCTTTCAGCGAGAAAACGCTCCTTCGAGACGATCCTCACCGAATAGAGTAAAACCCACCTATTTTAAAAACGGAGAAATCTCCTAAAAATTCCACCAAAACCCTAGATCCCCAAAATCCGAAAGTACGTAGATTTGAGAAATTCCCCAAAAAATTCATAAATGACACGTGACCACGACACTCGCGATCTTATTACGTTTCCTTATATTTCCCCCACCGCGGGAAGAATTATCTATACAGTTATCGCCCCGGGTAGCTGCTTGCTAATCGATTAAAAATATAGGAGGGAAAATGTATCTGTTGCCATTTCGCCGAATCCTCGGAGATTTTTCCATTCCCACGTTTCCGTGCGCTCAGCCGTTGGCTCTCATTGGGCGCTCCAGAGGGAAATCGCTCACCCGATAAAGCGGCTTATTTTGAGAGAAAATTTGCCGCATCTTCGTGAACGGGACGGGAAAAAAAGAATTGAATTATGCCGCGGCCGATTTCGACCTTTGTGATGAAATCCACGCGACCGTTCCCGACAGATTTCGCGTCCCGATTGCAAATCGAACGATAAAGCACCGTCCAAAAGCGAGGCACGCGCGGCCTCGGCATTAAATTCCATCATCGTCTCCTCTTGTGTCCCTTTAATGCGCGAGCTTTTCCCTGGATCGCGGAAAGTCGTTAGGGTTCGATTGTTTCGACCGATGGACAGAACCGAGTGACGGTCAAACGATTTCAGCTCGCGTCGTCACTTCTAGATACAATTTTTTTTTCCCACGAAGGGAAAATTAATTTCCATTTCACCGAGCGATCGAAAAATCCACTCTGATGCCCTTTCGAAACGCCGTAACGGAGTCAACATTATACGGGGTCGATGGTGCCCCGAAAGAGTATAAAAGCAAACTGCCCTTTTGACTGGGCGATAAAATGCCAATTAACTTTCCGACATAATAAATTGGGTTGCGCAAAGTGGGCAATGTCAGCTTAACGGACATTATATACCGGGACAACAGGGATAACGAAATTAACGAAGGACGCAGAACGCGCTCCAAGTTTCCAACGAATTTTCTTGCATTCCTTTTCTTCCTATTTTGCGGCCGGGCTTATTCGGTTCGCGTTCAGCGATTTTATAGAAAAAAAAAAAAGGAAGGAAGGAAACAAACAAAAATAGAGAAGAATATCACCTCATGGTGAGCACGCTCGAATACAGGACATGTTGGCGAACTGGGTGAATACAAACAGAAAACCTCCCTTCAAATGCCCCCGTGGAAGTTACAGAGATCGTGGGCTTTTTCAAAGCCCCGGCAGCCGCCATTTTGAAAGTGGAATATTATTCCTTTAACATAGGATCGCTTAAATCGAAAATTAAATCACCGTCTGGGGCTTCCTAATTTCTCAACGTCCGCACGCATAACAATTGATTTCCCATCAATTAAACAATTTGCCTGCGCGTGCACAAACATTGCCGTGCTTTTGACGTAAGAGAATTTATAACACGCGATCGCGGTTCTCCTAACGAGGTAAACCGTGCGGAGTGAAAAATATTAAAGCCATTTTTGTATTGAATTTCCAGGCCAGACCCGTAGGGGAGAAAATTATCGTTTAAATTGCAATGCCTCGAACATTGCCATCCGACTGATTTAACGTTAAGCGAGACCCTTTGTGCCAATCAGTTTGATTTTATTTCCACCCTTCGGTGGTCTCGGTCCATGACCACATTTCTACGTCTCTCTTGGAACGCATCCTACATCGGTAACCCAGAGTCGTTAGAAATTCGGTTTGAACTTTGTACTGTATGAATGAAAAAGTCATGAGCCCGGGTTAAAAGCGCGCACGAGAGATAAAAGCGAACTACGGTAAATAGTTAAGCCCGGAAAAAACACAGAGGAACACACGGTAATTCCGGTATTTCGCGGAAACAGGAGTACTGCGCGCAAGCCAACGTACTCGCGATATGCATCGTGCTTTTATACGGAAGTATTGCTTGTTACACAATCATGATTAATATCTTGACGCACGGCACAGATATTGGGCCATTAGTCAATTTTATCCAATAAGTAGGACAAAGTGTGGTAGGACTGCATGGCAGATAATTCTGCTTCAACTTCGGCACGGCTTATTATCGAACGCATTGCACTCGCAGAGAGACTTGCGCTCTTGTTATTCCATTCAGACCTCGAGCCCGTGGTGGAATCGTGAAATCACCAACATCGTTCGATATTTCCATCGATCTCCGGGGATTCTTCTCGATCCTTGCATAAGAAAGGATGAAAGTGCATCGCGACGAGATGGACCGCGAGTATTTCCTTGTAACCGAGAATCTGATAACTCAGGATCTGAAAAGAGAGATTTTACCCCCTCATTATGCAACTGGCAAAGTTGTGGAACCCCATATAATTTCTAAATACGACGACCCACGCATATCTCACTCTTCCACATCGGAGCAACTTAAAAGAAAGTGATTTATAAAGCTAAAAAAATTAAATCAGGGGGCATGGACCCATTTCCGAGTGAATGAAACAATGACTTACCGATCGAAGCGCAGCATAAACAGAACCGGGACGGAATCCGCCCCCGTGGTATCCAGGAACGGCGAATCCGCGAGCACTCCTTGTCGTCGGGTCAGCCGTCCAGGTAAGCGTTTTCCCCTGGGCCCGCGATCGCGAGGAATCGGTCCGTCGGGTTGGCGACACCGGCGAGCCGAGGGTGCATGGAGTCGAGAAATCCGCCCCAGGGGGCGTCGAAGCCGACCGAGTCCGCGGCCGGTGGGACCACCGAGCGAACGCGAGAAGCACTCACCTCCTCCATGGACGGGCCCGTTGCAGGAGGGCGGCACTCGGGCCGACGCGCGGATCCCTACTGGGCCCGAAGTCCAGCCTCGGCCGTTTCCGCCGGTCGGGTCTTTCCGCTGGGGATCGGTGCCCGCATCGCGGCGCGCCTCGGCCTGGAGAGCCCCCGCCGCGCAGTCCGCGCGAGGCGCGCCGCCGAGGGCGATCGCGCCCTGCCTTACCGGCCGGACCGGCTCGCCCCCTCAGTCGCGCACCGCGCGTTTTGCGCCACTCGCGGAGCTCGACCGGTCGCGCGCCCTCCCTCGCATCCGATCGCGGCCCGACTGACCCCTCAGTCGGTCGGCGCCATCCGGCCTCGGCGGGTCGACCGGCCGGCCATCTCGCCGGCGACTTTTGCCGAGTGACCTCGTCCAGCTCCGGCGGCGCGAGGAACGTCCCGAAAGGACCGTGCGCGCCGAAGTTCGGGCGGTGACTGAGCGCCGTCCCACTTCCGTCTCCGTCGCGCGCGCGACCGCGGGGGCGACTGCGCGGGGGCGGTGCCACGCCTACGCACCCCTACGAGTCGCGCTACCGGTCGCGGTCCTTGTACCGGAGCTTTTATTTAACCCTGGTGACGGCATATCGGACGATGCACTTTGCGGATCGGACGACCCAGCCTCGTCTTTTTTCGACTGACCTAGGTGGGCCGCCCAGAGAGTGGGGCACCGTGGATCGCTTTACTTTGGGGGTTATGCTCGCTCAGACCCTCCACCCTGTCCGACGCGCTCTTTGCCTAGGTCAGGCTCGACCCTGCGCTGGATTCGATCGTTTGAATGGCCGATCCAGATCGTTGGTTCTCGATTTCGGAACTTTTACGACCCTTGTCCCACCGTGCCTCGTCAATTGGACCTCTGGGAAGCGGTCTCTCTGACTTCGGGTCGAATTTCAAAGCGTTCGATTCGCCACCCGAAACCTCGCCGACCTCGGTATCGCCCGGGTCAATTCCCATTTTTTACGCCCTTTTTACGACCTTTAACGAAGTTTATACCGTGTGTTTGGTCCAAATGCGCGACCCGACGTAAATTGCTGCCGGTGGTTACCGGGTAAGTATTTCGGTTGAAAGTAGTATGGAGTTTAATGCACTCGTTACGCTTTTTTTATTGTGCCGTTTTCTAAAATATCGGCTCGTTCTACTTATTTTTATTTTTATTCCTTTTCCCGTAAATCGACTCGATAATTCACCGGAAGAATATTAAACTTCGCGCACTGTACGGCGAGGTAAATTTAAAATCACGTAATTACTCCTTTGGAAACGAAATGGATATGTAAAGCAATCTAAGGAATAAATGCGGAGCTTCGAGCAATGATATCGGTTTACTAACGACTGTTCGTTGTATCCTAGGTGGATATCAGACTTCTGATAGCATGTTGTGCTTATGTAAAAAATAAAAAAAAAACTGATGGATCCTGGATGCCGCTCATCGTTTCGGACGACCGTGTGTTATCGGATATTGTTACCCGTTTCGATAAATGACGACTCGTGGAGGTGGGTTTTAAATTCGGGAATTTTTTTTCCCAGTCGGTATGACCGCATCGCGTACTCGCGATTGAAACCAATCGTCGGTACGCGATTTATCCAAGGTACGAGTACAGTGTTTCGTTTCCGAGGGCAACAAATCACCGTGATAAGAAATTCAAGAACCGCGACGCTCGTAAATAAAGACATCCTAAGAAATCGGCAGGAATTCATAGTTAGAAGAAGTTCAAGACGTCGTAAGAAAGAACCTCCATGTAGGAAGCAACGACTGGTTGCTCGTCTGGACCGAAAAATGTCGATCGTCGTTCGATCCCGCGATCGTGCGGCGATAACAGTTTTTCAGGACCGTGTTTGTCGTCCCTCCTACTCCATCCGGGAGAAAAGTGCTTCGGGAAAACATTTTTCCGCCGATCTTCGAGAGGCGTGGCGAAGGAACGGGCGAAGACGTGTGTGCGGAAGAAAATGAGCCCTCGACTTGCGTCCCGGTGCTTTTGTTTTCTCGATAAACACTTGGCCAGGCGCGGACAAGAAAACCATAGGTAACGCTTTGGATGGGAAACTCCAACACCTTGGGAGAATGCCGTGCCGACTATTGGTACAACTTCAAGCCACGAAGAAACGAAACGTACATACGTGCACCATACTTCGAGTGGTCATCGAGGAATCAGCCCTCAAATCCACAAGATGGACAAAAGAGCCCTGTACGAGAACAATAAATAATCTTACTCGACCAACCGGGTTTTTCCATGCAGCCAAAACGTCCCAATTCGTTCAACTTCAAGACCTGACGAAACGGAATGTACATACGTACACCATACCTCGAGTGGTCATCGAGGAATCAGCCCTCAAATCCACAAGATGGACAAAAGAGCCCTGTACGAGAACAATAAATAATCTTACTCGACCAATTGCCTTTTTCCATGCAGCCAAAACGTCCCAATTCGTTCAACTTCAAGACCCGACGAAACGGAACGTACATACATGCACCATACCTCGAGTGGTCTTCAAGGAATCAGCCCGCAAATCCACAAAATGGACAAAAGAACCCTGTACGAGAACAATAAATAATCTTACTCGACCAACCGGGTTTTTCCATGCAGCCAAAACGTCCCAATTCGTTCAACTTCAAGCCACGAAGAAACGAAACGTACATACGTACACCATACCTCGAGTGGTCTTCAAGGAATCAGCCCTCAAATCCACAAGATGGACAAAAGAGCTCTGTACGAGAACAATAAATAATCTTACTCGACCAATTGCCTTTTTCCATGCAGCCAAAACGTCCCAATTCGTTCAACTTCAAGACCCGACGAAACGGAACGTACATACGTGCACCATACCTCGTCTTCAAGGAATCAGCCCGCAAATCCACAAAATGGACAAAAGAACCCTGTACGAGAACAATAAATAATCTTACTCGACCAACCGGGTTTTTCCATCCACCCAAAAACACCCCAATTCGTCTCTTCTCGACAGTGGCAGGAATCTCCAGCGATGACGAATGCGCGACGATGAACATAAGCAGCAGGCTAATCGTGTCGCAGTCGTTTTGCTGGATCGATCAACGTCCACCTCCGAGTTCGTTCCCACAATAAATTACGTGCTGATTACGGGGACTCCGGAGATTATCCGTGGAAAGAAAACCCGAGGTTTTGCGCGACCTGCTCCGAGCATAACGCGTACACCATGCGGATCCATAAGTGGTTTTTTTCGAGACCTTCCTCATAGGAAACCCTTGGATTGCGCGGTAGACAATAATGGTGCGGAATTCACGGTAATAAATGGTACTTTCGAGGTGAAGATATGAAAGGAGGATATTGAATCAATTAACGTAGACGAGTGTTCCTGGTATCAAGGAGCGCAACTCAAGATTTGGCGCGCCAATCGTCGTCTGGCTCTCGTTTTCTGGTCGGTTTTAGATCGCGGGTCGTTTATGCAAAACTGGAAGCTTATTCGCGAAGAGCTTTCGGAGAGGTTCTTTGAGCAGCTCGCTTCGAACGCAAAGCGTGTGTCGCACGTATCCAGAAGTGGTTTCTTCACGACCAGCCTCGAGGAAAGCGTGCACTTCCTTCGTTAAAACTCGACGACTCACTTTCCTACGAATTCGCCTTTAGCCAGGACTCACTTGAGCCGTAACTCCTGAAAAGCCTCCACGACGGTAGACAGAAAATTTATCCACGAAAATTCCATCCTCCCGGGCACGCATCTCTTCCGGAGGTAAAAGGAGACGCGTTTATGCTGGATCTTCCGAACCGCCAGATTCGCCGGCTTTTCGGCGCCGGTTTAACCGCGTCGTTTATCCCCGGCGGGATAACCGCAGACCCGAAGAAGCTGCGATAAGTGGTGGTTAGCAAGTGGCGAAGAAACGAGGGAAAGGACGCGTTTTAATCGGGAGCATTCCACGCTTAAGTCCTAATTTACACGAGATCGTCCTATATGGGGAACGAAAGTAACTGGAGTAGGTAACTATTTTTTACGGTGCCCTATTCTCTTCCTATCTCTAAGTTTAAAAGTCTTGCTTCCTCCGTTTGACCTGTGGTTTTCGCCCAAGTAATTACTATTAATTTCCCTTATCGCCTTATCGCTCGCATTCGTGGTCTCATAATGCGGAAGGGGTATTAAAATGCAGGGCCACGGGTGCACGCCTCGGAAAAATCATATTCTAGGGATTTATGTTAGGTCGTTCGGGAAATTCTTCTAATCTTTCCGTATGTAAATAATTCTTTTAGGGATTGACCCACCCCTGGACGTTGCCTACGCGATGACGGGTGATTGACGAAAATTAATTCCGGAGGCCGGCACGGGATTTTCATTTTTGCTATCAATCTACGGGACTGAAATGAGCTCTGCTGGAAGAACGAAAGGGGAATACGACGTCTGATTTACGTTTCGGGACGATGTACCTCACGGCTGTCGAGATGGAACAATACGACCGCGACCTGCGTTCCGCGCCATTCCCGTATTTTATTTTAAAATACACCGACAGGTTCCCGTAATCCGTCTCACCTGGAAAATTCGCCAATTATACGTCTCACTTAGTAGGGCAAATATACAGGGAGTAATCCCAGGTGGAAGAATTACAAACTGACGTATTGCGATGCACCTCCGGATGCATTTCGAGGCGGCCGCGCGTGAACGCGATAAGAAATAATAATTCCCGGTAGAAATTCAGTATTTCTTGCAAAACGTCTCGTTCATTTCTTATCACGAGTCCGTTAAGACGTAGCGATGCTCGAAATTGACTATATTCATCCCGCGTATTGTGGACGTCACGTATTTAGAGCTAATTAGTTGAGCGATGCCTTCTAAGAGAGACACATGCACTTGACGCGCAAGTGCACCTATAGGTACTCCTGTAATTCGAAATCAGGCAGTCAAGACACGTAGATTGGTACTGCACTATGGCGTTACAGTTGTGAGGTAAGTATAGGTCCCTCTGCATTTCTTTCGGGACTCACTTAGAATCGGCCATTTTGGATATAAAATAACGTAAAGGAAGAAATTTTTGAAATTCTTTGAAAGGCGTCGATCGTCAAAATGGACCTAATCGGGACGACGTAATTACGGTCGATCTGCAATAACTCCTTGCAAAGACGTTTATCGAACTCCGACGAGCACGTCGGCTGATCAGCTTTACGAAGTAAACTCGCCGGTGAAGTCAAACATTATCGATGCTCTTTTCCGAGGAAATCCTGAGCTCACATTTGCGTCCTCAAAGCGGAAACTCGACTCTGTCGGCTTATTGTTAGCGAACCCGCAAACTCGGCGAAAGTCGTGATTCAAAGCTCGCGGTGCTCCGTCTTTTTTCGCGGCGAACATTGGCCGAAGTTCGGCCCCATGGCCACCTTCGCGATATTTCATTAGCCCCCCGGCGAACTTTTCCGCCATTTCCTTGAGAATTCGAAAGCTGCCTCTATCCACTTCGGCGACGTTTCGCGTTAACCGATCGGCTTCGCGGGGCTCCTGATAAACTGATAAACGCGATCGGATCCCTTCCGGAGGAATTCCAATGGCGCTCGCCCCACCCTTCGAGGAAACGCGGTCTTCGAGTTCCCGGCTTAGCGACGCCGTGATTTAAAGCCCAAGGAATCCCACCTTAATGCACGCCGTCGTCGTCGTTAACGAGCTCGCAGGGCGGCGTCCCCCGCGGCCACTCGACGCCCCTCGCCCCGTCGAGCCGAAATTTTCCGTATTCCGATGCGCGGCATGCAGAGCATTTTCAATTTCCACATACGTTCCGATCGGCCGCCCCTGTTCCCTTTTTTGCGCCCTCGCCGACCGCCTCCACCCACCGCCACCCACCGCCACCCACTGGCGGCCTCCGCGACTCTCCGAGGTTTTCCGACCCGCTGAACCGCGACCGCGTTCCGGCGGTTCCTTCGCGTTCCTTTATTACATCCCACACGGACGTCAGATCGGCGAAAGAACGGATGCCGCGAGCGTCGGGACGTCCAGATCCTTGCGTCGTCCACCCTCGCCGGGCCGGCATTCCGGCACGCCGGGAAAACAATGGACAATTAATGCGTGCTCTTCCCGGAGACGCTGGGAAAGCTCCGGGCGTGCTTTCTCCGGAGTTCGACAAAGGCCCCTTCCGGAATACCGCGTCGATTCGACCCGGCGAAATCGAGGCTCGACTTACCCCGAGGGACCAGACCTAGTCCGCTCCCGAGGGATGGGGCGGTAACGAACCCCAAGGAGCCCTTGTTACACCATAGAGTGTATATTATTCGCGATCGGCGAAAGATCCGGATCTCGCCTCTCCGAGCCACCAACGCCGAACAAGGCGACGCGCCGCCATTGTTTCGCCCATTGATTCTGACTAATCGTTTGTAAGAGGCACTCGAGGTGGAGGAAATTCCCACCCCGAGACCACTCTCGTTTCCAAAAGCCTCGTTCGAGACAAATTCGATATTCGCGAGTTTGCTTACTCCTCCATCCCTGCTGCCTATCTGGCGTGATGTACTTTTAATGATCCCCCTAACCTGGAAACGTTTACCCTGGCTAACCCAATTCATGACGTTTGTCCGCGCTTTTTATGCCTCTCTCATTTCCTACGCGGCAAGATAAACTTCGTAACCGAGTTTACCGTGTTACTTGGACTCGTGTACACGGATAAACGTTGATGGGAAATATTCCCGTACTTGTTGCCCAGGCGTAAATAAAGGAACGACTACAGGGTCTCGTTGATTGCACACGGCAGAGTATGTTTCTATCTGTTTAAACAACGACGACATGAAGAACGTAAAAGTGCCCTCTGCCCTCCTGAATCGGTCGTAATTTATAATCGCAATTTAGATATCGAACTTGTAAATTGGGATGGCAGATTGGGGAGAAATTTGCAACCTCGCTCAAGTTGGTTGTACTTGAACGGAAAGCTTTCGTTGCACGTTTTTCACGGGTTATTTGGACCAATGCACGCCGCGAAATGTTGATGGAAAGAATTGGGCTATTCCGGACTGAGCCTTTACTAAAAGTGCGGAAAACGTGAAAGGAACCGGGTAAGTGGTCGCTTAGCGGTTACTCCGGTGGTTGAGTGTCCACGTTGGAACCGACTTGGCTTTTAAACCACTTTAAAACGCGACTGTGTAACATACCACGCTCTAAATTAAATGAAAACGGAGCGTTAAATTTATGAAACGTATCGCGGCGAATGAATGATAATTCGGGATCGCATCACCTTCGGAGAATTGGTGGGAGATGAATTCGTCAGAATTTCATTATCCCCCGGAAAGAATTTTCATCCTCCGACAGTGGATTCTATGTACTCCTGGAATGTACATGCAAAGCAGGTGCGCGACGTCCACCGTTTTATTAAACCAATATAAATTTATACGAAACATTTTAATCACCCGAAAGGGGGAGGTGTAATATAATTGCGGGAAATAAATTATCAGTTCATTGAAAATGCCCTTCTAATGGCGATATTTAATGTACACCCGAATCGATACGCTCTATCTCAAATTGTTAATTTAGAATTTCATCCTTTTTATGTAGTACCTATCGATAGAAATTCACCGCCACTTTTTCACAAGCGGACGCAATCAAATAGCCTTTCATTGTGTGGGTATTTTAATTTTGTTTGTTTGCCGGCTCATCCAATCAAATATCCTCCCGCTATTTATATTCGGATCGTTTGGCTCGTCGTTTTACGGTAAATAATTTCAGCCAAATATTTGATTCAACGAACGAGTAACTTGGTGGACCGGGATGTATGAACAGGTAACAATGCGGAGACGCTCTGAATTACAATGCCCTGCAAATATTTCTGCGTGCATATTTACGTGAAAAGGAAAAAAAAAAAACAAGGACATGGATTGCGTACTTGCTTCGTTAAAATCGGGAACTCGCTAAACCACTCGACTCATTGACACTCCGATGAAAGAAACGAGAAAAGTTTACAGAAGACAAATAGTGAAAAGCTGTCCGACTCGTGCATTCTTGCACGCGATAACGAAACGGCCTGCTATCAATTGATATCGAAGGTTATCCCCCCTCCACCCTTCAATAGAGCAAACTTTCCCAAACTATACATCCATAATTGGCAAAGTTACATAGCCCAGCACGTTTCCGTGGTATTTGCCGAGTATGTAAGTGTTAATACCGAAGATTCGGAAATTGCGAGATATAAGACGTCGGAGGTGGAACTGCGGACTCAAGAAAGCCTCAGAGAACCAAGCTAATCGCGATCATCTTCAACGAAGTCCGATTTATCTTCCAATTAGTCACGTGTCCGCAAAGCAATTATCTAAAATTATCCCAGGAATATTAATCGCCCTTACGTGCGGTTTAACGAACTCCGGGGGGTTTAACGTTAGAACCCAACTTCAAATCCCTGGTAATTTACATTATCAAACGTTTTCCCTTCTCCCTCCGACTATCATTCAATAGTCGACGAATCACTGGCATCATTGGAACTGTCATTAAATTTTTCAACATTAATCCCAAGGAAGATGATCGCGATTTTTCACTCTAAGGACGCGTCTCGATGGCGAAACAAAAACCAAAGAGTCGCCAGAGTGTATCGGCCGGGTTATCTCGATCGTGGACATTTGCAACAGGTTATTCGATACGGAATACGTAGAAACGGTTTTGCGGAGGTGCTCGAGCCGGTAGTACGCGGAGGGAATGCAATTTTCGAAAATCGCGGCCTTCCCCGGCTGAAAATTGCAGGCTAGACGTGAGCGTCTTCAGTAGCTGGTCCACGCGTATACCTACGTACCTCCGTTACGTGTCGTGCCTCTCAACGAGTACGAGATACTCTTCCTCCATTCCGTTACCTACACCCTGCAGCCTCGGGCTATCTTCCTCTCCCTTTTCCATTTTTCCTCCTTTTTCCGACCCCTCCGGGTTTCTCTCCGCGGAGCAACGGAAACGTCTACAGCTTGGCATTGCGGCCTTTCGCCTTCCTACCCATAGCCGGGTGTTTAGCGAGGGCTTTCGTCGTATCTCGAATGTACACATCGAGGGTTCGATAGCTAAACCGAGCCATTATGGAATGGTCTTCGTCCCTATAAAACCCCATGGCCCGAATTCATCCGTCCTTTCATCTCCGCCATGCATGTGCACCCAACAAAGCCCGGTGGAAAATGAATGAAATGGAGATATATCGAGCCAACTGGCAATTACCGAGGATGAGGATAATCAAGGGTGGTTAATTGGTGGCCCTGTACCGGTTCGAATCTCTGGTCAGTATCACCGACCAGTGGCATGTAATCAGAGGCGCGTAATCACACCTAATGCGTTGCAGAAGCTGGCCAAGAAGCATGCCACCCATTCGTAGGCGGCCACTAGTCCTGCCGGCAGTGATTATTTACTACAGCTGGACCGATATTATCATTTCGACCTGGTACCCAACACTGGACCCCATTCGGTACATCGTCAATCGCGATGGCCCAGTCCTGATCCATTGACAAACCGAACACAGCTGGTGAATCCAGAGCTTGGCTACTATCTCGGCTTCCATCAGCCAAAATGACATTCTGCAAATGATCGACCAAAGTCCCTACATTTCTCACGTCTTTTATCTTTCCGTTAAATTTCCAGGGCATTGGAAAATGAATATCCAATGTTTTCATCCGGAAGAATCAATCGTAAATAGGGTTTAAGAGAAAACCCACTGCACCGGACGGAATCATTCTCGAGAGCAATTGGCTTTTATTGTGGACGTCCGTCTACGTGGAGGAAACGTCTCCGTCTCGCAACCGACATATCAACCCCACCTTTAAGGGTGCAACGACGCTTCTCTGGCGTCCTCGTTTTCCCATAGCTGCATTGTGTGCGACCACATGGAAATCCATGCAGTATCGGTCCTCGAAGCAACGAAGTATGGAAACTCGTGCGTCCCTTCGAGTTGAAAGAAAAAAAAAATGGCCGCATAACGAGCGACGCAATAATAGAGGGCCGACCACCCCGCGATCCCGAAGGCGCCCATTTACATGTTCCCTGGAAATACCAACGTAATACACGGGGTATCGTAAACACCCCTTATTTATTTCCTTCCGCGATTGCACGTAACGATCTCGCGGATTTACATAAAACTCTAGGAGTTCCGGTGCGCTTGTTTCTGGGATATCATTACGATAATCCACGGATCGATTTAATCCCCTGGATCGCTCCTGGAGGATATTAATAACTTCGGGAAATTCACCTCGTGGTGAAACAGGATTAATTATCCGTAAAAACGTATGATTCGGGGAGGAATTGTATAATATATATGTACTTAGACGTCGAGGGACCCACGTGCTGTCGTCGAGGGGCAATTAATACCGCCTTCGTGTGGCGATTTATCACGGTTTCCTGGTCATATCGGGAGAAAGGTAACGCCCTCGAGTACCACGAATCGCCCCCGGAAGTGGCCACTTTTTATCCGAGAAAATGGCCCCCCCATGATGCACGATAAAGACACCGTTCGCGACGTTCGTGCAGTTCGTGATAGACACCCGGCCTGACCTATCTCCATTAAGCATGAATATTCGATGCACCTGTTCCTACATGCCTGGTAATCTTCTAAGGGACATGACTACCAATCTCGAAACGCATGCAGAAACGACGCCGTAATATTCGGCGCATATTTCGGGGGGAAAAACCGTACATGTATATCGCCAGGCGAGAAAAATCTCAAATATTTACTGACAACCTCGTTTGCAGTGTAGGGCAAATCTCTGTTCCCTCGCCCAAATCATTGAACCTTTTGTTGAACCGACGAGGCAAATACGTCCCGCCGTTTACTGTGCGTGCATAGCAGAATTGTCGTGTAACGCGTGTCAACTTTGGCTCTTGGGATTTTGCGTGTTATGGGGGGAAAATATTCTAGATAGTAAACTCTAGATTCTTCTTCGAGGGATTCAAGAAAATCAGGGAAACCAAGTTTTGATGGTCGCCGTACATGGGATTTATATTTAAATTGTCTGAATTTAAAGACGTCGATTCACTTTTATATATATATATACGATTATTTATCACGACTTTGCATTGTGCAACCTTGTATAGCACTTAGAAAGTGCATTCTCAGCCACGATGGGGCATATCCGTGATAACCCATCGCCAAGTTCGCGCTGTCTTTAAAACCAACGTCCTAGTTTCTTTTTTTCTTTTTTTTTTTTTCCATTTCGGAACGGGGATGCGTTTCTATGCGCGGAACGTGCAGAAAGATCGCGGACATTATTTAGCCGCTGAATGTTTTATTCCCCGCTAACAAAGGAACACATGCAAGCTCGTAGACTATACGTCCAAGTACAATACCACCCTCGACATCTCAACGGGACCAAAATGGTAAACGAAACCTCTTCCACAAAACTCGGTGAGACCTACATTCCCGTAGGTCGCATCCCGCTTTCGATTCGGCGGAGATCAATAGCACTGCGAAAAGGAAAAAGCTCGATGCGGAAGCACAAGAAGAGCGCAACCACCGAACGTCGATAATTAGCAACGAGGTACCATGGCCATTACCACGGCGTCTAATAACCCATTTCCGATCGCTTTCGTCGTTGACAACGACCGTTCGACATAAATTAAGAAAGACCCTCTTACCCTCCCATATTTTACCGCGGCAGTTGTTTCGCAAGAGTTGTAAAGATATCCAAACAATTAGCTCGAGCTCGGAAAGTTTCACCCTTGGCGGGGCCGCGGCATAATAATTCGCGATTAAATAGGGAAAATCGCCATACTGTTAATAACTGGAAAATTGCTCAACGACGGCCACCACTTATCGGCTGACTACACGTCCAAATGTTTATTATTACTTACAGGGTCGACAGACCCGACAAGCCTTATCAGGATTTATAGTCAGATGCCATATCTTTGACGCCACATTTTCTTGACGCCTCCTTACTAATTATCGCTCTAATTATTATCGTCACCTTGCGATGTACCTACACGTACCCGTGGATGTACGTATACAACTCGAGGCATACGTACCATACACGTTGAATTCAGAACTTCTGACAACGAAGACGACGTTGCACCGAGCAATGCGTTACACGAGCACAGAGGCGAAAATTGAGCAACGGGATCAACTTAAGTTCATGTTTCAAGCTTTAATCAATCCGGTGCTTACAGTGTTTAGCTACTGCTATCACTGGGAATCCCATTATTCCCAACTTCGACTCCAACAAGTATCTGCTTCTCGCGCCCGTAGAATTCACGTTGTTAACTGTTAAGCCACCAAACCCGTAACCATTGTTGCTTTGCATCACTCTTATCATTCATTCGTGCATCCATCCGATCAATGATTCGTTAATCGACTCTGGGGAAATTATTTTAAGTACCCGTGAAAAGTGACTCAAAAGTCGAAAGTCGATCCCGTAGCGAGGTACCGTCCAAAGCTCTCACGGCGACGATTAAGCTTCGTCCCTTGTTTTCTGCCGACGTAATTACTTTCGAGTAGCAGGGACAAAAGCTGAAATACATTCGTGACGTAACCAAGCACGTTGGCTTTCGTTGGCCACTCGTATCCCGTCCAGTCACCCCTAGTGGCAGAAGCATATAGATGCGCTTCTAATTTGCTAAGTTTCCTACGAATTCAGCGGCGCCACTTGGTCGCCGCCATCCCAGTTGTTCATTTAGGGATGTTCCCCAGGGATAGCTCATTTGAACTCAAAGTTACGTTTGAAAGCGGCACTCCGCGAATCGTTCCCAAATGCGGCGTTAACGTCTCTTCAAACGTTCGTTAGGAATTAATTTATGCGTCCTTGCCTGGTCAATTTTTTCCAATTTTTCTCATATTTTAGTGGGCTTCGCTATATCATAGGTCGACCATTATATACCAATAAATAAGACTTACGGGCTGTAAACCCGACGTTGCAATTTCCATTGGTTATTTAGGAGTGAAAGCAGTGCGAGGTATTTTTCTCGCATCTCTCGACGTATATTTTAGGACATTATGAGGTAGAGGAAACGGGAAAAGGGACAAGTCTACGGGGCGAAATAGCTACCGAGTCAGAAGTCGTACCTGAGGATGATGACGAAAGTTTGCAGGACGGCAATGAGGAAATATTAGACTGCGACACGGACTCGAAACAGGAATTTCCGGAAAATGGAGAAAACACGAACAGTGCAATTTACGTTTAAGAATGGTTTTTTCTTTTCGGATACTTCACGTGGCATTTGTCTGTAACCTCGGCAGTCCTCAGCTCCGGGAGGAAAATTCCTAGGAATCGCCCCATTTATCCGAACAGCAGGGTAGACTTTGTCATCATCGTCCTCACGAAATTAGAGTACTCCTCTGCATCTCAAAATTGCGAAACTTGAAGGGGGGGGGGAATTTGGGTCGCGATATAGTCTAGAAAACCGTCGTCCCAATTCCACTTCCAAATAATTCTGTGACGAACCTCGGATGCGGAATAATTTAAATAAGTCGGAAAAATCCGAGAGTCCTCTTAGGACTCGAAGCGGTAATTTCCTTTAACGTACCCGAAACCGATTAACCGAATCGACAGGGTTCAATGGTCGAGGATGAAAAAAAGAATCCTCCAACTTCATGACCTGAAAATGCAATAAACAGTTTTCATGGAGCGTATTTATAACCCAGGAGGGCCAAACATATGAATAAATCTCTTTGATCCTTTCACATCCCCTCTGAAAAAAAAAAAAGATTTAAATATCGATATTTTGAGGGTTTAAAAAAAATAAAAATTCACCCTTCCCAGTCTGCTCTTTCGGACCGATGTTTCCGATAAAGTTCAAGTGTGTCACGTCACTAGTGAAAAATTAAACGCGTTTTTTCGCGCAACGGTGATTTGCATGATGTAGGAGTACAAAAAGTGCGCAATTCGAAGCGTGGAAGTCCCTGGGGTCGTCGTAAATAAATTGTACTTATTCATAAACCACAGTAGAGTATGCAAGCTCCATTTGAAGGCTATCAATGAATCCGTACCTCTTTGCCGGACGTAATATTCCGATGGTTCCTAGCGCGAATAAAGCATCGGGAGTGCACTGGGCTCGACAGAAATTTAGACTACGATTTCGGAAACGAATTATTCAGCCTGGAGGTGACGCATCAGTGGTCGGATAAATGGGACAAATTGGGGAAATATGTGCGTTAACGGTCATTTATAAAGGACTACAGGGTGGGGCCATTAATCAAGCTTGAAAAGCTTCGTTATTTTGGATGAACTTATCGTATCGAACGCTTTGTCGAGAACGGTGCCACGGTTCCGTGGATTTACCTGCTCGGTGATACCGTACAATTTGCATATCAACCGCGCATCGATATTCTCTTCGGCTTGCTCCAAGTGGCTTGATGTATTTCAGACAGAAGATCTAAGTACACACCCTGAATGCATAATGTCGGCAATATTCCCCATTCTCTTAGAAAATTACCCAACATACGTCATCTCACGCATACGGTTCGCCATTGTCAGGGATGTTCCAAGATATCCAGGAAAACATAATTGATAAATAATTGTAATATTTTAGGACGCTCAATTAAAAAAGATGTGTATATATTTCCGTCTGAATGGGTTCCAAAGTGCACCCCCGGGATATTAAGTAAACTGTAAAGAAAATGTCGCAGCCTTAAATGCGAAACCCGTTCTACATAATGTCCATAAAAAAGCAATATTCTGAAATTCTGCAGGAAACATCCCGAGCACGTAAGGCACCGTAATCCAGGATCCGTCGAAGGAATGTGCCGAAGGACCTTTTTCACTGGACCGTGAAAAGTACGAGCGAAGCTTTCGATCACGCATACTATAAATTCTGAAGCACCGATACCTTTTCCGAACATCGAGCTCGCACACCAGGGAAGACAACGTTATCCGACAGGGTCTGGTTCTCATAGTGGTAAAACGCCACTGGCACGTGATTCGTATTCTCCGGGGGAGTATTTCGCGGAACAGAGGAAAAAAAAATATTCAACCGGCGTGCGCTTGCATTTCTTGCAAAGGATACTCTTTCAAAGAAAAGGGGGGCAGGAGCACAAAACGCGCATCCGCCGGAGGCTCGAAATTCACCCGACATACGTTTCCCGCGTCTGGGTTAAACGAAAAAAATTCCCCGAATGAGCGTCTTTAATCATCCTTATCACTCCAACCGGCAGCCAACTTCTTATACCCTTCTAATATTCTTGGAGTGATAAGGGTTAAAATATAAATCTCTCCCTTAAATCCTGGGACCAATGACGTCGGTATCGCGGCTAAAAATGAAAACCATCTTGTTTCTGGAAAATATGAAAAATATAAAAATATTGATAAAAGGGTGCACTTCGATGGTACATCTCCTCCGGGAAGGAGGAAGCGTACAAAGTCGACGTCTCGACTCTCTATCATCTGAAGGGGATAAAACGACGTGACGAATGGGGTGACACAAAAATCTAATCGCCAGGCAGAATGCGTCGTTGCGACGGAGGTGACTCCGAATGCTTTTCGCGATAAATAAGTGTGACCCACATCCTCGTGGTTCGGTCAAAATGCATTCCGTATTCCAACGTGGTAGCGGCGCAGTTTATACAACGGGGTCACGGTACCACCATACCAATTAGCCGTTTTGCATGGAGATCCCGCCTGCCCCTCGGCGCGCTACGTAAGAGCGTTTCCCCGTCCGCGTAAACCGAAAAACGAGAAGAAATGCGTTCCACCCCGTCGAGGGAAAATGTCAAACCGCAGCCCGAATGGACGTTTGTTAATTCACGACGCGACATCGCCGACTGATCGGGTTTGGTGGGGACCAAAATGCCGGCAGAGGGAATTCCTGCGCCTCGTCGACAGGACTACAAAGCTGTTCCTTTGTCTCCGATTTTGCGCCTAACGGAGCGAAGTCGTAAATTCTCGCAAGTAGACTGCTGTCTAGGTAAAGAAATACCTCGTATCCCGGATATTATCCAGGATTTAGGAACGACGTCCTACACGACGGAGAGGCTGTAGAAGACGCGCCGATCGGCGAGACCTACGTTACATCGATGGATGCGTTTTGCGCCAAGTATTTTTATAACCCTCGTCTAGAGGCGAATAAAAATTTTCGACCGGGCTCGTTTCCGATTTGCGGGATTTAATTGGAGAAGAAATTCGTTCCATCGTTTTCGATGACTCTCTTTTTCCGTTTCCCCGTGATTGTACCCGAGCGTTACTTTAATCGATGGAGATGTAACGGCGAAAGAGTTGCTCGAGGTTATCGACATCATGAAATCATCCGGAAGGAACCTCGCGAAGCGCCGGGTCGCGACGATATGCAAATGGGCTTAACATTGCCGGAGGTATGTATGCAGATTCCACGTCCATGGTGATCATCGGGGGTCGAAAAGGAGGAGACGTCGATCGAGTCGCGCTTAGTCGACAAAAGGAATTCTCGAAAGGCCTTCGGGAACGAAGTTCGGGACACAAAGCACTCGTCGAAAGCGACCAACCCGGGCTCTACTGTTCTCCACTTGGAGCTTCACCCAAGTATTCGGCACTTCGTGCTCGCGTATCCAAAGTTTCCCCGTAACCGAGGTTACTACTGGGTGGAAGATAGTTTGGTTACAGGCACACCGTCAACCAAACTGCCTAACGAAACTATGCGCAAACTGGATTCACCACTGGATGCAATATTTATCGCCGAGGCTTTATGCAAGTCGGCTTAAAAAAGCGTTCGAAACTCCGAGCTCCTAATTTCCTGTTTTCTCCTCCCCAGCCGGAAGGGTTCGAACGGATGCGAAGTTGAACGTCCCTTTCCATTTATTGTAAATAATGTAAATAATCCTGTTAGAGCGGAGTGGCGCACGAATTGGGACCAGAGAAATAATCCAAATTGGAGCATCGAATATTTCTTTCGACGTGTTCAGAGACTTGGCAATTATGTCTCTTTAAAATGCCATTATGTCCCAATGCAGCCGCGGAAAGGGATTCCCTTAAAAAAGGAACTCGGTACCTCCCGGAAGCGCTATCATTTCTCAACGCAACGTCCGGTGGCCGAGAGCTTAACTATCACCCCCGAGTAAATATTTATGAGATGTGTGTTTTTTTTTTTTTAAACCGCGACCTCCTAAAACTTTAAATTACGACATTTGTCGGTGACCATCCCGCGCAACGTCCGGACAGGCAGGTCGTTCGTTAGAAAAATGGCTGCACAGGGAAGAGATGCACAAGTGCATCCTCGAAGCGACTAATAACTCGTCGCAAATTTCCAACCCGACCGCGGCCACTGAATATCGGAATCGCTCTACACCGGGGGCGGTGATTTATAAAAATCACGAATCCACCGGAAAGATGACACCTCGATAAATAATATCATCTCGAGGACCGCAATTTTTTCCCAGCCGGTTCGTTCCGTCATTTCCACCTCCGTGTCAACGAGGTGAATTCTCCACTTCGTCAGGGTTTGAAGGGATCCCGTGGAATATAAATCCCCTAAAAAAATGCCGTCAAATCCAGGTATAAAATGCTATTATCAATTATCGGTATTAATTCGCTATCGGTCCAGCGGACGGATGCCGCTATCTAGGAGTTGGACTATCAAAATAAATTGCGAGATTCATTTTTATCGATCCAATTCCATCAACCGCGTGGTACGGCTCTAACCGCATCTATTCGTTCAGAATGTGTCGATTATAAAACGGCTTCGATTGTCTAGAATTGACGGCTCGGCAATTACCTATTACGATATCGATGATAAAGGGCTCGCGAAAAACTCCGATGCACGTTCAAAGGAGTGTCGGAGCTCAGCTCGATTTAATATTCCTCGTGGAAAGATCCGAGTATTAGCAGGCCTTCACCGAAGTACGCTTCACATAATAGATCGCTGACTTGGTAATTGCAGGTAAAGTACTACGTGATTTAGTCATGCGAAATAAAAGGGGAATACATTATCCCTTTTAAGGAGAGCGGCTTCGCTCTTCACCTACGGCATAGGGTCGTATAAAAAGATCGGACTTCGGTTAAAGTTACCGGCATGTTACCCATGAATATGCACCGCCGCTTTACCTTGAACCATTAAATCTTCTTATATGAGGTGCATGCAAATGCACGGCATTAAAATTATTCAATTTTAAGAATGGGTTGATATCGTGCATTATCGCGACGCAAGATGCCCGTCTACACCCTTCCACGATATAATAATTACCCACGGTGACTTCTTGCGTAAAATAAATTCTTCTCTTAGGATTTTTAAATAATCATTAAAATTAGTATCTTCGTCGATCATTTTCCTGCTTACGGTGATTTTATTATAAATTTTGCATGCCTGACCATCCTCAACGAGATGCACTTACGCGGCCATTTCCAAGCTCGCGCGTAGGTCGTGCGTGGCGTAGAACGTCTCCCTTGCAAGTTCCCCTTATTAGAAGCATCCTGTTAATAAAATCCATTTTTACATCGCTTTGATGTCCAGCGGGCTAAAGAAGTATTTTTCACGCGTAAGTTGATGAACTAGGAGGGTGTCCAGGGCATACGCGATGAACGACGTGCAAGTGCGTCAAAAAAACAATCACCACTCGAGTATTAATTTTAAAATTCCTCTTCAATTAATAAGAGTGAGGACGAATTAGAGAATCAAAAAAAAATCGGAACACCACGGCGCGAGAGGGCTGAATAAAAATTACGCCCGTGAGAATATCCGAAAGGGTAGCCATCCGGCAGATGAATAAAATCTGGAGAATGTTAGTTTGCGGGTCAACGGAGTCGTAAAAATGACGAGCCAAAGCGTGGCTTTTCTTCTCTTCGACACCTTATCGATATCACCGCTTCCTACTCTTCCTGGCGATCCTCTTTTGCATTTTTCCCAGTAAACCCCGAGGGTTAATGAAGCATTCACGGCTCGCTGATGCGGATAGACCATGAACCACGGGCTCCGGAAGTTCCCAACAAAATCTCCTCGGTAGCTACTCTCTCCCCGGTAGCTACCTTCTCCCGTTCGTCCATCGGTGAAATGAGATCGAGTAAAAAGTCTCGCAATGTCGAGGAAAAGGGCTGAAAAGGAGCAAGAAGAGGATCAAGCTCTAACTCTTCGATGTCGCTTTGTAGGTAAAGTCGGGTGGCCGAGTCGGAGGTATAACTAATTCGATTATACCAAGTAATGCTCCCTCTTGGCACGGTTTTATCTCGCCAGACATTAGAGCCACCTTTCCCATGGGATTCCCCGTGCAGCCAGCGTATCAAGGTGAACTCAATGGTGCATGTACGCAAAACCGCGGCCAATGTACGGGAATTTAAGGTAGGTACAATTAAGATCGCTCTCGAGGAGCACTGATAGAAAGCATTAGGCACGCTATAGGAATAATTTCGAGGAGCTTCCGATAACTCGGTGCATCTTCTGCTGCACCTTCTGGTTGCACCTTCTGGCTGCATCCGGAAGCGAGGGGCTGCCGTTGCTCCGGCAACCTAATCCAATCGACGCAGTGCGGGTTTTAATCTATTTCTGCGTGTAATCGCTGGCGGTTGGGTGCATGAATATCCCAGAGATTCGCAGGTAAAAAGTAGACAATGACTTGCCATTAGATGGCTTTCGTTATATCTTCCTCCCCCAATCGGTATAAAATATTCCATGGAACCTGAGTAAGAAAAAAATAAGAAAGTTAAAGAATGGCGTTGTAAGAACGAGAGACGTCGACGTCCTCGACGCGACGACTCGATACCAGACTCCTCCCCGGTTTAATAATAACGAGCACAAGATCGTAATTTATATTTCCTAGGACTCGCCCGGAGGAACGTACGAGCCAAGGGAAAGGACGAATGGAATAACGAGACAACGGCAATATCCCGGAAGGTAGGACGAGAGGCGAAGTACCGCACTCCGAAATTGCATCTTGAAAGTGCAGGCAAGCCGGCGCTCACCATTATCCACTTACCCCTTGCAGACAGGTTTTAGACAATTTAACACCAGCAGACTCGCTACTGTAATCCGCGATTACAACTATAAGTCCCGCTTTAACTTGAAGGAGCATGGGAATCGCGGATAATAATGTTCGTCTCGAGTCGGGACGGATAAGCGAACAATGCTGCTGCCTAACGATAAGTGCTCAAGAGTGGTGTCGCGTTCCGGGATACGTCTAGCTTCGCAGGATTCGCGAAAACCGGAAATGTCGAGCCCACCGAGCATGACGCCCGAGTTTGGCGCATATTAGTCAGCAAACGGCACAAATCTTGGAAGGACCCTAGAGACAGTTGCGCCATATCGATTCGCCAGACGTCCCATTAGGTGGAAAAGATCTAGGGGAAGAAAAAAAATAATAGAGGATAATTCCCGAGATCGAAAGACGAGGAGGGAGGCAGAGAAGCTCGGCTTCGACCTAACCTAAACCTTTCGACGGGTGCCGCAAGCACGTATTGGCGTGCACGCATTACCCCCGAGTAACGGCTACGGATTTTACAGGGATTAAACGTCGCGCGCAATTTCCAATGCCGGGAAACGCTAGTAGGGCGCTTCTAGTACCTAGGAAGAGCGCATTAATGCTTCACGGAATACGGAATACGGAGGTACCAAAGGAGGCCTAGTCGGTATTCAGGCTGCGGGGACAAGAGCTCTTCGGACTTATAAGACTCGAATGGCGAGGACCCTTTCAACCGAATCTTGATGCAAATTCCCGTCCATTATCGACTTGTGCGGCGCCAACGATCGGTCAATCGTTACACACCAATGTACTTTAACGATCGACGCGACGAATATTTCGTTTTCGTTTCGTTAATCGCTGTGTCGTATTTTTATTGGATATTTATTAAAAGAATACAGGGACCTTAACACACTGCGTAACGGGTAGGAAAGAACCTGACACGGATTAAATTTCAACGCTGCTTGTCCGCCCTTGGAGATTCCACCGTTAAGCGTTCCGAAACTAATGCGCTACACTTCATATTTTGAATCTACGAACTGTCGCGCGCAAGGTTAGTGCGACGCCAGCGCCAGTGAAGCTGTGGATGTAATCGGTACTCTATTCTTTATTTCAGTGGCCTTGACTGATGTAGTGGCACCATCTTGCACTGATATCAAGTATTTCATTCATTATTTTAGGCACATAGATGAATGTTAGATATATATAAATTATATCTGTTTGCTGTTCTTAACCATTTTATACTTAATAGCCCGTCAAGACTTCAAGAAATTGCGTGTTGACAATACTTGCGAATCGAATCGCATTTACCGTACTGCATCTTCGTTGAAAGGTAAATTGTGTTATTAGAAACATAATTCCTCGTTAAATGCAGTCAGGAAACGGAATTTATGTAATCTTGACCTATCATAACCTGAAGACGAGAAAAAAATATTAAAATTTGAACAATTCTTGACTGAATATGAGAAGTGCTGGTGTATCAATGCATTAAATAATAGTATGATAGAATACTGAAAAAGAGATTTATTCAACAAGATGAACTTTCCATGGAAATCATTTATCAAAGAGTCGCCGGATGTTCCTATAAACTCAGTAAAAAGTCCACAAAGCTACCTGAATTTTGACAGTGCCGAAGCACGAGCAGCATACGAAGAAATTGTCCAACAAAAATCTGATGCAACGGAACTACCAAAGGAAAATAGTAATTACCACCAAGAACAGCCAAATCTTCAAACAAATAAGTTTGTAAGGTCCTGCGGCGTTACAATAACTCGGGTTGCTGAAAACAATAGTACTAAAGTTTCTACTAACTCAATTTTGAAGGCTGTAGAACAAGGTGATTTGATTTTTTTAAAGCAACACCTAACACCGGAAAATGTAAATGTAACCGACGACTTTGGATGGACGCCGTTAATGTTGGCAGCATATTGTGGCCAGCCAGCAATCGTAGAACTTCTGCTGAAACTCGGTGCTAATAAAAGGGCAAGAGAAAGATCTGGCCTAACGGCGGCACAATTAGCTTTAAAAAAAAATTTTATAAATATAGTAGCTCTCCTTCGGAAAAGAAACATTCTTGAAAAGACTGAAAGTCAATTGTCATGGAATTTTAAACTAAAGGAGGATATAATAGATATAACGAAAAGTAATGCTGTAAATTTACAAAGTGAAATATTAAGACAAGGTGAAAGGAACAAGAGCACTGAATTTTACTGCGAAATTTGTAAATCTCACTTTAAAGAGACTACAATAAAAAAACATGAAACTTCAACATTGCACATATTCAATACAAAGCCGAAACTACCTAGCGCAATTTATGGAATATCAAAGCAAAATAAAGGCTATAAAATGCTTATAAATACAGGCTGGGATGAAGGTGGTGGTTTAGGACCATCCGGAAAGGGCTTGAAATATCCTGTAAAAACTGTGTTAAAAGCAGATCGAAAGGGTCTCGGTCACCCAACGGATCTTGAACCAAGGGTAACCCATTTTAAACCTGGAGACCCTAGTGCAATTATTTTAAACAAAGTACCAAAGCATAAGCCATTTAAAATGAAAGATCGAGAAAAATTACTCAGCAAAGAATCTAAGAAAGAAAGAGCTATACGTATAGCACTGTCTTAAATGTAACGAGATTATAATTTTATTACAACACATCGATAAATAATTTATACAGTAGAATCTAAAAACTAAACAAATAAGACAAATTGATGAAATTTATATTTAAGGAGTTTAGATATGTACGTTACAAAATTATAAAATAGTAAGTTTTTCATTCTCCAAAGTGTATTATTTATTGATTGTGTTAAATGTTTAAAAAATATATGCATTGCCTATATGTCCATAGATAATTGAAAACAAGATATACACAGTATATTTTCAATTAAACATGTTATTTATAGATGCTGAATGATCAACAAAGATTGTTACAACATCTCCAAGGAGTTGAAAAGAAAGCTGGAGAAATCCTTACTGACCGGCAAGATGTTGTTGCATTGGATAGAAGAAGAAATGATGATAGGGTAGGGATGAGAGCATTGCAACAACAGAAATGTGATAAGACATGGATTACAGTCGGGCCTCTATTATTAAAAATGTCATCCAACGAGGCTGAAAAATTGCTAATACAAGGTAGTTGTTTCCAAGTATCCGTAGAACAAAAAATACCAGATTACGTTATCAGATTTAATATTTTTTCAGATCAAAAAGAATGTGACATAGAAATCAATAAAATTAGAAGCAACCTCAAGGTTAAAGTCAATGAATTAAGGGATCTGGAATTTAATCCTCCAGTACCTGGTTTAATGCTAAAACCTTTGTCGCATAAAGAAATGGCAGCTTTAAATGAAGGAAGAGGGAAGAATTTATAAGATTATACACTATAAATTTTGTTAATGTAAAATGTACCATGTTGTGATTGCAAAATAATACAATCGAGATAATTTATCAATTTTTAGTATAAGCTCGAATTTTCTTTATGCTTTACCACATGCGTCTTGAATCTTTTTACACATTTTGTTTTTCAAACAACTATACTTAACATCCTATATAAATTAGATCTTAACGTCCTATAACGAATCATCCTATTTTTGAAACGGTGCCTTGGGTACTAGAGGCATCAGCGGAAATAACGGCGCTCGCGTCGCAAAATTTTGATAGCTGTGTCCGCTTAGGCCTGGCTATTTTCATCTCTCTGTTCCCAACTCATCTTTGGTAAGTAAAATACCCTAGGTAATTTACACGTTTGGTTTACAGTAAATTACTAGATATTTTTCATCACGTATTTTGTACACGATGTAAATTACGTGAAAACAGGACTTTATCAGTCGAGCTGTGGACATGCTATTTTGAATTTGAATATGACTTTTTAACTTGGAGCGAGATACAATTGTTAGGTTATAAATGTATGTATGTACACGATGCTGTTTCATACATTTGAAGGTTTTTTAACCTCCATTTTGTTGTTGTCAAAGTTTTGGAAGCGTAAAGCTAAAAAAGAATCTGAAAAACGTACTGATCTCTAATTCCAGGTTGGTTATGTTCAACTTCCCATGATCGTCATGTAGGATTGCACAATGGTACATACGGTACAAATGAGAATAAATATGTTTTGACCTTTGTCATTCTCCTGGATATATAAAATGATTTTTTGGACATCAATATGTACAAAGACAAAATAGTAAAACGTATTCCGGGAGATATTCCTCCTCCATCGAAAAAGGAAGGTCAAGGCTACATCGATGATCTGTCAAACAAGCAAAAGTGGGAGTTGCAAGATCTGTTAGAGAGACAAAATAAATTAATAGCCAGGTTGGTTCCATACAAACTGCAATATTTGTTATAAAATAAATAATATTGTTTTTTCTTGTAGACCGTTGACCTCCCGCCTCCCTGATAAAGGTGAGAAAATTAAAATTTTTCGTGACAAGATTATAAAAGAGTTAAGCCATCGCGATGAAGTGGAAAAAGCTGCTAATCTGCTTTCACGGCTTAATATTGCATCAGAAGGTAAAATTGCTATGAATAAATTAGAATGGACTGGAAAATATAGTGAAACATCAGAGGAAATAAAAACGATAGAGTTGGATAGTGACGATGAAGAGGATCCATTGATGGTCCTTGCACAGGTATTTTTATTGTAAAAAAATTGTTCTAAAATTTAAGAAGTCTAATATAATCATTAAGTACTTTGATTGTATTTTTTTACTGAATAGCCGACTGGAAGCGGTGTGCACAAGAAAAAAGTAATACATTTGGCTCCAGAAGAAAGCTTAATAACTCCCGAGGATTTAAAGGAGCTCGCATCGCATACTGAAATTGGGAAGGAAGAAGAATTGGAGCACGTGAAATATATATTGGATAAAGTGGAAAAATCAAATAGTGAACAAGTTGGCAAAAAGAGAGAGCCATTTAAACCTTACAAGACAACAAAGAGTAATGTTCATGATCCTATGAAAGAAAAACAGCGAAAGAAAGGCAGCCATTGGGAAATTACTGCTGCTACTCCACCACTCATAGTACATGGAGCGGTAAAAACATTAGATTTGCAAGAGTCTTTAAAGCTTCAAAAGGAACAAGCTGAAAAATTACAGGTTTGGTGTAGTTTAAATAAAAATATTCAGAGAACATTCAATGTATTAAGATCAATGACGTTACAAATTCCTGTTCTTATTGGATTACTGTGTTACAGGAAGTACAAGCAAAACATGCAGCAGAACGGTTGGCTGAACAGTTAGGTTTACATAGCATAGGATCATTACCATCTAATATAGGCAAATATAGGTTACCTGATGCACACTCGACTTCTGCATCGAGTTCAGATGATGAAGAGGAACATGAAGTTCATGACGAAGAAAGCCCTGATGTTGGTGGAACGGTTACTTATACAGTTGAGAGTGTTGAAACCTAATATGAATGGACAAATCCTAATTTAACAAGTTACTTAACATGTGTACATAAATTATTTTATTGAATGAGGAAGTTTTTTACCATGTAGCAAGGATTTTACAAATTAAGTCAAGCTTTGTATCATTAAAAAATGAACCCAATTTATTTTCTGGACAAGGCTTTATTCTCCCTTATATAACACGCTCTAATTATAACCATAACCATTAATGATTTTCGTGTACGGTGCTGCTCTCTGAGCAACTGCTTCTCCTGCTTGTTTGGTAAGTTTCTGGAAAAAAAGAAAACAGTTTTGTAGAAATATATAAATTCTTTAAAAAATCAGAAATAACATAATACATGAACTATCAGTAAAAATTCTGCAACATAAGAAGTTAACTTCATTTCAGACGCAAATTACCAAAACCATCATTATTTTCCATATATCTAACAAAAGAAAATTTTACTCGTTACACATATCAGTGGTAACATCTTACCTTAAGCTTGTCCCTCTTCTGAACTTCCATAATGGCTCTAACACGCCTCTTGTTCTCCAGAGTACGTACAACAGCCTTGTACTTCCATCCCACTTCATGTGACAAACGTCCAACATGACAATACTGCAAAAGAATTTTTTTCATTAATAATGTAACTAACAAAGTAATAATCTAAATTACTAAAGTATATGCAACTCAGTAAATAGATTGCATCAAAGATTAGAAATACTAATTTTCAGACGCAAATTACCATGACATCATTGTGGTTTAAAAATGATATTTACAAATAGAAATGGAAGGTAATTTGAAAACGGTTTAACGACAATTATATAAACTTACCTTTCTGCCAGGCTTGAGGCATATAACTCTCATAGCTCCTGGGACGACAACACGTTTTCTGCGATCATAAGGTGGTGGGCAACCTTCGTAAACCTTCAACCTCCTTAAGGCATCCTTTCCCCTTTGTGTTTTGTGTGGGATCATCCCTAAAAGTAGAAACAGTATTTTTTATAAGAGAACCTCAAAGGAACTGATATAAATAATGTTATTTAATCCAACTTCATTATTAAAGATTGTTTCATGATCATTATCAAATAATGTAGGTAAGAATATTGTAATCATTAGATTGTTTTAATTCTGGAGCGATTAAACGTCTTGCACCATCATCCACGTACGTTAAAATTTGAAAGTATAAATTTCATACCACGCACTGTCTTCCATAAAATTCGGCTGGGTGCCCGGAAGTGGAACGGTCCACGTGCTGGATTAACATTACACCTCTTTCGTAGAAAAGACATAAATTTCAATTTATTCCTGTAATAGAACAAATGCATTAATATGTTATACATAAACCAAAAATCATAACATTCAATTATTCACTGAAGCATCATAAGAAATATATCTTTTCATGAGATTTCAAATAATGTAGGTAAGAACATTGATAATCATTTGCTAGTTAAACAGCATGTATATAACGAATTAAAATCAGAACTAACCTGAAAAAGTTTCCGGAAATATTAAGTTGTTCACTGCGAACAACGATGACTTTGTTGCCCTGAAGGATCGTTTTAGCGATGATAGCCGCCAGGCGGCCGAGCAAATGGCCACGGCCATCTATCAAAATTGGCTGCAAAATAGATACGTCGTCATGTACAATAATTAAAAATTCTTAAAACTGTCACTAGTTTAAAATTATTGTGCACCCGTGAAAATATATAACGACTTATGAATAAAATTAAATTTAATGTCACCATAACCCCTGACATCCTTGCCAACAAAATATGGTTAACTGTAAAAAAAGTCTATCCACACGTGGATACATAATCCCAAAAAACTAAAATGGAGCACTCGGTTAAAAGAATTATGCTTAGTTATTATTTAAACGCATATTCGATCACAAATAACTACCGAAGAGCGAAGACAATTCTAAACACGTGTGCCGCATCGGTCAACACTAACCACTTTCGTTGAATATTCGAACAATTATCGTAGAAAATTCCATCGTTCCCTTTGATACGTTTATCCGATAGTAAACACTACTATTTATCGTACCTATTTTCCAAATCTAAGATGTACTGGTACCTAAAATAACAAAATTATGGCCACAAACCTTTTCACTGAAGCCCGTCATTTTCTGACCCTGCCGGAAAAGGAGCCATGAGCATCAGGAAAGTGTGAGGTGGCGCCGGAAGGTACCGTGGTGAATTCCTAAACCAACCTGCAGCCAACTTTACGAAACTAAAACTTTCTTTCCGTTACGAGTGGAACAAGATCAGGATAATGGCGTTTGAAACTACAACCGACTGAGCACATTCGAGTAAGCTCTTTCGATACCAGATGGCGAAACAGCATACATTCCTTTTAAAGTAATCCTACTTATAGTTCGTTAAGAATTGAATTTATCCACACCCTTAAGACATTTAATTTCCAATAGATTTCCTTTCCTGTAATCACAGAAATCGGTCAATATAAAGGTAAATCGGCTAAAGGTAATCGTTCACTTGACAATGCAAAACCCGGAGAATCATGATGCCAATGTTTCAGCAAAAAGATGCGATCTCCACAAAGTATCGAATTAATTGAGTTTCCACCACTTCCCTTGAAGAGAACATCTGCCGGCAAAAGACCTTGGCACGTGGCTTCTTTGTCTACAGTAGGTGCCCTACTCCAGGGTGTTTGGTTTGAACGTTACCAGGGCAAGGAATCGCGCCAGATGCGTGCCCCTCTGCGGTTCCGGTCGACGAAATGCACCCCGAGCCCTTCTCGTGATTACTTTCAGACCCTGCGGGGAACTGCAAGGCGTCAGGAAGGAACGGAAAGAGGGCAGATGCGATCGTCCCTACCTTAACGAGGAGGGTGAATAAAAATAGCGCAAGACAGGAACCGGGGAATGATAAGAAACGCTCTTCAGGGTGCACACCGTGTACCATTTACGACCCTGCTTGTATATTCCTCTATATACTCGCTTACCATTTTATACCGATGAGCATTACTTCATATGTTAATTTCAGAAAGCCATACATGACCATGAAAGTACATGGCGCCGAATGGTTTGCTTTTATCGAGTCTCTGTACTCCACAGTGCCATCACTTTAGCCGCTTTGTGTATCCCCAAGGACGCCACCTTCGCCGGCATTAAGTGATTCGGTTTTATTAATCATGCTTCACGATCATGCAGAAAATCTCGGGCAAACAAGCCGGTAAAAAGAGATCCTTTCCGCTGATCGACCGTCAGACTGGATTCTTCACGCAAGGTGTACGTCGCTTTCAAATTATTCCTTTTTTCGCCTCGATTTCCAGTCTTGAATAATAAAATCCCTCTTCGGCGATGCTTTCCACTGGAAGTTTCATATACTGCATTATTACTCTTGTATTGTGATAGCTTGAAATAATTATAAATAATTTAGTGCATGGAAGTTATACCATGTTTCTTTTTTCTTTCTAGGTAAAAGACAATTTTAACCGATGATCGTGATTCGAACCGAAAAGGGGCAATCGGCAGATAAGTAAGGCCTGGAATAGCATGAGATCATCAGTCTTGTCGTTCGAATTCCAATTGCGTCATCGACATTTCACCTTCAGCCGTCGCCTTATTGAGCTGAAATGTGTGTACTCGCTGAAGTAATCCGGTCCGGAACGTGCTACACCATTGCGTGATCAATGAAGGCTGGATCGTAATTGAATCGTAATCCTGGAGTAATTGAACCGTACGGTTGTAACGCAATTGTAATTAAATCCTGCCTACCTCTCTATAATTAATTCCTCATGGCTTAGTTAATAACTCTTCATATACATATATTGTCACATTTCTTTTTTATTACAGGAAGATAAAGGGAAAATGGAATTCCAGTGATAATCTCCCCTCGAAATGGTTTTGCCCATTTTACGATTTCCATCTGTTCTCCGACGAGGCCTTTGACCATTGACTCCGAGTTACGTCTGGCGATCACTGAGAATGCACTTACGCATAAGTAATAACACCTATGATAGAGATATGTGTATGACCGTACGTACGGGGAGTTCTCAGGTACATGGCCTCGACCTTGGTGCATTGTACGACCATGCTGTGCATTGTCCCTTGGCGAAGTGTTTCTCAACTCGATACCTCTCCTCAACGGTGCATACATATTTACCTGCACATCGGAATGTGCAGACGACGCGAATCGCCCGCGAGACGATTTCATTGGATGAACACCCAGCGTCGAAATTCCTCGATTTAACGGCTGGAACGTAGCTGTAAAATAATTCCAACTGATTACAATAAAATCTTAATGATTGAATTTTTAGAAAGCGAGGTATGTTTCATGATGAATTGCAGTACCCGAGTCGACATAAATTAACGACGAAAAAGAGGCGATCAATGGAGGCCTGGTAATAATTCCTGCAAAAAAACAAGAGGCCAAACATTTTCGTATTCCTTCTGCCGATTGAGTCATCGATGATCGATGAACACTTGCACGACATGCCGTCACGGAGGTCATGTATAATCAGAGCCCATTGCTTTCGGTACTTGCTCATTCGACACGGATACGAAATTAATCGAGGAGGAAATCCGTGATCCATGCTCACCGCGTGTAATCCTGATTTTCCAATTTTTCAACAAAGTGGAATTTTTCTACCCACTGAGATCACGTTCCAATTCACGATATCAAGATACTCGTAAGGTCAGGGTCCCGGAATGTGGACCCGGCTTAAAGTTCAACAAAAAATACATACTCCTCATTGTTTGCTCCGAAAATATGCTGCCTTTCCGCGGCACCGAACGAATGTGCTCGTAACTCGCATGAAAGGAAGGAACGGATTTGGAGTTCGTCGAGAGGCTTTGGAGAGTCAGGCGAGAGGGAGGCCGTTATCAAATTCCTCGCATTCCATTGAGTGGTAGATTTCTCGTGAGGTGCTGGATTAAAGCCGGGATGTTCGACGAGTCTTGGGCACGTAAAGGCCGATGCCGGTGACCCTATAAAAAATATATAAATGCAGTCCCTTTGAACAGTTTCAGGTACGCTTGTGCCTAAATACACGTGTAAGCTCAGTACAGAAGGATTACCCTCACTTGCTTGAATGCATTCCCTTTGAGAGCGAACATCGTGTACTTATCCAGGTAACCGTGTACCATTAAAATAAATTAGGCCGCCTAAAATGCATATTTACGTTCCATTTTTGATCTTGTATAGAATTTCAGGATCATCCCGTAGACTCGGTGCGTAGGCTCGGTATAGGGCGTTTACACTTAGTTGCGGACAAGAGCGAAGGACTTGGCAGTGAAATTATTCCAGGCTTGTGTACGTACAATCCTATGGAACGGGCAACACGCCTCCACGCATAACTGGCCCTCGTTACCGCCCTGAGAATCGCGATATTGGTCTTGTTGCATTCTGGCCACGTGGCGACTTACCCGAGGAAGGCTCTTCCTCCTCCCTGAATCCTGGGACTCCAACCTGTGGTTCCCTGTTCCTGGCAACTTATCGTTCGGGTTCGGCGGGATAAGGGAGGAGAGAGAAGGCAACGGGGCAATGAAAAATTAGAGAAAGAGGGGCCAACTGGTTCCGGCGGGGAAAATCCGTTACGAAATAAAGGTTCACGACCCATTCTCGAATCGAAGGGTCGTGGCGACATTCTTTTCTTCCTACGATTCGTATTTTCCCCCCGTTCACCGTTCCGGAAACCGATGACTTAACGTTCCAGCTATTAATCCTACTCACCCACGAATTTAGTCGTCGGTCTATTAAGATAATTATACGTGGAAGTGTACCTCCTTTCACGCCGTTCGCAGACCCCGAAGTTCGGAGTCGCTTTCGGATGATGTCACCTCCCATATCGTCTGGAGAATGGAGGTCACGGGCCGTACGAAAAGAAATGACAATCGTTTCAGGAATTAATACACGAACTACTACTTAACAGGTATCGCCGAGTTGCCTTACTATCTACCCATTAATTATTAAATATATATTTTTAATACCCCTTTTCTTTCCACGTTCACAGTCCTGCTCTGGAACCTTCTTCGACTGACGTCACCTCTGATACCGCCTGGAGAATCGAGGTCACCGGCTCGGTGAAAAAAGTAGTCAACAAATTCATGCGTTCACCGAGCCGCCTTTAAAGGATCTTTTTATATTTGTTGGTTCATTATTTATGTATTTATATATTGAAATTATATTTCTATACCCGTTGTATTTTAGCCGAATCTGCATGACTACGTCCACAAGCGCTTGTTCACGTTCCTGGACCCTTTTACCTGGACTCCTTCGGAATTCTCTTCGAGATCCCTTCGGGATCTCCTTCGGATGACGTCACCTCCGGCAGCGTCTGGAGAACGGAGGTCACGTGGTGCGATGAAAACTCAATACTGGGTTCCTTCGACGAATGGGCGGGGAATCCCCTGTCGCGGAGGCCCTCAGCTTCGGCAGTCAGTAGTGCCGCGACCGCCGGAGCGTGAACGTCTCCGAGTGCTTCGAACTCCTCTCTCCCCGGAGCTTCCCGGACTCGTATTCCTCTCGAGGGACCTTAACCTTCGACATGGCCAGCAACCGAGCTACGAAGTCTGGATTCGCGGCGGAGGCGCAAAGGAAGGTGAGCAAACGCCAAAAAACTAATCTCACTTTGTCCATTTTTTTTTTTATATTTCTCTACACAACCATGAATCTTAATTAAGCCCCCGGGACATGATTTACCGCTTCGGTGGGTTATACGAATTTGATGAGAAATGATTTATACACTTTGAGAGGCTGTTTTCGCGATTCGACCCCGTGACCCAGTACAAGGTTTATTGATTTTTCGCAGCGGCAGGAAAAGCTTTTTAGGAGGTGAATGGACCAGGGGGGAAGCCTGGAATTGGGGTCGGGCAAGAGGGGACTTGGCTTTTGTGTCAAAGGTTTTGGATTTCTTCGAGGTGTAAACGGGTGATGAACATGCCTAAAACGGAATCCGTTTCTTGGTTTGAACGTTCCCGCGGTGTTTACCCCCTGACCTAGTTCAAGGATTATGGATTTCTGGACGGACGTGCAGCGAGCACCAGGTCGACCTCCCTTGAAGTATGAATGGACCCTGGGAATTGTACGTTAGGGGCTCCGAACCTGTTGCCAACTTTTGCGCCATTTAACGCCTCTGGTTAGTCGATAAAGCTTAGGAGACTCACTGGATGTCGATACGGATTCTTTTAGCGACGATGGAAAAGGGTTTACCGGGCGTTACACTTCCGCGTCCGCGACACTGACCTACCGCGAGGTCCATCGATTTTTCACGGCCTCGTGGTGACACGAGAGCTAAACTTCCCTCGGCACCGAGAACTGGAATCAAGGGGCTGCGTTTCCGCCCCGGTAACTCGGAGTCTGGCTCAATTCGCATTCAACCATGACCTACATCAAGGTGCGCGAATTTTCCCCGGAATTATGAGTCCCGGTTAAATGCGGCTTTTCAGGGTATATTAATAATTAACGACGAAAGAGGAAATCTCGCTCTTTCATTTGAATTTTTCGCGGGTCACTGCGCGGATTTATACCTTGGAGTTTTTTCAAGGGCTTGATGTTCGTTCCATTGAAATTTTCAAGGCGGGGTAAAAGTTTCTTGGGGAGTGGAAAATCGAGGGGGCGATTTACTGGAGAAGTAGACTTCGTTTGGCGTCATCCTGACCTACTTCAAGATCTAAAAGTTTTCCAGATAGCGTACAGCGACTTCGGAGCGGAGTTTCCCTCGGTGACTTGATTCGCGGACCACTCGCCCCGACCACTTAGGGTGATAGAGGCTATCGCTGCACTTTCCTGACCCGTTGCAATCGTTTATTCAAGAGAGAGAGAGAGAGAAACCGAGTGCCGATCTCCAGCCGAGATTTCGTGCCCACGAATGCCTATTCCGCTCCGGCTTGACTCGCCGCTCGTGGAAACGCCAGGAATGCAGATTCGATTTTATGAAATGCCCTCGATAACACCGAGACACCTCGACGAGCTCTGTCGAGGGACAAACGGAATTTGCGCGAACGTCAGGGCGTGTCGCTTAAGGGAATTCATAATTAATAATATCTAATATCTAATAATTTCACCTTAGAAGTATCACTTTCAAAGCGCGTGTCGGCCACGCGTCGGTTTTCAATTTATTCCGATATAACCATCGGAAGGAAAATTGCTCAAGGTAGAGTAAGGAAATTTTTATTACGTATTCTTTTTAGTTTTATTTTTTTTTCCCCGTTAAAAATCTCTGCGTTTAACACGCGACGAAGAAGTGCGGAGTCGTAACAGCTGCTATATGGGTACGCGTCTTTGGAGTGGAATTAAAACGAGGCCCGCTTTGCCGAACAAGGGAGCGTCTCGTAAAACTCGACGGCCATGGTACACTTTTTAAGTTTGCCTCGTCGCCTTTTTCGTCGTCGTTCGCCCTGGCGGAGCCCTCTTTCGCGAGGCGAGATTCCTCGCGGGAGAATCCCTCGACGCGTATCTAACGTACCGATAACGCGAGCTCCGGGACATTTTCTGCTCGTTCCGAGATATATTCTCTTCTCTTTCGAACACTTTTTTTATCCTCGCAACTGCCTGCCGCTATCGGTCGGACACCTTGGCCTCGCGTTACGCGTCGTCGTGCGACTCATCGATGACAACATTTCGTGTCCTCGCGGATGGAGAAAAGTTCTCTTAAAGAAGAGAGAAAAATATAAAAATAGACGTTTCTGCTTAACTACTCTTTCGGGAAATTATTTTTTTTTTTTGCAATATCGTACGTACCATTGCGGAGACTCCTCGCGTCGATTTTCCTTGTACGCTTCGCGATATCCAAGAACTTTCTCTGCGCGGGGTCAGGTAAAAATGTCCCCCAGAGGTTGTAAATCAAAGTCCTGATTATACACCTGAGGTCGGTACCTCGGGTTGCACAACTTTTCTTAACGGTCAGACCGTATCCTTCCGAGGACGCACTCGGTTTAGGCTCGTCGTTGTCTATATTCTAGATTTAATGGGCTTAATTGTCGCATTATCTTGGAAGGGTCATCGGCACAAGTGGTCGTAGAGCGCGGTGCCATTTTATCTCGCGGCTAATTTCTCGGTAACCGAGTGCAATGAGTTTGCGTTTGTCCTGAATGGGAGATCCAGAGGAAAGGGATGGAAAATTTGGGACGAGAGATAGAGGAGGGATTTTTATGAGCCGGTTTTGAGGGTCCTGGGGGGCCTTGAAGGAGCGAGTTGGCATGAACATCACGCTCGAGGATCGTGGATGGAGCGAGTTCGCCAACCCGGGAAAGTTGTGGCTCAAAAACGTGCCTCTGCACCTTGGGAACTAGTCGAGTCGTTAGTCACAACTCTGAGAACGACCACATCCGATTTCTGCGAGTCGATAACGCCGCCGCTCCGAGATTCGACGAGAGATTCACGGGTGACACGAAGTCGACCGTAGTTTAACGGCGCCGAAGGACCACCGCGAAGCCCCGCCTGATAATCGGCGATTATTGACCGTTTAATCCAGAGTACGGAATACCAGGACGGGATTTCTCGTTAAGACCAACCATCTCTCTACGATATTTACGGACTGGCCGCGGAAAAATGCGCTTATCGCGGGACGCGGTGCGAAACCGCAGCCCGCGAGTGCACTTTCCCGACGCGGAATTGGCCGGCACTTAAACGAATGATGTAACCCGAGTTTAACGCCGGATGCAGTTTCTCGGGTTATTAGGTAAAATAACGTAATTATTGTCCGCTATGTGGAGATACGTGCTCAGGAGCCGAGGAGATTCGGATTCTCGGGTCGTTTACAGTCCGCGGCTCCGAAGTCAAGGAAGTTAATTCGACTGAAAATTCGCCTTTTGTCTCCGATGGTGGAAAGGGGAGATCTTAGGCGGTCGATGATAATTCATCAGTCCATGGTTCGAGACATCCGGCCTAATGATCTCTTCCGGTTCGCTCGCACGGAAGAACGTCTCGCCTGCTTGGTGTCCGACCGGGTGTACCTAATAAGCGTATCAATTACTATCGGACGTATATTATTACGAATACGCCCAATGTACCGGAGGTATCGATGCCGCCGCCAATACAGATATCGGTGCCAATAGCGACGCGAGTGTGGTCAGGACTTGGTGACAACGTTACTTCTCTCAGTCGTAAAGGCGAAACCGCAACGAGATGCGGATAATCGTTGGACTTCCTCGTCGGACGACGAGGCCGCACTTTTTGCCCTACGTCGTTCCAGCCTCGTTCTAGGCACCTCGGGTTCCTGCGAGATTTCAATGAATGCCATATTATATTCACCGGCTAAAAATAAACCCGCCTCGAGTGTAAGGAGGAAATATGTATTAACGGCCGGAAATGGCGTGAAACGTCTTCCCTTGCGTCCGGAGCCAACGTGGGCTCGCTTCGCCTAGGAAACTTTCCATTACAGGACTCGCGAATGTTGCCCCGAAAACCTCTTTTTTAACCTCCGGTCTGAAACTACAAAAGCCAAATTTTATACTCCTCTCCTCTATTTTTTAATTCCATCTAGGATTTTTCGTATCCTTCCGGCACGTGTCAAGCATCCTCTCGAACAGAAGCTCCATTGATTCTTATCGCTCCGATTTGATAATGGAACGCTGGCATTTATTTTATAACAAGGCCACGGCGCTGATTAGATCCACTTCCTTCCTCTATGACAAATAAGCCTCTCCGTGGTTTCGGGAATTTTTTTTTTCAATCCGCAGTTCTGGAGTAATAAAATGGAACAATGACGGAATTTATTTAGGCTCCGTGTCTCATCCCGGGATTATATTTCGAGTCGAGGTAACGCGAAATCCGAAAGTCCAGTGCCGGCCTTATACGGTTTTGCCTGTATGATGTTTATGACTCATGCTCCAGCATAACTTCATTCTTATGTCATACTCCTATCAATAGGCTCGAGGAGAGTGTAGACAACGGCGTATTCCTCGGTGAATCCTTGCGCCGAAATTAATTAGAGCCCGACATACGGCGAGTGGGTTCGATAATCGATCGGGATTGAGCTTCGAAGCCCTTCTAGGTTGAAAATCAACACCTGACTACCCTTATTAATTTCCGGTGGTCCTTATTAAATTTTCTGGACCCCCAAATTGACCCCACGTGCTCGATTTCGCTCCGTAAACTATCCCTCGGGACTCTAGGCCAGCTTGATAACTGCGTATCAATTTAAGATACGCGTGATTTTTCTTTTCCTGGTGCAGATAGCTCGTGGACAGCTTCCTGGGAATTTTTTTTATATTAATCGAGGGATGGAGAGATATTATTCCGGAATTTTTATTCCCGAAGAGTCGGCTCCTTCGGCTCGAGATTCGGTCCTGGACTTTCTTGGGCACAAATTTCTCGTTATCCTCGTCGACTTTTTTTTTTCTCTTTCTCCCTCTCTCCCTTTTCCATCCCGACTGGCCATGGCCGGGGACTGGCTAAAGATTCCACCGCGAAACGGGTTAAGTGTCCTTCAAGGCCTCCCTTCGGCCGGAGGGCAATAACGGAATTATGCCTTTGCTCATTTTTCTACCCGCTACTCTCTACGACGGGGGGAATCGAAGTGCAGGGAAGAGCGTGCACTTTGAACGGGAGAAATGTAAACATCCGTGGTGTAAAACCTTCCGACGATCCGAGTGGCCGTAGAAAGACAACCGATTTGCGAGGCCCCTCGTCTCGCGACCTCGTCCCAATCTTCGCGATCCTTGGTCGACCTCGATGGGCTTAAATTTCGAGCGACCAGAATGGACACCTCGTGGCGTGACAATAAAATCGAATTTCTTCGAGGGATATTCATTATTTCCGATTTATGGAGATGATTTATTAGTCTTTTCGCCGTTGGGAGTTTACGGCGAAACGTGCGCTCATCTCGAGGAAATTATTATTCGACGCTGGCTCGTTTAGGCCTTAGGGTACAGAAGGAGTTGGCAAATTAACGCCGTATCAAGTGAAACATCCTCGGCGGCCTAGAACTCGGGAATTGCCGAGTGGATGGGCTCGAGGCTTGCGAGGGCATTCAATTTGTGCGGTTTTTAACGCCGCCATAATTCTCTTCGGGATTGCAATCGGGTCTCTTTCGGTGTCACCATGTCGCTCTTGACCGTATAAATTGAAGGCTAACTACGACGAGGGGCAAAGGATGCGAAAGGGAACCGTTGCCTCGAGAAACACGCTCTGTTAACCCTTTCATTGCCGTTGGCGCCTGTATAGGCGGTTTGGAAATTCTCTCCTGACTATTGTCGCCCGAGTTCGGTCATCGACGTGCCTATCATTAACTTCCATCCTTTTGAACGAGCGATAACGCGAATATATACGTCCTGTTTTAAAGTCCTTGCTCCAGGAATAGCCCCGATAGGTCGAACCGTATTGCGCCGATACTTTGAGGATTTATGGAAAGTATCGATACGTCTATGGTCGGTCCCTCCGATCGACCGTTCGGAGACACGGGACGAATTCTTAGATGCTTAGGGCCTTATAAGGCCCAACCACTGGGCAGCCTTCGACGATCCCCGTATTTGAGATAGAGGGAGAAAAAGAGAGAGAAAAAAAAAGGAGCTACGCATGCCATCGGTGCGTAAGGATTATGCAACGTCGAGATTATGCGACCTCAAAATGTAGGCTGTAGGTTTTGCAGGATGTGTGCGGTGACAAGGATTCGTGATAAATTCGATACACTCCGTGACGAATGCCTCTCCGAGTACAACGAGCGGAATCGGCCTCTTCGTTATTGTTTAAAATAATTTCAACGAATGCGAAAGGCACTTTTTTTTATTTTTTTATTTTTTTTTTCAAGACTTTTACCATTTTCCTACGCGGTTCAAGATTCCACGCGATGAATTCTGCCCTCCTCGGTGAGAGTACTTTGCCGTTTAAAGTCAACGATGCCACGGTCGCGGGTTTCCCTAGATCCCGACAAAGTTGCATTATTTTAGAGGCGACTGGATGCACTTTTTGCGAAATACTCGCACGTTCACGCGTGTTTGCGATCCACGTGGGTAACGCTGCGTTCGGGTTCTCGCCATTCTCGGCGAAGACGAACGGCCTTAAAGAAATGTTAAAAGTCGATTTTGCAGGACATGCGTTACACACGGACCGGTAATAAATTCGATACGCCTTATCGAGGAGTTATCGCCTTCTGGAGGCAGTTTCCTCAGGGTCGCGTGGCTAGATGCGGAGCCGAGGCCTGGACCATTTTGGAAGGGATCCAGGGCGGTTTGGTGAAACGTTAATTGCACATTTATACGCCGTTCGATTCGTAATTCGACGTTGCTTAGGTGTTAGAAAATTTTCGCCTTTCTCGACCTGTCGTTCGGTTTGCTTGTGTAAGTCGAATCGCAGCTTACATTTTCATTTTTTTTTTTCTTAATCGCTTCGAGTGGAGGGCGCGGATTCAAAGGATTCGCGTGTTTTAATTGCTCGACCTCGAGGCCCGTTTTCGAACCTGGCTTACTTTTCGTGACGCGGTGCATGTGCAATGTAATTATGGCATTATCTGGAAAAAGAAATCTCTCCCTACAAAACGCTATTGAAATCGACGACCGTTATCTCCCACTCCACCGTTCTCGACACAATTCGGTTAATTGGAGGCATTTGTGGGGCGCAATTTGACTAATTGCTTCCGCGCTTGAAATTTCGCTGATGGTCCCGCAGCGTTTCGACGCTTTGCCCGGGAGTTCCTTTCCCAGGGTGTTCCTGGTAGAGTGGCTGTACGCGAGTACATGCACGTAATTAATTAAACACGGGGCGAGCACGTGGTGGCGTTAAATGCCAAGCTTCCGTCCTTAGTTTGGGATCGGATCCGATCTTCTCTGGTAGTCTTCGACTAGCTAATCGACCGTCTTAGGGGGAATCGGATAAATCGGGAAATCTCTTTAAATCGTCGATGGGATGCTGCCAGGTCCAGTCGCGGACTCGCCGCATCCGCGTCCTTATTCGACTGCCGGGGACACGTTTCGCCTGGAGGATCGCCTTAATATTTCGTCCGCCAGTAGACGCGAGACTCTTTTGGCCATGATCTCATGAATTCATGGACATTCCTGGAAGCGAGGTTGCGCGCATAATCCTCGTACTGGCCGAGCGGTACCGACGCTCTCCTCTCGCCCTCCAACCCGGGGGGAAGTCGTTTCTCGACGTCATAAAATCCTCGACGTGTTCCATCGAGAAAGCTCGAACGATCGCTAAAGTCTCCGCACTTAACGTTACCCCTCGCGATTAACAGCGACGACCTGGACGCACCTCGACGACCGCGACTTCCGATAATTGCTGAAAGAGGTTCGTTCACTCGGACCGAGGTCGGCACCTTCGCGCCTTCCTCGCATTTTCCATAAAATAATACATGATATTTAATTTCTATCACTCCTTGAGATTTGAAAGAATAAAAAAATATCTTCTGGGAACGTACGATTTTTTTCTTTTTTTTTTTTCCTTAATGTTTCTTGACTGCAAGGTCGACTCGACTTGGGGCAAAAATGTGCGCCGACAGCGACACGTCGCTAGGGGTTTTGTGCCGCGTAAGTGCTTATCATACGACTCCCGTGATAACCGCGATGCACAGTCCAAACGGAGGAGACTTTAAACCTGTTAATGGGCGGGGAATTATTTCAAACGATCGTTGATATTCTCCCGAGGAATGATTGCACACGGAAATTCACCGCCAAGTTTGCCGGGTCAGAGCTGAAATGTGATTATTGGAGGTGCCTTCGGGTCTCTGACTCACGGTCGGCCCATGTGACTTTCTTACCTTGTATGTAAATCGAAAGTCCCGCCGCATGGGAATAGAAAGTACTTCCCATAAGGGGATGGAATGCGTATAAACGGCGTGCTGTCATCTTCTGCCGCGAAAATTGATGGGCGGCTGGGAAAAAGGACGGAAATCTGGCTCTACCGCGGTTTTACTCGTCGATGACCGTACAAAGGCTTTCGGTGCCTCATGATCCACCCGTAATGCACGCCGAGCCATGGTGTCGGATGTGACCCCACATAAGTTTGAGCACAATGGGGTGCTCCACACCCTACGCCCTTTGGGCTCGCGCCAGACGGCTTGAGCTCCCATGGTGTGTGGGTGTCGGAACCTGTAGAAGGGTCACACCCTGACTTTCAACCCTTTTATTATTCTTTTTCTTTTTTTTTTCACTCTCTCCTTTTAATGCGTAAGCACGGACTTCAAATAAACGCCGGAGATATGAAACGCTTAAGTGCGTATTACCGGGAGCGAAACGCGGGCACAAGGATGAAAGATTTTATCACGGAATCGCGGCGAAACATTTTCCCCTCGTGCTGAAAGAATTATTTTTCTCTTCTGATTTTTCTTCTCCCAAAATGGAGAGAAAATAAGGCCGGCAGTTTCAGGGCCCGTAAATTAAATGTCCCAGTTATCATCGCACCTTGTTATTCGGGGAATTCTTATCACTTATCGAAACGATAGCACGCGCCCGTAGGAATACGCCAATCGGATGTATTCCACATCGATCGCGCGATAACGGGTGGTAATAATCGAACCCGATTTTATGTTTGCACCCGACAAACAGTGTCCCCCGCAGACAGAGCCGGTATTCGCGGAAACTCGGCTGCGTCTCGCGACAAGTGCACAACCCGGCGCGCTGCCTACACTTTGCGTCGTTTAATTCAATGAACCCGATGGAATAGCCGCATCCTCTCCGGAGAAGTGCATCAAGTATAATGCAACTAGTATGTACAGAGTGTTTCGGCGTCGCCGACTCGAGGTCGTGTCACGGTGTCACACGGAATTTCGCGCCTCGGTGGCTCTCGCGATTTCCCGCGTCACCCGAGCGGCTCCGCCAAGATCGCCCTTTTGACAATCGCAAAGAGGAAAGAAAAAAAAAATAAAAATAAAAATAAAAGAAAACAATGTCAATCGCGGCCAGGAAATATTCCTCTTCGCTATCGAGCGATCAAAGGTCTCGCGTTGAATTGTACGAATTAAAAGGAAATGCAATTAGTACCTAACCCATGAGTATCCGCGCTCGGTCTGTCCGTACTTAACGGAAGATGTATCCTCGGTTGCCAGGGGTATGATTTAATGTAATGAGAGGATGGTCGTGCCCTGTCACCACGTCGCCGCTCGAGGGAATATTTGCCGTGTCTAATAACCGTGGTTTCAATCGCCGGCGGTTAATCACCGTCACGTGGCGGGCGTCGCGACCGACGCGTCTAGACGTTGATAAGTGAATCGCTTTAACCCCCTAGATCGTAACGATACTTAATAAACGAACACTGGTTGTTGGAAAATAGTGCGTGTCCCTAACCCTTGCCCAAAGAGACTTAGGAGAGTCCTGCATTCCGTGGTAATAGCGGATGCAATTTCTGCAGTCTGGCCGACGTCTTGAGTGAAAGTGCGACGCCGCTCGGTAACCATGGGCATGAGAACTCAGCCCTCGGGTGCATAACGTGACATTGTTCGCCGTATCGGGTTATCGGTGCATGCAAAACTGTCCGTTAAAGTTTCGAGACGGGATCTCGTTTATGGTGACGTACCGTGTGCACGGTACCAATCGAAACGTGACCGATGATCGCGAGGCGGATGCACGCGTGCAGGAGCGGTGCATCGCGGTTAAAGGGACGCAAATACTGGACGAGAAGGACGTACGATAATGGCGGCCTGGCTAAGTGCACGTAACCGGCACGCAAAGATGTCCATCTCTTTATATTCCGATTCGCATATGGGCGTTCACAGTTAGGCCTTAAGAAGGCCGACAATCGTTAATGCACCCGGAGCGTTTGCTTGGTTCCCCCACGATGACATATAAATTATATGAATTTTAATAACGTATTTCAATGCTTGAAACTATTACATCGGATCGCACGTGGGTGCGGTCCCCCAAAGCGAATGGACTTGAAGCTATTAAAATTCGTATTCATACATACTCGGGATTTTTTTACTCCACCTTTGAAAGAAAATTGGCTTTCCGATTGAGACGAATTGCCCCCTGGATTTAAATGAGAATTTTAATTACCAAAAAAAAAAATGGGAAAAAATCCAGTGGTGTGGTTTTAGGGGGGAATGAGGGTAATAGGCGAAAAGTTGGCTCTCGGCTCCAGATTTGACGGTTTTGACGGTTCGGGTGGCGTTTCACTGTGTGCGGTATCCCGACGTTTCGCTTCCTTCCGATTACTGCCTTCCTCCGTGGAAAATCAAATATCGATTTCCTGTACGTATTACCCGGACGTCGCGTCGCGAAACGGCCCGCTGACGTGTTATCCTGGTTTGCGGAATAATTTACGTAAGTCTACCCACAGGTGACTGTTCATCTAGCGTAATCCGTATCATGGGAAGGTTTTCACCTCTTGGCAAAGGCTCGTCAAGAAGAAAGTGCATCGAGATCCCGCCACCTCGTGGCTCGTTAATCATCGCATACGTGCTCGTGAAATTCAATTATTCTTCCGCAGCCTCGACGGAGAGACGTCGAGGCAGCGTTTACACCGACGATAAAGGGGCTCAAATTTAGACGGTCAATAGGGACGCATAGGCAAATACACTTGAATGAATTACCGAGAACGACGTCGGTGCGCATAATACATGGCCGGTGCACTTTTTCGCCGGTAATTGCGCAGTCGAGGTATCGTAAGAGGGGGCCATCGGCAAACGGAGATTCCTCGGATGATGTGCGTCATTCGTCATATCCGTAAACCTCTGTGGCCCCTCGAAGAGGGTGCGGAGGGGCCGATCGTAACGGCGAGCCAGTTTCCAGAGGTCCGCGCTGAAAATCCCCAAGGTTTAACGAGACCGTTTAAACGCCTGCCAGATGCCGCGGCGCTTGTATATTATTGTAATTACACGCGCACGGCCTAGATGGGGAATAATGTGCGCGGGTAACGCGCCTAGCATTAAATACTTTGCGAGCGTTATAACGGCGCGCGCGCGTCAAGGGACGCCCGGCCGACTTCCTATTGGAACGCATCGCCGGGAAGGATGCACCAAGATGCACCTCGGTAAATCGAAGGAAGCCACGGGCTTAACGTCCTAACGGTGCAACGGCTGCGATGCCGGGGACTAATAAAATTCCAGTCGATTCTCGACCCTGCACTTGCTCGTCGCTTCGTATCGATATTATACCATAAGAGCCATTAAGGGGACGCGAAAGTGGCATCCGAGGAGTTTATGGGACTTTTTCCGAACTGGGTGTACCGAATCGCTTAGAACTTAACAGCGTGATCACGAAAGCTCTATGGAGGTTCCCGACCCCCGTGAAACTTCATTATCTATAACATTTTTTTTTTTATTGAAATTTCGTGGGTGCGCGACCTTCCTCAAGGCCTTTGTATTCGCGGTTTGATACGATTCGCTGCACTCGGTGCGGAGAAAAGTTTCAGGAACGATTAACCCCCTGACTACAAATTTCACGTCACCTTACGAGTCGTCGATTTGACGAATCCTGAACAGAAGTCCGGTGTTCTACCGGGGTCCCCTTCCTCGCTTCGAGCCGTGATACCGCACTCGACGGATGTGCTCGATAATGGCTCTCGCAAGGGGTAAAGACTCTCGATCGTGTCTATCGACTCGTGGTAGGTAGTCGAGGTTCCAGTCGATACGTAAGAGCGTATCAGCCATTAAAGAGCGAATGATCTTGTGCCTCGTTTGTTTCGCCGCGATGGTCGTCCCCGCGTCTTGTCCCTCCTGGATACCCTCGATGCACTCCACCTTATTCCGGAGACGGGGCTCCACCTCGCCGGTCACACGGGGAGAGGAACGTGGAACCTCATCGTACGAATTCCAAGCCGCCCACGAGCGGAGAACCGGACGAAAGCCCAAGTCGCGTTTCAAGGAGCAAGGTCGATGACCCCTCGGAAGGCCTCTTCGGGCACCCCGCTGATCGCGTTCCTTATTATCATTCCACGCGAATTTACGGGCATGGCCGCATAAAAGTGGTGGAATACCCCTTTCCTTCCCCTTATCCAGCTACGAGATTTATTGCCGCGGGTCCTGCCAGTAGAGAATACGGAGATACGCGTCAAGGACCTCGATATTCCTACGTATGACCGAATTACGAGGACTCGAGCCTTCTAGATTTTTGCGTCGATGGTTTTCCAGTCCTCCGATGGAAAAAAAAAATACCGGGCATGTCCAGTGCGAGGGCCTCGTCATGGTGAAAAAATTCTCAGCTTACCTCTCGCCAAGGGACGTAGTTAATTAATTTTTTCATGATTTAAGTCGCGACCTCTTCCCGCCCGGTCCGCCCCAGGAATGGCGGTGAGTTATCGCAAGTGACTATCTAAATACCCTGGGCGATTACCAGCACGTTGCAGGGCGTATGACGATGTTTCTGGATTTATATTAGTTATTGGATTGGCTTTCTGCAAGCCCCAATTGCTCATGCGAGAGTACTTCCGCACTTCCTAAAACGTCCCTCGAGGACGCGTGCCTTTTTACGCGTATAAGCTGCAATGAGGGCGTCGCATTAATGAGATATCTCTACCTCATAACTGCATCGTTAGGATGGGTTGGATTTTTTATTTATATACTTATGTTATATCGGGAATGATTTTATGGAGAGGAGGCGACGTAACGTTTACTGGGCCGGCTTAAACGGCTTACGCGGTCAATGGAAAGGTACGCGCGACTATCAGCGATAAAACGGCTCGCCGCCTTACTTTACCGGGATCTACTAGGCTAGATTATGTGCGAGGCTCGAGGCTCTTCTTCCGAGTTTCCCGACTCGTTCCCAGGCTCGCGTCCACGAACCGTTGCCACTCGATTGCCAGCTCCTCGGAAACTCGGGATTTATACGCACGATGGCTTTTCATCGCAGCAGAGCCGGATGGGTGAGTCGGTGGGCGTCCTTTCCATATGATTTTCAAATTCACGTATTTGGCAAAAATGCCGGGTAATGACTGTAAAAATATTCACTATCGCGCAACCCTCAAAGCGAGACTCGGTGGGGTGGAATTTCCTGCTGGATGTTAAAGAATAATGTTACGACGAATTTATGGATCTGCGAATGGCAGGGGAAAATTTGAGAAATTTCTCCCCTTGGTCGAGGGACTTATTTGTAGACGTGATAATTAAAAGTCGTGAGAACCGCCAAGGACCGTGATTCTGATTTTCTTCTTCCTGGTTTTTGCAGATTAATAACAAGTACAGCGAAGAACTCGCCCAGGAGTGCTTGGAGTGGATCAAAACGATCACGGGGGAAAATATCAGCACCAATGGAGATATGGATAATTTCTATGAGATCCTGAAGGATGGTGTCCTTCTCTGCAGGTACTTTCTTCGAGATTCTAAAAATTATCTCCGTCCCGGGGTGAATTTCATTTTTCACGCTATGATAATATGCCTAGGCTGGTGAACGACATCAAGGAAGGATCGGTCAAGAAGATCAACAAGACCACCCTGGCGTTCAAGTGCATGGAGAATATTAACGCTTTCTTGGAGGCTGCCAAAGGTCTGGGAGTCCCAGCTCAAGAAACTTTCCAGACGGTCGATCTTTGGGAACGGCAAAATCTGAACTCGGTCGTCATTTGTTTGCAATCCCTCGGTAGAAAGGTACGATTGCCGATTTACTTACGAAGTTGTGTAAGGCTAATTTTTGAAATCGTTGCCACCGTTCGGTATCGATAAGGCGCGGTAAATAAGATACCGGCAATCCGCTTGGAAATATGTTGACTGATACGAGTTTATATTGTTTACAGGCGGGCAATTACGGCAAACCGAGTATCGGACCGAAAGAGGCCGACAAGAATGTCCGCAACTTCACGGAAGAACAATTGAGAGCGGGGCAGGGGGTAATCAGCCTACAGTACGGTAGTAACAAAGGTGCTAATCAAAGTGGTATCAATTTTGGAAACACTCGACATATGTAAAACGTCTTCGCTCCTTTCAAATTCTTCCGCCTTACGTATTTTCTGAATTACGTATATTAAGGAGACGAGTGTACGTACGCACACGTGCGTCTCCAGTTTATCGCATAATTTCTTTACGCATCTTGTACCATGTTCTACAACTATGGTAGTTATTTTAAGCGATAAGCATCAAGATAAGCCAGGGTCCACGTACTTGTAATCAAACGAAGTATATTACAAATTCGGTAGTTTTCGAGCTACCTCTCGTTAGATGTTATTCTCGATTTATCTACTATGCATTGCCGTATTTATGGAGACGAAAGTATTTTCATATTGCACAGTGACGCGGACGAGTAATTAATTAAATTAAATTGATCCTTTATTTTTCCACCGCCTGATTTTTACCTTTCGATTAAGCTCGTATTTACGAGACTTTACTATTGGTTAGTAAATGGTGTATCAAAAGAATAGGTTCTAAATGGAGGAGATAATGACAATTAATTATTACGGAGAGTAGTACTTTGCTCCGAATGAAAAAACGATACGTACTTTTAGTTACCGCAAATGATTCTACGGAAGTTTCGGTTAAATTCTTACGACGTCAAATTAAAGACATTTTACACAATCGTAACTGAATCGGACAGTATGGTAGAATGTTGAAAAGAGTAGGATAGATTATATAAATATATATTATATATAAATAGCTAGATATTCTGTTACTGTTACAGTAGCTCTTATGTGTTACAGTGTAACGAAAATATTTTACAAGACGATGTTGTATGTGAGATAATAATTATTATATATCGTAATAAATGATTATAGAGAGCGATTGTATTAAGTATTTTGTACAAAAATTTTGTGTGGTTATACAAACATTTCGTAATGTATTAAAATACACGAATTAATAAACAACACATCAATAATGTACCCGGTGGAAACTGCATGTCCTATCAATTCAGTTGTAATAATGTGAAGCGCAAAAACTATTTGACACGAAGTAAGAAAATTATACAGAATGAAAATAAATATTAGCTGCTTTCCATTACGACTGGGAAAACTATATTTAATTTTAATGGAGAGGTGAGTGAATGCTTTTAAAGAATTATTCCCATAATTCATATATTTTTATTTTTGCAAACACGTAAATACTTGCTACTTTATAATATGTACAGAGTAATGTATATTTAGGTTTTCCTTTAGAACGGGTAATAATCAAGTCCAGAGTTATATTTGAATTTATTCTTATTTCTCGCTTCTCGTCTCTTTGTTTGTTCCATTACCTTTTGTACATCAGCTCTGCAATTAAAATCGTAATGCCAATATCACTCTTACCTCGATACATTCAATACATCGGTATATTTTAATAATGTTAATAGTAAATATTTATACAATTTCTAACCTGTAAGTCGGTGGCTTCATATCCTCACTTATTGTGCATGGTGTAGAAACGTCTACCTCATTTTGTTTATATATCCTATTTCTAATTACATCAATGTCACGAGTGCAATGGTCCTTTATGTCTTCTAGAGATTTCGGTGGGGCATCGAAGTAGATTATGAAATAACTGAAACGATACCACACAGAATTATAATTCTCCCCGCTTTCGTGAAATGTGAATAACAAAAGATTAACTTATATGAATTTCTAATATTACATTAAAGCATTTTAATCATAAGGGCACATTTGTGATGAATATTTTAAGTTTGAATATTTTACTCACTTAGCTTCGCGATGCACTCGTTGATGAGCACTGATTTTATATGGCATTTCCTTTTTTCCAAGATTTTCGATTTTTCTAATGAAACCTCCTGTACCAAATATTGCCGTAGCCGTTCTTTTTAGTGTACTTGCAATTTCCTTCTGTAATGTTATTCATCATAGAATAAACTATCAAGTAGTGAACTTTAAAACATAACCTAAGTCATCAAGAATTTTGTCATACAAACCTTAGACATAATGCGAAGTAACAATGGTAACTCGTACGTCGGCATAATTGAATATATTCAACAATCAACTTTACAATGCTAATTGAATTTTAAATATTGTTATATCTAAAACAACTTTTAATCAGAGCAGACACTAGCAATATTTGGGTCCATTTACAAATACACTTAGAAGTCCGCATTCGGTCTGGTGGTATTTTATTTAAGTACACCGAGGTGCACAAGATGGCAGTACTGAATCATGACCGCAGATACCAACTTGTGAACAATCTCTTAGCGGGTCTGTATTCCTTGACTGTAGCCGCTCTTTAGATGAGGCTCATTAAATTTTGACTGATTGCGCATACAAGTTGTATTGTTAGGATTCGGTTGACGGCGCAACGTAAACATTTCCGGTGCGGGATGTTATACGTTTGAAATAACAAACGACATTCTCCAAGTAATGGGTATCGACGGTATGAGGGTTGGTGGAAGCCGATGCCCTCCCCTTCTCGTTGGAGGACTTATTTTAGCATGTTTAATGCTTATTTGTAATTGGTGGACCCTGTCTTCCGAAAATCTCGAATTATTACGCCAAATCGATGAGCTGAGTGAACAACTGAAAATCAGGTAACTGACTGCAGTAATACTTGTCAATGAAATTCGGACTGTCAAACTCTCCGTCCAATGTAGTCATTTTGCTTTTAACAGCTGTTCTCTTATTAACATGGTTGGTATAACAAAATTTTCGTCTTTTTTTTTGTAATTTTAATTGTATAATAATAATAATTGTAATTTGTTGTCATTTTTTAACGATATGTTATAATTTGTAGTGCGGAAGAGAGGGATCAATGTGTTACATTACGTGGAAACTTGGAGGACCGATTTAAACGAGCTAAAGATGAGATAGCTTCCTTACACGTTCATCTAGAACAACAAAGCAAATTGAAAAAGCGCACTGATGAGTTAGAAGATTCTATCACAGTATGCAAGAGTGAACTCGATTCGTTAAACAAACTAGATGCAACAAAGACGGCAACATTGGAAACTTTAAGATTGGAAAAGGATACCATATCGACGCAATTAGGGGCCAAAAAGGAAGAGAATAAGAAATTACAAGAGGAATTGGACAGGGTACGAAGGATCCAACTTTAAGAAATCAGACAAGTTTATAAAATAGCATTGTGACATGGGTGCAGAAGTTACATACTGGAGTAGTCCTGGTTACAGGAAATAATTTACATGTTTACAATGAATTCTTCAATAACACTTTATCTTCAGATTCAGGATGAACTGAAGAAACTCAAATCAACATATAGTTCACCCTCTGAAAAGGAGCATCGGATGTTACCGCAATGTAAGCTATTTCATCTAATTTTTTAATTTTGTTTGCTTATTATTTTTTTTTACTGTTGCATGCTTTAACTGTTTTGTTTCCTGTGTAAAAAGTATTGCAAGCAGACAATTGAATGCCTGAAACTAATATTTTGAGATTTAGATTCATGCTTCTTACATTATGAATTTTTGAAACCAAATAATTTTTATTAGAAACATCAAATGCAATAAATAATAATGGTATTTAGAGAGGCAAGTAGTTCTCTCACTATTTATATTAGCAGAATTTTCAGTATTAAGCCATTATATACGTACATTTGAAGAAAATCATTAAAATTATAAGAATGCATTTTGGGGATTTATTGATTTAGCAATAAAAACAATCGTAAACAAGCCTCAGTTGGGTCCTGTCGCAGAGGCAGCGGTAAAAATATCCAGCTCCGGCGAAAGGGGTTTGAAGTTTCATGGAATTCCAATACTACCGCGAGATCCACCTGGTGCAGTGCGTCAAGCTCCTCGTCTGTCAGTAACCATGATGAGAGATCGAAATGCTCACAGGAAAGAATTGTTCGATTAAAATTCAAATGTCTTCAAGATATTTCACAGTACATATTGTGGACATCCTGTACAATACATGTGTACGTCCAAGTATTAGGTGCAATGAGTTTTATCCAATCAATTGTATGGTGTATCTATTTCCAAATAAGTAATATACTTTCATTTTTACGCAATTGCTATGTAAAAATAGAAATCGTGTAGTGTTATATTTTGACGTATTATTTGAGATCGGTTGAATAGTGTAATATAAACGTTAAAATAATAAGAGAGATTGTACAAAGCCATAAATAATGTTTTTGCTGGATATTATACTGTGAGTTGTAAATTCCATTTCATGAATATTAGATTTTTTTTAATTTTTAGGATTGATTTTAGGACTAGACAATACGTTTTTCAGTGTGTATACTAATCTGATGAACTTTTGAAATGCCATTTGGACCCATGACAGATTTTCCTAGAAGTAATTGTTTTAGTGAATATCTTTGCACATAATGATTTTCAGTTCAAACGAGTACAAGAGCTGAAACCAGAACCAATGACAGCCAGGACATTCAAGACGAGGGAGAGTTGGATGAATTAAAAATTAGACCAGATCTTGCAGACGGTAAATTCTTACATTGACATTTTCTTATTTTCGCTATACAATGTATATACATAAATATTAATAAATTGAGAGAGGGTACTATATCGTAAATGACTTCTATTGCAGTGAACACCATTTATTCGAATGATTTAATTAAATGTAAAGTTTGGTAGCTTTGTCTAATGTTCTAATTAAGTTCATATTTTTATACATTTCTTATCTTAATTTGTTGTAGAGATGAACCGCTTAGATGATGCCAGTAACGCTGATGATAATTTACGTTTCATGGATAATAAGAAAGGTCAGCAAACAAAATCTATGAATTACACAATGGAAATAGATCGTATTAATTAAAACAAGGTAATAGTTCAGCTACTATATCGTCGAAGATGATCTATGAATGTTATGATCTTTTATATGGTTTATAAAATATAAGTTACCTTGGCAAGGTGAAACATTTAAGTGAACTTGTCAAATGCAGTTATTTATAGAAATCTATAAATAACACTTCTTAAATCACCTCCGTGATCTTAAGATTAATGTGCTTGCCATTTATTGTCAGTGATATCAATATTTTATTGCATTTAAATATACGTATATTTTTTTAATAGGAAAAAATCCTAGTATATTAAAGTTCCAAAAACAAGGCTAATCTGACATTTTATGAAATATGTGATAAGCTAGGTCCTTTCTTTATACGTATACATGTATATACATTAGTTTTACATTGTACACGGATTTTAAATTTTATGAATTGCCATGGCGAGCAACAATAAAAAGTAATCTACTAAGAGCAGAAAGAAGCAATGGTAATTTAATTTATGCAATGGTCCCCAATTCTACCAGAAATATTAGAACCAATTTCTCTATATATAGAAATAATAGGAGAAATAAACTAAAGAGATGGACTTGACTCACATTTAATATATTTCAGCAATTGTTTAGTAATACATCATCCTGGAAAAGCATGTACCTACTATACGTCTATTTTTCTTTTATCATGACCTTTGTTACAGATAATTTTATTTATACGATGTGTTTATCTAGGTTTCCATGCAAACTGAAATTATAAATTACTTAAAAATATATTGATTAACCTTTCATTTGTACAAAATGCTTTCCGTACAATTAATACGCTTTTGTAATTTGTGACTATATGAATTTATAATTGTTAAGCCTAATGTTTCCATACGACATGTACATACATACTACAGTTAAGTATTAAAATGGTTATATCTAGTCGGTAATCGGATCTACCGAGGAAACTACAAAATTATATTATACCATTATTGTGCAAAAATCGATGTGTACGATTCAACTGCAGAAACAGTATTAACGATCGTATAAAACATAATTATGATTGCAAATGATATTCTCGATACAAATGGTGGTAAAACATAAATATCGTGTTACATAATTAAACAAATTTTTCTGATTACCTTTTACAATTGTAGGGTGAAGTTAGCGTAATCTTTGTACAAAAGAGGCACCAAATTAAGCTGTACTATTTTTGTTCTTCTGTAGTACTGTATATGCACGTTATTCAGTTGACCCTTACAAACTATGTATACGTTTACTTCAGTAATTCGACATCTGTCAAGTTGAACCCTTATATCGTATAAATACTGTAGCATTGATCTCTTAAAATTTGTGTGATGCAGTGCAGTCAAATCATATTCCTGAGTATTTATAAAATCTGATCCCTGCTACTGTTAATAAATAATATAATGCGATATGCAATTTCGCCTGCAAAGTCATGTATCTACTGTTACATTAATTATATCACTACAATGTGATATTTTAAATGAAGCAGCTGTTATATTTTATTGCATATTTTTTCTTGTCTAACGAATGCTTCTACTGTCACCCCTAGTAACATTTGGGCTACCTCTTACAGAAAATCTGTTAATGACGATATTAAATTTAATCAAGTGTTGCTTTTTTGTAGCAATATTTATGTCAAACATAAATCCTTTAAGCGCTCACCTCATCCAATTTGTCGTCCAAAGTTCTAACAGATATGATATTGTGTTATAAAATACCTTTTTAATCAATGATGGAAGAGTACATGAAAGTACAGGTACGTCTGTTTCGAAACATCAAATCTGTGTGACTACAGGGATCTATTTTATTTTTATATGTACTATTGATTATAAATTACTTATAAATCTAATTATCATTTAAGCATGAAGCTACGCATTCAAAGACTCGATTACACGTACGCAGATTTCTTCTTTGTTTAGCAAATACTGGTATGTACGAATGTAGATAAAGGCTATGAAAATACCTAAAAATATTCTTCACAGTAAAAAACGAATGTAACATTTTCAATATTTTTCCCAAACTTCCTAAGATGTAATATGTATTTCATTAATAACAAAACTTTTCGTTATAATTAATTTCGGGATTTAAAAATATTATTTCAACTGTGTGCGTAGTACCTATGTAATTTCACTGATACGCACGTGCTTTGTGACTTGCATTAGAAGCTGCGCTAAAAGACGCATAGCTAACATTAACAATTTAAAATCAATAGATATTTGTGTAACAAAATGCAAAAGATGACTAGGATAATATTAAGTTGCGACTAGATATGCGTATTACAATTTTGCGTAATACGCATCGACACGGCCGAGTACTGCCGTCTAAGATTGAATAGCAAAGCAACGATCAATATATTACTGTTTTAACAATTATATATTACTATAAATTAAATTAAAAATACTTTGTAAAATATTCATAAATATCAACTTGTACGCGAATACATACATACGCAAATTGCAACATACACTAGTACGTCACTGCCTGCGAATTAATACAATTAACAAGATCAGAAATATGATTCTGACTTTAACGTATAAATAATATAAACATATTTGAACAATATCGGTTAGAAACTACTTTACGCCTTCTCTCTAAAAAACCATTTGTCTCACAAAATTATATAATTTTTAGTCATTGGCTTAATTTTGATCATGCATTGATTTTAGAAAATCATATAAAATTTAAAATAGAATAATTTTGAAACTGTAAAACAATTAAAATAATAAGCAGACAATAAATATTATACATACACGTATTGTATAAATGCAATAAAGACGGAAACGGTATTTAATACCTAAACGTATTTAACAAATAAGCGTCGTTTTAAGAATTCAATGTGCGGATCATGGATCTTATGTTACAAACAATTCTACACAAAAGGCTATCAACAGTATAAATCGACAGGCAGTGATTCTTGTAATAAGTGATTACCGTTTAAAGCTTCAAAATTAAGCAAAACATTAATGTATATTAGAGAAATGTTAAGTTTCATTTTTTTTTAAGGAGAGTAACGAGGACTGTTTCTGTGCCTTTTTCGAAAGATAAAGGCAAAAATTGATCGAAAGCGCCACCAGCGACTATGCTTACGGACTGGTCCACGTGATCTTTCTTTAGCCCGAATTTGTCTTACTAACGAGTAGAATGCATCGTCTATAAAATGTCTGAGAGCTGCCGATGTTTCATAAAATGGACAACCGAGCTGATCAGCAAGTGCTTTTCCTTCTTCGGTTGTCACCTAAATAATATGCATTCAACTTTTCAGAGCCCACAATCAATAAATGAATGTAATCGATGAATTCTAAGAATTTTTCTCTATCGATGACAACAATAATAATTCATATTTTAAAACAAACAATTTATCATTTGAATCAAATTTTTAACAATTTGAGTATATAATCACTTCTTACCTTTCTTTGATGCTGTAAATCAAATTTATTGCCAACCAGTACCAATGGGATGTCCTCGTGAATGCGAACACGAGATATTAATTTTCTATACTCCAAGACTTCTTGAAAACTATGTCTATCTGTTACAGAATAACAAATCATGAATCCTTCTCCACACCGCATGTATTGGTCACGCATTGCAGTAAACTCAACCTGAAAATATTGTTCAGAGAAAATTATATATTAAATTAAAATGAAATACATGGCAAATGATTAGAACAAAATTTATTTAAAGATTAACCTGTCCAGCAGTATCCAAAATATCTAAAAGTGCAGCCTCCCCATCTATGACAGCTTGCTGCTGATAAGAATCCTCTGTGAAAATAAAAAATTGATCTTATGTGAAGTCCTATCCATAATATATTTGTACACTATATACTTTTACATTATTTTCTCATTGTAATTAATAATGTTCTCACCTATAGTTGGGTCATGATAATCCAAGAAACTATGTGTGACAAATTGCAAAGTAACGGCTGAAACAAATTTGGTCCCATTACATATTGTTACTTACTAAATAAAATATTATTATTTACACAATCGTTACCTGATTTTCCCACTCCTCCATCTCCTAGAACCACTATTTTGTATACTCTAAGACCGCCTCTAGTAGTCGGCTGAGCACCTACAGCCACGTCATTCTTGCCTTCGCAGGCTACATTTTCATTTTGTAGTACACTAACGGACATTATACCAGAAGTCATTCCTACTAAAGCTCTTGAATTTTATGGTGCTTTATCTCCATTATTCTCCGCTGAGAAGTCCTTGAAATATATTAAATACTTGGAATCAACAAAAAAAATTTGACAAGCTGCAGACATAACAACCGTAAACGTGTCAAAATATATTAAAGGATTAAGTCATATTCTAATTTACTATTTTTAGCATACCTTTAGGCAGCAGTGAAAGAGGTAAACAGTATATCCTTTACTGTAAGAGCATTAAAACTAGTAAACGTGAATCCTGATTAGTTTCAGTGTTATCAAGAGGCACGTACCCATTTGCTCATCTTACGAATTCGACATAATAGCCTTCTCGATATCGCTGAAGGAAAAAATCTTTATCGCGTTTCATCATGCTGTCAAATGTGACATGCACAAAAAGGTTGTTGCGAAATAATTTGAGTAAGGACCTAATGACACTTTGGCTGTCCTACTCATAAATCCTAGAGTCCTATTCTGGTACATGAACGTGAGTTACAAAAATATGCAGTAAATGATTTTTAAATATCTGTTTGTAGAACGTAGTGGCCACATGTTCGATATATTCAAAATTACTATTGCATTAGGAATGTTTAAATAACGAAGATTAGACATACATCTGTCAGTTCTTACTACAGAGCATTTCGTATTGTAAATTGCTTGCATAGAATAGAACTGCATAGAAAGATGTTTCTCTGCCAAATCAGAGATGAGTTGAGAGATTCACGGGAAGGATCGAGCGACCGCGTCCTGTGCGACCTCCAGTGGAGGATGCAGACGGCTAATGCACTTGCCACCTGTTACAACCAGAGATGTAATAAATATATTAGATTTTTATCACGCCAAGTAATGTATAATTGAATATATTTTTACTGGGTCAATTATACGAGATCGATGCACTGCGAAATATTCTTAACTTTAATGGTAACTTTAGTAAATTATTAGCTCTTGTATCACCGTGTCTTTCTCGCTTTCCAACGGTTTCGTTTATGCCTTCGTGTTCCCTTTCAGCTTTAGGTGGGCCACTTCGGAGAATCTGGCGACTTGTGGCTACGATTTTTTTCGAAGGAGACACAGGGTTTTGGAGTTTTTGTGAGGAGTTCATCGCTTTTTCAGCCGGTTCTCGGGCTGCCCAGAGTTGTAACAGGTGGCAAGTGCATTAGCCGTCTGCATCCTCCACCGGAGGTCGCACAGGACGCGGTCGTTCGATCCTTCCCGTAATCTCTCAACTCATCTCTGGTGCCTCATCTTCTCCCTGGTAAACCAGAGCCCCGACGGATCGGTCGCCGCCCACGTGACATATCGACCAATCGCGAGGCGGCCCGACCCCCAGCCCCGCGCGGCGTTGCCGAGTCGGTACGAGGTCGGTTCTCGCGGGAGCGCAAAGATGGCGCGGCAGTCGCGCGCGGAGAGCCGAGGGCGGCAGGCGGGTTAACTGTCGGCTTGGTCGATAGGGAGCACGAGTGAGGCGAGTTCTCGCCATGCGCCAGCGAGTTCTCCTCCAGTTTCCCTTAAACCGCTCGTGCGTTCGTTCGGTTGGCGCGTCAGACGTCCGTCGATTGTTTTCCCCTGACATCGTCCGGCGTTCCCTGGGTACGAGACCCGTCGCGCGGTGCTCCCAGACTCTCGGATCCGATCCGCGGCTCATCGAGGATGGCTTTCAACGGGGACGGCCCGCACTCGAAGAGGCAACGGCTGGAGGAGTCCGGACATAGGGTGAGGATGCACCACCAGAATTCGCGAGTCGATGCCGCGCGCCCGGCCGAGCTCGGCCGCGCTCGCGAGCCCCGCGGTCGCCATTGCGTCCTCGCGGCGGTCGCCGCGACGTCCTCGGCCCTAGGCGACCGCGAATCTCGCCGGCTGCGCGTCGCGCGGCCTAGTGTCGGTAACGCAGGGCGCGATCGGAGCGCGCCCAACGTCGCGGCTACTCGCGCCTTCCGAGGCAACCTGTTATCTCGCGAAGCGCCGGCTACAGGTACCCCGAGATCGCCGGGGAGGGGGGGCCATATTGATTATTTCGCGAAGCCGGCCGGTCGAACGCGAGCTCGCGGCCACTCGCCACGAGGTCGCGGGATCGCGAGAGAGATCGGACCGATATCCCACCCCCGGTCCTTATCTAGCGGACTCGCCGCCAGTCTTCGCATGGCGCCGTTTCTTTAGCGGTCGAATCGTCGATCGTCCTATCAAACGTATCCACGATTCGTCGTAACCATGGTTGGCAAAACCGGACTCGAGTCGGATGTCGGGTAAGGAGGATGCGTATGTTAATCCGGGCTTTGCCCGTGATTGTTTTTTTATCCAAGTCTGATATGAACGCGAGTAACCGTGTCCACGACAGGAGGAACATTTACTCGCGTTCGGAGGGGAGGATGTTTTCTCCGACCTAGAATTTATGTATAACGAGACGTTTACGTGGTCGGCGATGGGACGTGCACTTTGCCGCGGTGCAAGACGCTGCAATTTCATATCTTCCGTGCGTCCGGAGTTCCGAAGTATGGATCTCGAGGCTTAAAACCCGACGGAGTCGAATGACGTCGAGACGACTCGATCCTCGAGGGGTGCATCTCGCGGCGGCGGATGCGCGATTCATTTTACGCCCAAATTACTCGAGTAATCGCGATATGAGCTGCAAAGCAATATCGGGCCCTCGTATCCCCGTAGAGCGTTCGCCCGTTCCCTCGATGAGCTCCCGGGACGCCTCTTGTGCCGGCGATTAAACCTCCGTTCCTTCCGGCACGGAATGCGCGCCATATCATCCGCTTCTTCGGACGCGGTACTCGAAGTTGCCCAAGCGACCGATCGGAAATACCGCCGGAAATCGCCGTAATCGAGTGAGAGAAATTAACGGCATCGATTTCAATGACCACCCGGAGCGAAAAAATTCAAACCCTTGATAATCGCCACCTAAAAGGAATCATTGAAAAATTAATACCGTCGATATTAATAAATATCCGTCACTGGCACTTGATACTCCGAATTGAAAACGATCACGAATCACCATTAAATCCTTGGATGTGCACGGATCTACGAGTTGCACTCTAAATGCATGTCCTTTACTTGCATCGCGCAAGGAGGCATCGGTTGGTCGTGACTTATTGGAGTAAAAAGGGAAGTGAGGTGTAACGAGCGCGTTTATGTATCGTGTCGTCGGGTTACTTCGGGTATCGAGGACGTATTTATGGGTACGAACGCCTTCCTAGAGGTTGTGGAGACGCATTACGCAAAAGTACTGCGAGTTTCCGTGGGTATGCGTTAACGGGCATCGGTGCACGTGGTGGTGTTCCGTCGTCCAGGTTGTGGGGCTCGCTTGATGGTTTGGGACTGGGTAGAGACTGGTCCCGGACCGTCTCCACGTGGCACCGCTTATGTAGACTCGCTCGACACTCCTAGACCGATATCTCGTATAAGCCACCCGTTAATGTCCCGCCTAGGAGTGCACATGACATTAATGGACGCCCCTCTGTCGCGAGCATCGATCGAGCCGAATGACGATAAGCGACTCATGGGGTGCGGTATATAACGATACGTCTGTGCTTCTATTCTTTTTTTTTTTTATTAATTTTTTTACCGCCACACTTGCCGAATCCATGTAACCAGGGCGCCGACCGGTGATACAGTGCAGCTAATAAACCCGACGACGTCGTTCGGAGACTTTGAGACAGACGGATAAAAAATTAAAAAAAAAAAAGGGTAGGAAACGTTTCGTCCCTTCAGGAAATTTCGAGGAGACGTCGCAGTTCCCTTTGCGAACTCTGATTAATAATGACCAGGTTCTTGGGGCATCGTTATTTATGCAGAACATGCTCCTTTATAGGGAATCAGAGGGATTATGACGTACCTCGAGGGATTCGTCATGAAGATAAGAGGACGTTATCAACGTCGGTACGCCCTGCGTGTAGGATAGTAGCCGAGACTAGGACACTCTGCCATCGATTAGTGGACCCGAGATAAGCTGCACTCAAGGCGCGATGCGATTTCCCCGTTCAGGGACCTTTCGTTTTTCCGGCTTATCCTGGAGTTCCGAGCTCCGACGTCCTCGAGGAGAGGTCGGTAAATCCGAGGGTCGACCTAGCTCGGCGATTGTTGCCCGCGTTTATCGTCCCTCGTTTTATCGGGCACGTCGACCGGTTCGCCAGGGTGAGCGATACCGGTTGACGACTTATTTTCCGGACTGGCTGAGGGAGGAGTGGGAAAAATCGGAAAATCGAGGCCATGGGTGTCGTTTTAACGCGCGCGTTCGCGTTATCGCGGCCTTCCGGTAGGCCGGATTATTTATAAGTGTCGGAACAACGAGAGGGCTCAAATTATTCGGACGTGCCGTCGCTCGTCAAATTATCGGCGGGGCCACGCTTGTTGTGGAAATTGGCGCGGAATGCCATTTAATGCGAGTCGAGCGCGAAACGCTTTGGTTCGCGGGCAGCGTTGTGCACCAACAGGTACTCGATAATTTGCCCCGATCGCAAGACGAATCGCTCGCTCTCCTCCTGGCGGACGTGACGGGACAATGGCCCCTCGGTTTTGCCGGCTCACTCGAGGCAGAAAAACAAGATTGCTCGGCGTAGCGCCCTATCATTACGGTAATTCGACCGTGATGTTTGGACGGTCCGCGCAGTCGACGGCGACGCGTAGCGTCGCCTCCCGGCGCGCGTCGTCCCGGAAGGGGGAACAGGAAATCGCGGATGCGTCCCCGCCGGAGGGAGCTTGTTAATTTTCAACAATATTCGGGGGGAGAAAGGGGCACTCGTCACTTCGTTCGGGGCGACGAATTAGCGGGCGGTGTTTGGAAACGCACGGCCTCGGATGTTTTTTTTTTTTTTATCAACCGGCTTGTCAATTTAAAATCACTGTATATTATGCACGTCCACGTATCATAAATTCGACATTACGGGACTGGATGGAGCTTTCCGTGCGTTTAGAGGATTTATTGATTTTTTTTTTTAATTGTTTTTAATCGATGTCCATTGATCGGGTAGGGTGAGAGGTTTGGGGGTTGATTAGGGGTTATTTTGATATTCGTTTCCGTCGTGGGGTTTGTCCCGGTGCGTCGATCCGTTGTCTCCGAGAGGACAGGTGAGGAGGGGCGGACTTTTAGCCGCCCTTAAATAGGCTCTTTTAAATAGACCGGGTTTTTAAATAGCCCCTCGGTGCCGCGTGACGGACGGATTCATTGTCGTTCGTTGCTCGGCGCCTTGGGGGCCAACCGCGGGTTCTGCATTCCGCGTGAGTCGATCCGCATCGAGATCGTCGCAAACAATGCGCGAACGATCTTCGACCCCCCGCAAGACCGCAGGACGTAAAATGGTAAACCCGGCGATCGCGGCTCCTTTCGTCGTCACCTCTCATCGGCAACCTCAGGCTCGATCTTCAATTACCGATTCTGACTTTAACGAGTCGTCTACTTGGAGGAAAAGAAAAAAGAAGAAGAAAAAAAAAAAAGAAAAGTGGAGGGCGGAAGCCAAAAGTCACATCTAACGAGCGACCCCTTCCTTCCCTGTCACGGAGGCGCGCCCTCGGTCCTTTGGATTCTTCATATATATTTTTTTTCTCTTTCTTCCTCTTTCCTCGGGGCCGAAATAAAAACGAAACGATTACTCGAGCGGAGCCCGGATCCCGTCATTGGCCGGGGTCGCTGTAAATGAACTTTTCCGAGATAATGGCCGTCGAGGCAAGGTCATTGTCACGAGGGGCCCCTCCGGTGTCTCTCGCATGACTCGAGCCTCTCCACCGGGTTCGACGTGGAGGCTTACGCACGCTTCGTCCTTTCCCCTCGTCTCCATCGGTCTCCGTCTCTTTCTCTCTCTCTCCTTCCGTATCTACCTCGGCCGCAAATCCGACGCGAGTTTCCCCTCTACCGCCACGCAGTCTGCTCCCTTTCTCCGACTATCCGGGTATTCGCCTCTCTCTCTGTCCCCCTGCGCGCCGCCTCGCTCCGTCTCGCTCGCACCCGCGGACGCTGGGAGAGCCGCGCGGCGCGTCGCGATAGTGTTGTCACGGAGATCCGGCGAACTATTGATTTGACAACAGTCTAGCCGGCGTTAAATCACCGAGAGGATTCCCCCGGCGGGTATTCCGAAGAATGCGCCCCGCGTAATTTACGCGACACGGGAAATGATATTGGCACGCGATACCGCACGGATACGCGCGTTACGCCCGCCCGTAAGGGGGTGCTTTAAGGCCCTCCCCCGGGGGGAGGGTGGGCAGTCGGCCGGTGTTTGCCTTTGCCCTGAATTATTGTTTGTTAAGTCCGTTCCAACGCGACGCGGAAAGAGGAGTTCCCCTGGTCCGGCTTCCGGTCTCACTCCGGAATTGCGAACCTCCACCTTTTCCCCCCTAGGTAGGATTCCGAAGGGAAATTATGCTCCAAGGATCGAAGTATCTACAACTGAATTAACGACTCCTACTTGGACTCCTCACGTTTTATTATTCATTTAAGGGGACGTGAAAGTGGCATCCGAAGAGCCAATCGTTCGTGAAACTTTTCACCGAACTGGTCGTGCCGAATCGTGTCACACTTTACAACGTGAATACGTAAGCTATGAGAAACGTCCTGACCCTCGTGAAATTTCTTTTTTTTTTTTATAACGAATTTTAAAAATATCTATGAAAAATTTCATGAGTTTTAGGACCTTCCTCATACCCTCCATATTTAGATCACCCAGTTTAAAGAAAAGTTTCATAAGCGAGAGCTTTCACGTCCCCTTAAGGAGGCCTGGTGCCTGGGAATTAGATCGCATTTTTTTTGTTTTTTTTTTATTTGTTTCTCAAAGACCCGAGTTCCATTCGACGCGCCGCAACCTGTGCGACAGCGCGCGGACTCGGCCTCTTTCCGGGCCGATCTGGATACCGGATTCATTTCAATTGTTAATTCTTGAATTCTGTGCCACGATCTCGGATGTGCAAAGTCACGGCTCGTATGTGCTCCGGGGCTTCTCGTTTTCTGGAGCGCGATCGCCCGGAGGAAACCCGCTCGGTTAGTTGCAGACGAGACGTGTCCACTTATGGCGCGAGAGGCGCAGCCTCCGCGCCCGTAATTACGCTCTCTTGGGAGACGGTGCACCCCATAAGAAGTCCCCGGATGAGGGAAGACGGGGAAACGCGAGGGAAAGACGAGGAGAGACCGGGAAAGAGGCGCAAAGTACGCCGCGGGCGCGGAACCGCTCCTCCTCTTTTCGGGAAGAAGGACGCGATAACGACCGCGTCGCGGTAAGTGCCGTCCCATTTGCACGCGAACCGAATCCGCCATATATACGGGAGCACGTGTTCGCGGTTCCCCGGGAACACCGCGATATTATCTAGGAATATCCACCCTTCGCGAAATCCCCATACGACGGAATTTTCATTATGATAAAGCAATGGCGGTACCTTGAAAATATCGATAACCCATCGTCGGAAGATTTCCTCTAATTAACCTCGAAATCCGGCCTCCCCTCGACAAAGGGATCCTCCGGCGGGGGATTAAAGCGTTTCACGTGCCGATCCTCCGCTCTGCGAAGCCTTTGAGAAAAAAACTTAATAACCCACGGCCAGGGTATTGCAAACTCGTTGCCAATCATCGGTGGCACGCGATCGTAACGAGACTCGATTTCGAGAGTGTTTTTAGTTCCGGTAGGGTTTTTATTTTTTATTTTTTTATTTCTTTTATGATTGAGGTCGATCACTTTGACGGATCGTTTCGGGACGCGATGCTTGGCACAATGTTGCGGTTTAATCAGCACGCTCGTTTGGCCGAAATTCGGTCGCAATGGAATTTCGCGTTGAATGGCTTAGGAGCTAATTTTGACGAGCGTATATAATTTGAAACGGTGGTCGCCGTCGAAACGTCTGCGCCCTCGCTCGGGCTAACCCTCCTACGTCGACGCATGTTTCCGAGTCCATTTGCGGCCGAGTTGCTCTGCGTATGTCAGACAATTCCGAATTCGGGGCCCGAACTCCCGAAGTTCCGAACGAAGCGCCGGACGTTCTCCCCCGGTGGGCCGCGCCGGCCGCAAGCTCAACTTTGAACAGTGGAGGCGCGTCCTGTCCGCAACTACGAGATGGCCCTCGAGTGCCGGACAGTGGCGACCGCACGATCGAGGGAGGTAGAGAGAGATGCGGGAAATGCAACGATTCTACCGGCTCGGTCGATGATCGAATTAATCCTCGGATTTTTATTTCATTAAAAGGACGTACAATCGTTCGCGAACCTAGTGCACCGGAACTTACCTCGCAAATACGGGGGCTCTAAGGAAGGACCATGGATCTTAATTTTTTTTCTCAATTTTGGAGTAAGCCAATTTTTAACTTCGCGTTGATTTGGATGCGTTTTTTTTTTTTTTCGACCGCGGTTTAATTTTCAACTTCGCCGATGGATCGCGGGGGACATTTGGAACGGAGCTTTTGGGTCGAGGTTGGACGCGTTTGGTATCCTTAGGCACTGCTAGACTTCCGGTAGACGGGGTCGATTTATCGATAGTCCCGGTTGGCTCGTGATAGCGGCCGGTCGATGATAAACGCAGGCGGTGCAGCCAAGCGGGTCTCCCTTGGATTCCGAGGCACTTAAGCTCGTAAACCGGCGTGTGTCATACCGACCGAAATATCCTTCCACCTCGGCAACTTCCTTGGCCAGCTCGTGCAACGAGCTCCTCGACGTGGTCCGGGGCAAACATTGATTTATTACCCTCGGCACGACGTGAAATTTCGGCCGCGGCGCACATTTTGTATCTCGCGATAGCCACCGGGAGCAGTTTCAATCGCGATGCGTCCGTGACAAAGACGTCTCTTGGATCGCTGAAGAAATTATGGGACAGCCCGGGCCTCGTCCGGTGTCACATTCTGGGCTGATTCATTTCGTGTCGGTGCACTTTCGACGGAAGCTCCGACCGGGAGAGGTTCTTTCAAAGGCGAGACGCCCGAAGAGCCGATGAACGTCCAATGAATATGCAAAAGAAGTAATTCGAAAATTCGGAAAAAAAAAAATGTATCTCGAAACCGAGGTTGGTCTGTCGACTTTCTGGAGTCGAGGCTACCCTCGCGTGTCCTGGGGAAGGGCAAGGAGCCATTTGCCTCGGGGAAAGGAGAGCTTCGTACCCGGTGGTGCGACCTCGTGTCACCGTTCCGACGAGATTCGCGTCCCCTTGATTCACGATCGCACGTCGGGGAGCGGATAGGAGCGACGCCCTTTGCGTACGCCAAGTCAACGCGCGTCGCTTTGGATCTCGCCGGGAAGATTTATGGGTTTCAGGAAGCAACCTGGAATGAGATTGGCTCCAGGTGGGGGGGAATTTGTCGCGAGAGAGATCGATCGGCGGAGAGGGCAGTTCCTGGAGAGCCGGTGCCCTGACCTACCCTCTGGACGGGCATACGTCCGGTGGGATGCGAGACGTTCGCCGGATGGAGTCCTTCCGACCAGGAAGAGGATCTCGGAGAGAACCGCGAAGAGGTCCTCGAAGAGGATCCCGAAGAGGAGCCCGAAGAGGTCCTCGAAGACAACCCCGAAGAGCATGATCGGTCGAATCCCAGACCTCGACGCATCTCCATATCGATCCCCATAAAACCTCTGGACCGGGATGCTGTATCCCAGTCTCTCTGAAACCCGAAGAAGCCGAGGCAAGATCTTCTGGCACGCACTCGGCCGAGAAGGCGCGCAAGCCGCGATGCAATTACCGCTCCCGGGAAACTCCGGGTTACCCTTCCGTATACAGGCACTTAGAATCGGCAATTCCGGGCAAAGTTTTAATAGGCGACCTTAAGAGTACGCGGGCGCATATTATTGGACAGGGGGCCGACATTAGATGTACAAAGTGTGCCGATTAATTCGGAAGTCGACGCCTGGGTGGTGCACCGGCTAGAGGGGCTCCGTGTACGCGCCAAGGTACACCGGGACAGGTATATAGTAACCTGCATGTATAATCGATACGTGCCCGTTTCCGTATACACGTGTATCCGTGTACAGAGACGCCCGCACACGAATGGCCGGTTTTACGTGTGTGTACGCATATATACGTATGCGCGCCTTTTCCACCCGGGCATAGCTTCCAAGCTTTTGTCCGGCGCCGGGTCTTGCTCGACTCGCACTCGCTGCTTGTCCACTACGCGGGGGGCACCCCATCTCGTGAAAGCGTAATTTTTGTTTCGGTGTCTGCGGTCCCGTACCTGGCTTACCTGGCCTACTAGTTATCGTGACCTCCGCCACTTCCGGCCCGACGTTGGAAATTTATGAAACCTCCGTTCGTTTGGCCGCGCTTCTTCCATTCTCGCGTCCCCGCCGTCCCTCGGCGAGAGAATGGAAAATTCAGGGATTTTTTAAAAAGCTCCCAGGAGCTCGCCTCGCGTTTCTGCCTGTCCTCCCGTCCGTTCGTCTTCTCGTATACGTCGAAAGGGAGACGGCGAAGTGCAACTTTGCGGCTCCGCGTCGCTCGCGAAAATTCACATCCCGATGAGCTTTCGGGATTACCGGTCTTAGAGGACCCACTCCAATTCCCCCGGGTCTACTCGAACGTCCGAAAAGCTCCGTTTCTTCGACTCGGGTGGCTTTTTATTTTATTTTCTCTTTTTTTTATACACGGGGAATTGGACGCAACGGTACGGAGCTTTTTGCATCCCCTCGATGCGTTCGCTCTCTCTTTCCAGAGGCAATGACGGGGGATAATGGGGATCGAAAGCTCGCCGTGAAGCACTCGTTTCGTTCACGGTTTAGGAGCTTTCCAAGGCTTGGTTGAGCTCCGTTCGAATCAATCGAGGCGATGGAGGAGAGATACACCGGCCCGGGTGATTCGGGTTGGTCGACTTGCACCGAGCTTCGCAAGCTGCGACCCGGACACCATCTCCTGAGGAAAGTTTTGCTCGTCTCGGTATACAGTATACTTGGAATCGGTAATTCCATCCGAAGTTTTAATAGGACCGGGGCCTTAAGAGTACGCATACATATTAGATGCGAGGAGCGTACCAATTAATTTGAAAGTTGAGCTTTCCGGTATAGCTTTCCGGTTCGGCCGGAAGGACCGGCCCCTCTTTGAAGTTGCCGGCGGCTCGTTCGCGGTTACTTGCCTTTCTCGGCCGTCGGAGATTCCTTTTATTTTTTCCTTCCCCTCCGGAAACGTAATTTCTCCTCCGCAGCCGGGTCGAGGAGTAATTCTTAACTGCCGGCGAGGAGTAGACCTGCACCGAGGAGTCCGGAGTTTGCATTTCGGATGGAGGGTATTAAATTAAAGTGCCGGGACAAGGGGCGCATTTTTCGAAATTACGAAACGGGGGGACTGGACCTTGGGCAGGGGCAAAACTTTTCCGGGGTGTCTCGTCGCTATGTGCATCGATAATTCAACCCGCGTTGTATGCGCAGAGGGCATCGATTGACGCGAAAGGCGAGGGTGGTCCACGCAGCATCCGTTTCTCTGGACCGGGCGGCCTCTTCCGCGACTCGTTCGCCGTTTCTTGACCGCTAGGTGTGGATACTTCATGAACACGCAATTCTCACCCGGCGCAGATTGGAAAATAATTCCGGATGCCCAGGCCGAACGAAACCGCTCTCGGGCCGGGGTTGCGGTCGGCAAGGGGAAAACAAAATCCTGCATAAAGCGTCGCCGCAACGCCGCGGCTTTTCAGTTTACGATCCGTTTCATCTGGCCGGATCGCGAACGAAATTCATAACTCACGATGCTCCGCCGCTCCGTGGCGAGCATGGATCGACAATGGACCGGCACGGTGACCGCACCGTAAACGAAATTTCACAATTTTTCCGGGAAATCCACCTCGATCCGTACCTCCCTGATGTATCCAAAATCAGACGATCATTCGATCGAAATATTCCACGGTCGAAAATTCCAGTCCAAGGCGAGTTTACCGGTTTTGTATAAAAAAAATAAATAAATAAATACACATACATATGGAAAAAAATATATATTTCTTAATATTCCCGCAGATTTTGGCCGCAGATTTTAGAGGTACATCTAGAGGGCGAGGATTGGGAAACTTGGAGTTTCGGGGGGAAAAAAAAAATCCAGAAGAAATATAGAAATGCCCCGTTGCGGCTCGATCTCCGGAGAATAGCGGGTTATTTACGAGGGCGCGATTTGTCTCGCTTATTCGCGTATTTACGATTGGCCTCCCCTCGGCCCCTGCATCGGGATCCGGCCGATCGACGCCCGCCAGATAAATCAGGGAAGAAGTAATTTCCGTAATAATTTGTCAGCGTCGGCACCGGCGAGCCGGGTCGCTTGTTTGCCTTTGTGCAGCTCCGCGCCTCTGCCGGGGAGGCATACAATTAGTCGTCGTCGTTGCCGTCTCGTCGTCTCTTGTTATCGTAGTTTATGCCGTTGCTAATAGCATGCCCGCGGTACGTGAACGTCCCTGCAGCCCGGCGCACGTACCCTACGTGCATTACGTAAAATTTACGTACCGACCAGGCCAAGTGGAGGCCCCAAGACGTGTCTCGTCTTTGACTGGAAAATGTGCCTTCCGCGGTTTCCCGGCAAGAGTCACTCGATTTCATAGATTTCTGGATACCTCGATATCACTGACTGATTGATACCGTGCTATTCGAGCCATCTAAAGGAACGAGAAATTTTCATTACATCCTAACCATGAAATCATTCGGAATTATTATTGATATTCCTTATGAATAGAAGTGCCTCATAGGGGTAGTATGGGCCATTTTTTTGTCATCTCGAATTAGGACGAAATAATCGAATCGCGGAAAATTCGCCGACGTAGAAATTGTTTTTCCTATCGATCGCGCGCTATTCGACCCAATTGTGATATCGATACCGTGCTAATCGAGCCATCTATAGGAACGAGAAACTTTCATTACATCCTAACCATGAAATCATTCGGAATTATTATTGATATTCCTTATGAATAGAAGTGCCTCACAGGGGTAGTATGGGCCATTTTTTTGTCATCTCGAATTTATCCGAAATAATCGAATCGCGGAAAATTCGCCGACGTAGAAATTGTTTTTCCTATTGATCGCGCCCTATTCGACCCAATTGCGATATCGGCTGATGGCCTCGCCGCGGGTTTCCTCCGCAATGATTCCGCGACTCTATGCGTTTCAAGGGAAACGTCGGAATTAACTACGCGTCGTTTGTCCGAGTTAAGTGCGATTGATGTTTACTAGCGCAACGTGATCGCGTTATTTTGCTCCTGGCCGGAACAACGTCGTCCGATGCGGAGTCTCCGTGTCGGCGGCGCAAAGAGAAGACGCGGAGGAGAACAAGCGACGATAATCCCCGACATTCGGCCCGAGTCCGGCTCTTCCGCGCCGTCTTGTCCCGTGTCCGGATAAACGAAGTTCCGCGGCGGCCGCTCCTCCTTTTTCCGCGGGTCGATTCGTACCGTAGTCTCGCGTTTCCGCCACTTTTAGGACGGAATGTCTCTCGTCTCCGAGTTCCGGGCGGAGTTCCAACGCGGAATTTCCCCGCGGCGCGGTTCGCCGATCGGCGTTCCTTAGAGCCACGTGCCGGTCTCCTTTTACGAGGGATTTTCATCGCGCCAGGTTAATTCCGGAGAGAAGGTGCGGCAAGCGGAGAAAAATCGCCATCGACCTGCGGAATCGATCTCTGCGACGATGCCTTAAATATCCATTATATCAGGCGCGAAAATCGCGTCCTATATTTTTTTTCATATTTTTTTCTTTTATTCGCAGATGAATAGAAATTTGCATCATTGGGAAATCGCGTCAGAGATCAACATTTGATAGCCGAATTATTAACCGAAACTATTAATTTTTCATGCGAAGGTAGGAACCCGAGAATCGGGTTTCTGGTCCACCGGCTCGAAGGAGAGGTCGAGAAACGCTTGCGAAAAATCGTCGAGAGATCGATTCGTTTCGAGTCTTGCACCTCGTTCGGCAGCGATAGGTGCCAGCTGGGATCGCCAGCAGGCGACGCAGCCTCCTGGTCCAGGACTCTCCTCTGGGGCCAGCCACTGATTCGGAAATTCGCTCGCGCACGGCGAGAGAATTCTTCGAGCAGCCGGCCGATTACTCCAAATTGAATCCCCCGCGCCGGGCACGCGCAATCTGGGACGTTGTTACGTGGGACGTGGCTTTCCCGACCGGATTTTCCGCCCGCGAGATTCCCGATTTTCCGGCCGACTCGCGGCCCGGACAATGCTCGCTGTAATTTCGCGTTCGCCTCGGCCTCCGTCGATTTTGAGGTAATCGGGAAGGAATCGGTACGAGTCGGCGCCTCGTCCGAAAATCCGCGCACCGAGCGTAAAAAAATCCTGAAGGTTCGCTATCGGCCCTCAAAAAAATAAAAGAAAAAAAAAATGGAGTTGACTTATCCGTTGCGAGTAAATCGTACTTGCAAAATGGAGAGGCGGGGTTGATTAATAAATTCTGGATTTTACCGCCTCCTTGTTTTTTCTTTTTTTTTTCCTTTCGGAATTCCAGGTCGAGGGTCCTCTTCCTATCCTGTTGCTCCTTTAATCCCGGAATTTATGAAAGCCGCCGCGATTGAATATCTCGAGAGAACCGACTCGGCGCGTGGTTTCCGGTGGAGTTCTCCAGTACGTGGGGTTCAAAGGGATTCGCGGCAATTACTGATTGAACCCGCCGGCTTGGGCGAGGTCACCTCCTGGACGGTGATAACGCCGGCAATTCCGGGCGCGCAATTCCTTGGAAAATTCATAAGCTAAGGGGTTAAGTGTTACAGGCTCGTAGTCGCGGCATTGCCCCCCCAATTATCTTGTCCGTTATGAATTATGTACAGGGCCGGCATGCTGGCCGAGCCCTCTTTCTCCCTCTTCCTCCCTCTCTTATCGCGCCGCTGACCTCGTGGTCCAACTTTTTCGGTATCACCGACGCGCCGAACCGTGAACTCTCCTCTCCACTTCGAGGGCAGGCTTTTATTTCTAGATTAAGCCCTTATTAAACGCCCCGAAAAATTCGGCGCCGCGGATTTCACGGTGCGATTCCAATTTTTTTTTCACAATTTTTTTTCATTCCCTTTCCATTCATTCTTGCGCATCCATACAGAGACCGCGCGTAACTCGTGGCCGCTGTTTACGCCATCCTCGTTAAAAACTGAGTAGAAACGTTCTACGCTATTTTCTTCTACGGTGCATGGTTTACCTTAGAAAAAAAAAAAAAAAAATGAAAAAATTAATTAACAAAAAAAACAACCGACCAGGCTCGAGCGTCGTATAGAAGAAGAGCGCAAGATTTTTTTCACCTCATTTTCGGGAAGGATAACGATGTGTAAACCGCGGGCTCGAATTTTCGTGACATCCTGCATATATGTCCTGGAAAGTGGGGTAGGGGATGATTCTATTTATTTTTGCCGGACTTATTTTCGGATTAGGAAGAGTCAAACGATCGAGACGCATCTACGGGCACCGAGAACGTAAAAAATATCTTCGATGGGAGCTGGGGACGCCGATGAGAGCTTCTGGGTACAAGTACTCGGGAAAGCCGCTCTCGCGCCTTTCCCACTCCTGATTTATGGGATCGCGAGGATCGGATTTAACGCTTTGCCGGAGGAGCGAGGTTAACCTTCGCCTCCTCTCGCATCTGCTCGGAGGAAGTTACGCGTCTAAAAAGTCACTCGCTTTTGCATTAGTCATGCTCGTCGAAACGACCTCGCCGCGTTTCACGGGTGATCGGTGCCAAGACCCGGTTGAGCGATTGTGAAAACTCTTTTCGACCTCCCTCGGCCCCCGCGAAGCGCCTCGAAATAGGACGGCCCGAAATTTGAGGGTTTGCGAAACCGCACGACCAGGCAAATTGGTCACTTTTAATCGTTCCCGGAATGAACATTGAAGTTCGACGAAAAGTTGGAATTCCATCGGTGGAGGAACCTTCCATGGGGTCTCCACGTTTACCCTGGCAGAGTTTCAGGCGAATCGGTACGCCCTGGTGGAAGAAAAGTGTCATGTAGGATCGGCTCCTCGGATGCCACGTTCATATCGCCTTAAGCGACCTCAGGTCCGGCGGGATGACCGCGGGAGGCTGGAATCTGGACCCGGAGACGACGTAGGGAACGTAAACAGCGTTTTCTCCGGTAATCTCTTTATCGGCACGTGGTTGGCCATCGGCCAGTGGAAGGCCCCCGTGGAATAGGCGTTTCGAAGCCGAAGTCGAAGCCCGGAGAGACGGAGAAGTCGCAGTAAACGGAAATTGTTGCGACGACGTGCCTCGATTAACCTCGAGCCCGCGGATCCGTGATTCCTCGACTTGGCCCCCTCTTTTCCCGAAGGGGGAAATTAACGGGTATCGATCGGAACTCCGCCCCCGGCCTGGACGAGACTCGATCCGGACGCATCGATAGGAGTGATAAAACGAGCGAAAGGATCGGGGGTCGTTTCCAAAAAAAAAAATGACAACCAGAGATCAACTCGTTGCCCCGTCATCCCTTGAATTCTAAAACCAAGAAATATGAATTTTTCCATCTACCCTATCCTATTTTTATCCTTTTCGTCATTATTTTATTATATATTATTTTTATCCTTTTCGTCATTATTTTATTATATATTATTTTTATCCTTCAGCGAGTTTCTCCGAGTTCCTCCGAGTGATCCCGAGTGGCGCCGAGTCCCTTGAGCCCGCATAGGTCGCGGCGACTCGTTAGCCCGGCGCTCATTCGCGAGGGGTTAATCCCCCGGTGCGGTTCGCCGGGAGCCGTTTCCAGCCGGGGGGATGCATCGCGTGCCGAAATGCCTTTCCGCAACCCCGGGCACCCTTTTTCCCCCGAGACCGCGCCGGGTCCATTGAGCGCGAGCCACGTGGTTGGCGCCGGGCCAGCCACCGGGCTCGCCTGAGTTATGCTCATAACTATACGCGCGGACGTGGCTTCTCGCCGCGATTCGTAATGCGCGAGCTATGCCGCGCCGCCCGCGATAGGTACTCGGAGGATTCTCTTGATCCGAGGGGCATAAAGCCAGATCTCCGACGAGGAGACCGAATCTCGAGACGGAACCCGCGCACATAACCTCGTCCCCGCGATCAACGGCGGCCATGCCGCACTTTTTTCCAAAGCGCGATAAAGAGCGCGCTAAAAGGGGCACAGTCCGGGAAATTGTCCCGAACGCTCTTTTTCAAGACGTGGAATCGCAAATCCAGTCGTTTGCGGCCTCCATATTTACAGTTGCAATTTCTGGGCTCGTTTACATCGGCCGAGACGCCCTGGTCGTTCCTTTCCTTTGGGGGTAGGCTTCGGAAAGAAATGTCGATTTTCCCGATTTATGACGGTGGGGGGAGAGGTCGAATTTCTTTCTGCCGACATTCTCAGGGTGCAACGAAATGGTCGAAGTTCCTTGTAGCTCCGATTTTGTACGAAATTGTAGATCGCCTCGGCTCGCCGCAAGGAGGCCTCGAATGCGCTCGATTTGACGACGGCTTGCTTATTAACGGCCCCGTCGAACGGGACGGATCGTCCAATCGGCCGTCCGGTGATTTATTTACGCCCAAGCTGCCGGGGAAATTGCGACCCCCCCACCCGCGAATTACGTAACCGGCGAGTGCGCGCCCCGTTTCCCGGGGTGCCTTCTTTCTCACCCGCGCGCCAATTTACCCCATTCGGTCGAACTTTTGTCCGATTCGTGACGAACTCCCGTTAACGAGCATATTCAGGGGAGCGCTCACCGCTCGTAATAATAAATCTCGGTTATCTGCCCCCGTCGTTGTTGCGAAAAACGGCTCGAACGAGGTAAAGGGGGGAAAACGCGAGAAAAAAAATGATCGCATTGCCTGGCGGTCGGCTTTTTGATAAGCTTCCCTCCCTCTTTTTTTTTTTTTCTTTCCTTTATTTGCCCACGATTTTTCGAAACGTTTCCTCTGGATTTTTCGCCCCGTTTGGACGCGCATCGCTCGTCGACTTTCGAAGGCGATTCAATTTCCGACGCCATTTTAATAATGACGTAAATCACTCGCATTAATTCCCGACGACATGTGGTCGCAACCGCCACGTGGGTACCGCACGTCATCTGCACGCGTCTCACGTCACGTGCTGCGCTATAGTTGTAACGAAATGCCCCGGCATTAGTATAACGTGGACAGGGACGCGTTAGGGATTTATTCGACCGTCTGGTGTTCGCAAAAATGCGAAAGCGTCCTCGAGGCGCGTTATCTCGACAACAGGCATCCAGTGGGATTATCAGCTGGCGGATAATTGAAATATTCATGACGGCTGCGGCGTAAAAATCCCCCCCGACTCGTGTTCGTCTTTCGTTTAATGACGGTGTTAATTACTGAAATTTATTCATGCCGACGACAGCACGACGTGTATCATCGCTAGGCGCGAAGTGGATCATAAATTATCCCCGAGTGGGCTCTATTTACGATTAATGGCTCCGAGTAGCAATATCGAGAGTATCGTTGTCACTCGTCGGGAGACCTGCGGGAGAAAAATCGAGAGGGCATAGGCGAACTAATTGTAGAATTGTCCCCGCGGATGCGTTTAAGAGTGGGTTAATTTTATTTAAACGTAACTAGTACGGGCCGAAAATGTTCCCGCTAGAGAATTGTTTATCAATGGGCGGAAATTCGATTTCGTAAATGAATGTATTCCACCGGTAATAAGCGCATCCTCGGCCACGATGTAATTTTAATAATGAAATTATTGCCCCCACACGCCGTGTTTTAATCTCTTGAATAATTCACGCCTCCGCCACCTCCACGGCGAGATATGTAAAAATCATCTGCCTCGTGTTTATTTTTAATTTCCTCGCTAATGGAAATTACTTAAACTTGTTCCTGCCCCCTCGTTTCCCAAGTGTTGCATATCGGTGTGTAATAAAACTTGTAACGCGTTGCATGACGTAAGTCGGACTTGGGCGTGATTCGATATCACCTGATCCGCGATTTAACTAATTGAAAAGAAACTGTTAGTAATAAAAGCGGATATTTTGTAAAAAAGTTCCGATCGGTGGTCTGAGTCGCGGTATTACCCTAACGTTCATAATAGTTCCCGGTAACGAGACCTCTGTTTGCATAACTAGTCCTCGAGCCTTTTTTAGAACATATTTAACATAATTTATCATGCAAATTACAACGTGCATTATACCCGAGGATGATATCGGCGAGTTATTGTGACAAACATTGCAATGTAACTACCTGAGAGTCACGGCGGGTGATTAATCAATGAAAAGAAAAGCAATGATGATTTTAATTTTTTACATTTCACCTTGCAATTACCTTACTTTACCTTGTTTCACCATTTAGTTATCTAACCTAAGAGGTGCATAATAGATAAGGCGGATAAACAAATTATTCTAATAAAAAAAAAGCGATCAAGAGTTTAATTTTTTACACGTTACCCTTGCAATTATTTTACTTTACCTTCTTTTACCATTTATTTGTCTAACAAAAAGGCGCAGGCTCGCGAGTGTCGCTTAAAATTCTATCCGGAGAGTATCTTCGTGACGGTCGGGCTTCTCTAATCACTTGTCGCTTATCACTTATCGCGGTTCATTGCACGGCGGCGAACTTGAAAGCCCGGTTACCCCGAAGAGAGGGTGCCCTATCGAAAGGAATGTCCCGGTGACGACAACGGAGACTGCGAATTTCCTCCCCCGCCGCCCTTCGCGCATCCACTTAAGCTCGAATTTTTATTCGCCGGAAGATTGGCCGGTGAAAAGTGGGTGTATGTATTATTCAACCCGGGCAAATGAGACGTGATTCGTACACGCGAGCGCGCCTCATGTTCCATTCATGACTCGGGCCGGATCACGCGGAATGAAGTGGCTGAACGCTTTTCGGCAAGGGGTAGGGACGTACAAAAGTTTCTGCCACCCCTCCCCGACCGGCCAACGAGACTTTTAAATACATTTCCTCGTGGAGTTCTTCCATCCAGGGCTCCTGAAAAGACAGAAAACGAGAGCCCGAGGAAGGAAACCGATGCCGGGATACGCGCGGTCCGCGTTCGTTGCCGTTCGCCATTTTCCACCCCTGGCTCGCCCTACCCTACCTTTCGAGGCTTTTCGGCCGAGCACCCGTTTCATCTCCCGTTTGTTACCGAGGAGCCCTCGTTCTTAAAAAAAAGAAAAAAAAAATAGAAACAAAAACGTAGAAAAGTAAAAATACAAAATCCTCCCCGAGCACCCTCCTCGACACAATAGGGCTTCGACTCGCGGCTCGACGTACCCTCGCGCACTTTTTACAAAATTCTTTTTCTTTTTCTTTTTCTTTTTTCTTCCTTTCTCCCCCTTTCCTCTCGTCCCTCCCGCATAGATCGCGACGTCGGCGAAGACTGCAGGTACATTTCCGAAAATCCCGAGGGACGCGGCTGGAAAAGCCCGCGACGAGAGGGGCGCTCTTCATATTTTTGGATCGCGCGTGGATAAATATTTTATCGCGACCGAGCGAATATCTCGCTGTACCGCGAAGTGCGTCGAGCCATCGCTGCCGCTTCTGGCAATATTTGGTTTCTCCTGATAGATCGCTCGCAGATACGTGTACTCGTACTCGGTCATACGCGCACTCCTACCCGTACGCTCGGCGCGGAACCTTGCTCCCCCGAAAATCCGTCCTCGAGATCCCGACTCCGCTTCCTGGTTGCAAAGTTCACCGCGCACTATTCCCGTACCGTCAGACAGGGGGACCGACAAAATAAAAGCACGCGACCGGGCAATAATAGACCTTTGTGCCCGCTCGGACGGCGATCGCGTACACAGAGGAGGGGTATCGAATCGCGGCGCCTCCACCGCCTCGCCAGCGCTAAACTCGCCCCAAAGTGCCCTCTTCGTTGGCTAACTATTATTAGGACCTGTATATATATGTACACCGGATCGACTAATTACGCAAATTGAAATTCAAATACGCGATGACAATTGAATTTCCCGACTTCGTCGCTTTGGTCGCCCGGATGAGATCTCAGCCCCTCGGAAGGTCTTCCAATGGATATTTTTAATATACCTATGTATTCCATATTTTTTGCAATCTCGAATTTTGATATTCCGAGACGATCGGGAAGAAATGATGCCTCGCTGATTTCGAGGCAATCGTTACCTCGAGTTTGAGGTTACGGTGGAGTCGCTTCTTTATCGCCGGTGCGTTAATCGAGAGATTTTACGGGGATCCAATTAATTCGAAATCAATGCCTCGAAAAATTCTCCCCAGGGTGGGTTCTCCGGTTCAACCCCTTAGGCGCGTTCCATCCCCGGGATGCCACCGCGGAACGTTTAATTATCGGTCTAATTAGCGGCATCGCGTAATTAATGCAAAACTCGTGGACTAATAACCTGTCGCTTTTTGTTTCAGAATCACGAATACGGCGGTTACGGAGACGAGCCTCGGAGGAAAAGGTACGACGTGCCGATTTATTCCAGATTTTCACCCCTTTTTATCAGTCTGATAGCTTTTTTGCTCATTTAATTAGGAGTCCGATACACCCTGGAAGAAATGATAAATTACCCGGCGATCGCATCTGCGGAAAAACTGGAGCTTTAAAAATCCCACCAGGGCTCTGATAAGAACTCGAACGGTCGTATCACTCTTAGATGAGGTGTGGGAAAGACCAGGTTAAATCCTTCCAAGTCGCCGCTTTTCCGGGGGAGGGTCGAAGAAGAAGATCGATCGCGTCCAATCACCTAATCAAGCGATACCGAAGTCCGTATCGACGCGTGATTAGTTCGATCTCGATCGCCGTCTTATTCGACCTGATTAGTTCCCAATTTTTTTATGCGACCGTTTAACTTGCCAGATATGGAAACGATTCCTCACCTCCTCTAGGAGCTGCTCAAAGTTCGAGTGGTTTATTCAAGAAAGCCGGAAAGTCGGGGCTCGAAATGAAAAGTGCGAAATAATCGCGGGGATCGAACGAGGGGGGATTTCTTTTTCCTCCTAATTCCCGATCGGGCCGAAAATAAAAAGGGGTTCCAATTCGATTCAAGCAGGATCCTCGTGCTCTCTCGGAGCCGGCATTTCGAGAGGGCACGCTTTGAATGATTCATCCGGGAGACCCGGACGAGGGTAATGCGAAGATTGCAGCCGGCCTTATGGGGCTTTCCAGCGGAACAACTTTTTCAGGGAAATGCGATGCCCCAGTTTTGCCGCGGTTGTGCTCCAGCCACTTACTCTGCTTATCGCCCGATATATATCACCGCTCTCCAGATCTAGACTCTTGCTCGCCTCGCCCGACAAATGCGCTGCACGAAAGGATATTAAATCGAATCGATCGGCCGCGAGCAAATTGGTTGCATTTCGACGAATCGACGATTCGCCGCCCTCGCATTTGCACGACTGCTTCGCGTTTATCTTGCTCAACCGCGACCGGAAATATCGGCTCCGTAATGATTAAAAATAGAAAAAAAAATATATATATATACATATTTCTCAAATTTTTTCGCTGGTCTATGGAACGGATTGAAATTAACGTTTTTTTTTTATTTTCCGCGAGAGATCCGCTCGTTGCATAGGTACAAGGGAACTGCAGTCTCGCGATGCATTCACGAGTTGCCTCGTCTTACTCATCCGCAGTCCCAAATATCAGCTCCATTTTTTACAGAGAGAAATACATATTCCTCCCACAACGCGCTGGTTTATGGGAACGGATTGAAATTTCACGCTTTCTTCATTTTCTCCGGGAGAAATCTGCTCGAATAGGTAAACGGAGCTGCAGTCACGCGGCGCGGATCCAGGAGGTGCATCGCGGCGCATGCGCGTATCGGTATCGCGCATCTCGGGAGGAGCGGGACCGATTGTAATCGATATCCCGCAGCGGCCCCTGCGATTTCGATTATGGCCCGCGGCCATAAACAAATTATTCGAGTTGAATATGCGCTTGACACGGGAGCGCCTGATACATCCGGGACGGCGAGCCTCGACGGCCATTTTAATTAATTTTCCCGGGCGATAGGTAAGCCCTGCCCGACGGTTTTCATCGGCGAGTTCTCCACCCCGACGTCCGTTTAATTGCGCATTATCGTTATGAAGCCAATAATGTAGTGGGCGCGAAGTGCAGCCGCGGGATGCGTCGCGTCAGCTGTTCTTGCACCGCGCACCGAGCAACGTCATCTTCGCCCATGGCGGTCGTAAATTCGGCAATAACACCCTCGACGACCGCGATCACCGACAAATTTCATTTGAAAATACTGCGGTGATATATACGCTTGTTTTTTTTTTTTTTCCCCCTCTTTGCGAAGGAGCGCGGTTACATATAACAAACGTTGGCGGAGGAATATACACCGCGTTTATTGGCCGCCGAGGTAAACCAACAACCGCAGATTGCGAGTAAGGGTGTGTCGGTGAAATTTACCCTGGTCCCCGTCAATCGTATGGGATTTGTAGTCCCCCACGGCGACGCGTTTATCGACGAGGGGCGATTTTTCCAAAATTCTAACCGGCGTATTTTTTTTCCACTTCCAGGGAGGACAATAATAAGCCGAACCACGTTCTCCTGTTTACAATCATCAATCCAGTTTACCCCATCACGGTGGTAAGTGCAGGACGCTAGATGGATTTTCTTATTTAGCCTCACATCAGACCATTGGAAGTGTTTGTCCAGAATAGGCGATCGCGAGATACCGAAAAATGAGTATGAAAATAATAGATATATATTAATGGTATTCAAATCCCAGGTGGGATAATTTTATTGAGAACTTGAATTTTCAATGGACTGATGAGCGATACCGTAGCGGGAAAAGGGGTTTTGTCATGGCCGAGGGTCTCTCTCGTAGAAAGCGAGACCGGAAAATAAGCTTTCGAGTCGACCTGTACTCTCGGATGACCCTCGTAGCAGAGATGGGTGTCGGCGACCTGGACCGAGTGTTCGCATAGCTCTCCCAAGACACAATACCCATTTCCTCGTGGTCCCTTTGCCAGGGGGACTAATTAAAGACCGAGTATCTCCTTTCCTCTCTTATGATCTCTTGCGCTTTTCCGCTCCTGGCCCTCCACGACTCCATTCCGCCTCTTTTCCGGTCTCTCGATATAATCGAACGCGATTCCACGTGACGATCTAGTCTGCAAATGGGTTAGATAATTTTTTTTATCCATCCGTCGAGCCAGAAAAAAAAAAGTACATCCTTCCCGAAAAGATGCATTGGAGATGCATCTTGACTCGATGGACTTGCTAGGAGTTGCAACGCCTCGGCTCCTTCTAAGACCTTTTGGGACGGCTCGTCGCAATCGGACAAATGTCCGGCGGAGTAAGCACTGTCTCCCTAAGCGGACGTTTAATTGAATTCGCCGTGGACACGCGAAATACGCGGCTCGGATTTATTCCGCCCCGAGAGGACGGCGATTTCGCAGGGCCGAGCGCCGTGCCAAGTCCGCGGCGTGCCAAAGGGTACAGTCGACGTGCAAAGCCTCTCTCGAATGGGTTTCTTTGGACTCCCGGATCAACCTGGATCGATCGGCCCGATTCGACTGTCCTTCGAGAGCTTCGAGAAACGAGGAGAAAATATTTTCCTAATTTTTTGCCGAATTTTTCCGAATTTTGCGAATTCCCTTGGGGCACGGGGGGAAAAAAAATCGCGAGAAAAATCACTCGTCGTTTCGGGAAACGGAGTGGGAGTGCTTTTCCCTCGGAATGGAAAAATCCTCGTAGACTCGCGGCTTAATGCTCTCTCTTTCTTTCTCTCGCTCTCCCTCTTTTTCTCTTTCTCCTTCTCTCTCTCTAAACGTTTCATGCCGCGAACTCCACGCCGGCTTTCTCCGGGGAGACACACAGTGGTCGACTTATGGCCGCTCGTTTGGAGTCGTGGAACGGCGGCGCGTATTTACCTAACTTATTGCACGACCACGACCCAGTTTGCCACGAGCGAAAGGAAAAGATCCGACCCCTTGAAATTTCCTTCCCACTGCACGCGCCCCTACGAGTCCGCCCTGGACCGGCGAGCTTTGTTGGATCCTCTAAAGCTCGCGACCGCCTTCCAGTCGGTCCTGGAAAGTGGCTTTACACGTTCGAATAAATGCGGAATTCCTCAAATTGCGCGCGGCTACTCGGCAAACTGCAGTTCAAGGATCTAGGGAGTCCTTGCATCCGGATTATCTTTGGCACACAGGGATGCTGCGAGGAAAATCGATCTCCTCGTAATTTCAAACGAAAAATTTCTTTCGAGGAAATTATAAATAAAAAAAAAATCGATCTTGAGTCTCGGTCCCACCTCGGGTTATTGACTTATCGTCCCACGTAATCTCTCGAGAAATTGTAAGGGCCTGAAACGTGCGCCGGATCCAGTTTCCACGGTCCGTGTAATCTTATCCCGCTCGTCGACGCTCGCATAACCGTTCGAGGATTGATCTCGTGTATGCCGTAAAAGTTGAGTGGGTCGCTCGTGTCATTTTGCGCGTACATAAAGGCCGAGAGTATGGCCGGTCTCCTGTGTCTCCCTGATTAGTCAAGAAGCCTCTCGTCCGATACCACCCGCCGCCATCTTGGATCCACCGCGGACGCGTCTCATAAGTATGTTGCGAAATCCCCTTTTTTCCTGATAGTATAAATAATTGACAGTAATTAGACCGGGTAGATGGATCGGGCATGTGAACTCGAGGCGTGACTAATAATTCAACGCGGTATCGATTTATTCTCGTAGATTCGAGGGACATTCCTGGGTAACCGGTCTAGAAGTCGATCTCTCACTTATCCCTGGAAATCCTTGATCTGGTTCGGCAGTAGGTTGATACCAGGTCGGATATCTGTACGTGCACTTTCATCGAGAATAGTCATTCCCCCTGTTGGGTCATCGAGAGCGATCACCGGAGGTTGTTACACTTCTTATGACCTCGGATCTATATCTCTTATCACGCAGGTCACTGGAACTCTTGAAACACCCGTGAAAATCATCCCAGATGACTCGTCTCCTAAATCCGGGGTCCCATTTCCGGTCTTCGACCTAATTTCCTAATTTTCACGTCCGACGTCATCGGAGACTCGATTAGAAAGTGACGTCACGGTTAGTTATCTTCGAGAGGGTTTTTCAGGCGCGCTCGTTACTTATAGACACGCGCCATGAAGAGCTATTTTCACCGGATGATGGACGACTCGAGACCCTCCGCTCCCTGGGGGGTCTTCAACGAGACGAGGCTGTCGGCTTTTCAAGGCCACTCTTACGGCCCGGAAAGGAGAAAATGATTTTTTGCCCGACTACCGTACGCCGCATTCGATCGATGCCCGTTTGATCTCCCGATTCGGGATGCTGCATCTCCCCCCGCGGATTAATCTCGTCTCTCGTTCGCACGATTTGCGGATACGAAAGGAGGGCGCGGAAAAATAGAGCCGGTCGGCTCGAGCTCGGGATAAATTCTCTGGCTGGAGACGTGAAAACTGGATGTTCCTTCGCAGCTCGTCCACCTGACACGTACGACGCGTCGACGCTCGGGACGGCCCGTTCTCGTCCTCGTATACTCTTCGGGGCCGTTCCCGATTCTTGGCTTTTCTTTCTACTTGCATCTCGTACCCGAGGACGATTCTGGGCCGTCTAATTCCGGAAATCCACCGGGATGGACACGTACCATCCCGCGACGCGTTAGAGTTCCGTGCAATTTTCGTAATAAAGGTAAACGTGCACAATGGTCGGTCGCAGTGCCAGGGTCTTGCAAAAAGTGGACGTGCACGCGACGTCGCGCCGATTTCAGGGAAAAGTGTCGCGCCCTCTCGGAAAATCCCCCACGAGGAGTAATCGAACGTAATGCCGCGGAAAATTCACGCCAACCGTCCGAGAGTGGAAATTAAGACGCCTCGAGTTAAAGAGGGAAGTCAAGGCCGATGGCACCGAGTTGGTTCCGCGTCTTGGAAGCCATCTTTCCCGATGGCTGATTCACTTATACCCGACTTTACCCGGGATTAAATATCGGGGACTTAATTGTCGGAAAATTACCCGCCAGGGAGTATATCCTTAGGAGCCATTCGTTCCCGTCGCTGGTTCAGCCTTCGCCGGATAATCGCATCCGTTGATTCGAATTCAACTCTTCTCGGTTAATCGCAAACATAGAGGATCCTCGAGATCACGGAAAGGAGTGACGCGTGTTCCGGTCTATGCCAAAAGAACATAAAAAAATAAAATAAAATAGAAAACAAGACAATAGTGGTGAAAGTTTGAGTATTCGAATTCCACCTAGTAGCTCACCGTTCCGTAAATTACGTATATAATTTCTTCTCGTGGATCTCACTTACTCGGAAACGTTTTAATCTTCCCTCGATCTCTAACTCCGGGGAGCCTAGTCTCCTCCAAAATTGGAGCAAACGACCCAGTTTCGATATCCATCGGACACCTTCCTGAAAGTGCAAGCCGTTCGCTGTCGCTCCGCCTCTTCGAGGTCTCGCTCGATTTCCGGGTTTCCGGGTACCTCCTCAAGGTCTTCCTCGGGAGGAGACCTTAAACCAGGTGGACCTAGGCGCGCCGTCGGTGAAATATCGCGGAAAAGCTCGGAGATAACTCTAAAATACGGGATACGCCGACTGGCTGAAAGCGTCCCCGGGTCCGCCGGCCCGGTGGATGGAATTAGTTCGCGCTCGTAATTCGCAGGGCGCTCATGAAATTTGCAATTCACAATGGTAGCCCCGTTTTCATTAGGACTGTGTAAAACCTGGCTGATGGAGGGACCATATGCGGAGGTGCACGAGGGGTGTATATAAGCCGGCTGCGGGGACGTTTAATTTTCCCGGGCGGCCTTACAGGCTCGTTTCGGTTTCGCCGGCATTTCGAGGCGTCGCGACGACGACGTCCCTTCCGAAGGACCCGGACAGAATTTTATCCCGACGCGAGGAATTAAGGAATTAAGGAATGCCTCGTTAATTGCCGAATTCTAACCTCGAAGGAAGGACGGGGCATTTAAATGCCCCTCTACCCACGTGGCCGGAAGCTTCCCCCCTCTCTCTCTCTCGATGTAGTACTATTTTATTTTAATGCGATTTCCGGTGCATGTCCCAACCGAAGCGTCGTTTATCCTGGAACTTTCCTCGGGGCTCCTTTTATGTTCCCCTGCATGTTCCCGACGTTTGGAGACGCTCGATCGAACGGGAGCACCGGGGCCGTCTCTCTCCCCTGATGCGATTTTAATGCCACTGACAGTGATAAGAGGTATCACCGTTTATTCCCGGCAGATACCACCGATACACCGTGTCCCGCTGAGCCGTGATATTTATTTATGAATATTTCCCGGGAATAAATTACAGGAATCAAGACCGCCCGCGAGGAAGCTTCGCAGGGAAATTTTCCCGCGGTTGATCGATCAATCGTCGGTACGGTCGATTGGTATTGGTGAGCGATAATGGTCCTTTTAATATAACGCATTATCGGGACGTACTCGCGGGCCCTGCCGTTCCCACGGGAAAAACGGGACGCGTTGAGTGTACCTATCGGCTAAAAACTCGCACGCACAGCGATACGTTACGCAACAATGCCTCCTGGCAATTACGTAAATGTAATTGGTTACCGGCAGTCGCGCATGCATTAACCGCGCATTTTCGCCGTTTAATTCGGTCCCATTTAAATTTAGAACCGGCCCAAGTAAGCCCACAACAAATTGCCGCGGTCCTTGCACCGGAAACAAAACTAGTCGGCGATAAATCCCAACGGCGGGAATACAATTACCCGTCCGGCCGATTAATTCTGAATCTTGAACGGATCCGAGAAAAGGAAATGTCTCTTATTTCCCAGCCGACTCGTCGTCGTCCGACGATATTCACCGCTATCACCGAGTTACTCCCGATAACGCCATTCCCGACAACGATGTACACCTCGACGTTTGCTCGCTACGGCCAGCTGCAAACCCACGGTTTAATTTATAATCCTCGCCCGAAGGCTTGCGTGGGTCAACCGCCGGCAGACGTAATACATCGGCGGATTCGTTTGCATTAATCGCACTTCGATTAACGTGCATTTATAATCGGGCGAGAGGTCGAGTCAGGAGAACGAGGGAGCTCAGTCAGGAGCCAATTTCGATTTGGAAGCGAAGCCGGTGCCCCGCTTTACGGGCTTCGATTTCGAACGACCGTCAAATGGCAAAAATGGTAGGTTTTCCATTTGCATGGCGAATTACGTCGAAATGGCGGGGTGAAATCTGCCGCGCGGTCTTTTTTTTTTTTCCGTTCCATTTTTTTTCCCCCCATCGTTTTTCCTCGCGGTGCCCCCGCCAAAGTGCTCGAAATCCTCAGAATTTTTTGGGAGCCGCTTTTTCGGCGCTTCTGCCCGATATATCTCTAGCCGGCACACCGGATGTCCTGGCAAGGATTCCGAAATAAATCGAGCCCGCGAAATGAGTATTTGCGAAATAATTGGAGGTACTCCTCGCTCGGCCTTGCCGACTTCCGCGAGCGGGTCGCTATTATCGACCTCTGTTTTTAATAATTTCCTTACTTTTTTTTTTTTTGAGGAGGTAATGGCTATTTAATCGCGCCAAGTTCATATGGACTTGCTTGTGCGTCAAATGGACTTTGTTGGGTTACCGTAGTTATCCACTTTCTGTTGCGGCGTGCAAACCGAAACGTACGGAGCCCATGTACTCGAGGCACCCCAGGCATACGGCAATTCCTCGTTACGATCAGTTTGTGATAGGAACTTTGCCCGGTATGTATTACATACTCCAGGAAGTTCGGTAAAGGTCGAACTCCTGCATAAACCGCGGCAACAGCGAGTCACTTTAATTTAATCCGTTTCTCCGATAGTTCGGAAGTGGCGGAAAAAGGGAGAAAACGAAAAGACAGAATCCCACTCCACCTGAGCCCTATAAATCCTGCATGGAGGGTCGCGGGACAATTTAATTCCCGATTTATAGTAACAAGGTGCATCCTTTGTCGCTCGCATATATTTATACACTCGTAGGGAAAGAATCACGTAAATCAGTCGCGAGGTGGAGGCCAATTTTGATTTAAGCCGGTAATTACCACACCTCGTGCATTATTGCTTCCAATCATTCCGTGCGGAATGACTTTGGGTATGACCGATTACCGGAGTGCCGGTACGCACAGAATCGGGTCGGCATCGATGGATCTGTCAATAAGTTCGATGGATGATACGAAAAAAGGCGATGTCTTCCATCGATTGATACGTCCACGTGTCCACGTTCGATCTTTTCCCGGTGTACAGGTATAACTCGAGGGGTATTCTTCATGAAATGGTTTGTGGCTTCGGGAGGTATGACGTGCCCTTTGTACGACTTATTAAAGGCTTTATCGATGTACCGAAACCTAGCGTTCTTTATCTTCTTTTTCTGGGTGTATCCGGATATCCGTTATCGCCAATCTCTCGCGTGGAGGAGTAGGTTACCTCGAGAGGCTTTGCTCTCTACTTATTTATTTGTAAATACGTATTTACATCGATTCTCACGAAATGTTTCTTTACCCCGGAGGGTTTTCCTTTCTTATTTCTCTCTCTCGAGTACAGGGACAAGCATCGAGCCAATCAACTTTCTAGCCGTAACGCGTTAGAGAAAAGCCTGCATCGATCGCGAATACCTGGCGAGCACATTTCACCGATACGAAGAAAAATACACCCGCTAAGGACTGGAGAGAAACTGCAGCTAGAAATTGCCATGGTTTTGCACTAACCCAGCAATCCGGAGAAAGTCGGGCGGAATTGACCGTGCGTAATTTCCGTAACGCGAAACAATATTTCTCGGCATTGCCGGGCTTTAAAGTTGTCCGCGTACCAACCGGTCGACCTACCGAGGAGAGTTTATCGACGCTATTAATATTATCGCGAGGTGGAATATTAACCGACGGTCCCAGAATGCCCGGAGGAATTGCGCAATCGAGACGACACCTCGTCGATGGAATAACAGCGGCCCCGTAGCAAAAAACATACATATCCATAGGATGTGAAAATCCGAGTAATACGCATCTCCCGGGGTCCCGAATATATTTGGAAATTCGATCCTTTTACCAAAACGCGACCTTTCCCTCCCGCGGAAAGGTACACGCCCGAGGAAGGTGGGAATTAAAAAACCGGTAGTTTCCTCGAGGCCCGGTTGAAAGTACACGGAAGAAGTACAAGGAGGCATTTTCTCCCGTACGGGTGAATAAGTGGGAGCAATTAACGAGGTGCAAGCCCGAGAAGAGAGACTCGGATCGATCGCGAGCGCGGGCGTCCCGGTTGGGTGTTTCAGCCGGCGGGAAAAAGGAGGAAACCGGGGAAAGGGGGAAAAACGAGGAAAACGGGGGAAAAAAAAAAGCGCCAGGGTGCGGCTAAACGGCCGCGATTGGTTACCGCCGAGGAAAATGTCGGGGGAAACACCCGGTCCGCGGATCCGCTGATAACGCGGATAAGCGAGATCCGCGATCGAGGGGATCGTTCCCGTCGACCGGGCCGACGAGGACTCCTCGAATGGGCAGAGCACTAAGACCGCGTTTGAATCCATCGAAAGCATCTCTCCCTTTTTCCCTCGATGCCCAACCTCGGGCCGATAATCGATGGGAACGCGTTTTGCCCCCAGGTGGCGGAAAAAGGGGCTGTGGGAAAACTGCTCCGCTTCTTTTTCGCGTAACACCGCGAAACGGAACCGTGCCATCAGCCCCGCGATCGAACCTCCGCGGAGCACTCTCCGATATCCCGCAACTTTCCGGGAGAAAAAAAGGAAATGAAATCCGAGGAGTCTGCCTTCCGAAGGCGAGCCCTGGAGCCCAGGGAAGCGAGTCGTAAAGGAGAAGTAAACCCCGGACCCTATTTATTCATATTTCCTTATTTTTCATTCCTAGGAAATTATCAGGAATTACTTTCCTTCCACCCTTTTCATCCCTTGGAGGAGCGAGTCGAACACGAGCGGCCATCCCCTAGTTCGCGCTGTATATTTATTTATTTTTTTTTTAATTCTTACCTTTTATGGGAAATTATCCCAAACTATCCCTCCCTTTTCTTCGCCGTTGGTCCACGTGCCGCAGGGTGGACGGGCGAGGCCGGGCCACGGGGTGCGTTTAACGGGGGCATACCGGCACCAATTTCCACCCTGGTGAAAGGGTTAATTGGATCGCCCCCGGACCGAACCAGGGAGGACTGCGAGGTCCTGGAGGGGCGACCGTAAAAGCGGGATCCGGAAGTAGAGCTCTTCTTCCTCCGTGGTCGTTGGACCGGTGCGGTCTGATAACGCGGATGGCCATATCTGGGGGTGAATTTTGTCTCGCAATTTTCAGCCGGGAGACGCTAAAATAGGTCGAGCGTTTCGCGGGAAATTGGAAAAAGGGAAAATAAGCGAGGTAAAGAAAAAATTAGAAATGTGCAGCTTTTCATTTCTACACGCGCTTTTGTGAACTCGCGGTCATAAGGCGGAAAAGTCTCGGGTCTCGTGACCACCGACACTCGCGAGTGCCGTATCGGCACCCGTACCAAAGGTCTTGGTCTTGGTCTTGGTCTTGGTCTTGGTCTTGGTCTTGGTCTTAGTCTCGGCTAATGTGCTCCGATTTGCCGGCGTCGAACGGGGTCCTTACGTAACCGCGGCGGCCCTCGTCTCAATTACGCGAGACTCGGCCACGAATTATTGCGACGAGGTATCCCTAATGCCCGCGAATAGTTGGCACCGGTGATAAGAGCCCTTCTCGCGTGTCGGGCCGCGCGAGCGTGACGTGCACGCCGAGATATATTAACGGGCCGAAATTCAGGAGAAGTCTGTGTTTTGACAGGCCGGACCGCCCTCGTGTATCACGTCTGGATCTCTCGGAGTATTATCGCGCCCGGTGATATACATCTCGGCGGATGCGTGTACATACGTAATCCGCACGCGTGTTACACGCCGGACTCGGCATTCGCCGGAAGGCAGTCTAAGGGGCTTTGTTGCGCCTCGTGGCTCCTGCGGTCGGAGAGGTTAGGCGAGATGCAAGTTGAACCCACCTAGTTGGTGGTGGGTGGTGGGTGGTGCGAGTAGGACGGTGGGTGGAGGAAATGGGTTAACGACGGTGAATTTTTGTAATCAACGAATCCGGCCCAAACACACGACTTACGTATCTCGTTCCTGGTTATTTCCCTTATCGTTACGTCCTTTTAATTTCCCTTATCACCCCCAAGGCGTGAACACCGTGTTTCCCCGACCCCCTAAAAAATCCAGGGACGCGTGTATCCGTTTTGCGTCGAAGGTGCAAGAAATCACGGCAACGAACTTCGTGACGACATTATCGCCCGGTATATCGGTCTTGCTTGGACACGGGGAGCCTTATTACGTGTAACGACTTGCGTCAACTTCCCGGGGCTTGATACCCTTTGCAGTCACGCGCAGGGAGTGTAATTCACGGGGGATGCTTGAGAAAAAGTAATTTCGCCCCGCTGTAGTCCGGTGTGAATGGGACCCGAGACCTATTCAAAGGGGAATCGCGAGCGACACCGCACCGCCGAGACATTCCCTGAAAGCTCGATGATGTACCGGATGGTGTACTCGAGGGGACGCGAGATACACTTTTAGAAACGTTTAAGGTTTAATAAAGGCAACGCCGCACGGTTAACTCGGTTCTTTATGTTCCCACGGAGCCTCTGATTCCGCAATCAGCGTCCGTTACGTTCTCTCCCTTTTTCTTCTCTTTTATTTCCTTTTTTTTTTCTATCAGCGCACCGTTTTACCGTTCTCACGATCGGACTTCAAGACGAGCATCGAAATTCTAAGTCATGATTTAATAAATGTACTCCCCTGGGGTTAATTTACCTGGCTCGAATGTCAATTTGGAGCAAGGTAGGCCTAATAGAGACCAGTCAAAATTGGACTTGATAACGCGAGGTTCAACGTGACCGTACTAAGACGTCCTCCGATATGAACGGCACACCGGTTTCTGATAACGTCGCGATAAGTGGCTTAGTAGGTGACTTGGCGACGTGCGTCTTCGTTAACGCGCACATACTTTGTCGTCATGAAATGCAAGGTGTGTCCGTGACCGCGGAGGCCATTGTTGGTAATCAAGCGTTAACGCGCAGTTCTGAAATTCTGATTTTAGATTATATAGACCGGCTCGTCCCGGTAATGAAATTCCAATTCTCGAATAATGAGGACATTTGCCGGCAGCATAATTCAGGTCAAATTGCCTTTGCGGAGCGACGGCTTACGTGTGTGCTCTGCCACCCTAATTGTGAATAGGGACAACAGGTATTATATTAGCGATCGGATGTCACCGGTAGATGGATGCCATTTAATAGGAGCCAATCGCAAAGTAGTCCGAACTCGTAATTGAATTTACGCGACGTGGGACCATCCGGTCTATGAATAAAGAATTACGCCATGGCGACCGGCTTATCCAAAATTGACGAATAAACGTTCCCCTTGAATCGAGTCGGCAAGGTAAATCAGGTAAATCGGGTAAATCGATTCCAAATGAATTTTCTCGTCCGGCAGGCTAAACGAATTATATTCTTTTTTTTTTCCTCCCCGGTTCCATTTGAGAGGAAGCGTATTTGCTTTGGATCCGGCATTTCCAGCGGAATCGGCCATCCCTGAAACGGAAGGTTTGTCCGGAGAACGAGTCGCAATCAAACGTCACGTCAGGCCAGACAGTGAAAAGGGTTTCGGGGCGAAACCGATCTTGCGGTGAAATCGATCGGCGAAATGCGGAATGCCTCGCCGCGAAAGACCGCGAATGAAATTGGCAACGTGACGCCCTCGAATTTAATCGGCCGCGTACATTAATCTTTCAATTCGCGCGATTCTGGGCCGGCTCGCAAATAGCGGGCTCACGCGTCGCTCGAATTACTCCCGGGAATCGCGCAATTTTCCCCGACAGTCTAGCTCGATTTCCCTCCATTTTAATCGAGAGATCGGTAAATACGTTCCTGTTCTCCGGACTATGGGCAAAATCAGAAATAAGCGGCGATCCTTCGTGACCGAAGTGGCTCCGCAGGGCCGGTCGGGGCGATCAGCTGATCGCGGGCGGAACGGCCGATTCCCCTGGTACCATGGCTAAGAATTAGCCCAGAGTCGCTTGCGCCATCGCAAAATTGAGAATCCCCAGGCTGAAATAGACGTCGGTGCGGATCCACCTCGGCCGGGATTAAATCGGCCGACAAAACTAGTCCAATCGAGTGTATCCTTCGCGGCGGGAGCACATAACGCGACTCGCTACCGTGATTTATATCTCCCAACAAACGCCATTAATCAGGCCGGGAGCTTAGCACGAAGGGACGTTCTACGAAATTATGACCAAAGTCCGATTCTAAATTAGCTCCCGAGATGCAAGTCCTTTTGCCACCTGGCGTCGGTGGGGTGGCGGAATACGCGAGTCTCGCCTGGCGGAGGAGAGAAGCCCTCCGCGCGGATGATCCGCTGCCGAAATCCGAAGAATCCTCCCACGTCGGCCACAAAAGTGCAGGAATATATAACCGCCGGCCGGATTTATGGATGGGCCCGCAATTAATTCAAGGCGCGGGTCGGCCGAAACCCCCGCGAGGTTATATTTACACGCGGGTTTTACGCAGAAGCGCCCTGCGGAATTTTAATTCGCTCCCCGGAGGTTTACGGCCTCTCGTCGGCTCGTCCTGGGCCGGAATTCGAGCGTGCCGACACGCGGCGAGAGTTTCTCCATTTTCCTCCCCCGATTTTCCTTCGATTTTCCCCGACCTCGAATTCTCTACTCTCTCCTAGACTCTTCTGGAGTCTTTCCCCCCCTGTTTACCCCGCGTGCTTAACCTCGAAATTATCCGCCAGCTCCAATTTCTCCCTTCGAGGAATTTCCTTGCGACCTTCGCCGGGGGTTTTCCTCGGGGGTGGCGGGTGTAATTAAATTAATCGTAGGCCGGATCTCGCGTGGAAAGCCGCGGGACGATAAACGTCTTATTTTGCCCCGACACCGAGTTCTCTCCCCGAGCTGCTTGCAGGTATTTCAAGTACGTGGCGAGCACGACTCGCGCCCGAAGTGCCTTAATTAAATTATCGTCGTGAGTACGCGCACTCGGTGGCTCGTGCCGTTCCGCGCTCGTGCTGTTCTTTATGCACTCGGACTGCATGTACGGGTACATGGTGTAATAATTCACCGGTCAAAACTACTCTGGTTGAACGTTCCGTGTTTACGGCGCGGCATGGAAGAAGCAATGGAGCCGAATTCGAAGCCGAAGAGAACCTCTTCAGGGCTCTTCAGGTCTGGTTTTCGAGTAGATGCGCTACAAGTTGCCCTTTGCGTTTCCCTGCCGCTTCGATATATCCAAGTCACGTGCGGAATTCTCGAAGATTTTCTGCCCCCATTATTTACTTCCGCGTTCATGGTGCCTGGTACTCAAAAATTACGGAGCGGCCCTTGGGCCTCTTTTTTTTTTCAATTTATTTTTGTTTACGGAAAAGGCTTCGGAGTCGTTCTCGCCTCGCGTCGATCCCGACTCCTCGCTGGGCATTACTTAATGGTAATTCCTCCCCGATTTACAATTCAATCCGACGTTGCACAGTTCCGCCAACTTGGGGAATATTCGATAATCCGGAAGACCAAGGCGCTCGATTATGGACGGACCGGTCGCACTCCTGAGTCCTTTAGGAACGGGAGGAGCGAAAGGATCCTCGAGGAAGAAGTCAAGCCATCCATGATCCGTCGATTTAATTGAATCCCGACCTGATTTCGACGTTAGGGGTGCCACCCCCGGGGGATAAATGGAGCCGCTTTTAATCCCGATCGCGATTCGGCGACTCGACGTTTCGATCCGTTAAATGACGCGACAAGGACCGCGATTCCGTCCCGTTCCGTATCCGGCCACACGGAAGGAGGGAGTTACGGGGTCCTTTGCCAGGAATCGACCGAATCGGTCGAATCGATCGATTCGATCGGACCCGAAGGATTAGTTGAAACTTCCAGCCACCCGGATTTCCGAAAAGACACGCCATACCGAGCGAACTTCTCGGAGACGCGACATCGATCTTTCGATCCGGACTCCGAACGATCAAAGCGTCACCCTCTGTCCCTCCTCGTCATTGTCTCGTTTCTCGACCCTCGGGGTTTAAACGCCGACAAGGGTTGGCACTCGGAGGTGTAATCGAGGCTCTCTCGGGTTTCCGAAAACCTCTTATCGGTCCCAGAGTCGCTCTTCAAGGTGCCGTCCAAATATTTGACGACAGCCGTCATCTCGCGAACGTCGCGGGTCGACTTACCTCGAAAAGTTTGATTTCTAATTTTTTTTTTCTTTCTTTTTCGGCCGAAAAATCTTCTCAGAAGACGAGAAGAATTTCCCAAAATCTATATGCACCGAATTAGCGACGGGAGTTATCCTAACCTCTCTCTCTCCAGGCGACTCGGGGTATTTAAATGGGAATCTCAGCTCGGCAGAGTATAACGTAACTCCCGACGTGCCGGGTGTAAAGTGGATATTTATCGGGCCAGAAACGGATATTCCGCCGTCGGCGTTCCTCTCCGGAATATTTTAGCGAGTCGCGCGTCGATATCTCGCGGCACACAAAAATGTCCCGGCGCTATCTCGTCCTTCCCTCCGTTGCACCTTTTTCCTTCATCTTCCGTTATGGAGGCCCGGCTAACGCCGCTTCCAGTACTTATGCAAGCGTGCATACGTACGAGGGGTACATACCCTTTTACACCTACCCCTCGCGATACCCTCTCGGCGATTTACTCGGGCGGGCTTATCGGCGGTGCACCGGTGGACTTTAGGATGACGTTACCTTATCGGAGCAGAAGTTGCTCCGCGGTTACCGCGACCTCGTCTACCTTAATGCAGGTCATTTTATGTGCTTACGAAATGCTAACCGAAGAGCCTGGGAGGGTGCTCGATTATCTCGAGGGGGGCGATCCAGCTAATTCGAGACCGGGGGAGCTTCTTCGAGTCCTTCGAGTTCCTCGACGAGTGGCCCCCAAACGTCGAAGGGTCACCGAGAAATTGGCGTCCTCGCCTAGAAGATGCTGCTGACTGGCCGGAACTTCGTTCCTCGGGATCGGATCGAAGTTTTTCGGCCTCTTCCCAATTAGTTCCCCACCGGCGGCCAATTTATGGGCTCCGGACCGGCCGCAAAGAAGTCTCCGTCGGAGTTAACGCCGCCTCTAACGGGGGCTAAGTCGGCAAACGTGCGACCTGCCCAAGGCAAATATTTGCACCCCCGCCAAACGATTCGCCTCGAATTACCGGCGAATTTCTCCTTTTACAGGCAACGACGTCGGAATCTCTCCGCACTTTGTCGAACGTCTCCCCGCAAAGCCGACTACGACTCGGAGGATAAATTAAGAGGCGGTCGTCTCTTTTCCGTCCTTTCCCCCGATGTTTTCGGCCGACCTGGGGAAAAAAAAAAAGAAAAAAAGAGGAAGGAGAGAGCCGAAGAAAGACGAGACCAAGTTTTCATTACGGGGCCATTCGGACCCGGAGCCCGTTTTGCTTGGACTCCACACGTACCTCGTGAATAAATTTCCATGGGATTTCACCCTCCCCCCGAAACACCCCCTTCAAACTTCCCTCTCTCCTCCACCTTGCACTCTCGAACGACCCGATATTGCGCACGCAGTATATGTTCTTACATAGAAACACATAAATATGATAATCTCGGAAAGTCCATAAAATGCAGAAATTCCTGCGTCAAAAAGTCGCAGAGGAATCCAACACTTTGGGGGGGTGATTTATACCCACCCCTGGTCCATCGCGTCTCCGGCGGTTCATAAATCACTTTACTGGGGCGACGGTAACTCGGGCCCAAAATATAGTCCCGCGATAAAGTGCGCCCCCGTTCCAGGTAATCGAAGTACGTAATGGAGGTTTAATTGCACGTAAAAATGGCGGGCTGGTTATTTACCGGGCGGAGGTGGCCCGTAAACCCGGAGGGAACTTATTACACGCCTCGAGCCCGGCGATCGCGTTAAAATAGTTGACATCCGTCCAAAAGCCGGATCTCCCGGGCTTCGGGCCTCGTGGTATCGCGAGAAGGGGAAGGTCTCGGCTAGAGGCGATAAGGTCGGGATTTCGCACCTCTCGGGTGTGGATATTGAATGGAGCTCGCGGGTGTGGCTGCCAGTGCTCTCGAGGAAGACGGGTTTCGGGGGCCTATAACGCAGACGCTCTAAAGTTAGATCTCTCGCCGAGCAGCAGCTGGAGCTGATACGAGCTTGAGGCAGGTCAGGCCCGGAAGCGGCCGACGTATTTCGGAAGCGGGAAAAAAAAAGAAACGGAGAGGATGTGCCGCCTTGAGCGACCTCGCCATTTTTCGTTGCCATTTCGCGGTCCAACAAAAGGGATGTCGATTTTAACGAGGGATTTTTATCGAGTGCAGAGTCGATAGGACATTTTTTACTTTTTCTCATATTCAAGGTAAATAGAGATATGGACGAATAAATAGGCGAGATGAAGGAAGAGATAGGTGGAGGGAAAATCGATGTGGGAGGAACGTGATCCATAAAATACTTATTAAATATGGACAAATATCAGCGAGAGGCGGAGGAAGTATTTTTTGCATTTCGGTATTATTGGTACTTGTTAAGTTTCTCTTTTCTTCCTTTTTTTTTTCTTTTTTATTTTTTTTTTAACGCGGGGTTCGGAATGCAACTCCAAGGAGTGGCCTCGGCGGATGCGCAGAGCTCATAGTGATTATGTAGTTTTCGCGCTAAAGATTACGTGACCAGGCTGGTAATTACAGGACGTGCCTTAACGCGGGCGTTACGACGTCGGCGAACGCGATGGTGCATCCTTAACGGCAGAAATGCAGAATCACGGAGGTGCACGCGTAGGTACGGTTAGGTCGACGACAAACGAGAGAGTGTTTTTTTCGCGGTCGTTAGTCGGAGCCCCGAAATCCTCCGAAACGTCGATCAGCTGATGGGAAACTCGGCCCTTCCCTTGGCCCCGTTTAGGCAGTTCCAGAAAAAGACTCGCAAAAAGGCACTTCCTGAAAACGAGGAGAGGGTCGGAACGGACGTGACGCGATTCGGCCGTAATCTCTGCCCTGACGTCAGAGGGGGAAAAAATAAACGTCGAGATTTAGTGCACTTTACGTAAATCCGGAGTCGAGTTGCGGGGCGTGATTAAATGCAGAGAACAACGCGATTAGTGACTCCCTTTTATTCCACGGAGTAGTTAGTCCCCGTATATCACCTCGTGGATTTATATATGCCGGCACTAAGCCGGGGGGATGAGTTTTCAAAATGCACCGGGGAGGGCGGTGCATCCCCGAGAGGGACATGCATAATTTTCGTGAAATTTCGAGAGCTCGCTTCATCCGCTTATCCGTCTTTCGAGCTTCGCCCGGTTCGTTTTTCCGCCACTTTTGCCGACGTTTCGCCCGACGTCGCGACGAGGCGACGACGACGACGCTCGTGCGTCGCGACGAGGCCCGACGTCCGTGCACGGAAGCGCCCGGGATGGATGCACTTTGGGTGCATAAAACATTCAGGGGGCTTCTTGGATTCGCGGTCGCTAAAATTCTATCGAGCGTGTCGCGGGTCAAACCTACCCTCTTGCAGGATTTAGCCAACCTCCTCCGGTTCGTTTCGTCACCCTTATACATGGCGGGAAGGCCATCTAATATATATCCGGCATCGTTAGAATCAAAGTGCAGCCGGATATGCACCCAGGGATTCGCCGGCGACGATTAACGCCTGAAATATGAATTTCCCTCTCGTCGATCCTAAACAACAATCTACCCCCGGATCCTCGAAACGAAGAATTTCCACCTCACCTGCGACACCTTTGCCATAGGTACCCCATCTCGGTGCCGCACAAAATTCATTATAAACTCATGTGTACCCGAATTGAAATTGAAATTTCCACGTATCCTATCAGTTTCTATCAATTTTTACCACTCTGTACCAACGCTCTACCCTTATCAGCGCGTCCACCCTCGCTCTTAGCGCGTCAAAGGTGCGTCAGGGGTGCGTCGCCCTTCCTCGCACACGAGTCCCAGGTACCCCGAGGGAAATACCTGGTAGCTGCTCCAAAGTCTTTAAAACGCTCCTGGCCGACGTTAGGGCCGTCTTGGCCATTTCCCCTCTGCACCCCCTGCACCCCCAGAGGGATCGGCGAGATCGCGCCAGGAGGCACCGACTCGGCGCTTAATAATAGAACGGGGGTTGCGTGCGAGTATTAATGAGTCTCGAGTCTCTCGTACCGAGCCGGTCTCGGTTCGGGGTGGCCTTCCTTTTTTCGCCCCGTTCATTAGTACGCGTCAGAGTTCGTTCTATCGCGCAGCCCGAAAAGCCGCTTCGTCTTGCAGTCGATGCGAGATCCGCGCGAAGATCGTCCCCGGTCCATTAATCCCTCGGATTCGCCCCCCGGAGACGTTATCGGCACCCCTCTATACATATATCGCTGCGTATCAGGCGGTGCATTCTGCCGATAAGGGGGCGACTCCACCCCCGAGCCTTTACGAGGATGGGATGAGGAGAAAGAAGGAGGGAGCAGGGAAGAGGGAATTGGCTTAAATGGGCCCTTTCAATGTTCCCCCCCCCCCTGTTTTTTTTTTAGGTTAGGTATGAACCAGTTACCATCCCTTTATCACTGGGGTGTTTTTTCGGGCGATCGTGTCAAATTGGGTGATTAAAGAAATTCTGGAAATGGGGGAGGCGCCTCGACGATGCTCGTTACCTCTTCGCTTGGATGTTCCAGGGAAACGGAATTATCGCAATTATCGAGCGAGAAGGGTCGCTGATTATTTCTTCGGGGGCGCAATCCCGCCGATTGTTAAGAGGTGCGGAAAAATGATCCCGCGGTTTCAAAGGGCCTCCCCGACAAAGGAAGAGCTCCTACCTTTTTATTACTCCTTTATTTAATTCCACCCCGGGTGCATTCGTAATGAGATAGAGGGAAGCGCTTGGCAAACGTTTATCCGTTTCCTGCTTTCGCGTCCCCGGGCCGTCTGAATTATTGCCGCCGGAAACTCCCAAGTTTCCCCGATTCTCTCCTATATACGCGGCCACGAGTGGGCGAACTTTCCGCGGACGCGGACGCGCGATACTTCCCGCCGAATATTTGCCTCAGTTTCGAAGTCCCTAGGCCGGGATATCCCACTTTTGCGCGACGTCTCGATGGATTCGCGGAACGGCGCCATAACTTCGAGCTTTGTTTCGAAATTCATATATCCGAGGGGGGGGGGGGGCCGCGGCCTATAAAATTGCAAATGCCGACTTACGTAACGAGGAGAAATATGAAATATATTTCGCCCGGCATTTCGCGGGATATCGGCCACTGTTTTTCTTTTTTTTTTTTCCCTTCCATTCGGTCGTAAGAATCCACTGAAAATCGCCAATTAATTATTTCCGCCAGAGCGAAGGGCGAGGTTTCGTGGGAAATGAATTTTCATTTATGACATCGTGTTTCCCTTAATTTATTTTCTATTCCCTCCGCGCTAATTTCGCGTTTTCGCCCCGTAACGAGTCGGAGGTGGGGAGCGGTTTTCTAGCGTTTCTCGCGCGTTTCTCGGGCGTTTCGCTCCCGTATTTCCCCCACGTCCCGGGCATAACGAAGGAAATTCTGGACCCCGCCGTTTCGCTATCTGCGGACGGTAACTTTTCCCCCGAGTTCCGAAGCAGTCAACGCCAAGACTCGGGACTCCAGCTGGAACGGGGTGGGCGCGATGTATGTACCTCAAACACTAAAGAGATTCAGCGCGGCCGGGCGGGTACTCGTTCGTTTCTCCTCTCTATTTGTATGCAAGGTAATAGGATAAAAGGGAGCTCTTCGCGAGCGGTTTGCTCGGCCGTGCCGCTCTCTCGCGTTTCCTAAACGCCCGGAGAGGGAAGATCCTCGATCCACCACCTCGAGCAAACGCAACACATAAAGCAAACGGAAATGTTCCGTACCGGAATCCCGGATCCTTTTTCTTTGATCCGTATGTGGTCGAATGAGAAGGATTAAGGACCCGAATTGGGTGAGTCCAGGTATAAGTGATAACGACCAATGATTGGAGATTACCGCTTAATAATAAATTATAAGGCGATTTTAATTTTTACCTTCGTCTCCCAAGCGATCAGCCCTGGTAGAAGTGCATGGCGGGGGAAGTGCATCGGGTGCAGCTGGGAGCGAGGTCCTTGGGTGGACAGGGGTGAGGTGCAGGATGACAAAAAGCCTCCATTCGGGCTCGGGGTCTCGTCATTGTCCACCCTGAGAGCAGCGAGGAGCTAAATAGTACTTGGCCCGATGCACTTGCACCGCGGTGCACTCGCTCGATCTGGCGCGCTTACCTCGCCGCGTGCCGGAATCCCGTTTCGCCCTTTTCCGGAAACTTTTCCACCCCCGGGACCCTCCCCGATATTCTTTCCCGTCCGAGATTTGCCGGGTCCCGAAGGAGTCGACCGCCGGTCTGGATTGCACTCCGGGACATGTACCCATGTGCCCATGTGCACCTAGATGCACCTATGTGCATCTCATCCTAAAAGTGAGCCTGGCCGGCTGCCACGCCGTGTCATCGCTCGGATGAAAAAGAAAAGCCACTTCGGCATTTTGGCTGCAGGTAGACCTACGGCTGATCGCGGATCGCGTTATCACGGGGAGGGATGCTTATCGCCCAATAACACGCGGTCGAATTTTCTCAAGAGGGAAAGTTCCCGTTTCTCTCCCCCTCTGACCCCGTTATACCAGAGCACTAATGGCCCCCTGGCTCCTATCGGGTGGTCCAACCCCTGTTAACAGACCCTTCTTATCTGTTCCAGGAAGTGCTGCACACTATCAGTGCACCCAGCGGCCAGGTTCAGCGCATCGTCATATTCAAGAAGAACGGCGTCCAGGCTATGGTCGAATATCCTTTGCTATTGCTTCGAGGGTTGATGCCATTTCCGCCCCCCACTCGGGGGTGTTAGAATCGCATTAAGTACGTGTCCGGAATCGCGACCTCAAGGGGGATTGCTCGGTCCATATATGTGTACTCGCGGCGCTAGTTATTTCTACTTAAAGGTCGTCGAGGGGACCGGTCTTTTTGCTCCTTCCTAAAAAAATAGAAAAAAAAAAAAAATAGAAAAGCGAGGAAAAATATTCCAAATTCGAGCAGAGGTCAATTTTTCTTTCAATCTCGTTTTATTACTTTTTTTTTTCTTTTGTATGAAAATTTAAACGAGGGTAGAAAAATCGTGTGAACGAGTGTCGAAATTTTCGGTACCTCGTTCACGGGCGGGTCTAGCGACGCGTATTTTTTTTTTTTTCTTCCGCTACTCGATTTCGCGCCTTATCGGGGGCAGTGGAGATTTTCTCGCCCATTGTCTCTCGGGATAACTGCCCCGCGATTTCCCGGCGAAACTGTGCAACGTTTATCCTTAACTGCGTCGTTCCCGACTCCACGTTCGACTCGGTGGAATCGGCGACTCGGGCGAAGGAGACCCTGCACGGGGCGGACATTTATTCCGGCTGCTGCACCCTGAAGATCGACTTCGCCAAGGTGAGTGCCACCTACAGGGTCCTCTTCCCTCGTAGGAGCACCATGGGGTATCTCGCGAGGTCGAGGTGTACCGAATCCAGGAGTAAAGCCACGTGGTCCCGCTCTTTTGGGATCCCTCCCCAAGGAACCCTGGTGGATGCGATTCCGACCAGGAAGGCGACCCTTGACGATCTCCAGGAGCCTCGTCCCAATCCAGGGCAATTCCTGGGACGAGATACCTCAGGATGCTGGAAACGACTTATCCTAATTTCCCCGCAACTATTAATAGGCACAAATCGGGGTAGTTTTTACCCCAATTGGCTCGATCATTCGCCAATTATCCCGGATTTCGTAGCAGGAGGCATTCAGGCATCGAACGTCGCTGGCGGCCTCTCGACTTGCACCTCGAGGGTCCACGCGACTTCCCTAATTATTGTGGCAATTATTGACCCAGTTCCCCGTAGCTCGGCAAGTGGCCGCTCGAGGGCCCGCTGAAAACAAGATAATTAAGGCTACGAGGCGTAACCGATACGTTCGATCGGCTGAATTGAAGCCAATCGGCGTCGAACGCCGCGGATAATTCCGAGGAGGCTCGGCCGTCTTCGGCGGGCCAGGGTGGGGGATATCGAACCCGATCGATCGGACCCACCTCGCTGTTTATCGGGATTCGACGAATGGACTCGTAGAGTGACACAAAGAGTGCCATCCTAGGGAAAGAGGGGCGGGGGCATTAGCATTAACTCTTCCCTCCGGTTCGATTCCCCCAGGCTTTTCCGACTGATTTGCACGGGGATGAGCCGGATCCGGCCGGGGAGCGAAAGCACGCACCCGACGTGAACGAGCTTTTGTTTTGGACACGGAGCACCCCCGCGACCCGGAGCTTCCAAGGGATCGACCGCTCGGGGTGAAGTCAGAAATGGGTCGATCCGTCTCTGTCCTCCTCTACCCCGCGACGGGGCGGCTCGCTCTCTCTCTTTCCCTCCGCCACTGGAAAGACGCAGACCCTTCGCGCCCCTCTCTCCCCGAAGGGGGTGAATCGTTAACGCGGCACGAAGTCCGAAAAAACTAAAGGATTTTCCCTGGAAAATGACACCCCCGTTTTGTCTCGATGATTTTCAGTCTTCTTTTGACTTTCTGGACCCCGTACTTCTTGGCCAACTTATGGGGTGCACGGGAAATGGGTCGATTCGTGGCCATTCTCGTCCATTTCTATTTTTATATTTTTTGGGGGGGATGATTTTTTTCACGAAGGATCACAGGGTAGTTGGCCTTTGTTTTGGACACGGAACCCCCTGATGGCCCCACGGCTTCCTAGGGGAATAGCCGTTTTATGGGAATGCGCGAGGAAGGCGGAAATTAGTCGATCTGGCTCTGTCCTCGTCTATCCGGTGATCGGTCCCCTCGCTTTCTCTCTTTCTCTCCGCCACCCCGGGTGGACGCACTTCCCCAAAGGGGACGTATCGTTAAATTGGTACCGAAGCCCGGGAAAACTCAGGTTTTTTTCCCCGGGGAGAAAGGGTCCGCTTTATCCCGGATAATTTTTTTCGGCCAAGGACCGTGGGTAATTGGCTTTGCGGGGCAACTTCCGCCTTTCATAGCCGAATTGCGGCGCGTTTTCGCGACGGAGCCGGTCGATCGCGTTTGTGCGTTTGCGCTGGGCCCGGGCACCAAGAGACGGATTTTTAGGGTCGGAGGACCTTTCTGAAAAATCCCCTCCGTCCCCGGGGAACGATTGAATTATAATTAAACTTTGAAAAGGACCCTTTTCTGGGGGGAAAAAAAATCCCCCAGGGTACGCGTTCGCCGGTACCGATCCGACTCGCGTGTACGGAAGTCGTGGACAAATTGGAGTCGGATATTGCAATGAAAGAAGATTTCACGGTAGGTGAAATTACAGAACGCTCCGCCGTTATTCGAAAGGCAAATCGGACTATCATTTCTGCATCGACGGCGAGCCGAAGCTCGGCATTAGAGTCTCTTTTGAAGAAGTAGAGTTTCCTAAGGAAACGTGCCATTACGCTGGCAGCGTGCCTCCGCTTTGCCCCCTCTCGTCCCCCTTTCTGGATCGGATTCAAAATCCAAATTTTTGCAATTAATCACGCCGAATGGACGAGAATTTCCCTCTAGTCGAGTCGAGTCGCGAGATCGCGGAAATTCGAGTCGAGGAATTATTTTCCCGGGGAGCGTCGGTGATAAAATTCTTATTACCTACCAGGGGGATCCCCTTATCACCGTGGGGCAGGTCGGGGACTTTTTAAGACCCCCGGTGCGCCTAATCAGTCGAGCCAAATTCCTCGAGCACTCCTGAGCGAGCTTCCCTCCTCACCCTGGCCTAACCCTCTCTAGGTGCAAGAATTATCTCCGGAAGTGTCGGCGGTTTACTCTCGTGACTAAGATACGTGTACGACACGGGTTGGGCGCATTATCGTCAGTCTACCGGCCGTTTGTCAATTACCCCCCGGTTAAAGGTCACGCCATTCTTGCCTCGGGAAATATCCCGACCCTTGCCGGGATACAAATGGACGGAAGGCGTGAATGTTTAAAGCGCCCTCTCCACCGCGCGTTTATTTCGGGGAGCCGAGCTCTTCGTCGTCGTGGACGAGCTCGTTTGAGAAACGATCCTGCCTGGCCAGAAGCCCCCTTATCAAGGGTGGCCAGAAGAGAGGACATCCGGCGTGATATCGATGGCGAAAACTTAATACGGAGGGTGGTCCAACGCCCAAGGTGGACCGATAAAAGCCTCGAGTGACTTGATAAATAAAATCCAACCCGGAGGAAATAATTCTTATCATGAATTATCAACAAACCCTGATATAAATCGAAAAAAAAGGGGGGAAAAAAGAGAAAAATATTAACCCTTCGAGTTACCGAAGTAGGGGTGGACTTTAATTTTTTTTCCGTCCTTCGAGCCTCAGAGAAAATTTCCAGGGAATATGGATTCTTCCCGCGTCTCCGGGCAGAGGCTAAGCACAAGGGTCGGATTTTGAGCTCTTTCTAGGATGGCCTTTTATTCTCAGGATGGAGGGAATTATCGGACGCCCGCGGTTCCGGGGGTGGAGGCCGCCCGGGAAACGGCGGAAAATAAACGCAACCCCCGCGGGTGAATCCCGAAGTCCGTCCCATCGGGGTTCGGGTCTTATGCAAAGGGCAGAAACATCGAGGAACCACGCAGGTCGCCGCTTATCGATCTCTCGGCGAGTCAGCTCGGCGAAAGTATTGATCGGGCATTATAAACCGTTTCCGTTTGTCGGCCAATAAACAAATTCGGGAAGGGCCGCCCTTTCGCGCCCCTACGGGGGCGATCGGTCCCCTCCTTCGTATCCCTGTTTCGCCCTCGGTCGCTCCTTTTGCCGTGCGGTCAATTTGTTTAATTAATGCGACGCATTAGCCGTTTTCGACGCCGACGCCTATCGGTTATTGCCGTGTAACACCTGCTCGTCGCTCCTAATAGTCGGACGCGAGAGATCTCGAATTCGGTGCACGCCGCGCCGCGAAGAATAATGGTCCTCGTGCACGGGGACGCAATATCAAGTACACGCGGCAGTAATGAATGGACATTGCCCGGGCGAAATTTCGAGTCTTTGCCGAGGCCGCCAAGAAGTGGCGAGATTTTATTTCGATATTTTTAAGGGGGATGGAAACGATTTTAGGATACGGTGGACGTTAGAGCCGTTCGCGGGAGAAAGTAGACATGGCGTTACCGCGAAGAGAGCGAAGTGGCGTCGTCACGAAGAGCGAAGTGGCGTCGCCACGAAGAGCGAAGCGGCGTCGCCACGAAGAGAGAATGTGTCGAGGTTGGCGCGGGAATTTCGACAGAGCCAAACCAGGGTTCCCAAATGCCGGGAGGGACAAAAAAGTGGTGACAGCGCCATTAGGCCAAAGTATCGATCGCGCCATGCACCGTCACACTAATGGACCCATCGAGTTATCTTCGGTGGTATTATGACGTCACCGGGGATAAAACGCCGCGACGAAAATCGAATTGGTCCCTTCTCCTTTGCGCGCGGGCCTTAACGAGAAATCGGTTTCCACGTGTTTCCAAATCCTCCATACGCGACGGAAATTTAAAGATGAGCCGCCTCGATTTTTCTCCATTTTTCTCCGTCGCTTTGCGGTTCCGTTTAGTCGAGTCCACCGTGCGGCGGATAATCATCGCGTCCGAAATTCAGAGGGAGAGGAGAACGCGGCGGTGTCGTTGGCCGTTAGTCGCGGAGTGTAAAATTCGCCGCGGCGGGGAAGGGGTAAAACAAAGAGGAAGCGAAAAAGTCCCCGGGAAATCCTGTAAAAATAGAATTCCGCGGAAAAGTCGCGAGGACTTTTGTCTCGGGCTTGAATTCCCGTCCGGCAGCGTTTAATACTCCCGCCCCACGAGTCGCGCCACGTGGGCCGTCGAAGGCGCGTGGGCATTTAAATGGTCAGCAAGAAGGCATCGACGGGGGGGTCCGTCTGAACTGGTAATTGGCACTTTCGCGCAAAACTACCCCCCTCTCGGCCAATTCGACCATTAGTATAGTCATAACTTATTAAGGCAATTCCACATTTCTGGTGATTGCCAGGCCGGAACGGGGCAGGAGAGCGCGATGCGAAATCCCTCGTTTGAATTGCAAATTACATCGACTCGGTTGGGGGCGGCCTCGCACGTACGGGGCTCGTTGCCGCTTAAACTTCGCGGCAGAAGGCCCTGCGGTATTGTAATTAGAGCCCCGAGTTTTTCCACGCTAATGTCGGCCCCCGAGCTTCCTGGGCTCGCCGCACTTCCGCCACTTTCCCGGGGCGAGGCCTCTTCGGGGGCAGGTCCGCCCCCGAGGGGGGACCGGGTCCCCCGATTCGACGTATCGACCCAGGGGGTCCGAACTGTCGCTCGAAATGTTCGACTTAAACCCTGGGGTGCGCGTGCTTAACCCACCTTTTTCCCACCTACTCGTTGACCTACCCCAAACGAGGCCCCGCCACCCCCGGGCGAACTTGCCCGAAAACTCGGCAAGTTTTTATCGAGGCCGCATATATCGGCATACCTTCGCGAAAAATTACCTACCCGCCTGCTCCCTTCGGTGCCGTTTTCCTTCCCCACCCTAATTCGGGGCTGAAATCGTTAACAAGCGAGAGGGTGTACTCTTCGTCCGCTTCCTCCGTCCTCGCGTGACCAGAACCTCCGATTAGTCGCGTAATGGTCCTCTTCGATTTCCCTAGTTTCGTAAATATCTTTAATAGTCCGCTCGATGAAAGAGGTAAATCGTAACGAACCGGCCGGATAACTTCCGAATGATTAATAATTCCCGGCCGTGTACAGGAAGCGCGGGAAAAAGGATTCCCGTGTTTTTATTAATCGCGCCGATTTATTAAACGTTACCCGGGCGGAGGTTCACTTTTTAACAATTTTACCCACCGCTTTAAACCATGAGAAATCGCCCGCCGCCCTGCATTCGAGATTTCTCCAAAGTGCATTTGTCGTGGAAAAATCGTCGGCTGTTCGTACTTTATCCCGTGTTACGTGAAAGAGTAACGAGAAAGCGCATCCGATCGTTTAAGAGTAACTTTCCGACGCGGTTCTGTAAACGGCCGACGAACGTCGAGTGACGATTCTCGTGCGACTTTCCATTCATGCCGACCCCGACCGATAATTATTCCAGCCCCGCGGTAATTTTGAAATTTGTCCCTTAAGCGAGTATCCGCGAAGCAGGAAATTAGTGAATATTAAACAGGTCGGTTGTTTATTCGGGCGCTCCGAACCGGGTGGTTTCCAACCGGTATAAGTGGGTGGTTCGGCCCCGGGTGTAAACACGAAACGGGGGTTAAAGCGCCAATGAATGCGAAATGGATCGTCGATTTCCATCCATTGGCTCTCTCGACGCGGTGTTCAAGTTTTTATGGTCGCCAACGGGCTTAGATGATTGCTCGACTCGGCTTTGTGTATGCGCCGCTCGTTTTTTTTTTTCCTTTTTTTTTTCTGTGTCAATTCCGGTAATGGCGGGTCAATTCCGGCACCCGCGACACACGACGGGCCGCCCTGCGAAATTAGATTCCCCCGAATTAGTTACTAAAAGCGAAAGAGAGCAGTGCTTTCAATTTAAATTGGGCGGGCGCAGCCCCTAAAAAATTTAATCGCACGACATCCGTATAATGCACCCCCTAATGCGGGGGTAGGTGGATTCCTTCGTTGGGGACGCGCCGAATGGCGGCGTTTATTTAAACCCGTCCACGGTAGATATTAACCGATCTATATTTGCCCGATGGGAAATTGCAACGGCTCGCTCGAAACGCCGAAAAGCGCGTTTGACGTCCGCCCAACGGGGTGGGCCTTTAAACCCATTTAAGGCCTTTAAACCGAAAAATTTTTACCGTGGATTTTGACGATCGATTTTCTCGCAAAACGCGCGACCCTCCGAATGGGGAGTTTTTATTCGGCCGGGAAATTGATGAAGAATTAAACGCGCCGGGAGGAATTCCTTGCGGCTCGTCGCGTGGCCGGATTTGCGAAGGTTTTTCTACAGCACGCGAACTGGCTCCTGTCCTCGCTATTATTTTTCCGGCATTTTCCATGTTAATGACTTAGCTTACGGGGGGAAAAAATAAAAGGGGGTGATTTAAAGCCCGGCATTTAATTCATGCAAAACCTGGCCGGCCGCGCAGTCGGACAGAGCTCTCCTACAATGAATTACATGCGCAATTCAAATCAGGTCGCCGCTTTCGGGCGCGCCTCGTGGCCAATTTTCAGGCAAACATCCGTCGGATTACGTGCGAGCTTGCGCTTCCTGTGACTTCCGGTCTCCCGCGAATGCCAATTTAATTTTGGGCAGTATATTTCGATGCGATCGCGGCCTCCACCCGCGAGCCTGGCAATTGAAATCGCCCCCGTGCTCTCGAATGGCCCTAACCCGATGACCCGACTCCTTTGTCAACGAAAAATGGTAAAACGCAAACATTTATTCTCACATCACGCGCGGGTGTCCAAGATACGTCCAAATTAGCCCGACATTCGTAAACTAATTTGATAAGAAATATTGTCCCACTTTTTGGACACCGCGCAAACGTGGTTAAGATTTCCCGCGAGTAGCCATTTTTACCGGCGAAGCTAATGAAACTTCCCCCGAGTTCGCGGAAAAGTTAGTAACGCGACTAGCCCAGTTTAGGCCGTGGAAGTTTAAAAACGCAGATTTAATAATTCATCCCGACATGGTTGGAGTCCGGAGCTGGGAGGTAGAACGGATCTTGTCTTTTTAATTTATCTCTATAAAGAGGGACGCGTGTTCCGAAATATACCTCCCTCGATATTCCTCGATCGAGCTCGCTTGAGAAATTCAGCCCTCCGATGGCTGTCGGCTGATTCGGTAATCTGCACGTTGTCGGAATCGAATTCTCGGGGAATTTAATTCCACGTTATCAGCCCTCGAGAATACGCGATCGTCTCGCCTGGTGACTTCCGGGACGAAACTCGAGGAAATAAAGACCTCTTTCCGTGGTACAATAAATATCCTGGATATCTCGTTTCGATACGTTACCTTTATCGTCCCCACGTCTGATAACGCGGGGACTTTATCAATTTCCGCTCGATTATTCGCCGCACCCTCGCAAAACGTGGCATCTCATCCTCGGGACTTATGCGGTCCTGCGTCAAAGATGGCCTCCATTTTTCATGCGTCACTCGGCGCTTTGTCCTCCCATAATCTCCCTAATATTCGCCGGATGGGTGTACACAGGGGGAGAAAGAGGAGAAACTCGATGCAGCGAGGGCGGTAGTCGATTGGCTGGAAAATATCAAAGAATACAGCACGCGGGGACATGGGACGAGCCGCGGAAATTTCGAGCCCTCCACCTACGAGCAAAAGGAAAGAGGAATCCGGAAAAAGGGAAAAAATGGGTTAACGAAATGCAACCTCGAACCTCCTGCAACTTTGGGGAAAGATGCACTTCGAGAAGTTCCTCGTGGCGGGTGAGCCTAGAAAGGAAAGTTTTCGGCACTTCCCGCGTGATAAGAGCCTTTAAAAAGGACCCCGATAAGTCGGATTTTTCGAAATTCTATCCCGAGCTGGATCCACCCATTCGAGACCCCAGCTCCTACGTATTGCAAGCGCATGTTGCACCTAATCACCCTTCCTAATTAAACGTTCCCCAAAGCTTATTATCTGTCCCCAGCCTTAGTAGCCAGTCGCCCCATCCATCGAGGAATATTAATATCCATCGATTACGTCAAGTCCTTAATTGATATCCAGCTGTTTTCCCTAGGAAACTCTCGCGGCAAATTATGATGCATCGCGCAGCATGTACCTAGAGATTAGCATTAGATACAATTAATTTGATTATCGCGATGAAATTGGAGCATTGATTAAATTATACTCGAAGGCGTATTCCTGGAGGATATGTTCAGGAGCTTCGAAGTAAGTGGGGAGAAGGATTAAATTTTTTTGCACATTCTAATTTGACCATTGACATGGATGACGTCGAGAGCACGGAGAGTTGTGCAACAATTACTGGTACATGCACCGCTCACTGAATCGTGTATGCGACTAATTTCCGGATTAAATGTCCGCCGCAGTTAGCCGCACATTAATCCAGATAGCAATCCTAAATATAGACTCGAGTATCATGACATTTCCTATCACGTCTGGGATAAGATCTAATTCCGATGCGACTGCATCGCCGCGTCGCTTCGAGAGGAGAAAAGGTCTCGAATAGATTTTCCTGGCATTCCAAATTTTTTTTCGACAATTTTTAACTTCCTTCCTCGTATGAATTATGTTCAGCGTTGTGCAGAGGCAACGCGTAATTGCGGGATATCGGCTTTCTGCTCGCCGCGGTTTATATATGAAAGTCTAAGGCGAAACAATGCCGCGCCGAACAATAAGGTCTGCACACGTAACACCTGTAAAAAACCTGGTAACTCGTGATCTCTCTCTCTCTCTCTGCAATTGCCTCGTAAAACTGAATAACTCAGAACGCCGGTTCGCTGCCTCCGATACGTTTTCACGAGCCGTGGAACACATTGTTGCTACAACATCAACCACTCGAAGAGTCCTCATCGCCGATCAGCTGATCGACACCTGCGCCTCCAGGTTCGGCTCTAAAAATGCAATAAGTACCAGACTCACCGGCAGTTAATTAACACTTCTCAAGGGATGTGCACGTGATAGTATATATTCACCCTAAAGGAAACATTTTGCCGAAAAACCTCTTGGGTCAGGAGTTAAAACGAGTCCTTGCTCATTAACCGAAAGTACATACACGAGCGGTGCACCTCCTCAGGTTTTTCCTCTCCAGTCCCTAACGAAGCGTGGCCTCTTCGTGCACCGCCTAATATACGTAAGGGACTTTTACTTTCCTTTTTAATTTCTTTTTTCCGCTCCTTTTCCTATCTCGCCACCGCGATCGAAGGGCGGCAGGTCCGAGGGTCCCTTTGGGATCCGCATCTCCGTCGTTACGCGATTTCGAGCACGAAGTCCGCAGGATTTCGTGACTCCTCCCGTCCACCGTGCCGTGCTTTCGAAAGCTCGCCGAAATTCACCGGGATTGCCTGGTCGCAAACGTATGAGGTTACGTCCCGCTTGTTCCCGATGCCGGTCACGTCTCCTGGCCGATCGGAAGGCACGTCCACTCGTCGGATCTGGCACGGGTGCTCCTTTGCAACCCTCTTATGTTTTATGCCGTGCTCGTTGACACGTCGATACCGCTCTGACCCCGTTAATTCGAATACCTGTTGCCGTCTCTTCAGACCAGGGCTCGACAGACTCGTGGATTAATATCAGGGAATTCTTTCGGATCGGCGAAAGCGTCTCACGAACTATCCAAGAGCTCAGCCATGAGGTCCACCTCCACCCCATTAGGACTGTCACTTCTAAAAAATTATTCTGAAAAAATATAGGATTTTAAAAACAACCGTAAAAACACCTGCACTCCAAAATGGAAGTACGATGGAATTGAAAAGGAAACGTGACGTCCTTCGCGAGCTGGATATCCTGGGTTAATTAAATTATTAATTAAGTTTTCAAGGAATTCTTTCATCGGTCTTGGTTGGTTATTCATTTTTTCATCGTACTTGGGCAAGGTGGAGCGAAGTAACGGAGAGGGTGGATTTTTGACTCGCAAGCGACGAGGGGGTGGAAGAGCAGGGGAGCGTCCTCGGGGTCGAGATCTCGAGAACGAGATCTCCTCTCCGGGCGGGTTAATCGAACCGCCCATCCGCCAGGGGGGACGTTTCCTTTATTATTAATTACATCCGAAAGTTCGGGACATTCCGCATTCAAAAGCGGCCACTAATTAACCCCCGGCTCATTGTCCCCGCGGTCTGGCGCGGCGCTCTCAAGTCTGCGCGAGCAAGCTGTAACGGCGGTGAAAGGTTGTCGCACAAAGGCCATTTTTTTCCCGGACGCATAAAACGGGGCGGCCAGGGGGTGGTCCGAAGGAAAATAATTCCATACACGGCCGCGGAATCCGCGCCGGAGGGTAGCGACTCGTACAAACCGTGAATGGGGCTTTCACGAGCGACGCTTCTTCCGGATTCGCGCTCGGCCCGGAGGATAAGTCCCGCAATTATGATTCGCTTAGCGGCATAATGAGGGAATTTCGCTTTTCTTAGGGGGAGAGGGGGTCGGCGGATTCCACCCGGTGAAACGGGCGAGGGACGATGTCTCCGTTTTTCCTCGGCGGCGACTCGAGGAACCCGGTCGCGACTCGCCTCGTCGCTCCCGTCGAGTGTCGTCGACGGAAAAGAGAGCAGCCGCTTAATGCGCGAGAGGGTGAGCGGGCCTCATGAAAGGGGGCGCTAAAGTCAAGCCAATTAGCGACCCCGACCGCGGTCCTAGAGCGGCAGAGGACCTTGTCAAAGATGAAATGAGAGTCCCCGGAACTCGGTGCTACTTAATTCTTACGTCGTTACTCCCTGAAAGCAAGTGGGTAAAAAATCCCTCGCAGGGGTCCGCTCGGTGCGCGCAGCGCACGGACCCGCATTCGCGGCCCGACCGCCGAGGGGGTAGGACGCCGCGCGCAGGAGCGGGAGCGCCGTCGGGAATTTTCCCCAAAAAATCACGTCGACTCCCCTGGGAGACAGCCGAGAGAGAGTCTAAAGCGATCCGTAAGTGCGATTCGAGTCTCGGCTTACGAGCAGTGATACTCGCACCCTTCTTCTAGACCCTGGAAACGCCGGCTTGGAAGCGAGGAACGGGCCGGCTCTTTCGGTATAAGAACCACTTTCCGATCGTTTGGAGTGACCATATGGTCGACGACCGAGGGGCTCTTATGGACTGCTTAGGGGGCGCTTCACCCCTGGGACTGCCGGGACTCCTCCTTCCTCCTATTTACCCTTAGTACTTTTAGTGCACATTTATACGGTACTCTGTAACGTGGATCCTTTCGAGATGACCGAAAATCACTCCGAAAAGGATCCTCGAGATTTGCATGTTCATTGTAATCATATGTTACAGTGTATACAAGAAATAGGTAAATAGTTTGTACTTTTGCGGAGATATTCCTTTCAATCCTTTCCACCGTATCCGAGACCGTCTGGAAATTTCTGTCGGAAGGGGAGGACAGTCGTGCTCTGTACGGGTCCAAATTCAGTCTCGACGGGTCTTTTCGAGGCGTGCAATGCCCCGGTGTATACGGGGTGTATATAGCCGCTCACAGACCGCCCCGAGAGAGAAGGGTAATCCAGGGTGTAACAACAAAGAGTGCCACCGCCTTCCAATCGGGAGTTAATCAGAGAAACCGATTGCCCGAGGGTAGCGCCTTGGCTGCGGCGAAACGCTCCCGGAAAGCGAAAGAGGAAACCATGGGAGGGTTGCACTCTAAGTTCGCTTAGGGGGGATGAAAAAGGTCGGACCGCCGGGCTGGAAATCTCCTCGACGCGCTTTCAATTAGACCGGGGAATAGGAGGACCGCCGTAGAGGCAAAAGAGAGGCAGAAAGGGAGACGAAAACCCGGCCGGCGGTGGTCCGCGGTCGATTGATTCGTGAAAAGCTCTTTTCGAAGCCCGCGTATTCGCCTGTATCCCGCTCGGAAAATACGTTCTCAAACTCAAGTCCGAAAATAGTCGTTGGCTCCGAGCGGTACCTACTCGTAGGTATTGAACGATGCACGTGGAAAGAGATGTACAAGAACCAGCTCCATCCGATAAGCAGGGATGCTGGATGGAGGGTGCACCAGAGGGTGCTCCGAGCGTATATTGACTGCATTCGTTGATCGATACTCTGGACTTTTCCGACACGTCAGACTTCCATGAGACCCTGGCGAAAGTCATCGCACTCGAATCCCCCCGATGACGTCGAACGCACATGGCTTCGCATACTCCTTCGCGGTCTCTTCGAATAAATTCAGGTCGGTTTCCATAAGCTTCTTCATTTTCCTTTTTCTTTAATAATTAAACCACGCCTTGTCACCCGTGATAACGCGTTGGTTCTTGCGACCTGGATGGACTCCGAATTTTCTAATCGCACCCCTGGCCAGGACAAGGGGCAAAAAGGAGAGATGGGTCCGAACACGGACCGCCGTTGATTGATCGCGGAAAGTTTCGCCCCGGACCTATGTCGACCTACATCCACCTCGGAAAACGCGTATTAAAACCCAAGGTCAGTAGTTATCGACTTCGATGTAGGTGCGAGGGTGCAACTCCGATTCCGCCGATAAACCAGATAATGGCGAACGGAGCCGAGCAGAGGCGAAGCGAATACCTTCTCGATTGGTCGCGATCGATCGGGCGAGGTGAAAAGGAAGAGAGAAGCTCCAGTTAAAACCCTTCCCCTGTTCTCTCGGTCAGTCGCGTCCGAATTTGATGCTCTTCGCCTTATCTAAAATCCTTTATACCGGTCCTGCGATTTAGGCGATCCCGGAGAAATCCAGGAAATCCATTAAATCCGCGATCCAAAGACCGGCCACTCGGAGAACCCGAGTACTCCTCCCCGCCATGCGCACTTTCAATTACCCTCGGCGAATAGGAGATGAGCCAACCCGAGTATAAAAGGGAAAAGAGAGGTGCGAACATACGTTATACGGTCGATTAATCCGCGAAAAGCTTTCCCGGGACCTATATTCGGCTCTATCCGCCTCGGAAAACACGTGTTCAAACTCACGTCCGAGAATAGTCTTTGGCTCCGAGTGGTGCGCATTCGTCGGTATCGAGTGATATACGCAGGAATATAGACACGAGGACGGTCCGATAACGAGGCAGCGAAGAACGGAAGTGCATTCCAAGTGCACGTCCGTCATCGGAGAGGCGAACCAGGCCGAACCCTGTTTCTCGTTCCGGCGCCCCCAGAAAACCCTGATAAACGCCCGGCTCTTATCACCCCCCCGAGTTCTGACGCGACCCGTGGGGGAAAATCCACGTTTGAGGCGAAAACGAGCCGGTGATAATAAAAGTGGCGTAATAATGGTCATTGTACCGGGTCGCGGGTGCCAGGGGTGATATCGAGGTGCTCGCTGAAAGGGGTGGCGTCCCGATAGTGGGCTCTGATAACGCACCCCGGGGACCTCCGAGCCCGCTGCCGCGCCGGGGGTGCTCGTAACTTCGACCAGGCCCCGTTGGGGTGTACGGACCACCGACGAGGCGCTACATTAGCGCGGCATGTGCTTCTGACAGGCCTCGACGTCAGCAAATTGAAATAACGAATGCGGCCGGGGCTCGCTCCGACGCTCAAAGCGAGGCCACTGCGTCGGTTCGAAAGTTGCGTTAAGGGAAGTTACCTGGTGCAGCGGCCTCTTACGGTACGAGCGCGCCCTGGAGGCCCTTGCCGGGTGCCCCGTCTGCACGGGAAAACACCGTAAAATCAGGGAATACCTCGTTAATTCTAGGATTTCCCTTGTTCGAGGCAAAGGAACGTTATCAGGAACTGTTTTCAGATCTCCTGGACCTCGATTTCCGGGATTTAAATGCCTTCTCGATCGGGGGAGGGTCTAAGTGGCGGGAAAGGGGTCGCGAAAATTTGGACAAAAATTCATGGGGGGCGGAAAATCGGAGGTGGGCTTGGATCATCGAGGCGAGTCGGGGTTTGGTGCTCGCAAGGTCTCGGAGCTCCTCGGGAGATGGATATGGTATTTATAGGACGCGTTAGGGGAATGCCGGTGCACTCTCGATACGCGGTGGTCGCGCGGCCAAGACGCAGCGTATGGACCGCACTCCTACCTCCAACGGGAGCCAGGTTGCCGAGTGACGGATTTAACCGGCGAGTATTTCAGAAACGTGACGTTGACGTGACAGGACCGGCCGTCCCGCGCGGGCCATTGGCCATACCTCCAATTAATTTTGGATATTTATGCGCGCGACCCGCGGACCCGAAACGGTCACTTTTTCACCTATCGCGAGGAAAGGCCGAGGCTGGTTAGCGAGATGTGCTTCCGGTGCCTCCCGAGAGAGAGACCGATTCCGGGATTAGCTCGAAATCGAGGAAAAGGCCACCTCGGGTGTCAACCCAAAAGAGACTTCGATGCAGGAGTGACGGGGAGCTTGCACCTTCCGAGGAATTTTATCCACCAACATATTCCGACGATTCCATCCGTGACTTTGAAATCTGAGAATTAAGGATGCTGGATTAATATTCTCATTTAATACTCATGGTTTATTTTTTTTTTTTAATTATTCCCTCGCTCGAAGTATCGGTCATGTCGGAAACCCTTAGCCAGCGGTATGGCGTGTGAATTTTAGACGCTCGTTTGGCAGATATTGGGTGCTCCTTTTTTCTGAAAACTCGGGATGGACGGATTTTCACCGGCCGAAGAAAACGTCACTTAACGGCGCGAACGGTGACAATGGATCCGCTATTTCCGGGCTAACCCACATCCATCGAAGTATCCACGACAAACCGCGATCCATCGACGGGCTCGGCTCTCTCTCTCCGGACTTCGGCGGACTGGCCGTTCGCCAGAATTCGGAAAAGCGTCCAAACGGTTTGCAATCTGCTTTCGGACACTGAGTTTTACCCTCCCGTAAGAGTCGATCGCCGATACGGTCCATTTACGGGGATGGACGGCCACGCAGCGTCTCGTCGAACGAGCCGCGTCGCAATTCGGCCGCGTTTCGCGAGGACGGACTAAAATATACCCTGCTCATCCCCGATAAAATCCTAACGAAACCAGATATCTCCCGTATATTGTTACGGATTTTAAATACACCGCGAAGAGGAATAAAAAAAGAAGGGACCGGACGCGAAACATTTTTTTCGTCTTCTGTTGAATTTCCAACGCATATTCCAGTCCAACTTGGAGGAGTTTCTGCCTACGCGGGAACCAGGTTTCGTTTTATATAAAATCGGCACGGTAGAAAGGGGGAAAAAAAAGTGCAATCCTTTTGTTTGGCCTACGTTTGCATAACACGGTCTAGTTAGCGCGGCGAAAAGTAGAGTTCATTAGGGATACGCTGACGAAAGGGGGTCACTCGTATAGACCACGTGGTGACACGGATTCTTATCACACACCCGAGGTACCGTTTACTGGGTAAAATAAATACAGGTAAACGCGCTCCCGTACATGCTGTGTCGCACATCGGGCAATTTCCTGCTTTCGAAAATTCTCCCTCGACTGTCGGGTCTTTTGCCTCGTTTTGTCGAGGTACGATCGAAGACGCGTCTATCTCCGCGGGGCCCGAAGAGATGGACCACTTTCGGTCCAGCAGGTCGCAATTCCGGGGGATTCGAAATCGCGAAAGTGCAATCGACGAGGGAAAAGTTACGTTTCCGCGATAGTCGATCGCGGATTGGACGGAGGGCGGCGATTCCGTCTGCTCGATTTGCGGAAACTGATGAGCGGGTCAATGGCTCGGTGGGCCAACAATGTGCCTTCCGGTTTTATAAATTGCCGTTTCTAGTCCAGCTGCAAAACTGCGACGTCTTGCCGCAAACCCATCCAGACGCAATTACAAATAGGGAAAAAAAAATCCATTTATAAGCAGTCGTTGGTAAACGTCTATCGCAATTTAATTGCCTAATGGAATCATTTTGGAGCAGCTCTCGCGCATGGGTCGGCGCGGGGCGTTTCTTATTTTCTTACTCCCCTTTTTGCCGCTGTTAAACTTTAACGCGCTGTCGCGAAGTCGAGGCCGCACTTGGCGTTTTTACTCCCAAGGTGTGCGGCAATAATTCTCGGGGCTACAGCCCGCTGCGAAAGAATAAACTACTCCGCGGAGTTGTGCGTCGAAGTCGATCGCCGATACCGCCTGGCGGCGCCGATTCGTCCGCGCCCCGGTAATATGAATTATTGCCATACGGTGACATTTTTATTCCGAGGACGGCGATAGTTCACGCGGCTCTACCGGGTAGTAAAAAGCCGAAGTGATATTGCTCCTAAAGTTTCTTCCGCCGATACCCCGAGCCGTCCGACGCGTTTATGGAAACAAACGACTCGACGATACACGCCGGGATCCGATCCAGGTCCTCGTAGATTAGAACGGATTCCCCTCGATACGTGTCACGAAGATCCTTTTCGTTCCTATTCCGTAGCAACAAGAAAATCATGAAACCTCAACGGGAATAGCGATATCAAAGATATATATCCCCGAGTACTCGGCGCGACTTCTCCTCCATTTCTCGGCTGAAACTAAATCTCGTAATTTCCCGTTTAAAAATAAATCCTCCCCATCGGCCCAAGGCGAGAGGAGCATTATAATAAATTGCGGAAGTAATTACATGCTCGAAATGCAAACCGTTTACCCGGGAAGCGGCGCGATCATTAACGTATTCGCGTGCTGCAATTCCCGCCGAGGGTAGCAATCATCACCACGCGAAGAATACTTTCCGTACGTGCCCTAAGTACGCGAGGAGCCTCCGTCCTGTCACTTTAACGGGTCGTTGTGCACCCGGAAACCAGTTCGCGTCCTCGAGTGCTCCGCGGATTATTTTATCCGGACGATAACGATAATGCCCGGTGCACGCGTGGGTGCAGGTACGGGCACCGAAGTGCAGTCCCACAATTCCCCGCAGCGTTCATCCGCGAAGAGTCTCCTCTGGAAACATTGAGCTCCCTTTTCGTAATTTCACATCTTCGCAATGTGGCATTTTCGCATTTTCATAATTTCACATTTTCGCATTTTCACATTTTCGCATTTTCGCATTTTCACATTTTCGCATTTTCACATTTTCATAATTTCACATTTTCGCATTTTCACATTTTCGCATTTTCGCATTTTCACATTTTCGCATTTTCACATTTTCGCATTTTCACATTTTCACATTTTCATAATTTCGCATTTTCACATTTTCATAATTTCACAATTTCATATTTTCGCTTTTTCACCCTTTCGAAAATTCACCCAGGAAACGGACCACGCCCGGGCGGGTCAATAAACGAACCCTCGACTTGTGTCATTCAATCGCGTCGTTACACGGGTGACTTTTTACGGGCAATCGGAAGCCCGAGTATGCAGACGCATTCCCGAGGCATCGGGTCAGGAATTATCGCTTCCCCCGAGATCGGTGGGAAAGGATGAGCGTCCTTGCGATATCCTGACGCCACCCTTTCCTCTCGCCCTCTCGAAACGCGAGCTCTCGGCTGCTCGAATTTCCTGGGGTAAGAAGAGCCCCTCGAAACCTCGTATCCGTCCGGATTCCGCAACGATTCCGACCCCCGGCCCGCGACACCGGCCCTTCCGCCACCTGTCTCCGCAACCGGTCGCCCTTCCGCGAACCTATCGACGCGATTCAATTTACCGCCTAATTCCTTGACCCGAACCGCAGTAAATCCGCCGCGTCGCGTTATCGAGCCGTTCCGGCACGCGCGTAAAATTTACGTGTCGGTATACAACTCCGATTTCCGCCGGCCCCTACGTGATTTACGAGCGCGCGCACGCGCGGGCCTTCCGCGGGTGGAGGTGCGTTTCCGCGCGCGGCCGGCCCCCGATGTTTGCCTTGCATCGCCGCGACGTTTCCGTGGATCCTCGCGGGGATGTTTGCGCGACGTCAAGGGTGTCGTCGCGGATTTAGTGCGCCTCGGCCAGGGCTTTTGTACGTCTCTTCGGGGTCCCGGCTACCCTTCGGATTTATTCCCGGCTCTCCACTCCCATTGGAGCCTCCCTTTTTTCCTCGATTTTAGGATTACACATTTTTTTTCCAGCATTTCTCGGATGTTCCCGTCTAGCCTACCGCGCGGGGTATTTCCTTGGCGAGGTGGACGGAATAAAATCCCGAAAAATTCCCGCCAGGGTGGAATTATTTGCGGGTAAAGATTTCTCAAGACTGGAGCGGGGCATTTGGGATCACCGAGCGATTATAATTCCCGGGGATTTAATCAGGGGCGGCGGAATTTCAATTACTCCGTCGTCGCGGGCCATGATTTTAAAACGGGCCGCCGTATCACTTCCGCGTCGCCTCCGTGAATGGCGCTAATAACCGAGCCTTGACCTTCCCCAACAGGGCCTAGGGTAAAGGGAAATTTTTACGGCCAAGGGTCGTTAAACTCTCTCCACCCCAGGGCGGCCCTTTACAAGGACCCTGGGACAGGGTGAATTCCGAGCTCTTGGTCGGCCGAGTCCACTATTATCTAAATTGGTGCACTCGCGCGAGACTTCGGAAGCTCCGTCGCCTCGCGTTACCGCGGAAACGCGGAAACGCGGAAACTCCCGCAAAAGGTCCCCCTTTCGCGAGTCCTCGCGATGAAATATCGCGGAAAACCTTTGAGATTACCGCGGCGCGGTAACCGAGGGGGGCCGCTCGCAGCGGGGAGAGAGGAAATATTTGAGCTCTCGTGAAAATTCATGAAAAATTCTCTCTCCTTTCCCCGAGCTTTGAGGGGGTGACCTTCGTTACTTTTTCACGGTTTTCAAAGCTCGCAGCTTTTTCAACTCTCGAGGTCTTTTGCCGGCGCTCCGCCTCGTCGTCGAAGCGCTTAACCTCCCAGGGCCGAGAGTTTACGGGAGGGCTCGATTTTCCTCTGGGACCCTTTCGAAGTCCGCGTTGCCCTCTTCGGGGCTCGCCGTGCGTTGGACGGCTAAAACAAACAAACTTTCGACACCTTCCATCGGATATCCGCCGATAATATCGCGGATTCGCTCCTTGACTCGAGGACGCACCCCGAAAATTGGATCCTCCAGGCCAGATCGCGTTTCGTTCTCCAAATCGCTCCAAATCTTCCCTTCCGGTTCACTCGACCCGCTCGCTTCAACCCACTAAGATCTCCTCGTTAAATCTAATTTTTTTCAATTTTAGCAAAATATTATAGATAATTAAAATTTTTTTACTCGTGCTTCAATGTACCGAATTGTGACACTTGGAGCGATCTACCGCGACATTCGACCGGTAATTACTAAGTGTCAAATTTCGTCCTGAAAGATGTTATCCATTCCACCAGATATTTTTCCGCGTGCGAGTCAGTTCCTTCCCCGAGAGTGCCGCGAGATGCGGAAGCGCCGCATCGGGAAAAGCGGATCCGGGGATAATTCGATAGTCCGGTCCAACGCTTCCAGTTGGCCACGTGGATTTCACGTTTTTTTCGACCTGACACCTATGAGGAGGTCTCATGAGCAGAGGAGTCGGCGACCGTCCCCGATCAATCGGCGATGCGCGAGGCCCGATCTGAATTTTAAAGTGACTCACCTGCTCGATTCGAAGGCCCCCGCGGAGGAATTTAAAATTTAGAATAACCCCCTCGATGAATAACCTAACTGGACGAGCCGCCGTGCTGCCGGGCTTGTCGGATTAATTTATTCCCCGGAACTTGACCTCCCCGCGCTTCCGGTCTCGCTCCCTTCCTCATCCTAGAAAAGTCTAGGAAATTCGGGACTCGGACCTCCTCCGCACCCTTCGTCGGTATCGCGCCCACGTGTCCGAGAAATTTCGAAATTTACTCCTCCACGTGGAAGGGTTGTCGCGGGGTAAATAGTCCGATTGCTTATCGCCGATTAAAACGCCGATTACGATCCAGCCACTTATTAGCGCGTCACGCCGCGTCGACACGCAACGTGGTCAGTCCACGAGACCTTGCCGCGATATTAAAAAATATCCGTGGCTTAATAAGAGTGGACGTTAATTTTGATACCGTGTTTGAAAGGCGCCATACGCGGGGAATAATCCTTTCGCCGGATTTCTCCGCGAGTCTGGATTTTATTCATTAATTAACTCCGGGAGCATTTTATTTCTTAGGAGTTGTCCGGGGGTCTCGTTACGTCGCCGTCACCCTTCCGGCGAATTTGTCGTCCACGCGTCACCCTTTATTGCGGCGAGCCGCACCCTCGTTTCTTTTGAATTCCACCTTCCTTGACGGCGGCGTAAATTCAGGCCGCATGGCGACTCTCGAACGGTCTCGGGCTCGTTTTTAAACGAGTCCGATGGAAGCCGGGGAAATTTATTATCCGGAGCCTCGACTTTAGGTGATTCCGACATCGCACCCCTGCGCCGACCTCGCGGCGCGGCACTCTAGAAGATTGGCCGGGCTTCCCTGAAAACCTAATGTATTTATGTATGTCCTTCTCTTTCCGTCTCGCCGGGTGCCCCCTTACCTGTCTCTCTCTTCCGCCTCGTGACATTGGCGCGAATCGCGTTGTCGGGATTGCGGGGCGAACGCGGACGTGCACGGGAATACCTTCCCCGGAACGCAGAGTTCGGAGTGGATGTGGGAACCGATCCTCGCGAATTCGGGCCAGGAATGTCAATTCGGAGTGGTTTATGCAGGGTAATACGGGATCGAGAGGGCAGACCTCGAGGGAGGATCCTCCGTTGATCGTGATCAGAGAGCGAGGACGACTCGAGAGGAGAGATAGGTCAGGGATGCCGCCCTTTGGGGTCCCGATCGATTTCCGCGTCACCCCCTTCCGCGACTAAATCGATGGATCGGGGAAAAATCCAGGTTAAAAATTTTTCAGGATTTTTGAGGATACTCCAAAGATACCTCCTAGCGAGCAGGGGTAGGTCAAGGATGCGACTCCTGAGGCCGGGATTAATTTCTATATTTCTCCGGCCTCCCTTCCGGAGCGATTCTCCCTTTCTACCAGTCCGTGCGTCACGATCCGACTTTAATTATTTCTCCTGGCGGTGTTTTGCGAGCGTCGACCTCGGTTCGCGAGGTAATGTATAAATTACAATAAATTCAAAGGGTCGTAGGTCGGAGGGAATGCGCATTCGGTATTACAGGAGAGTACAGTTCCCACAGTAGGGTTACGCGGTTCATCGATCGAGCAGCAGCTTCTGGGACGAAGTCAACGTTCGCGACAGCTTACGCACGGCTCTGCTCGTAAGTGGACTTCCGCGATCGAAGTGTCATCGACACCGTTCTATGATCAATTGACCGACGGCCCGTTTCGAGATATGGAACAGCTGGTGGCGATGTCTCGTCGTCGGTTCATTTATTTCGACAAATGGACCCTCCGGACTTGGGAGGTGAAACGAGGGTTCCGCTCTTCGCGGTACCCGAAGGAGATGTTTCGCTCCCGTTTCCCTCCCGGATAGGGACACGCAGGGTCGTCCTTCCCGATTGACGTTTCAGACATCCGGGGCCCCGGATTTCCGGGGACATTCCGGTCAGGATCGGGCGAGTACCCGAAGGCACATAACGCTCGATTTCGCGTATTCCGGGGAGGAATGTCAATCCAAGCAAGGCCTCGTTCAGCCGACCGGGAGTTACGGTTGCGTGTACGCGGGCCGTATTTACGAGTCACTAAACGCCACTAACGACCCATAACCCGGGTCTTTGCTACTTCTGCCCTCTTTCTTATATATCCGACCCCTCGTGTACTCGATATGGCCGGCGAACTCGGTCGAGGGAGCCGAACGACGTTCCTCGTCCGGCAGAACCAGATGACGGTTCTCCTTCTCGAACCTGGGTGACGCACTTTTCTCTTCGATATCAAATAAATATCAAATGTCGATCAAATGACCCTCGGACGACGCGACTAAACGACGCCTTCCTTGGGTTTCTCCCTCGACGTAGGAACACCGGCTCTGATGTTATGTTTTTTTTTTTCTTCCTATTTTTCTTTTTCTTTCATCCACTAAGAGGATCTGTCTCTTGATACCTCGAGGAGAGAAACTCGATTCGGCGACTCCTGGAGGTGCGGTTCTCCGGATTCTCGCGCGATGAAGGCCTCTGGGAGAGAATTTCGGCACGGAGGGCCGGGAATTCCGGCAACTTGGATGTCCCTCTGGGGACCGGAATTTCAGGAATTCCCTGGCCGAGTAATTTTCCACACAAGATCCCTCACCTGCCCTACCCCGGAATAATTTCTACTCGTTTGACCCGGACAACTCGCGAATCAGCAGCCCCACTCCGGGGCTCGTTCCATCGAATTGTCGAGTTTACGTCCCCCCTCGCCCTGGATATCGAGGGACACCTCGACGAAGTTCGAGCGACGCCGAAGAGGCGTTGCAAACCCCATGGGTCCTTCCAAAAAGCGAAATAATCGAGCCGAGAGGTAATCCCACCCTTCTAGAATTCGAAAGCGGGAAATAAAGACCTCAGCCCTTGGCCAAAAATTAGAGCCGTTCGTTAACCACTCCGGAAACGATCAACCCTCTCCTCCCCTGGGAATTTCTGGGAAACCGTTAACCCGTTACATTTTTTAATCCATTTTTCTCGAGGTAACGTCGCGCGGTTTTTATCGCCCCATATATTCATGCGAAGATGAGTGTCCGGATCATAAATGAAAATTCGGGGACATCAAAAGGAGGCTCTAACTTAGGGTGATTTATCGCGCCAGCTCTGTAGGGCTCCGAAATTTCACTCGGAAATATTTCCCCCTCCCCGGAAATTAACGATTAATTGCGAACTCCCGAACCGTAGACCTCTGGAAACTTTGCTTCAGGTTTCAGAAATTTTTGGAAAATTTCCGAAAAAATTCAGGACGTAGGTCGCCGATTAGGAGGACGCGCAAATACATTGTTGGACCCTTCCTTAAGCTGGTCTCGTAATTTCGGCTATGTAGAGCATTCCTGTCCGCTGCCGATGCAGGCGCGTATATGCCTCGTAAACGTCGCGAAAATACCAGCCGAGTATAAATTTTCGCGGACACGGCGACACACGCGAGATAGGACGAGAGAGAGTTGCTTTCGGCCGTAAATCCGCGGATAAGCGAAGGTACGACACAGGAGTTCCTTCGAAATAAATCGGAAAGCTCGATCAAAATTCATTTCTCGGCCGCGCGCCGAGCTTTTGGGTATGCAGGAGCTCTTCCGCGCGGAAGTGCATTTGCAAGCTAAATCCGGGGAGAATTTTTCGACCCACTTTTACGGCCTTCCGACCGCATCTTCGACCGATTCCCAGGAACAACCGGGATAGTTCCTCGTTAATGCGTCCCCCCTTCTCGGGAAATTGTGTCGAATCGCGTTAGTCGGTCTAACTTTTCGCGCGGCGCGAGTAATGACGAATTTTCGAGCCGCGGCGGACCGGCGAGTTCACGAGGATGGGTTCTCCAAGTAACTCGCGTAATAACTGTTTTATCCCGCTAACTGTGTAATTTGTTTGCGCACTCTTCGCGCGGAAAGGGAACCTCTCCCGATGTCGTTTGAAATTGAAATGGCCAAGGAATTTTGCGATCGATTTTCCGGGTGAGAGGTGAAACGCGTAAAACGGATCTCTCCCGTAAACTTGGGCCATTTGATCGGGAAATTGTCTCTCCCCGGCTTGTAATTTCATTGCACCTTTGAGGGGCTTTTTCGACTTTTGGAGGAAGGGACTCCTCCGACCAGTCAAATAATTAGGGTATTTAAATAGCCCAAGGAATAAATTATGGAGGGTATTTGCGGACGAGTCGATCCCTCGTCGCCACGCCGCGCCGGATGAAGGGTGGAGGCCGGAGTCGCAGTGCGGAAATTCGGGAAAATTTATTTCGATCGCCTTCGAGGACACGTGCCGGCGTCACGATTTCGGAAAAATCATCCCTCGACGTCCGGAAAATGTGGGTCGTCGATGGTTTCCACGAGAAGCCCAGGACACCTGGAAGCTTGCGGAAAGCTTGCTCGCGGAGGGCGGGTCTTGCTTACAAAGGAGGAAAGGTCCTTATACCGAGCTCGGCCCGGAGGGCCCGGCCCTCGTTACCGGCGAGGAAATCACTGATTTTTTTGAAAGGGAACGCACCGGCCCGGAAAAAAAATATACCTTGAACCGCATTGAATATGTATCCGTATAGAGAGACAGGGAGCGGCCGCGCTCCGAACCTACGGTCTCCGGTAACGTCGTTGCATCGGTAAAAAAGGTGCATTAAATGGATGCGCTGATTGAATGCGGAATCAGAATCGGGACCAGGTGCGACGGGAGCCAACGAAGCGGAGGTGCAACGGAAATTGGAGCGCGAGTGGAAATTAAATGAAAATAAAAATTGGAAATATATCCTTTCCTCGAGTCATTTTCGGGGATCCGGTCGTTTCTCCTTCGACTCCCGAGATCGCTTATCGGAGACGCGCGTAAAACTTGAAGGGTATTAGGACTATGCCTTCCGACGGCATTTGCCGAAGAGGCTCGAGAAGCTTACACTTCCCGGTCTTCTTCGAGGTTGCTAATGCCGCAACATTCCCGTGCCGTTCAAAACTTTTCCTGCCACCTATGGACTTTTCTGGCTGCGACGTTAACGACTCACGGCGACAGTTCTTGTCACGATGACTCGGATTGGAGCGGACCTTGAGGTAGCTCTACAAAAGGGTGTTTCTTTTTGTTCCTTCCCCGCAGCGGTTTCGCGCCTTTTATCTCTAATAATTTCCGCCTCCGGATGGGAATATTTTTCCCGGTCCGCGGTGGCGCCTGGTGGTCGGCGTAAAGGGGTTATTTTTATCAACGAACGAGAACGGTTTGTCCTGGTCAGAAGTTAAAGACGAAATATGGGGAACGGCAGAGAGGAATTGCGTCAATACGAGCGGATGTCGAACACCCGGAGAGGGTCTCTCGTGTCGGATCGCGGTAATTTCCCAGATGGCCGCTACGCGGACGGAAAAGTGCAACGCATACCGTAAACTGCTTTAAAATCCAGTGACACGGCCCGCGATAATAATTATTTCCACCTAGCGGGGCGACATCGGCTATAATACCGATATGCAAATCTCTAAACGCGCGGCCGGGTTCCAACGGGGCCTCCATTAACGAACAACGTGCACTTTTCGTAAAATCAAGAATTAATATCAGGCCGCGTTATTAACGTTACCTCCCCTCCCTGGAATATCCGCGATCGGAGCGGAGCTCCACGGCGATTTAAAAATACCGTCAAAAAATATTTCCCACCGCAGTTTGTATAAAAAAAAAATAAAAAGATCATCCAGAAAAATCTGGCTGCAGTTCGAGGGCGGCTAGTCGGTGGAAATAATTTATATTCCTTTTTTTTCCTGTGCGTCACATCCAGAACGAAAAAAGGTCCCACTGTCGGGACAAATGTCGACGGAGGAAAAATGAAAACGCGGATACGGAGCGTTACAAATTCAGTCCCGAGACGGCCATCGCGGTCTTTCTTCCGCGCAATCGATATCTCGGTATTACCTTCTCCTTCCCGGAATCTGAATTCTCAGAAAATACATCACACCAGGAGGCCGACACGAGAACAAGCTGTCGCGGCCGGAGCCGTCGTGCATTCATGGATCCAATTTGCACACATCGAACAGTCGGCCGCACGAAAAATAAAAGCGATTTCCCTTTAGCGGCCGCCGTCTCCGATTCTCTCCCATACATTTGCAATCGAACGCGATCGGTTTCGTCTTTCTCCGGCGATCGATCCGCGATACTCTATGGAAAGCTCCCACGAGCGCCGGCTCGCTCTCCATTCCCCGGGACCTCTAGGCTTTCTCCTATGAATAAAAGTGCACAATACAAGAGGAATTACCTTCTGTCCAGAGAACATTTAAAACCGCTCACCGTAAGACGCTAAAAAATTGTCGAGTTGCCCCGACACGACCGCCACCTTGCACCTCGAGTGATCTCTCTCGCGTTACAGCTAACGCGCAATCGCCTCCAATAAATTGCCTCCCGGCACTTTCGATTCCTCTCGAAGGGAACACGTGGAAGAACCTTCCGGGAGCGCGAGGAAAGATCCCGCCCCGAGATTCGTCGATCGAATTTCCTGTGGAAAATTCCGAAAGGCTCATCCGGCGCGCGGTCTCCTCTTTCCGCGGCGCTTTTATCGGGCGTATCTTTAACGCGGGACTATCTCGCCTTTTCGGGCTTGTCGGCTCGTGGGACGAGAGAAAAGCTCCTCGTAAATGCCGGCATGCTCGGTGCGTTCCCCACAATCGAGCAGTCGTAATTCAGAGTACGTCCTAGGCCAGAGGCGAGGCGAGATTCCGCGCGAGAGAGAGGCAGAAAATCCTTGGCCGTTCCAGATCGGCATTGCCGATCGGTGGGAACGCTCCGTCGACTTTCGCGACTCATTAGCGTCCTGGAATTGCGCGCCTCCAATTAATTTCCCAGCAGGGGCAGGGGAGTCGAAACGGGTCCAGACCTTTCTCGACTCTCCGGTAGCTTCCAACTTGGGCGAACGTGGATTGCTGGGCTCTTTCGTCCTCTGCACCCTTCCTGGGCTCTTTCGAAATACCCCTTCGAGGTCGTGGGACATGTACGAGGTGCAGGGAATGTGGAGCACGAGGCACAAGAGTCGAGCACGGGGAACAGAGCTCCATGTACCAAGGGATGCTGGCGAGCCTCGATCGTGTCGCTTGTCCTGAGATTTTATCCCCTGCAAATGGGAAGATACTCGCCCTTAAGGATCCTCTGCCTCTCTAGTGATTCTTCTAAACATTTTAATTTATTTTTTTATTTAATTTCTGGGCATTTTTACTCGAGCCGCGAAGAGACAATGATTCGGGACGTCGGGAGGGATGCGTCTCGTTTGGCATTTTTATGTTTTGTTTAAATCAATTAAAACACGTATCGAGAAATCCTCGTTGCCCCCTGCGGTTCGAAACATGAGATATTTTGTAATGCAATCAAATGAATGTATAACCAACCCGGGGAAGGGGGAGAAATAAAATTCGCGGAAATTCGTCGACTAAACTAATTCCACCGTTCGCTTCCGTTTCCATTGACGCATCGAGTGCACGCCAGGTGGTTTTTAACTGCACGCAATATTTCCCATGACCGTGTATAAATCAACCGTTTACGCGGGAATAACGAGGAAATTTCGCCCCATTTTTTTTCCCCCGCAATTATTGCTACGATAAAACTCTACTTGGTGGGCGCAGTTTGGAAATGCATTCCCCCCTGCCCTCGCGCATTTTTTCTTGCCCGAGTATCGAGTCGGGATTTATGGTCCCGCCTGGCGGACTTTTTGACCCAATTTTTATTCACTCCGAGTGCGGAAAGATGCAAATCGACGCGGGGCCATTGTGTTAGGAAATTAGCGGTACGTTATTCGTGACATAAATTATCATTCCGAGAGCCCCGGGATAAGGGGTGGAGGGGACCGCGTGCACTTCCGTGCATTGCGCCTATTATTTGCGATATTCAGAAAGTCAGAAGTCATTTATCACGGGACGTATTATCGCGCCGACACTCGCTTTACATATCGGGTACTTACTGCGGGAAAATCGCCACTAAAAAAGAAAGGGACCCTTTTCCTGGCATTCTGTATTTTTTCCTTGGGTCTCGTTTCGGTCGTCTGCATTCTCGCAATTTTTCCTCGCATCGCGGACAATTCCTCGGGATATTTTCCGCGGACGTTTAATCGCGGCCGCGGTTTTTTCCCCCGAGCTCTCGCGCAAGAAGGTCCGACTCGCTTTGGGACTTCCTTTTTGCACCCTCGGGACTCCAGAGTCTCTCTGGGAAATTTTGAGCCCGACTCGCGCGTTCGCGGCCCGAGTGCGAATGCCTGGAGCGTTTGCCATATTGCCGCGATAAATTATTATAATAAAGGGGGACCGAGTTGGAATTAAGCACCGGCGACCCAATGAGCGCGCCGGTCGACAGAGGCGTTCCTGTGTCCTGCAGACGAATTCTCAATTAAAGGTGATCCGTATAGGCGTGATTGTCACGCGAGAAGATCCGAACAGCTGTTCGGTATAAATACGACTCGGTCGAAAGGCACGGCTTTGGCTTGCGAGAGATATCTCGGACTGTAGAGCTCATCAGCGCAAGTACGCCCCGAGTAATTACCAAAGCACCAAAGCGCTCTCGGAATGCGTCCCGAAAATGCTTGGGAGAATTATCCCGCGACCAGGGAAACCCCCTGGCAGGGAAAACATTTTCGGAATTTCCGAAACTTATAAAAAAAATCTCCAATATTTTTTGCGACCTTTTTCGAGGCCCTTCCACTTATCAGCCAGCGAGGTGGAGCGCGGTTCGCGGTGCTCGTTAACGTTGTGCGGTGAAACCGGCGAAAAAAAATGTGTCTCTTAGTCGGGGACACTTTGTCAACCCTAAATTAACCCCCTTATCTTTGATCCTATTTCGGATCCGCAAGATGGGCGGTTACTGCATCGAGGTCGTAGAAAACTGGGATGAAGTGGAGGAATGCTTCCAGGTTTCTTCTTTTTCTTTCCCTTTTCTCGTATTTTCGTGCACCCGGGTGATTTATTTTTTCTCTCGGCAAATTAGTGCGCCCAAACGATCTCTCACGTTTCCCACGACAGATGTCTCTCGTCGAGCTCGTGTAACGTTTCCCTTCATTTCTCTCTTTACAGCCCACGAAGCTCAACGTCTACAAGAACGATGCCGAGAGCTGGGACTACACCTCGCCGACGCTGGGTAAGTTTCCCTTTTATCATTATTCGTGTACTTTTGATGTTACTCCCGATCTATGACGATTCGCGCCGCGCTTTGACCAGTTCCAAAGAGCACCGGCGAATTGAGAATTATTCCGTCAATTTTCCGCCGTTCCGCGTTTGTGCCTCGAGTACTTCCGGCCCTAGTCGCTCCCCCTGGTCGAGATTTTTTGCCCATTTTTCCACATTTTTTCCACTTTTACCCCTACCGTCGATCTTCCACTCGGCGCGAATTATCGCCATCCAAACTTCTCGCGAGCTGTTAATTAAAAAAAGGCGAGACGGTCAACTCGAATTTCAAGAATCAGCCGAGAATTTCGGGCATCCGCCCCTGGCACACAATGCATCATTTAACCGGACGTTACATGCCGAGGGAAAAATTCCACCCGGAGGGAAAATGTTAATTGGACGCGAATTTCACATTCCCTCGATGAGCCGAAAAATGAAGCGAAAGTAATGAAATAAATTGCTCATTTATTGACATCCAATCAGGGATATTCCGTAATTTATCTCCCAGCTGATATCCTATTAAAAGCTCGACTCGCAGTCCTTGCAGGGGAGTTGCACTTCCGGGATATCGAGTAGTAAGAGTTATCGGATACTCTACTTGTTAGATATCTCTTTTTTTTTCCCATGACGTGCCTTTCATCGGACGTTGCGATTCATTCCGATCGATGTCATACCGAGCGATATCATACGAGAACCGATCGATGTCATAATCGCTGGCGATCGTCATTGCAAGGATCGGTCTTTCCGGGGGAGCACTCGGAACTGTTCGGAACTAGCCTGGACAAGCTCTGGCCGATATCGCTCTTAATCCTCAACAAGTACGGAACGGTGTCGTGGGAATGGAACGGAATGGCCGAGGCACGGGAGAATTCTCAATCGCCGAGTTGTATCGCGCAGCGACCCACAAGGGCGATCGGGCGTGCTTATCACCCGCTATCACCGAAGGGTCGAACCCATCGGTCGATAGATCCCACCTGACTGCCGCATTCGGATGAATATTGACGTAACATTAAGTGACACCAAGTGCAGACTTTGAGGCTCGCGCCAGTGACCGCGTACCGAGGAAAATTCCCTCATTGTTCCATAAATCTTATTTTCTAATAAGTGATAAATTTTCTAAAGAATTTAATTCGGCATCTTAGAGCCCCGCACCTCCAAGGGCGAAATTTCTCATCGGTGTAGGAAACATTGGGATGACGAATTTTATTGGTGATTGGATTAATTAATTTTCTTGGGACGTTATCTCGTCCCGCTTTGAAGCGATCAGCTGATCCTCCATCGCGTACCGGTTATGGCGTCAAGCATCAAAGTTCGCACCACCTCTTCAACATGGTTTTGCCGTAAGACCGACATCGAGAGGCAGCACTCTCGGGCCTGTACTCTCTCAAAAAGCAATTGACACTCGAACACAGCCCCACAAGAGCGGCAAGCCCCGTCGAGTGGGGGTGCGATACACACACGACCGGATAAGGGATGCTCCAGTTAGGGGAGTACGTCACGCCCTGAGATGATTCCGGAACGGATCGGGGCAAACTGGCCAGGTCATGTGAATCCGCCCTCGGAGAATTTCGGGAAACGCGGAATTCCGCGCTTTTGCGAAAAACACACTTTCTCTCGGCCTCCTTCTCCCGCCCGACCCCCTCTCGCTCCCTTTTTCTCTCTCTCTGCCAACCATTGGAATTGAACACCGCCGCCCGTGCCAGCTCGTTAACACTTGAAATAGAAACAAATACTTTTGCGCGGGCCACCTGCTCGGAAATTATTCAATAACGAGGGGCGCGACATACCAATTTTACGGTGGGCGAGTGTCCTCGTTGTCTCTCCGGCCGACGGGGGTGAGTCGTGAAAAGTTACCCCCGAAAAACCGCCGCCATTTTCTGGAAAATCTAACGGAGGGGCTCATCTGGAAATTAACGACGGAATTTTTTTCGTTCGTCGTAGTTCCCTTAATTACTGGAAATTGTAGGAGTTGATAAAGGGGGGTGCACTTGTCGGGCCCCGATCAACCCTGGGACACTTTAATCGTGTCTGGCATATTTTACTTCTCGATATTTTCGTTTAATCGTTTTGTTAATTACTCGAAAATCGACTGTCCCGTCTTTCTGGGTCGAGGTAAGGGGCGCATTTTCTTTTTTATTTTCTCGATGGATCCTCGGTCCATCGGCAGTTTGCGATTTAATTAAACTTGAGGATAATTTGATTGGTTGGTAAATTAAAGTTTACGTATCTCCGATTGCTTCGAAATTAAATGCCGTAGGTAAACGTCGGGGAGCGACATTTCGGGCATTTTGCGTCCCGACGTGGCAGGGATCGGCGAAAAAAATTCCGGACGATACCCGAAATTAATTTAAATTATTTACGCCGTGGTGGAGGATGCGATTGGTCGATCCGAAGTAATAACAGCCAGCGTGAAACACTGAAAGATTAATTAACGAGACATAGGACCGACCAATGTCAGGAAACTAAATGAACGTCCTCTACCACCTCGGACACGTTTTCAATAAAAATATCTGCTCTTCGACATAGTTTTCTTTATTCTCGAGCCTCGATGCCGCAGATATATTTCGACGTTACTAACAAACACGAAAAATTTCCTCCGCACCAGGACGCGCTTTGTGAAATAACAAATAACTTTTGCCACGGCTGAGAATTAATGGCAGACAGATACCCCTTTGTGCGTAAGCCCGAAGTCGGGCGATAAACCCGAGGAATTATAACATTATCTAAATTCCTCGAATTGTTATTCCACGCCAGTAAATTTGCATTGCATTCCCATTAGTGTATTTCGAGACACGGAGCGTCCGTCAATCTTCTTGATAGACGTATCCTACATAGGCGAATGAGTAACAACTTAAGTCGGGATCCCTGTCTTCGGCGAGCCCCTCGTGGAAAATGGATCCCGCCATACAACAAGGGTTTCCAATTCGACTTTAATTCCCCGATACGTAGATCTAAAAAAAGATCCATATTTATTGTATTTTTCTCCCGGGAGAGAAATTTCGGGAGTCGGGAGAAGAGAGCACTTCGCGATTTCTGGCTCGGGCCTCCGTCGTTACTTTCCGTCAGGTCTCGCGACTCACTTTGGAGCATTTCGGGTATTTTTGTAACGATCTTACCGAACTATAAACCCGGCCCGCAGCTGTTTACAGGAAAAGAGTAAACCCACGTAATGGTCTCTCAAGCGGGATAAACTCGGCGGATAAGAGCCTAACTTCTTAGGTGAATCAACGTCGAAAGTCGCGCCGAGCGATACGAAGAAACTGACCCCCCAAAATGGCCGCTCCGAAAACTTCAAACTGGCTATTTTCGCCACTCGAGGGTACAAGTCCCCAGAACACCATTTTTCGACAATTGTTTGACAGAGCTGCTAACGGGTGACTTTTTTTTTTTTCCTGACATATTTCCCCTTTTTTCATACATATCTCTTCAAGTCGCGGTACTAGCTTCAACGTTCACGCGACACGGTGGAGCCATTAGTTGCATTAAAATTCCGACAATAGGAGCAGGGTCGCGATCTTTCTCCTGGAGAAAGGCCAGGTCGGGTCTGGCAAGTCTCGGTGGAGATCTTCCGGGCGCTCTTCGGCTCTGTCCGCCCGATCAGAAAACATTGTTCCTCGTGCAGGAGAGGGCATTAAAGCGTAATTACCGGGTCGTCCATCGAGTCTGCTGAAAATTGATCTCCACGCACTCGAGGACCGCCTCTTCCCTCGGTTACGCTCCCTGCATCCCCGGAAGGAACCCTAGCGTAATTGGAGTCGGTATTAGAGGCGCGAGCTCCAATTACGCGAGCCGTGACGTTCCGTCACTACCAGCTGCCTTTCCGAATCGCGGCGAATCCTCCCTTCCCTCTAATTGGCCCACCCCCTTGCTCGGGATTCGTCACCTGTCCCGATGTTTCGCGTTTTCGGGGAGCCTCCACTTACGCACTTTCGTACTTTCACATTTTCGTATTTTCGCACTTTCACCTTTTCACACTTTCACACTTTCACACTTTCACATTTTCACATTTTCACATTTTCGTACTTTCGAATTATATCACCAAATTACCCCCCTGTCCAGGTGATCCGCGCCCTGGAGGATAGGACCATAATTGTGATTTTCAAATGCAAATTGATGAGAAAATTAATTTTTTTTTTTCCCGTAATTCACGAGGGTCTTTGATTAAGGTGGTTACAGGGAATGTCGGTTCTCCAAAAATTGTTGATCTTTGAAACATTCGATGGTTTTTTTTAATCCTTGGCGCGAACGTGCAAACGCCCTCGTTTCGATAGAATTGCAAGCGCTTAATGCTATTCTTGCACTATGGGCAAGTCGCGTGCGCCCCTGAAAACTCGTTGCCGTGCACGTAACCGGTTCGTGTATTGACGTTCCGATCAAATTTGAGAGTGACGCGTATTTACATGGAGGTGCCGTTGCCCATCGCGTGCATATGAAAATTCGATGAAGTCCGCGCGGAATCGAGTGATCTCCGGTGCGGGTGAATTTTTCGAAAATATCCGAAAATGGCATTCCGAAGCCCATTGGCTAATCGGTTTACGGAGTAAAATCATTTGCGCCTTGGTAATGATATCGCGATATCATGGCCATAATCGAGCGAATCTCGTTCATCCCGCCAAGATTTATCGTGCCGGATGGTGCATCGAAATCGTTACCTCGGTACCGAAATAAAACCGAATAGGCGGCGGGGTTCCGCCCTTCTACTCGGATTCATTTAATTAATGTACACATAAAGTACCGTGCAAGATTATTAAATAGACACGGGAAGTTAATTTGCGCCCCCGGGAGCCCGATGAATTTCATCTTTCCCTTGATTCTACCCTCTTTGCGTCGAGCTTCTTCAGGAGTTCCGCGACTCTTGGCTCCTCCGTACTCCACTTCGGAACTGGCCCACCGATTCGTTTAATTTAGGAGTTTAATTCACCTGCACTTCGGTAATAATATCACAACATTTGCGGAGCGGGGCTCGCTTTGTCGAGAGCTCGACAAAGCGTCGAGTGGATCGGAATTATTGCCCCGGTAAAAGTGGCCGACCCCTTTTGCACCTCTTCGTTATATTTAATTACCGGTTATTAATTACTTTAATTAATTCCCTCGCGAAGCATACACGCGAGGCGCGCGTAATTCTACCGTGAAACGAGGAGGACGAAATTCTTAGGCGAGGGAAATTTTCACTTCTCGGGATCCCGATGAATTTCTTCCTTACCTCAATTGGCCCCTCTTTGCGGAGATCTCCGCGAGGAATTTCGCGGTTCCCGGATCCCGCGGACACCGTCTCCCGTTTCCCCCTTTCTTTCGCTTTCCTTTTCCGGCAGACGGTCTCCCGAGTCCCAGAATTTCCGCATTCCCTTTGAATATGTCCATTCCCGCGAAAAAGTACGAGTCCCTCAGGCCTCGAGACGTCTCTTTTGCACTTAATCCCATTGCGGCGATCGTAAAAGGGAGGACGAGCCCTGGGAAGGGAATTCCATTGTGCCCGAGAAATTTCGTTCATTGCCTCGAATTTCTTCAAATTACGCAGCCGTAAGAACATCGCGGCGGAAACCTTCCTCGGTTTTTCCCCCTAAAAAATACAAACGAACACCGCCATGTCCGACGCATTTCGTTACCCCCCAGTTTTTTTTTTCCGAATTTTCCGATTAGCCAATATTTTCGGAGCCGGCGCTAAATAAATTTGCTTTTCATTGCACTGCGTGCACTCGGTGCAGTGACTGCTTCCAGTGTCGCCCATTGCTCTGCGCGAATGCAAGAGCGGAATTCGCGTTTGATGTACAGATACGCGCATGAACGGCGAGGCATGCAGGGGGTCATACGTGCATTACTCTTCGTTTCGATGGAATCTTCGACGAATTCGCTCGGCTCGTGCACTATCCGCGTAAAGTAATTATTCCCGCGTTCCTTTTACTTTTAATTAATTTTCGCTATCGCCCCTCCCCTTTCGACTCCACCCCGCCGATAATTCGGACGTTGCTCCTCGGGAAAGAATAATTTTCTATGAGGAAGTAATGCAAATATACAGAGATAAAAAAAGATCCCTCCCTTAGAATTGATCAGAAATTATTTCGTCATTCGCTTTGGGAACTATTTTTAAATTTCTTTTTAATTTTTTTTCTCCTTTCTGCCGAGCACCCCTTTGCTGGCCCACCGTGACCGTGGCTCTTCTTCCCTCGGGACGAGCATTTCCCATTGGCTCGGGACGTATAAAGCTTACGCAATCACGGGGGTATATATCGGCGAAGTGGAATAAAGAATTCCCTGCGTTTGAAAATCAGAGGGAGGTCCGTGTTTCCTCTAATTGGCTCGTCTTTCTTCCGTCGGCCTCTCTTACGTAGTGCCGGTGTTTCGTGTCTGGCAAAGCTTCGAGCCTGTTTTCTTTTCCATCCGTTTCCCTCGGTTGAATCGCGGGGAATGTTATGGTTTCTCGAATTCAGGGATCTCTCCCCTCCAGAGTTTATTCCTGGAGGGTCTGGGCCCCTCTTTACGCTTTGTTACCCTAGGACGACACGAAAAACATGTCCAGGGATTAAAGGAACACCCCGAAGAGCGGTATACAATTACCGAACAAACCCAAAAGCCGCCGCACCGCGGCACAAAAGTACGCTATTTTATTTCAATTATATTATTCATTACAAACGATTCGTCCCTAATTATGGCATATTCCCTTCTTTTATTTCCCTCCGCAGCGCGGTACCTAAATTTTTTCCCTCGAGAATCCTTACCTTCCCTCGTGGGATTTTTCCTCTCGGGGGTAAATTTAATTTCCCTCCCTTGATGTCGACGGTAATTAAAGTCAATTCTTAATTTCTTGCGCATCTCTTGCATTGTCCTTCGGACCCTGACCGACTCCGAGGAACGTCGCTCTTCGTGCACCTACCAGACCGTGACGCGCAGGAGCTTTGGAAAATAATTCCATTGTCCGCCGGATGATTATGCACTTGTGTGTCCGGTGACAATTAGACACCGAGCGAGAACGGACGGCGAAGACGTACAAAACACGCTACAAAGCGCTGAATGCAGAACCCGGCCGAAGTAACGAAGGTCCACGGCCCAGAAGCGAGCGTGAAAACGGCGCGGCAGAAATGTGACGTGGGAAAAATGTTCGGGTTCCCCTTTTTTCCCTCCTACTTTTTCCTCCTTTTTCCTCCTGTTTCTCCACGCTAGGTCACGATCTCGCGATTGCGGTCTAACTTTTGCCAGCTCGCACGCGAGGTTTCACGGGCGTGACGGTCGCTCTCGGTTATGTCAACGGCAATGACCATTATGGAAGGAAACTTCAAGGGGGTCTCGCGTTGAATATTAAATTACGAAACGACGACTAATCGGTCGCGATCGATCGACGTTCCACATGGCTGCTTCTCGTTTTTCCATTCCCAGGAAAGCCTCCTATCCGCGCGGCGATTCATCCCCGTCGAACACTTCCATATTAAATTTAATATCTCGTATTACGTAAACTATCCGCTTTTTTTTTCCCCTTTTTTTTTCGTTTCTCAGGAGAGAATATCCCGGAATTCTTCCCAACCAAGGGCGCGAAATAATCCTTGAAGATCCGGTTAAAAGAAAATTTGCAAAATAGCCGAAGAAGCCGGAGAAAGGCCGGCGCGGCCTTCCTCGACCTGCCTCAACGTCGTGGCGGGTGTAGGTCTCGGTGCCTCGGGAAAAGTGTCGCCCCGTTATCACGTGCTCCTTTTTCCCGAGTCTTTTCCCTCAAGGTGAGAAACCGAGGGCGTGGGTACCTCGGGTCGAGGTTCCTCGAAGGTGCCCTCGAAGGTTTCCCCGGGTTTCTTTACAATTTCCTCGGCGTGTCTCCTCGGTCTCGCGGTATCTCGACGGGCCGATCTCTTTTATCCGGGCCCGAAATCCCGAGATTTCCGGATTCCCTTTGACACGGTGTCGGGCAATCGCGTAGAGCGAATCGCGCCGGGATGGGCGAACAAAGCCGGCGGCGAATCGCGAAGTTGGGCCGGCAGGGAAACTTCGCAAACTGAAATCTCACGCGACGCGAATCCCGTATCCGGGCCGGAGTCCATCCAGAGTTTCGGCCGGTTCGGAATCGGAGCTCGACCACCACCCGGGGTGGCGCCGATCGATCGCCCGGCTCGGCTCGTGCAAGGGTCGTCTCTTTTTTTTCCCCCTTTCCCAACCCCAGTCCTCGAGAGCGCGCCGTGGAAAGGAACAAATGCTTTGATGCGAATCGGCGCCGTTTCATTTATTTTACCCGGCGCGTTCCGACGATCTCGTCGGCCCATTTGCGAGGTGTCGCGAGCGCGACTTCCGCGCGTTCTCCCCGGAAAAGGGAGAAAGAAAAAAAGTGCTCAACCCGTAGATCGCGATCTCTGGACGCGAACTACCGTAGCCTTGAACGTCCACGTGCTTTTCCCTTTGTTACGGGTGGAATAAAGAATGGCCGCGATAATCGGAAAGTGGAGGGACGCGATCGAGGGCTGTTAAATCTCCTCTTTTTCCCAGCGTACTCCATGTAATGCCGGTATACACATGGAGCGTGTTTTCTTCTCTACCTCGGATCGCTTTTGCGTATACTCCTTCTGCCAGGTTGTATCCTAGAGACCTGGAGACTCGGCGACGAGCCGAAGTTGACTTATCGGCGATATCCAGCGATCCTAGTCGACGCTTAACGAGGGTTTCCATTTTTTCCCGAAATTTATTCTCAACCGTTTAGCGGGAACCGGTGGGAGTCTCGAGGAAGGAACTCGAGGAAAATCCATTTTGACGACGTATTCTCCTTCCAGGGGTGGACCTTCCCGATGAAAAAGATTCGAATCGATGGATGGCCCGCAAAGGTCGGCCAGTAATCGCGCGAGTAGAGGCGAATAAAACTATCCGTTTCCGACCGAAAACTCGATCTTCGACCGAGGGGTCCGGCGAAACGTCGTTTGCGGACTCATTCGATTCCGCGACCCTCCACCCTTCGGGATATCTCCCGGAAGGGTGTTATCCTCCGTGAATATCCGCCCTGGGCGAGCACTCCTCTCTATCGGAATATTTTTTTCCGGGCCTCGCACTCATCTCGCAACCCCCTCAAAGGGTCCTCGCCACCCTTTGCCATTCCTACCGCGGCTCCCACTTTGACGGGGGTTATAATCAACCCCGTCAAAGTGGAAACTTCCCGCCGACGTCGATTCCACCGGAAGTGCCAGAGGCGACGTCGAATCGAGCCTTTCGGCGAGATTCCCCGGCCAGCTCGCGAAAAAACTATCCGACTCGATGCTGCCTCGGACATCCACCCCGAAGGCTTCTGCCGATTCTACGATGCGAGTTATCGGGACCCGTCGATGGTCCAATCTCGATATCGGACCCCTTTGACGCACCCGGCGCGGATCCCGCGGCTGACATCCGCGGAAAAGTCCTTTATCCTGGAACCGCTGCTCGCCGGAACTTTTTTCCTCGCCTATCTGCCATTAAAAGTAATCGACGGAGGTACTTTTAATACCGCCGTATCGATAACCTTCCGATCAGCATGGACTTCCATTCCTGGATAGAGGTCCTGTCGCGCTCCTACCGGACGGCCCGATGTTTTAATCCACGTTTATCGTCCTTCTTCCTGATAAACCTGGGAATGTCCTCGAACGTGGGAACTTTATTCCTCCGATCCCTGTAATTTGGGATGAATTTCGGATCGGTATTTTAGCGTATAATTGCGCAGAATTTGGTACAGCGATCGGAGGACCATTACGACACGCGGAAAGAAGACTCCTGGCTGGCACCGTTATTCTGGCATGGTTAGTGCCACTGATAGAGACGTATTTCTGCCTCCGACAGCCAGAAGAACATCCTAGGGTAGCCGCAGTTGATTTGTAGGATGACTATTCTGGCGTGGTTAGGAAACTCGCAGAAGCAATCTAGCCGGTATGCTCGTCACCGGCCACGGCACATCGACCGTGAGAATGACGGGGTCTTCGGATTGTCTAATGAGTTTATCAATCTCGATTTCCACGTCTTTACTCACCCGAGTTGACCAGAGAGCAACTCCATTCCGTGGACTCCTATTATCACGAGAATCGTCGAGAACGTCTTCGAAAATAGATCCGTTGCTGAAAAAAAAATGTAATTATCATATCACTATCAGCCGATTGCCACGATACCACCGTATCGATAAACGCCGTGAAAATTGACTCCACCTGGGTATTTAAATTCCTGAACAATTTCGAGGTAGTTACTCTCATTGGTATCGAGTAATCCGACCAGAATTCGATTAGCGTTCCTGTTGATCCAGAAGAGGTTCGGAAAACCGCGGATAGAAGTTTCCCCGGATACCCATCCGAGTACTGACCGGTCGGCAGCGGTGTTTGACTTCGGAGATCGCTTAAACTTGCAAACTAACGTCAGGGGAGTTCTTAAGTACCAAGAAATTCCCATCAGCTCGGCATCCGATGAGGTCGGGAGGAATTTTATTCGTCGCTTCGACGAGGTACACGGTCCCCTTTCCTCCCCTGGAAGTTCACCTGGAGCGGGAACTTTCCCAAGCAAGCCCCACTTGCGACAAGTTCGGATTAATCTAATTGGCCCCGTTCCCTGTCTTCTAGGTTTTTATATCTCTCCTCCGGAAGGATGGCGACTTCTCTCATGCAAACAAACAAAAAGTTCATCATTCAAGAAAATCCCCTGGTTTCGATTCATTCCAGAGACTACTCCGTGGATATTGTTATTAGAGAAATTGTTCGTGTAGTAACCGCATTTGCCGGATTGGCAAGACTTCCATCGATTCGAGGACGTTCCTTCAGCCTTGAGATGTTAATCGAGTCCGGCCGCTGCGGATTGGCCGTCGCGGGTTAGGCCAATCGGGTCGGAGGGACTGCGGCCATTAATCGGCGGAGGAGCGATTTTTCTGGCGCGGCCAGGCAGACCGCATCGGACGTTCGCCGCGATGGCCGCCGACGCTCCCGAGGGGCTCAGCCTGATGAACTGGCGCGTGCCTGGGCAACAATAAAACGATATTTCCGTCCGGCATGCCCGAGACCACTCGGCGCGCGGCCACGTACGGAGCCGGGGCGCAAAGGTGCCACGTCGAATTAGGATTCCCGGGTAGGAGTGCCGACTTCACGGAAGATTTGCCCCAGCCTGGCCAGTCAGTCACCGCGGCGGCCATCTTGGCTCGGCCCACGTGGTCCGACTTGGTGTGGCGTGGTTTGGCATAGTTTCGCGTACTTTGGCGGGGCCTGGCATGGTTTCGCGTGGTTTTCCGCGGTTTCGCGTGCCCTGACGCGGCCTGGCCCCGCCAGGAAACCCTAATCCTGGGATTTCTGGACCGCAAACCAAACCATTCCCTGGACACTCTTATGAAAAGGAGAGATATCGAGTGGCGGAGCTGACCTCTCTGCGGTTAGATGGGATGGGAGGTGAATTTCGTGTGGATTAGTCTACGTAAAAAGATGGGTAGTCGTCCAGAGGCAAAGGTTTTGGCCATTCTGGAGGAAGGATTAAGAGGGTCTAGGGGAAATTAGCGAGCAGCCAACGACACGCGTCGCCTTCCTCGGTTCTCGCCTCGGCCTCTGTCGTATGAACGAGCCTCGAGTGCCTATTCCGTAACTCGAAGGAGATGGAAATGCTAAACGTGACCCGTTTGCCCGATTCCCCCGGCTTTTCCCTCTAAGGATTGGCGACGAGAAATTCCCGAAAATGTGTCGACATGCCCCGAGCCTAAAGAAAAGCACCGGGGCGAGACAAACGAGGGGGGCGTAATGGGATTTCTCGAGACGAGTAATTGTTGCGATTCTAATGGACGGAGGCGGGCTCGGGGGAATGAAATTTTAAAGGGACGGCTTTTCGGTACCAGCCCAGGAAATTCTGCCGAGGAGTAAACGAACGTTTCTTGCCGTCCTGGAATTAGGGTCCGCCTGAACTGCATCCCGGTTTACTAAATCAACCCCCGTATGGGAAGTCCCTTATCGCAATCCTCTTAAAAAATGCCAAGTACTCATCTATAACCCCCCTTACATATTTTCCGCCATTCACCCTGTACCGCATCTAGAAACCCATGAATAATTGTCACGGGGCGTCTCCTTATTTATTCCGGCCGCACATCTCGATATAATAAAAAAAAATGAAAAAAATTCGCATCTGACACAAAGATCCCGAGATCTCGCATTTCTCATGGAAATGCGGTGAATCTTATTCTGGGAAGATGAAAATCTTAAGAGGAGTGTCACTCGAGTTACGGAATATCCCTCCCCTCTCTCTCTCTCTCTCTCGCGTCGCCGCGACAACCGATATTCCATTTACCTCGCCTCCACCTCGATGACGTCTTCGAGGTATCGATATTCCCGGCCGAGCGGAGGTGAAAATCGAGGAGAGTCGTTACGTTTACTCGATTCTCGAAAAAAAATTCCGCTCCACGCCCGCCGATCGACCGATTCCTCGGCATTATGGCTTTTACCGGCATAAAGGCGGCCCGTTGCTTGCGGTCGACTTTCTCCCGAGTTTAAATGCATTTCTATCGCAATCGTTAGCAGAGCCGCCGTCGCGTTTTCTCAGCCATTTGGCCCCGGGGATGTCAAACGCTATCCGGATGTCAAGCGGCGCTTTTAGAGCGGCCCTAAAAGCCGGATAGTAAATTGTGTACCGAGCATCAATGCAAGCGAATTCCGCCCGTGAGTGGTTACACTCCGCACTTGCTTTCGAAGTAACGAGTAGCGCTTGCCGGGAAAAAAGGGTCTTTGCCCCATGAGGGAAATAAACGTAAATGGCTCTTAATATCGGGCCATTTCAAATATTCCGTCGTTTTTTTCTAGAACCTCGTAATAACTCTTTGAAGTAAGGGAAACGTAAAATAATTAATCGGGAAAAGGGGAGGTGGAAAAACAGAATTTTTGGAATGACGATAAATTGCTTGAGATTTTCTTTTATAGGGTTATTTTCTCAATGCGATGTTCCTCATTCGCTTTGGATTTCAGGATTTCAAGATCCTTGGGAGGGTGGGGTAGGTCGTGAAGGATTAGCTAATCCCCGATCATTTGTTGCTACTGACGGGGCAGTTAGACGATGGGCTCCGACCACGAGCAACTGTCGCTGGGAAATATCGCTCGGGCAAAAATGAATCGGCGTTGTGAATATTTTATGCTCGACAGCCCCGGCGAAATTTGTTCTCCCCGTGCGTTCTCCGTCGAGCTGGGATAAATAATGGCAAAGGGGTCGTATTTTTCCAGAAGGTGCGAGAACGCTGCGGGATGTCGAAAGAAATCGCGGAAGCCGCTCGAGACGCTAGAATTTTGAATTTTACTCAGAAATGAGATTTACTCGTTACAAATAAAGGTCCCTTAACGGTCTCCTGAACTCCACGGCATGAAGCTCGTTTTTTCCCCCTAAGCACCCTGTACACCGTGAATTAATTTACATCCAATGTTTTTTTATTTTTTTTATTTTTTTTTGTCTTCCTGCCCTCGAGAGTGCGTTCATGGCGCGGCAACGAGTTATATTCAAATCCGGGGAAAAATGCAAAAACCGCGGCCCTGCTCCCGCATATCATTTGGAAACGAATTTTTAGCCCCGCTTATCGTTTATCCACGATAATAAAAATTTCACGTTTACGTGGGAAACCTGACGAGCTCCGGGAGGATTCCTTGACGGGTATTAAATTCGACGCGATCGACGTTTCCCGTCCATTAAAAAAGTACATCAGCTGATCGCGATAACCCCCGATATCGGTGTTATCGGGCATCACGAAATTACGGTTCTATTTATACACCGTGAGGATCCATTTACAACCCCGGGACGTCATTTCATGACTCTTTCTCAGAGGGTGGAAGGGTGTACCTCGTTATCACGCACCCCCCTTATCGTTTATCGGTGCCCTATCTCCTAAACACCGAAACGGAGCGGCAAATGGAATTTCGACGAGACGTCATCGGGGGTGGCTCGTTAAATTACGAGGGGCTCTTGATAACACACTCCGATCCGCACAGGACTCTTTCCTAAATGGGCGAATCTCGTTTTTGCAGCTCGTGATTCGTTTCGGTCGTCATGCGGAAATTACACCGCGTGCCGGCCGGCGGGGTAGGAAATTGCGAGGAGGAAATCGAAGCATGTCTGCCGGCACTTACCGCTGACAAACCTGTAAACATTCGGTGGATGCGACAGATAATTGAAAGCCCGAGGCTCGTCCCTTATTTCCCTGAACCGAGCACGACGGGGCGTGCCGTGTCCCGGCGAAAGTCGACGCCATAATCGCCCGGTTGCAGGCGAGCCCGGACCTTTCCTGTAATTATCGCGACACGCAAAAAGTTCATCCGAGACTGTCCGGGAATTAGTATCCACCTGTCCCTTTTGACATTTGCGCCGCTCGCGAAACCTGGGAGCGCTATTACGATCGCCATGACCTACCCCAACCGATTTCTCATTGACCGCGCCAGGAAATGTCTTGGTCGAAACGCCCTCTTCCTTTTTATTTTTTCTCTTCTTTATTTCATTACAAAGCGCCGGGATAAAATACATCAGAATTATCCTACGACATTCCTTGTTTCGTGAATTTATTTTGTATTAGAAATACATATTTTTTTCCCCCTTTTTTTTTCAATTTGGATCGCCATGACCTACCCCAACCGATTTCTCATTGACCGCGCCAGGAAATGTCTTGGTCGAAACGCCCTCTTCCTTTTCATTTTTTCTCTTCTTTATTTCATTACAAAGCGCCGGGATAAAATACATCAGAATTATCCTACGACATTCCTTGTTTCGTGAATTTATTTTGTATTTGAAATACATTTTTTTCCCTTTTTTTTCAATTTGGATCGCCATGACCTACCCCAACCGATGTCTCATTGACCGCGCCAGGAAATGTCTTGGTCGAAACGCCCTCTTCCTTTTCATTTTTTTTCTTCTTTATTTCATTACAAAGCGCCGGGATAAAATACATCAGAATTATCCTAGGACATTCCTTGGTTCGTGAATTTATTTTGTATTTGAAATACATATTTTTTTTCCCTTTTTTTTTTCAATTTGGATGGTACGTGGCACGAAGCAGCTTTCAAACAAAGAGTCTCGTTTACAACCCGGGATTGAAAGGGAGTTACTAGGCACGAATAGTCCGTTTAGAGTGTTCAAGTGGAGAATGATAAAACAAACCGAGGCGAAAGTGGAAACGATTACTCGGATCCGAGGATCGAGACTCGCGGTGCAACTGCAGCAGACTGCATTACACCGCGGTATCCTATTACGAGTTTATTTGCACGGCATTTACAGCCGTAAATCCGGGTCCCCCCCCGAATGGTGAAACGAAGCCGAGGAAAAAACGCGTCGTTGTTCGAACCGGGGGAAAATCGTTTCGGCATTTTTTCCCGGGGAAAATTCGAGGAAAGTCGGGGAATACGGAACTATCCCTTGAAAAATCTCAACTATCCCCTGTCCGATCTGCATCGCGTGTCCCGTTGCACCCCTAGGGTCGGATTAAAGCGATGCGGCTTCGTTCCGTGCACTTGCAGCGGGAACTTTTAATCGATCTCCTTTGACCGCGGAATTGCGTCCTCCCCCAGGAGCGGATTTCATATATATCGAGCCTATATGACGGTACATCCTCGTAAATTCCTCGACACGTCGTTCCTCCTCACCCCTTCCGGCCCGCCTACGTTCCCGTGTCGTTGCGGACGAAAAGGCCGATTTTGCAATTCCAAGCGCACCGGTGCGCCTCCTGGATCTACATAATTCCTGGCTTGCGAGAGATATTGAAACTTTCGTGAGAACTTATAAACGCGTCCTGGTGCTTCTCAAATTTTGCAGCCCGCTTCGAGTCGCTCGACTTCGCGGTCCGTGGATTATTTCGGGGATTATTCCACTCGACGGGGTGCTATCACCAGGATCCCCGGAACTACGAGATTCCAGGGTACCTGGACCCGGATGTACCTGCTGGAGCCAAGAATCCTGGAATTTCGAGCTTCTAGGAAATATTCAGGGAATATAGGTTAACAATTTTCGATGAAAAATTGGAAAATCGTATCATCGGGATTCGGGTCATCCGGGCTTATCCTCTCTCTTATGAGAATCCAGGAATTTTGTGGCCGGTGAGAATATTTAGTTGATGCGTGCCGACGGTTTTCGATGAAAAATTGGAAGATTTGGTAATCCTAGTCGGGTCTTCGCGTCGGGTCGATCTTCTTCCCGGCTCTTCCTCCCCTCGGGAATTGTCTGGGGCTCCCGGTGCTCAATATTGCAGAAGTGGCGTCTACGGATAATCTGTTTACTTCATTTTTAGGGCTTTGCTTTCTGCCAACGTGTCAGTCTCGCCGATGTAGGCGAGTGACGTGGATTTGCCTTGTAGACACGTTTAGCTGCGTAATTGGATTTTCCGCGCACTAGGTCGGACCGATACCGCTCCTCGAGTCCTTCCCTCGTTCTCTAGCTGGTTCTCGTAGGAGCCGCGAATTTGGGGACGCATCCGTAATTGTTTCCGAATTTTATCCCCGGGTTTTCGCGGAACCTAGTTGTCCGAAACCTAGTTCTTGCTGAATCTCCGTATACGGTTTGCCCCGCACACGGGAACCCGGGAGTTAGATCCTCTTCGAGAACTCGATTACAGAGCATGCCGAGGTTCTCCTTTTCCTCCTTTTTCTTTTCCCTTCGGCCCCCTTTATCGGATCGCCCGACTGCCTCCCCCGATAAAACAGAGGCCGAACTGTATCGTCTGCTGAAAATCCCCGAAAAAAATGAACCCCCGAAAAGTGACAATTAATTTCTTGGCAACGTGTCCCCTAATTAACCCGGAATTCCTACGAAAATCGTCCTCGGAAATATTTTTAGCCATTCCTCTCCACCCTTATCACAGCTACGGCGCCAGCCAATAAATCGAAATCCAGATGGTGGAGTAAGAAAATAATTAATCACTTTCTTAGCGACGGGTTATCGGATTAAAAAGACCCACGTCGTCCGTGGACTGTCGCCTCGAATATTAGGGCAATTCCCTCCCGGGAAGTTGACCGATAAATTAAACCGCCAACCCGTGATCTAGATCAGCCGAGCTTCTCGGTCGCCAACAGGAGTAAATCCACTTTCACGGCTTACATCCCCGGAGCAGCTTTTTGAATATGAGCCTTACCGAAAACGAGCTTACTCCGCTCGGCAACCGAGCTTATTTATTTGGGTAGCGCGGATTTGACATCGCGACCCGGAGCTCTTCCTGTCACTTATCCGAATTTATTTCTTTCCTCACGCTCGTCTTCCTCCTCCCGGATCACGGTGCGCCTTATCCCATCCCTATATCGTCGTTGCACCCCCCGAGGAAATTCCCTCCAGATCAGGGGCGAATCCCCTCCCCCTGCTTCCTGTCGCTCTTCTTTTCGCTCCCTATTTGTCCAGGAGAATAAGCGCCGATGTCGACATAAACGAGTCCAAATTAAATCTCCTTATGGTACCTCCAACTCAATTTCGATATCCCAATTTTACCCAGATCGATTCCACGGCGTTTACATCGATTTTCTATATTAATTATCGACGAATCTCAATGTAATTTAATTATTTCGAAATAGCTAGTTCCTCCAGTATGTCACGGTTTAACCCTTCCACGAGGTTTGGTCTGGGGATGAAATTCCCCTTTTTTATTATCCTCTATCGGTCCCTCTCCTCCTGTCTCGATTCGTCCGTCTGTTTCCCCTCTTCCTCTTCGTCCGAGATCGCGGAGCGACGCCTTATTGAATTTCGAGACTGCCGCCGGAAAATGTAATCTAATATCAACGTTGTCTGGCGCGCTACACGGGGCTTAGATCGAGTTCGAAACAATGGCAATTCCGCGCGAGTTATCGTGAGCAACTCCGGGAACGGCGCCGACTCGCAACCTGTCCTCTCTCTTCCTCCGATCTCGTTTCCGTATCTCCCATCCCTGTAGGTCGATCCCATATAACTATCGATCCCTCTCGAGGACGATTACTCTTCGCTCATTTTTCTGCGTCATGTCACGCCATGGAATTTCTCACCCTGAAAATGTCAAATGTGGACGCGGATTCGATATTTCCCGATTTTTTTTTTTTTTTCAAGGGGACAAATTTCTCGAAAAATCCCTGGAGTGGATTTCGAGGATATTATCAATTTATTATTTTGAGGTTATCTCAGCTGCAGGCAACCTCGAGTCGTTAAGTCTTAATCGGTAGAAGGGTTTAATTCGAGTTTTACTGCGCAGAGATGGATTTCATTAAAGCGACGTTCTTGTAAGAAAAGCCGGGTGCTTTGATGTCTTGACAAGAGCAGGGATTTTATTGCGAAGCTTCTAGGGTCCTTCGGGTCCTTCTCTAAGGAAAAAGGGTCGCTACCCGATGGCACTTTCACGGCTCATATCCAAGGGATTACCAAGTTGACGTGCAAGCACATATCCTGACGGTATAAAAATATAAAAATGGGGAGGAGGAGAGGTTCTTTACTTCGGATCGATACACATCCTCCTGATAAATGTATACTTTTTTTTTTAATTAATTTGTCTCCATACGCAGGATTACGTTTCGATAAATCTGTCTTATAAACCTCCATTTTGGAGAGCGTGCTGAAAGGATGCGTAGATTTTGGCTAGAAATTAACGATTTTTTGTAATAAACGAAGGGTTTTATCGGGGAGACGATCTTATTACAATGAAACCCGGGTGCTTTGATCTCTTGACAAGTGCAGCCATTTTATTGCGAAACGGCTCGAGTGGTCCATAACCTCTTCCGGGCTCGGATCTTCCCTCGCGCCCTCGAACGTTGTTTCTCGAGAGATCACGCCGAGTGGAGTTAAGTAGGCACTTTGATCTGCACCTTTCTCTGTAACGGCAGATTTACCGTGGCATTGCCAATAAGCCCGGAGGATCTCTTCCGAAGGGTGGCTCTCGACTCGGGAATGTCGCGTGTGTCGGGTAACTTTAAAGTGGAGCCGATTGATCGATTAGCTGCAGCCCGCGGCCGATGGTTCGGTCGGACCCGCCAAGCTGACCCGTACGTTCGCCGATCGTCGACTCTTGAAATTGCCGGCAAGAGCGAACCACCAAAAAAAAATCGAAAAAAAAAAACCACAGCCCCCTTTTCTACCTCCTTATTTCCCCCTAATAATTTGTAAAATATTTTTCGTACTAATTCCGTGCCGGAACTATTGAAAGTTTTTCTTTCGCAACCGGAAGAGATTTGCCACGTTGAAATTCGGTGCGACGTGACGTTGGTGGGTGCTCCACGTTGGTCGGAACCTAATTCCTAATTCCCTCCATGATTTGTCCGCAAGGCTCGAGCGGACGTTCCCTTTATTTATGTAATACACACGTTTATTATGCAGCGGTGGCCGTGTAACTCGTAGATCTCCGCTATCGCGGGGATATTTCTCAGGCTAAGTGCAGGTGCGGATTCCGAAACAGGGCGGCTCTCCGGAGCTCTCTTGCGGAGTCGTTTCGCGGGGAGGTAGATCGACCCTGCAGCATCGAGATCCCCGGAGAGGTGTTCGCGCCAATTGTCACGACAACACCACGAGTCACCACTAATTGCAAACGTCTAATGACTAACCAACGGGCATGTAACCAAACTCCTCGAGCCTAACTCACCGGCAATCACAATCCCATTCAAAGCACCAGAACAACTACCACCAAGTACAACAGCAACAACTACAACAGAAACAACATCGACAGCGAGGTACCCAACGAAATCGCAGATCCAGGTCTGAAACAAACGTCTGGCGCGACCAGAAAGCCCGACATACATCGTCCCACACTCCGAAAAGAGCCACCTCCAAAAGTGCACGGGTGTGCCCACCACGGCGTACGAGTGCATCCATGCACCCATGCATTTCTAACACTCGCCCAGTCGAGACACCTCAATATACATGTATATATACGTGTATTTACGAGCCCTCTGAGAGTATAACTTGCATATCGATCTGCAAACATCGACAGACATCGACACAAATTTATGAACCGAGGGAGCATCACACACGGGATATGTACGTTCGCTGCATTGGCCTCGATGCACCTCAAGATGCGACCCACGACGTGTGCGTGGAAAATGATTTTAGACGTGGCGAGAGAGGACCGCGGGATGTGCACGCAGGACATTCGAGATGCATGATTTTTTAGGGGTCTTATGTCATTTACGCGCGATTTTAGAATCGAAGTTAAGCAGCAAGTGGATGAGATGGAATTTTTTTCGAGGATTTTCAAGGGAAGATTTTGTCATTTTTTTTTTTTTTTTTTTTTTTTTAAGAGGACGTTTTTTGCGAAAGCGTTAACGTAGAAATGTATCTTTAGAGTAGAGTCTTGCAGTAGTTACGAAGTAGAGCTCGGTAAGGACGCTGCGGAAAAATGGTGGTTTCATCTACAGGGTAAGGTCAGGGTCAGTGGAGGTGATTATTAATAATAATTCCTCCTGGTTTTCCAGTCCCGCTCCTGGTCAGCTGGGGTGGATTGTTATCAAATTTGTACTTGGAACGATAATGCGGATAATTGCAACCGGGGCATGCACGTTCTCTCATCTTTCGAATTCCCTCTAGGAATTTGTTCTGCATTTTCCGACGACGGGTTTTCCGGCTTTTACTCCGTGTTTCGTCGATATAAAAAGTCGCACGTAAACAGGCAATTTTCCACCCCATTCTGCAATGCCTCCAACCCTTAACGTTGTACCTGATATGACCACCCCAGCGAGCACGAGGAACCTCCTTCTGGGATTTGCTGGTCGAGATCACTCATCAGGATTTCAACGACGTCGTTCCCTCGTTCATAAAATTCAGAATAGATACCGGGGATTTTTTTTCCACCCCCTCCGGTTCGGGAATATCGATAATCTCTTCCCGGCTCTGGAGCATTTTTCGCGAATTCCTCTCGTTCGGTATCCGTCGACGATCCGGGCTTATCATCGTTACTCGACGATGTCGTCTCCTCTTGCGAGAGATTTAATTTCCCCCCTCGATACGATCTTCAAGGTACGGAGGGATTCTCTCTGCGAGCAACCCTTTTCGCGTTTCTCGTCCACAACTGCACCTGCAACCTCATCGGTCGTGGAGGTCCGTCGAAGAGTGTGCAATTTCTCGCCCGACGATAATGACGAAATTAGGGGGTCTTCAAGGAGTCCATCATGGAGTCCGCGATGGTCTTTTTCAATTACGGCGACTTAGCCTTATGAATTATTCACCCGCCCGATGGAGAACCTCCTCTCGGAACTCCCGCAAAGGCGGAACCGTTCGAGCCGATTTCGCGCGGAATAATTCCGCGTCTTCCTCTCCGCGGAAGCTAAGCCTCCACCCGGAGTCCTCTTCTGATAAATGTGTCGCGAAAGCTCCGGGAAAAACTTCGGGGAAAAAACTACCCCAGCTCCATTACAAGCCGTCGGGGACTAACTTTGCGGATAAACTCCGAATTCCCTCCACTATTCCGCAGAGCGGAGGAGGTGCAGGCACTCCGTGTACAACGAGTAATGAATCACGTCGAGAAATTAACCGGAAGGACGGCGATACGTCAAACGCCGGCCCCGCGTGTCCTTTTTAAATAATTTCACTCGGGAGGAAATCATTATTTACACCTACGGGGGCCTAGGAAATTTATTCCAATATTCCCACGCGGTATCGGGTATCGCGTCACGCGAGAAATTCCGTTCCGCGCGTACTTATTCACGGGTATCATTCCGCGTTTCCGAGAAATCTCGCCCCGACTTCTATTCAACGTGGGTGGAAATATAGACGCCTCGGGAAACCGTGACTGATAAAACCGCCGATAACGAGCGGGGTATCTCTGGATACGTTGCAAATCATGTTACTCCAGTACTAGCTCCTCGTTTAAACGGAGGAAAAAAAAATAGAGTTTCAATTCACGGGAAACGTTCTTTCATCCTCCACGCATATTTCTCGCCCTCCGCCTTGGAAAGCATCGAAGGTACCTTAGAGATGCCTTCATAACCCACGTCATGGGTACATGACAACGCGAGATGCGCATCTCTGGATCAAAGTGCAGATTCAATTATACCCCGTTTATTCCGCGTCCCAAGATGAGAGTCGGACGTCGCCTCCTCGTTCGCGCCAATCTCCTTCGCCCGCCATCTTGAATTCTGTAACAAGGATCGTCGCTTTAAATTTCGCGTCTTCCTCTCAAAGTACATCTCTGGATACGCATCCTCCACCCTCAAGACGGCATCTCATCCACCATGATATCGATAAATCATGGTGTCCTACTTTTGTCCCAAACGCGGCGTTCTCCACGCTCCCTATCCGCCATCTTTAATTCTTCAAGATCGAGCATCTCTTCGGATTCCGTCGATTCTCTTGATGCATCTCCGTCGATACTTGCTCCTACCATGGAACCTTTTCATACGCCATCGATGTATCATGGTGTCCTAGTTTTACCGCGCAAACGCATCTTGTTCTCCAGGCGTTCTCCAGTGGAAGTACTTCCGGGCGTAGAGCCACTTCCGTTCTCCGGGCGCGTAAATATTTCCGGGATCGTTCCTCGCTCCTCGGGACGTTTACAGGCTGGAAGGCCTCCAGGGGAGTTGCGGGACCGTAAAGGGGTGGCGGAATAAATCGATACATCCAGTAAAATCGTTAGGGTCGATCGTAAAGGGGCTTGCTCGTCGACTCGCGCGGCAACCAGGTTGCCGGGGACGTTAACGGCGGTTCCTAGTCGCGTTGTTTCCCGTTTTAAGGCATCCCCGATGCTCCGGAACGATGGCGGCCGTTTACCGTCCGGGTGTTTTACCGCACCCCCTAGGTGGGTGCGTAGTCAAGGACGCGGTTAGTCCCGGGTGAGATTCTTCGCGTGAAGATATTCGCGTCGCGGGAGGAGGCCGAGTGGAATCGCCGAAAAATCTGGCATCTCGAATTTCCGTGTCGACCGGGTGGGTGAGGCTGGAGAGAGGGAGAGAGAGAGAGAGAGAAAGAGAGGGAGAGCATTCACGAGATACAAAATCTATAAATAAATAAATATATATATATATGCACATGAATCCACAAGATATATTCACATACGTCACACATACGCCGTAGATCTGCCGGACCCTCCACCCGCCAACCATCGACCACGAAACGAAATAGCGCACGACGTAGAGAAGGTTTTTCAAAAGTCTAGAGAACGGAGAGAGAGAGAGAGCGAGAGAGAGAGCGAGAGAGGGAGAGACCGAGAGAGGCGTATGTACGCGGAGGTATATAGACTTTTGGCGAAATGTTCACGCAATAATGTATCTCCTGTCGAATGCTCGACACGTGCCGTTCCAAGGGCTACCAGTGCACTCACAGACAAACATTCAATCAACCACTGCTACCGTCTCGACAGTATATATGTATCCGAGTTCAGGATGTCGAAAAGTACCACCGGAAAAAAAAAAAAGTCTATAGAACGGAAAAAAAAATCATAACAGGTCACTGCCGGAGAGTGTACCGAAAGGATAGAAAACGTGTATATATGTATATATACATCTGTGTGTATGTATATATATATGTATATATCTCGTAAACCGGAGTCCAGAAATCAGGATACAGAAAGACCTTTTTACTACCCAGCAAAAGTTACGCACACGGCTAGTTAATCTCTCGCTTACCACACCACAAATCAAGACCGAGACTAACTCCAGTCGAAGAGACAGAAACGGACATGGCCGAACGCAGTGCCGGAAGTGGGAGGAAAGAGGTGTTATGTTGGAATGTTTGTCTGTGTGCAGATGCAGCCTACTCGTTGTTGACATGAGGTGATGATGGATTCAAGTGGACAAGTCAGGGCCGGTGAGTGAGGCTCAGGCAGGTCTACGGCTAAGCCTCTGTCCGGAGTCATTGCTCGGGTATGGAGCACTCCGTTATTGTTGACGATGGCGGCGAACGGTAAGTCAGTATGCGCTACGCACCAAATAATCGCCGGATTACCCCTAAGGAATCGATTAAGAGTCCTCGCGACCCCCCACGGGGTTTGCCGCTCTTTTCGGGGTCAACCCTTTCGCGGTTCCTCTCTCCTCGAAGACGAGCATATCGGATCGCGAACCGAAATTAATCCATTGTTCCAACTACGTCAGCCCCGTTGCGTCTCTCGAGGGATTTCTAATCGATGGGTTTTAAGAGATAAAAAATTAATTAAAAAGATACGTCTCGGCTCTTTGGACGTTCCATTGCAATTAGTAGCTGAAATCGAGGTAGCCGCGCACGGGGCTGCATACGAATGGGGGTAAGAAATGAGTTTAAATGTTCAGCTAATGGGGAATTTCGGTCGATCCTGGAACGGAAAATGACCGGCAGGACCCCTTCCCAGGATCGACTTCTCGGGCTCGCGGAACCCGATCCCACGAGGATGATCCGGTAACGGAGAAAAAAGGGGAAAAATGGGGTAATTATCTTGCATACGGGTAGAAATTTAGCGAGAGTAATTAGCGGGCCCCGGGGGGAGGGGGCGCGCCCTCTAATTAGCGTCACTCGATTTACATCCAGGCAGCAACAACGCGGTAATTGCTAATTGGGCCGATAATTAGGAAGATGGCTGGAGCGCGAACACTTGAGACGGTGTCACCCCCGATGGGGCCGAGGGAGAGGATAACGGGGGGTAACGACAGCCCTAAACGCGGCCCGAGAAACCACCCTGAAGGCGGTTTCCACCCCAGGGCGACCCTGGAAACCACTCCGAAGGCAACCTCGAGGTCGGCGACGACGGTCGGACGTGCCGATTCCGACTCGCAACGAGCCCTGAGACGGCTCGGAAGAGATTACTCGGGGCGATCCTTCTCCCTCCGCGTCTCGCCGGGACCGCTATCAGTTATTTACTGCCGCGAGATAACTGGGCGTTGATAAGCACGTAAGCCGCTCCCTGCGTTACCCGCCAGGGTGGAGCCGCCCACGCACGAGGACCGCGGACGTGGGTGAGACCATGGTGTAGATGGGTCCGTGGGTAGGATTATGGCCATGGATGGAACGGATGGGACCGTTGACCTAGGTGGTATTCGCCAGGGGGGGAAAGGGGACCTCTAGAGTAATGGACGCACATGGACGGATGGGACCATCGACCCAGGTAGGACCATGGACGTAAATGGTCAGTTATAGGTGGAACCATGGACGTAGGTGCGGACTTACAATTAACTCCACCATGGACCTTTCATCTCGTGGGACCGCGACATGCCTAGGACCATGAACCATGGGCACTTAACCGGGACCATGCGCGGCGGAACCCTAAACGTGCAAGAATCGCCCAGATGAGACCCTCGCGTCTAAACGGGACCAATATGGCGGTTCGAGTCGACCGAGCGAAATTGCGGCTCTAGAACGGTGACGGGCAATTGTAATTCACCGTAACGCGCCGGTATAGGCATCGATGACATTCCTGCCGATGCGGCTAATATTGGCAATCGTCCCGAGTAACAATATATTTAACCGCGTTTGAAGCGGACGGCACATGGGATGCGTTTCCGCGACGCATTCCCCGTCGCAAAGCCCAGGAAACCGTGTCATTAGCGTACGGTTCGTTAGGTATTTCACGAGAAATTAAATATGAGTTCGAGGCGTATCAGCGTTCTCGAGCGACCGTTTTACAAGTATAATAAGCCGCTGCAGAAATGCAGATTGCCCCCTACGGTGGCGACGCGTGATCCACTTCGAGGTTCTACCTGCGGAGCGGTTCCTGATTTTCCATACAATCGGTCTCCCCTTTCAAATCGGTCAACCACTTCGGCGCGGAAAAATCGCACCCAATGAAAGAAGAGTCAACCCGGTATTAGAAATTAACCCCGAAGACCTTCGATTAATTTCCATTAATTAACTATCGCCGTCGTCCTTTCACCCTCGCCGTCTGATCGCGGAAGGAGATGAAGAAATCGGAGCGTAACCGACGAACCGATCTCATCGTTCCCTCTCTTTTCCGGTCCCAAAATCTTCATCGGAAAAAATATTATTCCGTCTTATCTCAAAGACGAATCCTAGATCAGCCCCATGAGACCTCTGGAGAGGCTAGAACGTGCAGCGACGATGCACCGATGCATCGATCCGACATCGATCCGAGGTGTACTCGACGAGGCCTCCGATATCGACCTCCGACGTCGCCACGTAAACCAGGGTTGGGACCCCTCGTAAGGTCACGGGAGATATCCTGGTTCCCGATCCCGGTCTTCGGGGTGCAACGCGAGCACATCCTGTAGCTCCCTCCACCCTATCCAGGACGCGAGTCCTAGACGCTCACGCGAGCCAGGTTCTACCTGACGAGTCGTCCAGGTGTGCAGAGGGGCTCGGATTGCGGCATTGTACCTCTCCGCTCTACCTTCGCACCCCTTCCGCATATCACGTTCCTGCCCCCCGTTATACGTTCCACCCGGCTGCGTAACGATCGCGCCCTGTCCAATCTGCATGTCCGTTCATTTGCATTTCGTGCCTCGCCGCCCTACCGCCTCTTGTCCGCAGCCAAGGAGGCGGCCCAAGAGCTCAGTCGGGAAATCAGCCGGAGGATTTCCTCCGGAGAGGGTGATCCCTCCATCCCGAAGATTCCAGGGATCCCCGGGAGCCGCGGCTCCGACCAGCCGGGATGAAACCGCGCTTCCTCCGATTTGATACCCCGCCTGGGTACACCTGGGGTTCCGCCGACCATGTAAACGCGCTTCCCTCGGCTTCCCTCGAATTCCTTCCCACGTTCTTCTCCGACTTTGGATTCTCCACCCTGGTTTGATTTTTCTCCATTTTTTTCCCCGTCTTTTTCTCTTGGAGCGCGCGGAACGGAGTCGGCGAGTTGGACAGCGGAGAACCGAGCGGTCCCAGGTGGAAGGGAGGGTGATCGACGAGCGTCCACTTTATCCGCCGTTTCTCTCCGGTCGATACTGATCGCGGCTCTGCCCCGCGTCTGTTTCAGGCTCGAGCGGACACAAGAGCGACACGACCGGAAATGGGAGGCCGGCTCCACTCCTGGCGGAGCCCAGATACGGAGCTGCACCACAGCCCTATGGTGAGTTTCTTGCACTTCGTTTCCGTCACTCCAAGACGTGGTAGAGGTGGACGCTGCAGTAGGTCGTAAGAGTCACCCTCGTGGCCCGAGGTTTCAGATTTTCCGGGATTTTCGACTGGCAGCCCTTCGCGCCTCAACTTCAACCCCTGTCTTCGCGTTCCGTCTTTTAAAAGACCCCTGTGTGCCGGGATCACGAGCCACCCTTCGCGAGCTCCTCCTCGACTCCCTTTTAACTCGACATCAAACGGCACCAACCCTTAACGAGAACCACGCCCTGAGCATTCCCGCCGCGTCAACGGGGTCTCCTCTGATAGCGCGATCCGCGTTACCTTTGCGCTAATTTCCCTGGAAACGCCGCGACGCGTCAGACGCTTCCGCCGCGGAACATCCGGAAATTCCCGTTCCAGTGATTCGACTCGAAGGGGTTATCGATGTTGCATAGACGAGAGCCGCCTTCGGCGGTCGGGTTGGGCGCGACGTGGAAAACCACCCCGATAATCGTGGATAACCATTTCTGGTAACCGCGTGGTGGATCATTCCTGATAACCGAGGGTAGGGCCTCGATAAAGATATCCCGGTGTTGGCGATCGGCGACCCATGAGATCGATTCGTCGGGAAATTGTCGACCATCCGGGGGTGAATCTCGGGAGCTTTAGGGAGGAAAGCGAGGCGAAGGGCATCGACGAGTGTTCTCCTCCACCTTTTCAGGGTCCACGCCACAGGTGGCCTTCCCGCCCGGAGCGGCGCACGATCGTTACGAGGAAAGTTTCAACGGACCGGCCACCTATGCGGAGCCCTACGTCGAGAGGTACGGGATAAAAAGCGATTTCGGGGGCCGGGAGCCCCTGCACCCCACACCCCCCAGGCCGGGGTACGTCCCGACCCTGGGTCAGACTCCACCCTCGAGTACGCAGGGCTCCGTCATGATGGTCTACGGCCTCCAACCCGATAAGGTCAACACCGACAAACTCTTCAACCTCTTCTGCCTCTACGGGAACGTCACCAAGGTGAGGGGTAGCCGACTGGCGGATGATCGATCACCGATAATCCACCCTAAAGTCTTCCTCGGGGGTACCGAAAGTGCCCCTGATGGTCTAGGAATTTTATTTCGGATTTATTTGCCATCCGGAACCTGGTCACGCCAAGTCAACGGTCCTATTCCAGGTGAAGTTCCTGAAGACGAAGGAGGGGTGCGCCATGATCCAGATGGGCGACAGCATAGCCGTCGAGAGGTGTTTGCAGAACCTGAACAACGTGACGATCGGCAACGACGGCAAACTGCAGCTCGGCTTCTCGAAGCAGGCCTTCCTCTCGGACGTCACCAATCCTTACATTCTTCCCGACAAGACGGCCAGCTTCAAGGACTTCACCGGCAGCAAGAACAACAGGTACGCCACGATGACCGTGGATCATTGTAAACGTCCTTTTTTCCTCAGCTGCTCGAACTCCCGATAATGATTCTTAATTTATTCGTCTTGCTCGAAGGTTTCTGAATCCAGCGATGGCGAACAAGAACAGAATACAGCCACCGTCGAAGATAGTCCACTTTTTCAACACCCCGCCAGACCTAACCGAGGAGACGGTAAACCGCGTCTTCCTGGAACGAGGAATCGAGGCGCCAACGACGGTGAAGCTGTTCCCCCTGAAGTCGGAGCGGTCGTCGTCGGGCCTGATCGAGTTCAGCAGCGTCGGCGTCGCAGTGGCCGCCATCATGGAGTGCAACCACACCGCCCTGGAGAACAGCAGTAAGTTGAAAAAAAATCAGACTTCCATATCTAGACCGCGAGGAGCTTGCAGTTAACTAGTCCGTAGAGTAACGACCGATTCTCCGACCTCGAGACCGCGGAATCTGAAATGTATCGAAGATATCGCGAAGAGAAGTCGTGCCTTTCGGGCCGGTCGTCCAACTTTCCCCTCTCGACGGGAAAGTCGGCGACCCGACGAGGCTTACGGCGTCCGTAGGTTACTAACTTGCTAGGTCGCTAACAAGGTAGGCATCCCGGGTGTCCCTCGCCGACTCGATTCGCTTTGAAATATATTAAAGTAGAGTGAAAAATCAGAGACACGTATCGTTCCTTTCTTTCTCGCTTTTTCTTATCCTCTTCGTCGGCGGAGAACTTCTCTACTTTCCCACTCTACTTTAACACATTTCAAAGCTATTCGAGTCGACGAGGGACTCCCGGATAAACTTCCTTGTTAGCAGCATGGTGGGACGTTCCCGGTGCTTCTTTACAGACGGAAAGTTTCCGTACATCATGAAGCTCTGCTTCTCGTCGTCGCGCACCATCCCCACGAGCTTCCCGCCGAGCAGCGGCAACGCATCGAGCAATTCCGCCGGTAATGGGCACGTCAAAATGCAGCAGGACTCGGAATAGAACGGCGAGGTCCAGGGCCAGCGTCAGCGTCAGCGGCAGCGCCCTCCTCTCGGCCTGCACCCGGGCACGGCCCTGCACCCGGCCGCGGCGATCGCGCTATCCCCGGTTTTGCCGCCTCCTGTGCCTCCGCCTCTCCCGCCCGCGTGTCTCCTCATCGCCGCCCCCACGCTCTACCCGACGGTGCCACCCCCGCCGCCGCCGCCCCTCCCGACCTTCTGGCCCTACTAGGAGGCCCGACCTTCCCGACCAAGGGACGAGGCACGGCCGAACACGCGACCCAGGACCAACCCGAGTCGAGGACGCGTCCAGCCAGCGCGTCCACCCTGGCCACCGGCTGACTCCTCCGTTTCCTGGTCCAGCGCCGATCCAGGCCCTCCGCGGGACACCGACACCCTCCGCGGGGAAGACGCGGACGCGCCAGCTCCACCGGAAGTGCACGTTGCAACTTGTACCTCGTCTTCTCGTATGTATCGCATGCAGCTTTCGGGGACGCGGTACCCCCCACCGCCGCGACCGGCGGAGGGGGATGCCGCGCATCCCCTCCACTCTTTGCGCCGCGTGCTGTACCCACTTGGCCCTCCTGGGTGGGGACCCTGACGATGCCCCTCTTGAACCGGGGTGGACGACCCTCGGCACCGATGCCCCGGGTGTGCGCCCGTAGGTGCAGCAGGATCGCGACGATAAGGCCGATAGCGTTGGGGGGAGCTAACCTCGAGGAGTCAAGTGCGACGCAGGAGGGACGACCGGGAAGCCGTTCGCGGCGGTATGAAGAGATTAGAGCCGAAGGCCAGAGAGTGCAATCGAGGCCTCCGGTTACACCGCGACGATCTTTATCTCTTGTGACATATCAGCGGATACTTGGGGCCCGATGCATGTCGAGCGAAGAAATTGATTAGAGAGGGCGAGATCCCCCCTTGGGGCGCTCTAATCTCTGCAACTTTCGGAGACGTTCTTCGGTCTAATGGGGAAACCTTCGCCCAGGTTTGCGATTTTATGATTTTTCAATGCCGCCGCCGTAATTTCGGGGACCCCTGGAACGGGAGGGGGCCCTTCAAAGGAAATTTTCTGTCAAAGGTGGACTTTTTAAAGGAGGCCGCGAGCCTCCCTGCTGGAACGGCTTCCCGCGCTCTTCCGGAGGTTTCGTATAGGAAATTGTGAAAAATATCTTCTAACTAGTCTAATCGCGCCAGGTGAGGCCAGCTTCCGACTCGATCTTGCTGCGCCGGAAATGTGGAAACTAGACCCCGGGTACTCCCAAGAGCTGTAGTGTTCAGGTTGCGACGACTCGGTGGCAGGACTCGCGTCCGCTCTCGATCGGTCGGAGGACCGCGAATTGAATTTTATATTAACAGAGAAAAAAAGAAACAAACAAATCGCGTTACGCAGAGAGATAAGGAACAATGACTTCGACGACACAATATATTAGGGTCCCTCGGCAATATTTTGTCGGGCTGGGGGACGTTTTTATAAGAAAGGTTTTAGATCTCCGAAAATTTTGAAGCGAACCAAATGACTACTAATTAATATAGACTTGACACGGCCATACGTAACGTAAGATATTAACCGGGGGCACTTGGCCCCTCCTATACGCGTGAGAGATTACCCGCCATTTTGTCCATTGATGATCGTGAGAGAGACCTAACGAGTGAAGAGTTTAACTTAAATAAGGGGAATACAGAAGTTTATATTCGAGGCAATATTTGTTACAATACGACTAGAGGATAAGCTGTACGCGATTTAGGAGCACGTTGGCGATGGATCGGCGACGATCGATCGATCGCTGCGAATCGGAAGGCGACGACGCGCGGCCATCTTTCTTTCGGATCGGCCGTTGACGTGGCCACTTCCGGAGAGGAAGACAAGGATCACGCCGAAGAGGAGAGAAATATGTTGAATCGTGCGATGTCGATATTACGGGAACGAGGTACTAGCCTAAGGATGCACTGTTTTTTCCCGGTGCGCTGCGATCGTTGTTCATTGTTTCCGACTTTTCTTGCTCGGGCGGTGGGCACTTTGCTCCGTTTCGCAGAGTCGAGATATTTTATCACCGTCGAGTTATATCCCCTGATGACGATACTTTTTTTCCCCTCTCCCCTGTTGTTTCCCCTTTTTCCTTCGTTTATTCGTTCATTTGTTTTTACATCACACTCCGACGTTACACCGCAACCGTTGTATATTATTGCCGTTAACGATTGTCGCCATGGACTACCGCTGTATCGATATACTACTACCGTCGCGTACTTGTACAACTACGGAGTTTCGCATAGGGTAAACGCATCACTGTCCGTCGTCGCGACGCGTCGTCGTCGGTTTGACCCGGCGAGCGGATCTTAAGACGTAAGTCGAGTAGCGTATAAGCAGTTAGGACACACGCGGCATATCATAAAGCTACGATTTATCGGATCTTGTAGATACATTACGAAGACGCGAGAGCCGAGGCGACCCCCAGTCGAGGGAGAGTATCGTCGCGACGGAGGCGAAGCTAGCAAAAAAAAGTCCGAAATCGAGGGACGACTTCCCACCTGTCCAGCGCTTCCGCAAAGAGTACAAACGTCGAGGCGTAGCACTTAGCCGAGCTTCCGAGGGAACTGTCCGCACTTTTCTTCCGATTTTCCGCCTTGGCGATCGATTCCAATCGTCGACCGTTTTTCATTCGTCGGAAAAGCGCTCGCGGGGTGCAAATTAATTCCTTCCGCGTCAGCGGAGTGTCGGTACCGAGGCATGAGGGCGACGGAGCCTGAGTTCGCCGCGTGCCGCCGTAAGGTTCACTTTGCCGAGACTAAGTCGCGGGAAAAGCGCCCTTACGGCGGCGTAGCGCAACGCCGGGTCCGACCGCCCTCGACTCTCAGAACTTAGGGTGCTGCCGGCTCGCCCGCAGCGTTTCGGCCGCAGAGGGCCCCACGCGGGCGGGTTCGCCGGCGGACACGTTTTATTCCGTGCCTTGGGACTTTTTGCGCCCCCGATGAGGGACGACCCCCCACGGCCTCCGATCGTCGAGGACGACGAGCGCTTTCGCGACCGTTTCATCGGCCTCTCCCTTCTCCATATCCCTATCTCTGTCCATACGTCTATTCCTATCCGTCTATCCGTCTATCTCTCTCCTGGGAGACGAAATCCCCGCCACGACCCTCCCGTGCTAATTTCGGTCTCGGCAGCCACGCTAACGAACGCGACCGCTAATTTTCGGTGCATTCGCTAATTTTCTTCGAGCATGCACCGGCGAGCGAAAAAACGTTCCCATGCCAGGAAGGCGTACTTAATTCCTATCGCTGATGATATCACGTAAGCCTCGTGGCGAAAAATCTGTTAAAAGCTCCGAGCCCCATTTCTAGCGGAATTTCCGGCGTCAGATTCGCCCTGAAATCGTGTCAAACTTGCAAAGTGGAGTAGTCTGTACGTAGATCGAGTGCACGGAAGGTCCCGATTCGGTGCTACGACCTCGGGTGCCCCAACACCCGCTAGTTTCTTAGGGCATGTCCAGCTGGAAAACCTGTGATAAGAAACGAGCTAGCTAGATCGAGGATTTGAAACGACACGCGGACGATGCCCTCCCGATCCGGATCGCGGGTCCCAGGTGCAACTGCAATTGCACCCTGGGTGCACGCACCAGCGCTGCAAACCTAAAGCTCCGTCAACTTAACGCCAGACTCTCGCTTACCTTCGGACACTTTACCTCCGGGAGCGCCCTAAGGGGTGATAGCGTCCAGCGTCACAACGAACTCCGATCCTCTCCCTCGAGGAGGCGTCGAGCCGAGACGATCGGCGAAGCCATTTCGATGATCGACTCTTTACGTCGACCCGCTCTCGCGTAACGCCTAAAAAGCGACTCCTCGGGGCGAGTCGCGCTTCGCGACTCGCCGCGGTGGCTGTTATATATACATATACATATTATATAAATATATATATATACATATACATATAGGACTAGGCTCGAAAGTCGCGACGCACTCGGCGAATATGGCTGTAATCGAGTAATTCTAACCTATTTAAGCAGAGTTATCTATATATCTAGGACGAGGGAGGCGAAAAACCGAGGGGGGAGACGCGACCGCGCCGGACGGATGTCGAACCGTTTCCGAGGGTTCTAGGATTTAATGTGGCGCGACGTTAATCGCCTCTGCCAGACACCAGAAGGAGCCTCCGCGGAACGGGCACGACGGAGATTTAAGCGCTGCGCGCCTCGATCGAGCGTTTCGGACACGCGTTAATTACGGCCTCGAGGTAGCCCGATTAGCGCGGTGCCAGAAAAAGTGGAACTCGCCGGGAAGAGGGTCCGCCTCGAAGGCGCGCTCTGGCCGCTGCGGCGGGCGAGGCCCCTTTTGGTCGTCCGGCAGCCCTGTGCACAAAATCAAACCGTAACCGTAGCCGTTAGAATCTGTAACGATGCAGTATTCCAGAGATAGAACTTAGCACCGTGTCAACGCAACGGGCTACGTACACGCGTAAACGCGTAAACGCGCGTTCAAGGCTCTCTCTCGAGGGTTGTCAAGAGGAACCTGATGAATCTGTGTCGATAACTAACGATCGCGTTGATGGGGGTGAAATTTGTTTAATGAAATCTTACTAATACATATCCCATCTATATGTATATATTTGCAAGCGCATGAGAATACGGTTTATTAATTCATAATGTAATTATTATTTATGGCGCCGGTTTTAAGAAAACCGGGCCCCCCAGCGTAGGCGTATCGGATGTGAGAAGTACGCGTTTAAGGCGTTAGGTTAATGTCCGTAGATAGGTAGGACGTAGTTAACATATCGTTACTATTATTATTAATCGTTAGTATTGCAAAAAGGCACTACTGCCGGAGCGCTTTGATTTCTACCGTGCATCGAGCGGAGCCGGATTGCGAGGTCCCTTGTCGGTCCGATATCGGGTCGTTTCGCTTGTACGGAGAGAGTTTTTCGTCGGTGGAATATTTTTCATGCAATGTACCACGCGACCCGACGTTATACCGCCGTTATGGGGAGCGATCCCGCGGTTGGAACTTTGCGGATAAATTTTCTCGGGGTTACTCGATTCGCGTTTAGCCGAATTTCTCGTCGGGTCCCGATAACGGCGGCCCGGTGATTCCATGCCGTACAATTGTTTATTTAATTCGGAAAAATGATCTCGGTTCGTCGGACGATTTTCGAGCCCCGATTCGGTGTTATCGACTCGCAACGGCGAAGCTTATGGCGACTCTCCGAAGTTGTTTTTTTTTTTTTTTCTTTTTTTTTCACGAGATTCTCGGATTATCGCGAGCACGTGTCTAGGACTGGGCTCCGTTCTAGAGACGGGGAAATAATTTCTCGACGTCGTTTTGACGGAGAGTATATTAAAAAAAAATGTATAGCGAGAGAGGGGGCAACTCGAACCGTACTACTTAGCGTCGCTTGATCCTTTTAGCCGACCTCGAAAAAGATTTCGGAAAGGGGTTGGCTACTTTCCCAGCAACCGGCTCGCAGCCCTAGACGTATCATTCCAATCCTACCCTCGGGGGAACCGCGAATTCGAGGTTAAATATTTTTCAAAACGAGAACCACGAAGCGGCCCTCCCCCGGTGATCGAGCCGAGTGGAAAGGAGACTTCGCAGGATCGAGACCTCGACGATCGAGCCGGGCTAGCCATTTCCAGAATTTATCGGATTACTAGAATCCGGCCGATCGTCGTCGGCGGTACGTCAAAGTCGCTCCTACGAAGTCTTCGAAATGAGAAACTTAGAAATCGACTCGTGTCAATCGCAGGTCCTGAAGTTGCAAACTCTCAAGGGCCCTGTTTTACCATTTTATTTAATAATTCGTCTCGTTTTCGTTGTATTTATCATGTCCTATTTATCTCGAAATCCTGTACATATCCAAGAAACGTATACTGTATTTACCGGAGCGATTTAATCGTTCCAAAGTTGCTCGTGATTTATATTGATTAAATCGTGCCCTGGAGATGATCGTTTTCTTCGTTCCGATCTTTTATCGCGTTCCCACGGGAGCACGTGGTCATCCTTATGGAAACCAACTCGTGGGATTTTTTTCGAATTAATCGGTACTTTTCGTACTAGCTTGCTCGTCACTTGCGTTTAACACGAATCAACCACCTAGTCGAGGGGTTGGTCGTCGAATGGGGTAGGAGAGAGAGCCGCCCTTCGATGTGCGCCACTAGGAACCAAAGCGCAGTAGCCTTTAGCAATCTCAAGTATTACCGGTGACATACCTGCTCCACATATCAGGTCGTAGGCATCCCAAGCACCACGTGTCATATCAGTGTCTCTAGCGTATATCCCGTCCCTGCCCTTTTTCGGCCACGTCGAGAATTGTATAGAGAGGTACTAAGTCCCGAGTATCCAGACGCCCGACCGACCCTCCGCCCCCGTCGTGCACCCGGGCCCGAAGGGTCTCTATGCTCTGTCTTCCCATCGCTGCGTCAAAAGACAAATTAGATGTAATAAGATCTGTTGACTGTATACATTGTACGTTAAATACACGAGCCGGGCTCTGCGCGGCGATAGACCAGGGTGGATCGATGAGGCGAACGCGCGCATGTGGTCCCAACAACGGTGGAGGGATGAATTCCTCCGGATGCGAAATAGGAGAGAATCAAGAGAGACTGGAATAAAAAGGCAGCAAATAGTCTCTCGAAGAAGTTAGAAGAGGTTAACCCTAGAAGATACGCATGCAGACATTAGGAAAAGGTGGAGGACCTCGCGTCGTCCGGTCTACCCACTCTGGTCCTCCCTGGCGCAGCATCCGGACGCCTAAATGTATTTTAATGATCTAGATCTACCTAGCATACCGACACCAGAGAATACACAAGGTACACGAGAAACACACACCCGAACACACGGATACATCGATATGGACTACTCTTAAAGATGTAATGTGTATATTATACTGTATGTCGTACGCTCTAATGTTGTTTGAAGAGTTATTTGCGAGTCAATTATCTGTGCCTAGCAGCCCTGCGCACCCAACCAAATGTACCACCACTTCGGAGGCAAATTAAAAAGAACAAAAAAAAAATGATGAAGAAGAAGAAGGTACAGTCTACATGTACGAGAGCAAACACGAGACGTGTGTTTCGCAAATTGCACCCTGTATACATAGTTCGCACAATGATCTGTTCCTATTTTGGAATCGGTTTTTTTCGGATTTGCCAAGAATGTATATCTACTGGATAGAACAACCAAATATGAAATATAATGATTGAAACCGATGGCAGATTTGTTACCCCTGATGCACACACCGGACTCCACAGAGGGCGCCGGTCGGACCCGACCTGGACCCCCTGCGAGGAGGGCCAAAAATCGAGTCCAGGTCGTCGGATATCGACCAACCGATCGGCTCTGCGAAATCTTTGCTCATGTACGGATAGGTATGCGCGGAGGCCCGCTAGAAGACGGCTTGCGAATTTCCTGGATCTCCGGAGTCCCGGCCCCGGCGTCGGTGTCGCCGCGACGACCGTCCCCGCTGATCGTGCGGGACTCGGGACGCTATCACCGGCATTCGCGGCCGTGATAAACGCGGCTGATAAGCCCAACTCGTAGAGGAACGCACGATCACAATGCCACCGACGCGGGCCGCAAAACCTGCGAATATACGTAGCGAGTAAAAAAGACCGTCACACACTGAACACCACAGCACAAACCCACGGCCCACACACACCCCGGTATATATATATTTCAGAATGAGTATATATATATATATATATACGCACACACCCTCACTCGAGACACGGAGAGTATACTACACGTTTTTAAGAGTATGCGTCGCTTGTATGTACGTCACAACCGTAAGTCGGATCGTCCCGCTTCGAAGCCCTCGTCTCCGGCCTCCGAGGGCGCCTATTAAAAAGAGGAAATTTCAGGACACGGGTTTTCATGACCCTGATTTTCATTTTCTCCTCGGTCTCGACGTCGAAATTCGAATTTCGAACCCCTGGTCCCGAAGCTCGGGGACGAGGGCGACACTCGCCGCGAGAGAGCGCTGTTAGTAAAAGACATCCTAGGCTACCGCTATAGTTGCTAGCTCTAGTGAAGTAGTTTATTCCTTAGCGTTATTTTAAGTTTTTAATCATAAATGTTAACTTAAAAAGCCGTTTATTACCGTCTATCACATACTACACACTGTAACACTATTATATATAACAACAAATATTTACTTGTGCATATTGACATTTATGGAGTCACATCATTAAACATATACTACTCGATATATCCAAGCCAGCGACTCTCGATTCATTGACACCCACACCATACCATGCATAACTCTGAGATACCTAACAGTATATATATTGGCATCATTATATCAGTCACATCGGAAGGACCAAAGACAGGACATTATTTATTCCACCGTTACTCCGGTTCGCTCTCGACGATCGCCCCATGACCTCCCATGATCTCGCGAAATGTCTTTCCATGGCGAATTCTGGCACTCGGTATCGTTATTGTATCGTTAATCACGAGTTACGGATGACCTGTGTCGACTCACGACTAGTAGTGTAAAGTACGAGGCCACGGAGGACTTATGTACTCGTAGAGACGCCATTGTCGCGGGATAAACAATTAGGGAAAAAAATTAATACGTCTCGCGAGATGGACATTACGCCCCTCAATAGAGGGATTTAGCTTCGGAGAAGCGATTTTATCGAATTATCGATCTAATTGTATCGCTCGGGTTCTCGTACGTTGTATATAGAGCAGGTCGAATGCGTTCCTCCGAGAGGGCGCCTTTTGTAGATAGTCCAATATCTAATTCGGTATCATCGTTCTTTTTTCTTTTTCTCTTTTTTTTTTTCTTAGGAACTTACGGTGCAAGGGTTTCGCTTTTTACGTCCCCTCATTGCCCTCGACCTTACTTCATGACTTTTCGATTCGATCGCTGTTACATGAGTCGACTGATCGTACTTTACATAGTCCGCTTCACCAGGCTTTTCGTTATCATAGAAATACCAAAGACTATTGTACATGCATGTTATTTGGTCTCTCGTGGAAGACAGTAATAAATATTATATCGTTTCTTTTCTCATTCACATCTTTCACGGTGCCGATGTGCGGTGCGACGTGCCCTTTCTTATAAACAATGCGACTTTCGCTGATAAACTTTGCAAGCGTTGCACGGCTCCATGTCGGGCTTACCTTTCGCCATCCCGGAAGCGCGGATCGATGTTTTGTCTAAAAGCGAGGACAGAAAATTCACATTAGTCTAGATAGGGAAAAAGGGTCACTATGAATAAACGAGACTTTCTACGAACCACGGAGAAAATTTCAATCCTACTCACCGTAGTCACAGCCTCCAAGAGCCGGCCGCCATTTTGTCACCATTTCACCTCATGGACGACTTGTCATTTGTACATGAAAAAAGAAACGGGTAAGTAAGCCGAACGAGTACCACATCCTGGAGGGATCACTCGGGAATGGGATGCTTTTTCCACCTCACTATGTTTTACCACCAAAATGCTCGAACGTTAATTTCAGAACTCTCGAACAGTCGCCCCATTCCTCACCAATCTGCACCACCCGATACAACACCAACCGATACTACACCAAATTCCTGAATTACATCCTGCCTTGACGAGGCATTAACCAGTAGGGCTTGAAAGAAAATGCATTTTTGATTAGCTCATCTTCGGGCACGAGGGTGCACATGCCTTGTCGCGCATGACGCGTATGAAAAAGTCAGGTACGTTCGCCACTTGATCAAAATAACGATCGATACGCGATGTCCTTTACGAGGCCATCCACCGGTGTGTTTTTATGGTGTCATGTGCTAATCCAGAAACATACGGCCACGTAGCTTCTCCGATACACGCGTCGCATTCGCTTATTATTCCGCATGGTGCGTTACCGTCAGAGCGCACGCATCGATAATGAACGCGGAAAGCGTTCGGCCGAGAGAGGAGTGCCATGAAAAATGGAGAAAAGAGCAGTCAGTCGATTGGATGAAAAACGTTAGCAGGTAATGTATTTCTCGCCTATATGTACAACTCTGATATATCGAAGGTATGCACGGGTGCATGGATGCGAGCGGCGCACTGTAAAAATGCAAATTCGCCCCCGTCTTCCTCCGGAGCTTACTTGGTATAATTATAAAAAGTGAAACCTTCGGGTAGTTTAGACCGAGCGGCTGTTCCTCGGAGATAAACCCTGGTCAACACGATGCGCATTTTGCAGCCTCACGTGCCGTATAATGCTTTCACTGAAAGCAACGAGACCCCGGAGCCCTCCTCCATGGCCGAGGTCGAGGTTCCTCCGGATGCGGATTCGGCAATTCTTATCTGGAAGCGGTTAACAGGTGAGTACCCTTATCGCGCCGCCGGGGCGCTTCGATTAGAGATTGAACATTCATTAGTCCGGCTCGAGTGGGATTTTAATCCGTCGAAATTCGGTGCTTGCCATTTAGGAACCACTGATCGATCCGGAACGTGCGAGAGGACTGGAGATCCGCTCAGAAACCCTGGACGATTTGGATTTGCGAGGTTATCGCGACCTCTCGAGCCCTCGCAGGGCATGACTCGGTACACCGGGTGGCAACCCCGTTGCGTCGTTCATCCTCGCTTCCGGGTCGCCAGCGGCTGCTTCGGAAGCTCGAAATCGCTTGTACTTTCCTGGAAAATAGAGAAACGGTGTAAAAGCGATACCAGTCACGGGGTTAGACAGTCGCAGGAATTTTCGGCCATCCGTCCGACCTCCGGTGCATATTGACCCGTGACATGCAACGATGATTAACGGGGGAAACGAGGGGTGGCTGTACTCGCGAACTAAGAAAACGAGACGAGCATGTCCCAAGAGGGAGGAAGTTGAGCCATTAGAACTAGGTTGTAATGTCGGGAGTTTGAGTTCAACCTGGCCGGCCAAAAATACATACATCCGGGAATGAAGTTAATTTGCAATCCCGAAACAATCTGCTTAAGTGCTCGGCCCAGGGGATAATTAACGCGATCTGCGGAATTTCGAAAGCTCGTCTCGTCGGCGATTAACGTTGATTCGGATGTCCTCGAAATATCGATCGCGAGGAGCTGGACTATATAAGTAATCGCCATAGAAACTAGGATTGATTATTTAACGATTTTACGATGCTCGCACTGCCAGTGCCCGTTAATTATTCACCGATGCACGTGGATTCTCCCCGCCGGCTGCTGCAAAATTTAAACCAATCTGAGCGCTCGATTTTTGTCATTAGTTAATCAGTTTAACCCTGCTTAAAATTTAAGTGGATGCGATGTGGCTGTTCATAAATTTATGATGGCTCTTTGTCGAACACCGCTATCCGACATGCAACGTGCAGACTGGGAGATGTAGGTGCCCTAGGCCCTCGTAGACCGTCCTGATAAACGCCACGTTCTATACCGGATAGATCGTCATTATTTCTTATCACTAATCACTATTATGGCCGAATAATTGAGGCCGAGAATAATTCAATAGGATTTAATTTCATTTAATCTAAGAACGTTAAATTACTCACTCGCAAGGCGGATCATGGTGATACCCCACCAGATGCTCCATCCCCAGCCAACAAGGCAGAACAAAACGGTGAACAATTGACTGACACTAACGATCAGGTTGACAATGAACGCTCCAAGCCTTGCTTTAGGTCCAGCCACGGTGGAGAACCGCGGCTGGCCGGCGCACAAATTGAAAAGCCCACTCCACAAAGTCCCTGTAACGGAAAGTAACATAGAAACGTTGTTTAACTCGAATATGCCGAAGATTAAAAGATCCACTTTCCAGATCCGGGTATCAGGACGTTCCAGACCAGACAGAACCAAGCAAGAGGCACCGGCAGGCAGGGAATGGCTCCTCGCATCACCGAGTTGTGCTCCACCAGGACCTCCGGGATTTTTTCTTTTGGTTCCTGCAGTAAAAGCAAACGTCCCTCTAATAACCTAGAGTAGCCGGAAATTCGTTTAACAAAACCCACTTAGGGGTGGTAATAAAAACTTAATAAATCTAACTGGATTTCCCGAGGAATATATTCCACGAGCCCCCTCGCTTTCCTTCGCGGACCGGAGTTTATACAGGAAAGTAATCCGATGATTGTCAAGACAATTTACGGCACCGTTCCAATCACGGCAATTCGGAATATCTGAATTTCCCCCGCTAGCAGAAGGCACGCAGAGCGTCGAGCGGTTTTACAAATTCGAGGCCAGTACCCGGAATGCTCCCCGGTAATTGATCGCTATCCGTGCCGATCGCTTTGCTTTTTGACGATTAATGTCCAATATCCGTGAAATTAATAGGTCAGCCGGCGATAAATCAAGCTCGCATAATAAACTGTCCGTCGGTTTGCTTCCTGCGTCCGGACCCCACGCGTTGGGGCAGCGCTCGTCCTCTAGGTTGTGCGATTAAACGGAGCTTCGCCGTGTTACCGATTATGTCCATTACCTCCGACAAAGGTGGAGCAGCGACGCTGGTGAGACTGTGCTTCGCACGTATGCTCCTCATACGCTGCGGCTCTTTGCGCTTGCACTTGCAGCGCGAAAACAAATTCCGACACAGGGCAGCGCATCTTCGTTCAGGAGGACAGCACGTCGTGCTCTCTGCGGGGGCAACCCGGGCCCCTTTTCCGCAGCACTTGCTTCGAGGACACTTTGGACACCTATAAGAGGAGGAGGGTAATTATTAAAAAATATTTCATAAATTATTAGAGCCATATAATAAAAACACGCGATACTCTTCCTCGCGATCGGAATCGCGCGAAAAGGGAGGAAATGGCGTTTCAGAAGTGGCCGAGCCACTCGCACAGGTGAGTCACTCCTACGTTTCGTTATAAAGATTAATAAAAATATGGTTTTCCTTTCTTGGGACCAGAGTCAAGGGAGGAGTCACCTGCACGCCGATTTCAGTCTGGCCCAGCAGCTCTGCCTCTCGAGATTTGGAGGAGCATCCTCGACGTTCCTGGTGGGCCAAGTCTGTCCCTTGGGACCTCTTCTGCAAGCCAGGCACCTCATTCCGTCGCACCTCGAGCAGCACTTGCAGCGATTACTCAGGAACCTCTTAAGGCGGGCGAACCTACTCTGAACTAGTTCCTCCTCGTCCTCGTCGGGACTTGCCGGAACCCTGAAATCGAAGGCGCGTCGAGCTGTTAGCCTTATTAAAATCACGAACACCCTCGTTCGCGTATCGATCGGATATCGGCGCGGTGCGACACGCCGCGGAAAAGAGAGCTACGTGTGCGAGGTCCGTAAGCGGGAATTCGTTCGACTCGTTTCCTCATGGCGAAATGGTCGGAACGCGCAGTTTTCATTTGCCGTACCGGAAGCCGGTGTGGGACATCCAACGAGGCGCGATACGAGCGACAGGAATCGAAGCTCCCTCGACCGATTGGAGCTTAACGACGAGCCTATTCAACGATTCGGCCATGGATGAGAAGACCGCACCTCGGACGAGCGACAATTGTCACATCCCTATCCGCCGATAAGAACCCGCGGGAAATAAAATTCCCACCAGGAATTAATCCACGACCCCAACTTCCCGTTTAAACAAATGCCAGATCGGGGACCTCGACTCGTAATTAGGGTAATTTCGGTGTCGCCGTTTAAGGGGTCGTATAATATTTGACCTGCGTCGCAATTAAAATTCAACCCGGAAGAATCTGTATCTGACTCAAGTCCTGGTTAAACGTTAACGCGGTTAAGGGCGATGCGAAATTTGCTTCAGAGATCTCGTTCGTGAAACCTCTTCAAACTGGGTGTACCGAATGGATTCGAACTTTAGAATATAAATATGGAGGATATAAGCGAAGGTCCTGAAGCTCGTGAAGTTAGAATTTTTTTTCTTTAAATTTCTTCATGGATATTCTCAAGACGTTATAAGAAATTAAATTACAGGAGGGTTAGGACCTTCCTTATACCCTCTGTATTTATATTGTAGAGTTTGAATCGATTAGGTACACCCAGGGTGGAGAAAAGTTTCACAAAGGATTGGCTCTTTGGATGCCACTTTGACATCCCCTTAAGGGCGACTCGCGTCTTAGACGGCTAGAAGTGAACCGAAATTCGAGCGTTACCTCTCTCTTCCGACTCTATCTAAATATCTGCGAGTTGCATGATCCTCGGGTACATCGATACACGGGGATATAAGGACCTTTTTGGCCCGGTACCCCTCGATTCCCAGTGACGGGGAGTACGTCGGGAAATTGTCCAAAATGGGCGTGAAGTCGACCATAGCTCAAAGTTGCTCGGCGCTCGTTAAACCGAGCAATCGCTGTCGGTTTTCTCTCTATCGGCCACTCTAGATCCGATATGACGGGGTATATCGAGGTTTTTTAGCCAAGGTCCTTGGGCGCGACTCACCGATCTCCGGGATAACACTTGATAACGACTCGTGGCCTCTTCGGGCCCGATGGGAATCGAAACTAGACTCCGTGGGGCCTCTGCGAAATACCCCGACTTTCGGGTCTCCACGAATGCCGGCAATCCTGCCACTCGCTGACCAGAGTGACCGTAGTCGTGGTGTGTGACTTAAAGATTGCAGGGTGCCGCAGCAGGCGGTTGGTCAGTCCTCGGGGACGAAGGGAGTCCTGGTGGACGGTCACGCGAAGATTTGCCTCGTGCATACGTACGCCCAGAAATCGATACTTTACCGCTTCTTTACCTTACCAAGTGCCTCGGAGGCCGAAATGCGTAAGCCGGATTTTTACTACAAAAGGCGAAACCTAAATCACCCGAAAAGGAGCCTATAAAGGCGACGCAAACCTTGATCCATACATATGACTCCTTCGCGTAATTTAAAAAACGACGAGAATTTAAAAGAAAAAAATAAAAAATAAATAAACTGGCATCACTAGGGTATTTCTAATTTTTGTATAATTTAGTGAATATCTCGTATGATTTTTCTTAAGATCAGGCGGGAGGATTTTAATGCCCTCGAGGGTCGGTGCGCAGAAATGCAAATGTTGCCCTGGAGAAACACATTAATCAGCACGCGGGACCTGATCATCAATAATCGCACAGTCCTGGATCGAGCACGTCTGGCCGACCTTCTTTTCTTTTTATTCCTGTCCGACATTAAGAAACCTCGAAGTTCGATCTTAGATTACCGACACGGCCACCCTAATCGTCTGACCCCTTTACTCTTTCTTTCGGCGCCCAGTCGATTTAGGAAGAGGGACAAACCTGACCTGGTTACAGCTTTATTCCCTCCCGTTTCATATTCCACGAAGACAGGAGACTGACACGTTAAATCGGGAAGAAAGATCGACGGGATCGACAGCGATAGTGCCGATGATACGCTCAAATATAAACGTTCTCGCGGAAGTACGCGATAAATGTTAGATATCCTTGTCGGAACTAATATCCTTTCCCTAAGGATACGAATCGGTCCGGATGGAAAAATTCAAAGGGGATAATTCCGTAGAAAGCCTGAAGAGGATCGAAGCTTCGAGCAGATTTTTCCAGCCGACGAGATTACGCGGGATCGGTCGAGGAATCGATCCTTGGGGTGTAAACCACGAGGTGTTTGCATATTCCTTCCGATGTAATTTTCTTTCCTATCGCCGAAGCCAGGCCGCGCCCGAATCGATCTTCCCAAATGACTTACTCTCTACAAAGGGTTAGAAAAGGAGATAAAAAAAAAGAAAAAAATTTCACTACTCGTTGTTTTCATTTTCCTCGTATTTCTTTCCGGGGGAATTAATTTATTGGACATATCTCGCGTATATACGCGTCCGTGTGGATCCGCGCAAGTTCGTATAAGGCCCCTAAGTTGATGCGTAATCACGATGCGTGGAACCTCTTTAACCGGGCGCCGGCAAACACGTTTCGCATTTAATTAAGCGATTAAAAGTTCTCTACCGGATCTCGTATAACCATATCCATTTGGAAAAGTTTCCCTCGGCAATTCCAGGGCAACGTCAACACGTGTCAATGCGAAGCCGCGCCGAAAGTTGACGCCCGCTCTCCGGCGCCGCGACGGCGTGTAAATGAAACGTCGTTAGTGAAACTCTAGCGCCTATCATTAGTAATCCGTTAGTTACAGAGCTCACTCCCGTTGATGTAGTCCGAACTTTCGGTTAATTATGTCCGTAACGAGAAAGCTCGCCGAGTAGAGACGAAAGAGTTCCCGGGGAAAAAGCCGGGAGGCGAGAAGGATTTCGCGAGATTAATTTCTTCGCCGTTAATCCCCGGAAAATTCGGCATATTTACAAAGGATCCCACGGATCGCTGAGTTCCCGCTCGCAATTATCCGCCAAACTTTCTATGCCACGGGGAAGAAGGTTTAAACGGAGGACTTTAATAAGGAGTACGTGTACTCGTCTTTAAGGACTCCTTTCGCCCTTCCGCTTTTGCGGGAGCGAGAAGGGAAGTAATAGACGTAACAGGGCTGTCCTATGTACCCAGTGGCTTCGTAATATCCAAGTCTGCTACCGGGAATAAAAGCGAAATGCTTTCCGACAATCAACAAAAATTTCCAAAATTTTTAAAACCCGGTAAAATTTTTGTACAATCTTACGTGAAAGAATTAAAAAAAGGAATCAGCCTAGCGCGTCTTCAAGGTGGACATTATTTTTCGGGGTATCCTGTTAGCCATATAAATCAGAGAAATTTTTCAGGACATCCTGACAAAGTCTTAACGAGTTCCCTGGTAAATCCTTTTGGTAAATCCCTGCGACACCCGACGATTGTTCGACACCCAGGCCTGTAAACAGGATCAGGGGTGCGCGGGCACCCCCGAACACGTCGGACTTACCCACGAGGGAGTCAGGGTGTAATTTCACCCAAAGCTTCCTAAATTAGACCGCTGGAGGCACGATTTAGAAGGACTTCAATAAGGGGTATACCGTCTAAGGAGCCTTTGCGTCTCCCCGCGTTTACGCAAGGAGAGGCAGGGGAATAATAGACCTCGAAGGGGTCGTGGGGAACGACGTCGCGTTCCGTACAGGTATATCGTCGGGCATGTACAGGGTGACTCTACGGTGCCTGAGTTCGGCACTTCGGGGTGAAACGAGAGCGTGAGTAGCCGAATGAAATACAGGGTAGAGCGAGTCGACCTTGGCCGCACGCGAAGTGACTTCGGTCACTTAGACGCCCCTACGTCGACGCCTGGCGTCGATTTTCGGTCACGCCTTGCGCCCCTCGAAGACGCGTTACGTAGACGCCCGGAAGTGGGTCATACCGCGTTACGAACGTTAGATTTAAGTAAGCGAAGAGAACGTAGAGTAGAAGCTTGGGGAGCAATCTACGCGATGGCGGATTTAAAGGGCCGTTTTAAAGAGCCGAGGTACGGGGAGCCACGTGGTCAAGAGACTTCAGGACTAAACTCCTGATGCAAATCGCCATCGATCGGGCTTTACATTGAGAAAAACAGCCAGGGCCTATTAACGCCGCTATCCCGAATGATGAATTATTTTTTCTAAATTCCTGATAATATACGCGAGGAAGTGGCTCGGGTTTTAAGGGGCGTAAACGCGCAGGAAACCGCCGGTAATTATACGAGGCGTATGGGGGAAATGTCTGATTAATTAAGCTCGAGCTAGGATCATCGGTCACGGACTGGTGGATTCTTTGCTGCTCGAACTAATCACGTCTTCGGGGTGATTTTTAATTGTTTTTTGGAGCTGGGCGTAATTGAGACGGTAAAAGGAGCTGGTCCCGAGGCATGACGGATCAGTAGATTGCGATGCTCCATTTCAGCCGAGCTAAGGAATTTTTCTGCGGAGATTTCTCATTTCCAAGACGCGCCCGATGATCGGCTCTGACCCTAACCCTGAAGGATCCCCGACGCTCTTTCGTTATCTCTTTATCCCAGGGTCCCCCAATTTCCTTGGTCAGTTAGGCGGTTCGTCATGCACCGTAAACCAAGGATAGGCCCTTGGTCACCTGCGGTTCCTCGGACTTTGCATTCTAATGTCTCGCCCCTTCCTGCGCTGGTCGTCCCCGGCAGGCGTCGATGTAAATCTCCGTCGAGGATCGATAAACTCGCCTTCGGCCTCCGAAGGTGGAGGTTTATAACTAGTGGAGGTGAAGGACCCCTGGACCTTACACGAGGCCCCGGGTCCCGACGTACAAGGTACCCTAAGTGTGTTCCTACGTGTCCCTCTGTGTTCCTTCGTGTACCTCCGCGTGTTCCCGTGTCTCCTTGTAAACGTTGCGGGGAAATTTGCAAGCGTTCCACTCACGTCGGCTCCCCGTTGCTTTCCAGGTGCGCCAGGTTCCCGCTGAGGGTCTCGATTTCCCGCGGCTTCTCCACCAGGTGCATGCCCTCCTTCTCCCTGGCCGAAGAGACCCCACGGACGGTGTTCAAGCTCACCCCTGTGTCCGTCGACCGGACGCTGCCCAAGGAACCGCTGGACATCTCCGTCGACGAGTTCGCCGAGACGTTCCCACTGCGACCGTTTGGTCCATCCTTGCCCTTCTTCACCCCGTTCGTCCTTCCCATATTCACCGCACCGATCACCCTCTTCGCGGAGCTCACCAGCCTGTTGGACGTTCTTCTGTCGTCCCTACCGTTCGCCTTCTGCCGACCATCCCCGTTCTTACCCTCCGACTCGACACCGGAAGTCATGGCCTGCTCCTCCACGTTAGCCTGCATCGCCCCAGTCTTCTCCAGCCGACCATTGGACTTCTCCACGGCACGTTCCCCCGATTGTCCCCTCATCTCGACATCCTGGACCTTGGAAGCCATCTTCGCGCTCAGGATCTCGGAACCTGGACTCCTCTTCCCAGTGTTAGTGGAGTCTGCAGTGGACATCTCCTGTTTCGCGGTCACTGGGTCGCCCAGGACGTTGTTTTGGTTCTTCCTCCCGTTTGCATGGGCTCCAGGAGTCGAGGTACCTTCTGCGGGGTTTGACTTCCCTGCACCCCCGAGGGATTGGCCGGAACTGCTCGTCTTCGAGTGTCCTGCCCGACCGGACTGGTTGGCACCGTTGATAAGGACTTCCTTCTTGCCATCTCCGTTTCCACCGATGTTGGACCTCGCCGAGGAATCGTTCCCTCCTTTGGCCATCTGCATACTCGCGGTTGACGGTTGTTGGGCGCTTTGAGTGCCATTCTTCGAGTCTGGGGGTTGACTCGCCGATGGAGGCTCCTGCTGCTTCGTCGTCCCCTGCGCTCCAGGGTTGATCCCACCTTCCGCGGATTTTGGACTGGCGGATTTGGTCCCAAGTTCCAGGTCGCTCGAAACTGGAATGGCGTCTATGTGCAGTGGCTTGACAGCAGTGGCCGTTGTCGTGTTCACGACGCTGGACGTTCCCGTCGCTCCAGAGGTCTGCTTCAGCAAGTCTATCAGACCCAGGCCGTCGTCGACTTCCCCGACTTTCGCGATGTCGCCAATAAATCTGGCGTTCTCGTTCGAGGGTCCACTTCCCCCAGCCTCTGATTTGGTCGAACCGGAGCCACCGACTCCTGCTTTCTTGGAGTTGCTGTCCGGGATCTCGATGAAGCGTTTGACGGGGAGGTCCGAGGTCCTGGACGGCTTGGAAGATTGAGTTTTGGATGGCGACTGCGAGGGGACGCCCTTTCCCTTCACGAGCCCTCTCTTCAAGGGGATCCTAGATGGCGAACTAGGAGTCCTCTTGTTCGGGGACTTCTCCTTGATGGACTGCCTCGACGAGGACGCTCCTTTAGGTGGCAACACCGAGTTCCTCCCGAACTTCGCCGGAGAGGACCTCTTGCTTCTAGGTTCCTGCTCGCCTCCTCCCTTATCCGCAGGCTTCGTAGGGGTGCCTTGGATGGGAGACAGTCCTGGGACCTTTAAGGACGCGCTTCGTCCCACCGATGTCTTCGCGCCGATGTTGATGGACCCTCTGGATGTAAATCGCCTGACCGGCTTCGGAGAAGCGAGTCTCTCCTCGGATTTGCTCAGCGAAATCGAGCGCTGTCTCGTCGGCCTGGGGATGAGGCTGCGCTTGGGACTGTTCTGCTGCGAGACCGACACTGAAATATACAGAATAAACCTCGTTAACGCTTTCAATGATTGATATTAAAAATGATAAAATACATTCCGCGGTTTAAATTTCCTTGTACCCCTTTTATCGAATCTTCCTCTTTTCCGGCGCGATGCGTTCTCAGGGGTCTGCGGCCTTGATTGCGCGTGCGGAGGCGGGCCTTTAAAGCCTCGACCTCGAAATGGCGACGCCCTTCCGGTGGCCAAGGTAGGCGAGGTACTCCTCGAGGTCGGCGTCGAGGTCGGCTGGTTTTCGGCCAGGATGACGAAACTGGAGCGTCGGTGGGCCCTGGTCGAATAATTCCCAGGGGATGCGACCTTGTAGGGCTCCGGAGCTCTGGGGGGTGGCGGCGACGGGGGTGCCAGCTGATTTGGTCCAACCACTCCGAGGACTCGAAACGGAGGGGGGTCCGTTCTTGGTGCATGGTTGTCGGGATCGAGACGTCTCATCCTTCCCTATTGACCTCCTAGTGGCTGCTCTCACCTGGAAGACCCACACCGTTATCGCGGAGATGCCGAAAAATTTAAATTCTCACGGTTAAGGATGAAATGATCTCATCGGCAAGGTATCATTTATCGAATCATCGCAATCGATGATTGACGGCCGGCACGTGGCTCCGTGGTGTTAGACTAAGCGGTTCAAGTGCCACGTGTAAAACGCGTTGATTCATTTGGGACAATCTGATGTACTTGTAACGACCTATCCCATAAAGTGGCAAACTTGATTGCAATGCTAAAACATCCTCCTGCCAAAACACTCTCTGTCCTCCGCCACTTTGGCCCCGGCCCAAAATCGGCTGTCGTCGCAGCAGCGCCTCCTATCTTTTTCCCGGGCGTACAACACCCCGGGTAAACAACGGCACGGCAGCGCTGACAGCCAATTTCTGCCGGCTGTTGTCAGAGGTGCATAATGTTGACCGTGCACCGGAGGGCGACTTCTCCTGCCGTTAGATTTCCTCGAGATATTCCACGAGCATTTCACGCGACGACAACCGCGTGTCACGTTTGCGATCTCTCGGTTCCGCGATCCAGGTCGTCCGTTATTTCCGCTCATCCCGCGGGAATTAACGTTACTATTTACGGGTGCTCCATCTAGTAGGTGTGCAGTGCCGCTGCATGCTGCATGGTCTTGAAGCCCATTGTCAAAAAGGTCGCTACCACCCAGCCATTCGCTCTAAAATTAAGAAAGAAATTCTGCAAAAGCTCTGCAAAGATTCTGACGCACCTCGACCGGTGTCTAAAATTGTCCTTGTGGGTCGAACCGGGTTATCTGTTAAATTTGACGAAATGTGGAATGACCTTGCGAGGAAATTTATGCCGTGAACCCACCTATTGTGCGCTGCCGTGGAATCCTTTCCAACAACGAAGCGTGCCATTCACGCTTTCTCGGGTTTCGTTTCGTTTCCCTGGATCCCAGCCTTGGAGTCGCACCATCCAGGTGGTACCACGACTCGTCCTGGGCTACATTCTTAGGGATCGCTTCCTGGGCATCCTGCAACCCCACGTGGCCAGCTCCCGGCTCCTCCGGTTTCCAATGACTTCTCGATCGTCGATGACGCACTCGATCTTCCCCCGGATCGGAAATACCACTCTCGGCGAATCCCCGGATAATTCTACAATTTTTAATTTCCCAGATAATTTCAAGGAGAGATTTATTTCGAGAGGATGCTCCCGAAGTGCAAGTGTTTAATTTTCGAGCAAGGTCGATAGTCTAACCGGTCGATACCGCGATTCGGTCATAAACTGAATTACTAACAACTTTTTAGGAACGTCGGTGATCTACTTTTTCCTCCTCTCGACTGCTTTCTGATAACGACCCAGGGTTATCACCGATGGACCAAATACACTGCCCCTCTCGAATCTCGAAGTGGCTTCGGTAATCACGTTACAAGAGAAATTCGACGACGTGAAATTTGTTAAACAAATCATCCCCATTCGGTGACACCGTTTTCAGCGTTGATAACGACAACCGCCTCTTTCACGACCCCCTTCGCAATTTGCGTGACTATCTTTACGTTCATCCCGGCGTAATTCAGCGACATTTTCATATCAGCCTTTTCGAATGGGAAACCTGATGCAGAAAAATGACCTCGAGCAATCCTGCCGTCTTCGCGTGCGGTAACCTCTGGGCTGAAAATCGAAGTCATTTATTTACATTACTTCGTCGACTCCACCGAGCTCGTACACGGAAGTGCGAGGAGGGCAACAAGAACGGAATGACCGTCGACCCCGAAGAGCACCCTGGAGAACGGAATAAAAATTCCACGCGTGAAAATAAGTCTCCCACACCCACCTGGATGATCATTAATAACCGCGAAAGGCTTAATTACCGGGCGTAAAAATCATTAGCTAACGTTACTGGTAACTTTCACAGGAGAAACCGCACTCGTAACGACGTCCCGCCCAAATCGCACTCAGGGATGAATTCATAATTGCGTAATGACAGCGTTTCTTTTTTAATTTTCGTACGGGGTCTTGAGCCTCCGTGAAAAAAAAATGACATCAAGGCTGCGCCTCGATTGCCGTATAATTCAGAAAATGATACAATTTTGACTATTAAGCGTTTTCTTATCGCGACTCGATATTGTTGCGTTACAGGTACACGTGCATTCGCTGGGAGTAATCATACCTGGTGCACGGCGCCATTACGGAGCACCGAGGGAAATTGCAGGCCTAACGGGCCGAGTTCTTTACGGTAAAGGACATTTGCGGCACGTCGTTAGACCAGACTCGTCCAAACGACCTCGCACTTAAAGGATAATTCAACGCTGCTGCCTTCCACCACCGGCTCTGATTTACAGCGGCGCTTGGGCTACGAATCAATGGACTAAGTTCGGATACATGCACGGACATTCGTGACCGCCGGCCTCCAAAAGCTACCTCTTAATAACAAGGATCTCACAGGATTTCCAACATGGCCGAAAAGTAATGGAGACGACGGAGTTGCAAGAAGTCGAACCAATGTGCGAATGTAATTCTAAATAAATGGCTACCTGTTAGTAACAAGGTCCTACCAGGACTTCCAACATGGCCGAAAAGGTAATGGAGACGACGGAGTTACAAGAAATCGAACCAATGTGCGAATGTAATTCTAAATAAATGGCTACCTGTTAGTAACAAGGTCGTACCAGGATTTCCAACATGGCCGAAAGGTAATGGAGACGACGGAATTGCAAAAAGTCGAGCCAATGTGCGAATGTAATTCTAAATAAATGGCTACCTGTTAGTAACAAGGTCCTACCAGGATTTCCAACATGGCCGAAAGGTAATGGAGACGACGGAGTTACAAGAAATCGAACCAATGTGCGAATGTAATTCGAAATAAATGGCTACCTGTTAGTAACAAGGTCCTACCAGGATTTCCAACATGGCCGAAAGGTAATGGAGACGACGGAGTTGCAAGAAGTCGAGCCAATGCGCGAAGGTAATTCCAAATAAATGGATCCCCACCTAGCGTGACCAAATCACGTTTCGTCGTGATTTAGCCGGCGATGGGATTTTTCAGGAAAATTGCTCGAAACGGTATCACATCTTTTCAGGAACGAGAGATGGAGGAACGGATTGCCTTTTAAGGGAAGTCGGGACCACTTGGTGGGCGGGTGGAAAATCACCCTTTCACGTCGAGTTACCGCTGGAAAGCTCGAGTTTCGCGCAAATTTACCGAGGTAAGCACGGATCGATTACCGAACGCACCCAGGGGCAATTTCTTTTGTAGCTCTTTTAAGAAATTACGGCGACCTCGGGGTCCAATTTGGCGGACTGGCGAGCTTCGACTCGGAGAGCTGCTAACGCGGCAGGACTCTAAGAGTGGCTTTCAAATCACTCCCCCCAGGTAAGGGAAAGAAATCTGGACTCTGCGATTCTAAATGGCTATTTGATTTGGCCGCAATCCAAGATCAACCGGCATGTTTTGAAACTACCTGCCGATCGGTCGAGGCTTTACTCCGTGTCTGGAAATTTTACTACGAGCGAAGAATGATTGCGGATTAAAAATCTTCATAAGAAATTGACGCGACTACTTTCGCATCCGCCCCGTGGTACTCTTCGTTAAGGGAATTGCGGAAATGTCGGGGGATCGATCGATCCTTCGAGACAAAGCGCTCCTGCAGAAATTGCCCTATTAAAATGGGATAAGAATGCCCGCTCGGTTCCTTTTTCCATTTCTAGCGACGGTACTCCCGGCTCGCTTTGCTAACTCGTTGCGTAACGTGTAATTAAACGAAGATATCGGACTGCTCCACTTTCGAAACGCATCATGCGAATTTCCGAGCCTTGCTAGCGGTTCGCGTCATTATGCGATCCAGTAGATCGCGTAATAACGAGATTATATCACAGCCTCCAACGAAGCGGTAACTGGGTGCCTAACAATAAGTATCTCTGCATCTTCTAATACCGCCAAATGTTAAAGCGCCCCTCGTTACCTTGAGTGTGGTATCCGAATTTTCCTGAATTTCTAACATGTCGCCAACTGGAGTTTCTCGTTCATTTCCGTACACAGATTAATTACCGCGTCCTGGACCTCCGCATATTTATCAGGGGAAAAAAAAAATTCACGTAAGAACTTCGAAACCGTCGAGTTACTTTACTTCGTGGAAAGGGAAGCGCCTTAAATCACGGTTTGCACGAAACAAGGCGCATTTCTATATAATGAAACACGAGCATCAGGGCGAGTGCCATGCTCGCAGGAATGCAAAAAAGCGCACTTATCGCAAGGTCGATCGTAATTATTATAAAAGCCCTGCCCTTTCTTCCAAGGAATCCTAAATTCCATCGGACGAGCCGAAATACACCTCGTAATAAGATAATTAATCCCACGGTCCGGAAATAAATCCATCACAAATTCCGAGGATCTCGTCGTAAACCGACCTCGAAGTAAAAGTTTGCCGCAAGTCCCGCGGAAACGCGTTTAAAATTTCACGTCGTTCCGAGTCTTCCTTAAAACATCCGCGAGGCATAACTGTTACTCCAAATAACCCACCTGTGACAGTACACAAGTATATAACGGCGCGTAAACGTCCAGTAACGGAGAAATACAGCGGGGTTTTATCCGCCTTTCATAAAGACATTTATTTCGGGATATTAACAAATCCAGGCGGTAATGGAATACGTCCCGCGTATCTCATTCGCGGCGTAATGATGCCGGGTGTAAAGTAATACCGCGTCACTAATTAGTCCAATACGTATAACGAACTAGTGCTCGATAAGCGCCGAAAGCGTTGGGGAGGGGGTTGTAAATGTTTCACGAAGAAGAAAGGAAATGAAAAAAAAAAAAACATATACACATACATATAATTTAAAAAAAGCGTAATACCCGCGCGAAGGCCGTAATGAAATTTATTCAGCCTATTTCTAGGAGACGATGCGGCATGTATAATGAAACGCCGACTTTTCCTAGGTCTCCGCATCCGAAACGTATGACCCACAATTTACCGAAAATTTACAGGTGGTACGTTCCGCGCGTGGAGGCGCGCACTCGGCCGCGCATTTTCCCCGCGATATGAAAAATGAATAAATAATAAAGATACCGGCCGGATGCACGGGGCAGGCGCGCTCCATCTTGGGCGGCACTTTTCCCGGCGTTTCCTCCGGATCCGCGAAAGAACCCACGAAGTCGCTCATGCACCCCTCGGCCTCTTACTCCAAAATGAAGAAACGTCGACACGGAGGGGTAGAAATCGTGATATACCATTTGTAAACGGTGCCCGCGATATTTTAATCGCCACGGCCGTGCCTCTATCGATCTTCGCGATTTAAAGAGCGCCTCGCCTGGAGGATCGCGGGGGGTCCCTGGAAAAATTCCTTCCCCTGGGGGAATCCTTGGGAAATCCCTGGGAACGGAGAGTTAGGCTTCTCGGGGGTCTGGGAAAATGATGCCAGAGGATTGGGAGTCGAATTTGGATTTTTCGCGGATTTCTTTTCCCGAGCGAGCGCGGACTCCTTCGGGCACTGCGGCTTACCTGGGCACGAGGGATGCGCGATCCTCGGAGTTTATGGTACCGAGGTGCATTTACAGTCCTGAGGCGAGCGCCTGCCGAGGGCTCAAAGGAAAGTTGGCCACGTCTTCGCGTGAGCGCGAACGCGTTCTTACTGACTCGGGTGGGCGCCTCCACTTTTGACGGCAAGGAATGGTCATCGGCGCCCGCGCCGCTGTCCACGCGTCGTTGAACGGACTACGAACGGCCAAGCCGGACGTCGACCGGGACTCCCCAGGGAACCTGAGAAACGGCACTCCTGAAAACCGCTTTAACCCTTTCATTAGGTCCAGTTTATAGAGCTACAGGGAGAGTTAGAAGGACGGATGCGTACCTTTTCTCTAAACTCTACCAATCTTGGGAGGGACCGTTTACAGAGTTTAGTACAGGGAGTAAGGTAAAGAGACCCGGTCATCCAAGGTGTGCATTGTACTTGCGACGGAATTACCGCACTTTGTAGGTGCTTTGGAAATGCTCTCCCTATGTACTTTTTAATGCTGCTTTCGGCCGACTGGGGTAATTAGTCCTCGATTGCGGACAGAGTTTCTCGAGGTAAGTCCTAGTTGAAAGTGCGACCTATGTCACGCGGGATGTGTATTAAAATATACCGGAGCGAAAGGGTTAACGTGACTCGGTCTAATCCCTAACGTCGACTGACCGACCTTAACACGCCTGGTTCGTTGAACGCGATTCCCTTCGAGGGGGATTATTTCTACGCGTGTTATAAATATTGCAGAGCGAAGGTAATTACCGAGACGAGCGTTTCGATAAATGTCGAAACGGTGGTAACTGCGGTGGGCACTTGTTCCCTGGTTATCCGTGGTTGGGTTTGTTTGAAGTATGATTTTTATTTTCTCGTTTTTTTTATGTCGTCGGGGTTGGACATATTTCATGGTTCTTTTGCAGGAAGTGCAGAAACGCTTGTTGCCGTTTCGGTCTTTCCGGCACGGAGTCGACCCCCGAAACTTACGCGAACAATTATAGGGGAATTCTCCGGGGACTTGGTATATGAGAAGACGATTCCAGCCGAGAAATGGAGACGGCTTAAGTTACCGAATTTAGTGCAACTTCCTCGAGATGGCCGGAAGTCATTTAACGGGCCTCGCAAAGCAGTTTCCAGACGTCATTGGTGGGAAATAACAGTTCCCTTGATCGCAACAAATGGGACGAAACGGTTATTGACAAAGTGACGGTGATCGATGTTTTGCCATAAGGGTCCCGTTGGTTGGTATAGAAAAATCCCCGATCCTTGGAAGAACTTTCTTTACCACCGTCCAAAGTTTCAAAGTCCCGGTAGAAGTTTTTCCGAATTTCCATATGAAACGCTGCTCTAAGATTTGTAAACCTCGTTAAACCGAGCCTGTCTAAAGTGTCGCCCTAGAAGTGTCCACGTTGAATGTCCCCCTAATTACTCCGTCAACGAAACTTTTTTACAGGCCGTAATAACCCTGCAGGAAAATTCCCGGTATATTCTAAAAGTTCAGGGAATTATAATCAATCCCGTGGAAAATACAACATTTCCGCGACCACCGTGTCATATGTTTCGGCGGGTCTTCAACCGCAATTTTCGTCGATTCGTCAGAGGGTAGCACGAGTTCTAAAACTTTCCAACTTTCTCCCGACCGAAAGGGCAAAACGGCGCGATCGATGCGAATATCCCGAGCCTTAAATTCTGACAAGTCGCGAGCCATCGATCGAAACGAAAGAAGTGCTTTTATATTCCTGGATAAATTATGCGCAATGAAATGCTCCACGAGTACCGACGCCCGCGAAGGCGTCGAATTAACGAATCGATTTAAAGATTATACATCTCCGGCTGAAGAAAATATTTCGACTAAAAAGAAATAAGCCTAAAGACGTTTCCACCGTTATTTTACGCCGTCCCGAACACGGTGTTTAGTCGGCAGCAATTTTCCGGGGAACTTTTATAACTTTCCGGGAATGAAGAATGCACATGCAGATAGCCGGGGCACTCCTAGATTAAAGAGATGGGAGCTCTAGATTTTGGGCCGTAAGCGCGCATTTACTTGCCCACCACATTCCCTCGGTGGTTTATTAGACGGTCCGATTTACGACGTGCCACGGACCTATCGTGCCATACAAAAGTGAGGATCACCCAATGTTTCGACATAGTAACGCCTGTAGTGACTCGGTTAAATTTACGCATTCATGACCCGTCCATCCGCAGCCACTAATGTCCTAACCAGATTTATACGCGATTTATGCATAGCGAAGTGTCAACGACGGTCGTGTCAACGGTTTCTATTTGGAAATCAACCACGCTCGCAGGCCGCTACACTTGTACAAGAACGAATCCACCGCAATTTCGGCCTAGAAAAATAATCCAAGACCCTTTTAAAAATATCTAATCCTCGCTCGCCCATTCGGCCCATTTCGAAGCGGCGCGAATTTCGCTAACCGTACGTTCTGCGGGAACAAATAGCCGAGTATCGCGTTTTACCGGTAATGAAGGATAGAAGGCGAGGCCATTTATTCATTCATTAAGCCGCCGAAGGCTGGCGGGTCCGAATTATTAGAACATTAGCCTGATTGAACCGAGCTGGGCTCGGCCTATTCCCGATACGTGCCATCGTGTTCCTGAGTAGTTGCGTGGTGTCGGATCAGGTCGGATTTATGGAGCCTCTTTTCACCGGAAACGGTGTTCCAATATTCCCCCTTATCGCTCCACATTGGCCCCGAAAATGACAAACCACGGTATAATCGAACTACTAATTACCCCTAAACTAATGACATAATTTTACGTAAAACTAATTCTGCAATTCTACGGACACGTACGTCGCTGTTAATTTACAAAAATATATTAAGAGTTAAGGAAATCGCGTACAAGTGAGAGCCGACGTAGTCCCGTAAATCATTCGTTCCCGTGAGTACATGGCCACGTTTAAATATACTTTATTCGCCTTTGTATGTACAGTTTGCATGATCATTAACGCATTACATATGGTACACCTGTAGGGGCGGAATTAAGGGATATAGAGCTCTTCTGACCCAACGTTCCCAAAGACTCGTGGAGGGGTTTCTCGTCGCGCCTTCCCGAGCGCAGGAAGTTAAAAGTCCGCTACACGTGATAAGACAAGCACATGCTGTATAGCAATAGTATACATACATACATACGCGCATCCACATGTCCTATACATATATGCCGTTACATGTATACTTTATGAAAAATGTTCTAAGGGGCCGAAAGGCTCCTCACGGGGCCGTTGCCATGGACGCTTTTCAAAGTGCTTAATGGTATGAGTAAAATTTCACTCCGATCGGTAACTCCAAAATTTCCGAGCGGACTCGACAAAACTGCCCAACGAATTTTAAGTCATACGTACGGTCATTAATTAAAATTGCTACCGGTGATAAATATAATACTAAATTCATCGCAACAAAAAATAAGGTCTTTCCATCCTTCGCTCGTTACTTCAAATATTTTATATTCAGATTTTTAATTCATTCGAGTCAGGGCGTTTCCCTCGGACACATAATATTGGGTTTTTGAAGAATGAAAATGTGTGTCCACATATTCTTAGGCCCTCGGTAGAATAAAAATGTCAATCTCTCCTCTCAGGGCTTTCTTCGGAAGATGCCTCTTCGTCGCGAGAAATAAAACATTTCGTATGCTCATAAATGAATCGGATAATTTGTTCGGTGGAATTATTACAGTCCCGATTTCGGGAAGGCCTGATACCTCGAGAATTATCATTAAATTCACTTAAACGTTCTCGAATCAACCCTCCACAGTACTCTTTGTCGGCTCCTCGGTGAGGAATTAAATCGTCGAATACTACTTACACCGTTTCGCACTTAAGCTGAAATGTCGAAATAAGGGGAGAAATCAGTCCAACCGAAATCACGGAAAGAGTTCTTGTCGAAATTAAGTATTAGACATTTTCTGAGACGTCCTAGTGCGAGGCATCGACTGTTAAGTGAAAACGGTGCAATTAGTTTCCTTCCACCATCCACGACTTGCAACGCGCACATTTGCGTACATTTCACGTCCAGCGAAGCATCCCTTACTCGTTACAATTACATAAATTAACAGCTATACCAGTGCGACGCCGTTGAGCATCCGTAAAAGACGCAAGTGTTCCTCGCGTGATATCTGAGAAAGCCACGAGATATATTGTCGTACATAGCGTTTACTTTGCGATCATTTCCAAGCAAGACCGATCATCGATCCGGCTGTAGGAAGACGAGCTCTCCGAAACTGCGCCATGTAATCGCCTTACAAGAAATGTCAGATTTTTCTTAACACCCAGTTTCAGAAGAGCCGATCTTTCGCAGTGCTTTGGCTAATAGACCGACAAACGAGTGGCCAGTTAAGATGAAAGCGATCTCCTCTTTCGCGTGATCCAGCAGCGAATAGGAACACGAGTCGATCCTTAATGTCCTCTTCGTGGATCGCAATTATGAGATTCCCTTCTCACAGCTTAATATTTCGAAACCGATGAAAAACCACCGAAACGGTGAATGACAACTTAACCAGGGGACTTAACTATAAAAATTACACTATTCAATAGGCAAGCTCTCGATTTTTGAATTCATTGCACCAAATGATGGATTAAAAATGTCCTACAAAACGGCTTTCACCAGTCTCGAGTGCTCTTCTGTAAACCCGTGAATTTTTTTTTTTCCTTTTCTTTAATAATTTACATTTGAAAAATATGGAACCCTATTTTCACGATGGGAATGGTCAAACTATAGAAACTGATAATTTTGATTCATTAGAAAGGTGGTGCGCGGCTTTGCGCCACTTATTAGAAATCCATATTTCTCGCGGTTCAATAAAACTTAATTAGGTGAAAATGTTAATGGAGCCTTTAAAGCGGTACGGTATTTAACGTACTCGAGATGTACCGTAAACTTGGCCGCAGTATTGTCAGTACTGTGATCAATAGTGATCGTACGCTCTCGGTGATAATTTTAATATGGAAAACAGAATGGACTCCTTGGTCCGCGAGGCTGCATATATAAATATGCAGTACGGATATAATTCTAATTGCATGATTTTCGTTTATACCGATACCCACACACACGTTCAGGCACGCATGCACCCATACATTTAGTAAAACGCGCACAAAGTGATATATGTCCTACTATTTTGGTATTCCCTGATGTTATCAAGAAGCTCAAATGCTGCATCCACCCTATTATATGTATACCTTTCTTTTTTTAATGACTATAAGTCTCATTTCATTCGATCGAGAGATACGGACGCATCCCGGAAAACTTCGCTAGAAATTTCTTGCATCAATGGCCGTACGAGGAAAATCTTCACCTCAATCGCGCAACGAATCTATTCAACGATATGAAATTATAATAATTATACAAAATTTGATAAGCATACAACCGCTAGAGGATAAAAATCGACGTTTACTCTACGCAAACTGCTGAGCAAAATCATTAGGTATTCTAGTTGGAATTCAAATATTGTCCGTAAATCGTCGCAGGGGCGTAGTTCACCTAACTCTGATTCGACATTTTCCAGTCACATGTTCTCGGAGTTACGCCTGTCTCCTCGACATTGCGTCCTACTCGGAATATCAGACTCATCCTTATTCAGTACGTCAACCGATAGGCAATCGGAGACTCTCTAGCAAGCATTCGCATCGTACAAATATTTGCCAAACAAATCCTAAGAAGAACGCAGCTGAAATGACTCTTGCAAATATTCTACAATAACTAAACCTCCTCTCTGTACTGCAGTAATCCGTGTATCCACTGTTTTAGTGAAAATAATTCAGCCTACGCCAACGCCGAGCTATCTCGTCGCGCTTCCTTTAGTACAATCTTACTGTATCGAAGATAACAAAAATAAGACTCTGTTATTTTTCAAGGAACTCCCCTTCCTCTCCCGGATAAGATCCACGTTGGATCGCGCTCGCGATGGAGCGATATTATGTAGTTGGGCTCAGCTTGTCCTGAATCTTCTGACCATGGAGTCGCTTGTGATCCTTTCTGTATTTCTCGATCGTTAGATCCGCACTCGTAGAGCTCGGCAAACGTAGACTAACGGGATCTAGGCTGGCTGCTAATTTTAAATAAGTCTCCTCCATTTCCCTCGTCACTTTGACTTCGTAATTCAAGTCGGAAGCGGAGGCTGGTTCCTTTGAAACTTTCGGATGACTAGTAGTTTCGTCGTCGTTCGATGACTCGAAGGTTATTAGGTCCTTGTCTCCCTCGGTACTCTGTTCGCTCACGTTTTGCGAATCCGGGGAAACCTTGATATCACATAAATTTGGCATATACGTATCGCGTGTACTTACCGCTTTATTTTCCGACACGTGACTCCTTTTAGCGGACGTCACGCGTCTCTCCCGTTCGCTCGCTTCAACGTCCGATTTCTTGCTCCCCGACTTCGTTCGCTCGATGCTCGCCGAGGAAACGTTTTGCCTTCTCTTGGAGGTATTGTCGGCGGGCTTTTGTGCGCTTCTTTCGTTCAACAGCAAGGACTTCTCCGAGCAACCGGAAGATTGAACCCACTCCGCGACCCTCTGTAATTGTGCGGAATCTTGCGGCAAGATCGGAGCGTTTTCTTCGCTGCTCGTAGATGCGGTTCTCCCTGAACGCGAGGACTTTGCCGTGTGAACTAGAGCCGTGCTCGGCCGACCATTGCCGGTCGTGTATAGTACCGTTTGATACTGGCCAACGTTATCTAATAAAATATTTTTCGAGCCTGGCGTAACCCGGACTAAGCAATTTCTTGGTCCTGTCGCTCTCTCTTGCCAGGTGACCTTTAAGCTAGTGCTATTATTGTACAAGGAGTGCTTCTTATTTATCGGCTGCACCGCGTCGCTGGAACTACTAGACGGATCCGAGGTTGAAATGACTAAACTGTCGTTGCTGAAGCTAGGGCTAGCGGCATCTTCTGGCTGCCTGCAGTCGCTTTGGTTCACCAGGTTTTCGGCATTCGTTACCTCTATCACCGTCAGCGGGGTCGAGCCGGTGTCATTGATTCGCGATTTGTCGTGCTTCCACACTCTATCGTTAATTACATCTATTCCCGTGTCACCGCTTGTACGTGACTTGTGCTCCGAGCTTCCATCGCTTGAGTGCAAGTGTACCTTTGATTTTGCCCACTCGTTTTTCCACAGCCGGTCGTTGATCACGTCTATTTGACTTTGCACCTTTTGGGTCGAATCACCGTCAGACTTCCTCGCGCTGGTGCAGTTCGTATGAGGCGACTTTTTCTCAAATTTATACCAGGAATTTTGGCCAGATTTAATGATACTCTGAGAGTCCATTCGTTTGCTACCTCTAATCTGGCGTGTATTTTCAATTATTGTTCTACCAATTGCTTTCTCGTTGGTGGAAGAGATTTGATTTCCAAAAGTCTCGTTTTGATTCTCCGATTGCAGACTGATTGTATTATCGGCCATATTCAACATACTTTGTTGTCTTATAGAATTTTTTAAATTTAAATATGCTTTAGTACCATCTCCGATAAAATAATCAATTCTTGGGTTTTCGTTACCTTGATTGCTTCTAGTGTAAGATTTCTCGTTTACGTGTTTAAATGTGGTGTGCTTCGTATTGTCATTGTGTCGTTTCACGTTGCCATTGTTAAAAGTTTTGTCATCCATCTCTTGGATGGTATGAGACATGGTGAAATATTCGATATTTTCATTTTTTAGGACCGATCGATCGTAGCTACTGAAGTTATCGTTAACTTGCATTTTATTGATACTGCTGGCAGTTTCAGAGGTATTTTGTGCCCCTTTTGTTTCGCAATCGCTGCAGGAGTAAAGATTTTCAGTATCCATTGTTTGAATTCCAGTATCGATCAACAAAATACTTTTGTGACATGTACAAGTATTGCAGTGCTTCGCAAAGATTCGTTCTTTCTCTCGATCTTCGAGAACCTTGGCCATTATAGCAGCTGATACCATGTCAATAGGAGGTTTTGCCGTATCGCATTCGTCGTCACTATCTTTATCAATATTTGCTTTCGTCACATTGTACACCATGGCAGTAGGCGGAAATGTGGAAATAGGAACGGTGATACTTTTGACGTCAGGAATAGTAGTATCACTGGTACGCCGTTTTTGAGCAACATAAGTTCTAACTTTTGCTTGAACTTCAGCTGGTAACTGAAAATAAAACACAAGGTGATTGGTAGTAATATTTAAAATCGCCACTCACAAAGCATCCGTAAAAATAACAAGGAAAAGGAGACATATTTCTTACCGAGTCATATTTTTGTCCAACAAAATTGGAAGGTTTACATTGAAGTAGTTGAATCGCAAGATTTACATCGTTTCTATAATTTTCCTGCGAGACAATAAAATCCTTTATTCTATTACACGATTTAAGGAATAAAAAAGCATAAAGTGATAGGTTTATTACGTTACAAGGCAACTACAAATAGACTGAAGAAGATGAAAAAACATACATTATCCTGCGTTAAGCGATGTATGGTATAATTTGCATCTGCCAATCGATGAGATAACGTGGCTATATCTTTTGTGAAAGCTCCTTTTTCCGTCTCACATTTATCCACTATTCTCAATAATTTATCCTCAAGATTTTGGTTCACTTTTTGAACCCTTTTATGTGCTTCGTGAAGTCTTGAATATTTCTCTTGCCATGTAAGGACCTCTTCCTTTATGGATGCCAGCTCTCCGTTAGGAAACTTATCGGCTTCGTTCAGAAAATGGGTTTCCATTGTCACAATGTGATTATCTCTTTCTAAAAGCCGTTGATGTAAACTTTCTATCTCGGCATGCAAATGCATGTCACTCTGATTATGGACTTCTACAATGCACTGCATGCAAGAACATCCGCATCCCTACAACATTTCAATAAAATTGTTTACTCCCCGACAATATTAAGTGATACTTTAGCAAATGGTTCTCCTTCGAGCATACATACACCAATTGCATTTATATATAAACAATAATGCAAAAATACATCATATTCCATACAAAACCACTGTAAAGGCATCGTGGAGACCACTAATTTAACAATGTCCAATATCATTTGTGAAACATGTTCAATCTAAACTATCAGCTAAACAATTGACACCAATTTTAAGTAAATATAAATAACTCTCCTTTCCATATGACCGACGAGCTGAATTACCTGAATCTAACTGACCGCAATTGAAAACAATTATAGCAGTTCGCATCTTATAAATTTATCCTTCTTACGTTTAACTTAACACTGCCTACGTACCTTACATTTTTCTGCCATACTGATGTTCGGAAATTAAAGCAATACTAACAAAAAAATAGCGTAAAACTGTACGTCTTTGATATTGAAGCCTCATAACCCTCTTGATCAAGACCGTGAGTTTTGTATGCGTGTTACCTTTCATTCAATTGCTTGCTTCATTGATTCGGTACAGTAATTCATAAACTAGGAAAACAAAGGCTGACACTATGTATTAGGCTAATACGGTTATAAAAATTTCATTAAACATTGGTGAGATGACCAAAGTGCTCGAAACTGACAAGTGTATGAATTATCTGTCGTCTGCCACACGTTCAGTGTGACGCACCGACAAGGTTCGTCGATATCAAGGATACACAATTAAATGTTGATTCTCACCTTTGCTGGTAGAAGACGAAAGCAGCGCTACTAACTTGAGAACTATTTTCCAGCCTCACTTCCGAGCCAATGATTCATCATCTGACGAAAATATAAACATCGTTATAACCTCCAAAATGCCGACCGCCGAGAGGAATGCGCCAAATATTTTAGTTACTGGTAACACTTTAAATCAAATATTATTGAGTGCTGTAATTTAATATTTCAATGATTCTGTAACCAGAAAGTCAGTGTTAACATTACGTAGGAATATAATGGTTTTGGTTCTGTTTTTCTATAGGAACTCCTGGAGTTGGAAAAAGCTTGTTATGTCAAGAATTGGCAGGAAAGACTGGATTGATTTGGCTTGACGTTAGTAAAATCGCAGTTGAAAATAAATGTTTAGAAGAGTTCGATGAAGTATATCAATGTCCGGTGTTGGATGAAGATAAGGTATAAACATTTACTCATAAAATTGTATTTTGATTAAGTATGAATCAATGGTTTTTGTTAAATACAGTTACTTGACGGAATGGAAGACTTAATGAGCGAAGGTGGAAACATTGTAGATTATCACGGAGCTGACTTCTTTCCAGAAAGATGGTTTGATATTGTTTTTGTTTTAAGAACGGATAATACGATTTTATACGATCGTCTTGCTGCAAGGGGTTATTCGGGAAAAAAATTGGAAGATAACATTGATTGTGAAATATTTCAAACGATACTTGAAGAGGCTAGAGAGTCGTACAGAGAGGAAATCGTTCATGAATTACAAAGTAACACTCCTGAAGAACTCCATGAAAATGTAAATAGGATATGTCAGTGGCTTCAACAATGGAAACTAGATAATAAATAAATACTTTTTATTTTGAAGAATATGTATTCATCTACATAAATTGTAAATTCCCAGCCAGAAAATATAAATTTATATATATTTACGTATATAGCTATTTAGAACATATGTACATCTTTTTTATTTACTATATTCATAAATATTTCCTATTAATGGATAAATACATATTTTATTCTACTATACCTAAGTCTTGCTTCAATTGTTTTAATCTCAAGTTTATGCTTGAATAGTATTTCATTTTTGTAAGCGCTTCCTTTGCTAGTTTAATATTTTTATTACGGAATGCATCCGACACATCTCTGTAATGACAAGAGTAATTTATATATCTTGAAAGTTGTGAACTGCCAAAGAAACCACTAAAATCTTATACTCTACCTTGTTAGAACATCCAACGTAATTCTATTTTCCTCTAGAAGCTTAAATACTTTTTCTTTGTCATTTGAAACTGCTTCAATTTCCTCATTTTTCTCCATAATTTCCATAAGAAATTCTGAATCTAGGTTTGTTGTCCCTTCAGGGATTGACGATTCGTACTGCTGCAAGATGTACAACCCTCTATCCACTGGATTTAATAACGTATTATAAGCTTTATTTATCAAGGATGATAAATTTTCTGAAATCTGTTTCTCTTTCTGTATCGACAAAAATTTTATTGTAACAGAATTATAAACAGTTAAATCAATTACAAAACGCATTAGCACAACAAAGAATTCTTCATTTTCAAAATTCAGACACACCTCCGTTTTATTCCCAAATCTATCGGGATGCAGTATATTTTGCAACTGCCTATATTTCTTCTGAAGTTCTGCGATTTCAATATTGTAATCTTCTTTAACACCTATCAGTTGAAAATAATTCATCTTTTCTGGTGGATCTTGTAGCGCTTTACACTTCGAACAGAATAACTCCGACTTATATGGAAAATTACATTGCCAACATTTTGGCGGGCAATCAGTGGAGTATCGAAAAGTTCTTAGTTTATCAGGCGAATATTGAACATTTTTCCTGACTCCGAACATGTACGTCCTCGAATTTCTACCGAAGTCGATAGTTCCATACATAAAGTTTCTCTTAGTAAGTCTCAGAAGACTATGCAAAGTCCTTGATCCCATTATTATTGATATATCGTAATCTGACGTAAATAACTAAATGATGTACCTAAAACTTTGACAGCATAATACCTACCTACATTTTAAAACAAAAATACGTAACAGGTATTATCAACTATCAATCACATACATAGGTTTTAGAGTTTCTACTATTTCACTGTCCACAAAACTAATTTAATCTTACGTCAAACAGTATCACAGTAATTTAATTCCGGTTGAATAACTAGATTGCAGCTGCCTTGTAAAAACTTCAGTTTACAGCAAATGAAATGTTCAAAATTTAATATAAGTCTTTAACTCCAATAACTCATCCGAGCTACACAAATACTAATTACTTGTTACGCATAAACAATAATTGCTTGTGACATTATTCATGAGTTGTCAGAGTATTCACGTTGACTCGTATTTACTCGTATTATCGCATCTTTCGATGCTTTAGCTGTCGAGAGGGCAGCACAGCGCCTAATTACGAAGTAGGGTCGTGGCTCTCATCTTCTGTCTGGGTTTATCCTCTTGGTGCACGGTTAGTTTTGAACACGCTAGATGCGGTTCTTTCCCATCCGTGAGTGAACTTGTAGCATGAGGTTCAGAATCAGAAATCGTACCGGTATAACGACGGGGCAATTTATCGTAACTGTTATATTCGGCATTGGCAGTGGTATTTATATCTGGAAACCGACAGTGGAGGAGTATTTCGCTGCGCAAAACAAAAAACTCCAGAAACATGAACAGGTTATTTAATATATCTCATTTGAGAGTGCATTTCTGTGCGTTGAATTGCAATTAAAGTGCTCGAATCTTGGTACAATTATTTTATGTTATATTTATCTGAAGTTTGTAAGAACGTTGGGGAACGTTAATTTATCGTTTTCTAGGTGGATCCTTAAACGTTTAAACGCACGTACGGTTCCGTTTCTTACCATTGCTGCATTACTCCTTGGAGGATCGTTAATTATAATGACTTACAAGTAAAGTAATAGCATTTATATTGTATGCTTATGCTTGTTAATACTTTTATATACGTATTTTTAGACAAGTACTACAACCACGCATCAGGCAAAAGAAAACCAAAGTGGTCGAGGAATATGCAAATCTTCTGTATGAAGAAGAGGTAAAGAGGGCAAAAAGTAAGTCCAACAATTTTTTTGAGTAAAAAGAAAATGGTTACATTGTGGTAATATTTATAGCGTAATATTATTCACCTATATTCTACATGATAAAATGGTGTCTTGTATGTTTAAAATAAATAATCCTGCGTCGCAGATGTCCTATATACGATTACTTTTATTAATCTATTAAATAAGTAGGTATAACATACTTAAAAATCATACGTTTGCGTACGACTTATTTATTATTGAAAAGTTATTCTTCGCTTAATTTCCCTGAATAGAATGGAATATATTTTATAACAGCTTTCCAATCGGTAAAATATAGCAGTCCCAAAGTTCCAGTTACTCCATACGTAGCTAAGGATGGAAACCTAAAAACATCCACAGTTTTGGTAGCGTTACATTTGAAAAATCTTCTTACATAATTAAAATTAAATAAATTATTTGTATGTAAGAAATAAAAATGTTAAATAATAAGTTACTATTCTACTAAACACATGTGTCTAAAAAATATAGATCTGAGAATCCTGAGAAAAAAGAAACAGAATATTAATTATAAAGCGCATAAAATATTTTATGAAACCTTGATGACAAGATCAATACTAGCCAAATCTCATGTTACATAAGTCTCAGTGTAAATAGTAACAAAGTAGCAAAAGTAATGAGGCTGTGTACAAATATTTACTATCACATCCGACACTGAACACCAACGAAAAAGTATGAAAATATATGATACACATCTGCGCAGGGAAAATTATATTTGATAATCTATTATAATCGATATGAAATCTTACCAACTAACTAATATTTCTGCATGTCTTTTCCCCAAACGCTGTAGAATACCAGACATGGTGGCAAATACAATGATTTCAGACTTTGCCTTTGTAGAGTAAATGTATTAAAATCTATTTGGAAATCCGAATAACTTCTAGAAGATGCCTCACTCGCAATTTGCAGTAACCAAATATAACACTTCGAGACACCTCGAGATGTTTAAAAATGTGAAGAAGTTGCTCTAGAGAGATTCTCGTGACCGCAGTTCCATACTGCCTCTACGCAGAGCTTCTGACAAACTCATCTACTTTCTGCAACGCCATTTTTTTTCTTTACAAAATTAAATACAGAGAAGAGTTAGAAAATTGCTCGGAAGAGCAAGACTCAGCTTCCTGGATTTTTTTTTATGTTCTGTTTTGTCTGTTCTTTTATGCTTCTTTCCGGGTTTAGGTGGATCACAACAGGATCCATTTTTTTATCAAGTCATCGTGGGTACTTCATCGCCGCAGATTTTGCTGAACTTGTTGGTAAGAGGTGTTAAAAGATGTTAAAGGATGTTTGTTATCACAGAGATGAGTTAGGAGCAGAGATGAGGATTTTTTAATTGGGTCGCCATGGGGGGTATCAGGTGGCAAGTGCATTAGCCGTCCACATCCTCCACCAGGGGCAGCATAGCACGATCACGCGCCTACTCGTGAGCAATCTCCCAACTCATCATTGAGTGAACTTCCAAATCGTCTTTGTAAATGAGCGCGAATTACGGAACAGCTCATATATTGTTCATGAAGATGGCTATATATAAGTAACTATATGCACATGGTCATTTCTCTCTGTCTCTCCAAAGAGATTTCTCTAAAGCATTCGTTAACAAAAATAGCCGTCAACGTATTCCTGTGTGCAATCACAGGAAACTATAGGTGAGCGTAGTTTCTGTCAGGAATTTTTCTGTTGAGGTCTTTCTACATCGTAATCATTGCCTTGACAGTTCTGTCAAGAGTGTTTGGCAGATATTCATTAACTTTTGACCAGTGTGATTAGTATTGTCTACGCACCAGTTCATTTCGTCTATGCTTTCGGCTGTTCGTTGATATTTCCGGTACCTAACATAAGTTCCTAACCTATATGTGCTCAACGTGTATCATTGTAAGAATTCTAATAGTTTGTTATCATGTTAAATATTTAGGTAGAGGTCATGAAAAATGCTCTCAATTCCACTTAAAATACAGCTGATTTATATTTTTTACATTTTATTTACAGCTTCTTAGTGTCTCTTTAAATTTCTCATAGATGTTATCGTTTGCAGATGTTGACGTGAACGTTCAAATGTAATAATGCCTGGCAAAATAAAGGTAAAAATACTGGCAGGACGAAATCTGCCAGTAATGGACCGATCGGGAGACACGACGGATGCTTATGTAGAAATAAAGTTTGGTACCGTAACCTACAAGACGGATGTATGCAGAAAATCATTAAATCCTCAGTGGAATTCTGAATGGTATAAGTTTGAGGTTGACGATGCCGAATTGCAAGATGAACCTTTACAAATCAGACTTATGGATCATGATACGTACTCGGCTAACGATGCCATTGGGAAGGTTTACTTAGATTTAAATCCATTGTTATTACCTGGAGTACCTCCGCCTGTTAAAAACATTTGGACATTAGAAGCATCAATGAATTCTAGCATTGGATCACAAGGTGGTGAGTTTAGTTATAATTTAATTGCAATTTATGTGACAATTGTTTAAGTAGTCATGTTTCATGCACAACTTGAAATATTGATTTCAATGATCTATATTGCAGTTAAATATAATAAGATGCCTTTTGAGGTTAGATGTGAATATTTGTATAATTAATGTACATTTAAAAGAATGATTATAGAGATATGTATACCACCAGATATTTCATACAAAATAATGTGAAAATCATAGGATCGGTGATGACTGGATGGATTCCTGTATATGACACCATGCATGGAATTCGTGGGGAAGTTAACATTATAGTCAAGGTTGAATTATTTTCGGATTTTAATAAATTTCGGCAGTCATCCTGTGGGGTACAATTGTTCTATTGTAAGTTGTACTCTAAATTCATGCTGTATTAACATCTTAAAAAGAGTAAGGATGACTATGTATTCACATATAATAAATTTTCAGCACCAAATATACCCTATGGTCATCAAGTACAAGTTATCCATGGTTTTGTTGAAGAATTAGTTGTTAGCGATGATCCTGAGTATAAATGGATTGATAAAATTAGGACACCAAGGGCATCAAATGAAGCACGGCAAACGTTGTTTTTCAAACTCAGTGGAGAAGTGCAAAGAAAAATAGGATTAAAGGCGTTAGACCTTGGTGGAAATGCTGTTATTGGGTAAGTTTTAGTACAAGATGTAATGGAATGTTACACAATCATATTTTAGAATATTCATGTGACTTGTATTTTCTTAGGTATATTCAGAATTTTGACTTGGAAGGGGAATCTGGAATTGTTGCCAGGGGTATTGGTACTGCAGTGACCCTTTCCAAGTTGCAGGATATTTCTGGCTTGCCTATTGACACTATCACTGCTGAGGAGTGAGTATATATTTTACATCACTGTAGTAGTAGATATTGGTCAAATTTGTTGGAAATCGTACTTTTCATAATGTTTATATATTTTTTAGTAATACATTAATTGAATCCAGATAGTGCATCGTAGAATATTATAAACATGATATTTTCTATTATGCAACAATAGTAAACATGGTAATAATGGAAATTTTCTGTTTCCCGCTTGCATGGTTTTTTTTTTTTTATGTAGTCTTGCACTGCTTCCTTTATCATATAAATCTTCGCCAGGGAGCGTTGATAGTGACGATGGCGCAATTTTCACTTCCCATTCCCCAAACCGTACTATTTCTGATTCAACAAAACCACATATCCTTCAAGTAAGCAAGAGATTTCCAGGATATGGTAAAGGTATACCGAAGCATTCAAGATCTGTAATGAAAGTCTCACAATATAGATCGGTTGGATCAAATCAAGAAAATGTCAGACAATTATCACTGCAATCGTATTCCTACAGCAGTCATGTGTGGAAAAGTGGACCTCTCAATAAATTACAGTCAGACGACTTAACGGATAACATGTCGGTCAAATCCATGTTAGCTCTAGAAGATATGAGAGGTGAACCTACAGGAAATAGATTTTCTCGAGGTTTAAAAAATTTGAGAAATTTACCACAAACAGTTTTGTCCAAAAAGAGTACACAATTAAAATTTAAAACATCTGACGAAGAGAGTGATTTAGATAGTATATATTCAAGTGCATGGTCAATTGTTGGCTCTGATTCTACAAGGTCATCCATGATCGATCTACATCAGTCTGAAAAGAAGAAAAAGTTTTCCCACAAGAGGTCTGTGGGAGAGGGAATGGCAGCTTTGTTAATAAGGTCGGTTCATGCCGGACTTCCACTGGATAGTGTCAGAGAAGATCATGAAACTCCAACACCGTCACCTGTAAACTTTTCAGATGAGTCTAAGAAAAGCGATAATCTAGAGTCAAGTGAACAAGAAAGCAGAAAGGAAAACGATAATGAACAGTCTGACGATTGTCAAGGTGACAAAAATAATTCTCACGTTGAAATTCACGAACTTACTTCGAATTTGGATTCAATCTACAATGATAATCGATCGATACCAATGATATCGTCCTCAGAAACAGACACATCGACTTCTGATGACGATCAATCTGAATCCAGTACAAATTATAATATTCTTGACGATTCTTCATCATTAGTAGATCAAGGCTCACCGGGCACAGAAAACTGTATCTCCAGGTTTTCGGATCGTGTTATATTTGAGTCACCACCTGACATGGAAAATTCGCAAACTATCTTACAGCAGAATCTATTGAATATTTCGAACTCAAGTACTCAACAATGTCATTGTGATATAAGTCCTAATTTCGAAAGTGATAAACAGAAAATTGAAGATTATACATTAAGCAGCAATGCTGATATTTTAAATAATCAAACTAGGTTCTCCGAGGAAACTGAATTACTTCTGGGACCTGATACATCGGCAACAATGTTATATTCAAGTGAAGAAAATAAAGCAGATGCAACCAATAATTACCAAATATTACCGGAAGAAATGAGTTTGAGAAAAGATCAAGAAATTTCTCAGGATTTCGGTGCTGATTTACAGAACAATATTGTCATTTTGCCACATGCTAAATCTCCAGAAACTGGATGGTTGGAAAATCAAGTTGATCTTGTTCATACTAAAACAACCGATATTCCATTACAAAATCTAGGAGAATTCCAGGTGTTCAGAAATTTAAATGATTATGTTCCTAATGTAGATAGTGTTAAATTAAATTCTGATTTTTTGGAAAATGGTCAAAAAAATGAAGAGTTATGTGAATGTATCCATGCAAGGCGTAATTGCGAAGAATGTAAAACCCATAAGGATTACGTAGCACTTGATATCGAAGAAGTAGATGCTGATATCGTAATCTCTTCGACACCAAACGAAACAGCTACCACAACTACTGAAAATAGTTTCTTTAAATTTGAAACTGATTTTAAACGTCAAATATCTAGTGACACAGAATCTTTTATTCACAACACTTCATCGTCTGATTATGATAGTTCTGACAACGATCAAGAAATAAATTCTGCAGATTTTACTTTCCATGATAATGAAAATGCAACTCTTAAACCAGTAAATCTTCATGGTCAAAAAGAAAAATCTCCAAGAAAAGTTGAAAGAACGGATACAGTCATTTACAAAGGATTTGATAAAGACTATACGAAACCAGTGGTAATATCAATTAAAAATAAAGATATTACTAATAATGAAATAAACCCGCAACCATTGTCAACACCTATACCAAAAATCATAGAACCTCCTAAAGAAACAAATAATTACCACTTACAAATTCCGATTGTTGTGACCGAGGATGTGATCGCAGCAGATCTTGGTACTTCAGAAATAGAAGTAACGCAATTCAAGACACAATTTGAGAAAGAAAATTTGACAGATAATTCAACTATTGACGAAAAAGCATACAGGAAATATAGGCAGTCTTGCATGCTAGATCTACTGAAAATAATTGACACAAAGATGATGGTACATCCTAGACATGGTGACAGAAAGGATTCGACCAGAAGCAGAAGAAAAAGGCGTGAAAGATTTCATAAAAATTTGACACCATCTCCTGATTCGCTTCACAGAACAAAAGTATTTGAGAGGAAATCGAAATCAAAGTCACCGGATAAACACATCTTTCCTGGAAAACATTCGACTCCACACAACAACGAATTACCCTTTACGATGACAAATCCTCCGATGCAAGATAAGCATGCGCTTTGTACTTCCATGACAGATCATCCTATTCCTGATAATACACCCATCGTCGAAATGCCCAAAAATCATGTTTCCAGTGACCCACCTAGTCCTGGTAACATCTCCACCAATTCATCACTCCATGATAAACCTGATTTGTATTTGAAAGAGCCTATGTCTGCTAATCTCAAAATTCATAAACATCATATTAGTCATAAAGCTGCAGCGAAGGATTTAGCAGTAGATACACATACTGAAGTTTCAAGTGGTAACGATATTAATATAGAATTGCAGAACTTAAAACCACAGAGCATTGAAGCTATGTCGTTACTTGCGCCATCGTCAGAACCCTCCGTACTCAAAAGTCATAGTGCGTGCAATTTGCAAGATATTTCGGAGCAGCTTGATTTAACTAAAATCACTAACAATGCTAATACAACTGACAATCCGTGTGTGCCCTGCGCGTCTCCCTTCCTCAGGCAGCAAGACGATGCATCCCTGAGCCCAGTGTGTCCATTACCAGTGGTTCCTTCGTCGATGTTGAACAAGGTATCTCACTCACCAGCAACCAAAATGAACACTTCTATCCCTTTGCACCGAAGATCAAGTGACTCCGACCTCAGCATCACACCTAAAGGTACAATTTCAACATATATTTTTACAGCTGTATTAAAGGTGGTAATGTCCATGCAGCAATCCTTTTATTGCTTTTATTTTTTGCTCTATTAAAAACTGGTAAATGATGGGATCAGGCTACGAAAGAGTGAAAAGAACCGAATATTTATTTATATTTATTTGCACCGCAGAGGTTACAATTCAAAAATACTTTCATTGCATCTACATACCATTCTTTCATTAAAGAGGTGTTAACTGTTTTTCGTAATAACATTCATTACAAACTTGATGAAAGGAATTATCAGTTCAATAAAGTCGATCAATCTTAAGTAGAGTTCATAACGTACGAAATTTCTATCGATTACATAAGTGCTGTTTTTCTCAGTTGCTTCAATTATTTTGTGTTTATAGAAATTTAACTTTTTCTGTTCCATTTCCATTTGAATTGTTTCTCCTGCCAGGATTTTATAAACTCTTTCATAAACGTGAGTACCATCAGGAAAATATCAATGTTGATTGTTTAACGTTGTCGTTGTCGCGTGTCATAATCCATTAATAAATTCATGTTGAGCATTTCTAACGAGTCTTCGCCAACAGGGTTAGGGAGTTACTAAGCATCATAATTACTATGTTTTTAGTAATAAGAAGAATTACTAACAAAGTAATCAAGTACGTGTATTCACACGTCAACTTAACTTCAATATGTTCTATAAATATGTTTGCCATGTGAAACTGTAAGAAAATAATTATTATCACCCATCTTATAGTTAAAATCGTACATATATGTCATGATATACAATTAGAAAATTAATAATCATTTGTCCTTTGTGAAAAGCTGCCAGTGACACCGTTCGTGTTTCGCCTGTAAATATTCCTTAAATAAGTGGGGAATTTTAAATAATATGTCTGTTAAAAAGTGAATATTAGATTCTCAAGTTGTACTTGAGTGAATCAATATTTATTTAGGTAACTGATATTTGATTATAACATTTATTATATTGAACAGGAAACTCATTGACGGGAAGTGACAGATCAATGGGAGGTTATGGGAGACCTTCGACTGCAATAGTAAGAACGATGAATCAAGACATCTTGGAAATGTTGGAATATCCATTTATTACAATGCAGCAATATCCGCCTGGGTTTATATTACATCTGGGTAAGTGTTTATAAATTTCTTCAAAATGTAATCATCATATCAAGGTGATTACTAAATTAATGTGATTACGATTCGATGTAGGTGGTCTTGTAAGCGCTAGATCTGTAAAACTGTTAGAAAGAATAAGCAATTTGGAAGAACCAGAAAGTCGTGACGCATGGTGGACAGAAATCCGAATGGAAGTCAGATCACACGCTAGAGCATTGGCCTGCAATGTCGTGATCGGGTACAAGGAAGAAACTAGCATATGGTAATAACAGTCAACATTGAAAATGAGAGCAAAAGTTAGTGAACAAATATTTTAATACTCAATTACACATTACTTTTCTCTTACGTGCAGTGACGACGTGTGTGTGCTAAATGCATCGGGCACAGCTGCTGTGATCAATCTTCACAATATCAGTCAAGATCAAGAGGGTATCTTGCTCGGCAGGGTACAGCAAGGATTAATGACAACGTCTATGGACTCCGACCGTGATAAGGGTCCGCAAAAATTACCAAGTATTAAGAACGAAAAAAGTGAGGACGTATCCGTACCTTCCCAGCAGTCCCATCATCTGAGCGGAAAGATTAAACGTATCTCAGAAAGTAACGACCACGAAGGGCCCTATCAACTGGCGCAAACTGCGTGCAATTTGTGTCACCTGCCGTACAGCGAAGCAAGCGTGCCTTTTAGAGTTAATATGTCAAAATGTGCCGTCTGTAGGCGCGCAAAAGTACCGGATGTATTGTTCGCTACTATCGAATTGCCGGATAACGTTCCTATCACGGGTAGAGGTTGTTTTATACAGGCAACTGTATGTAAATGTAAAAGAGACCTGAGAGGCGAATTAAACGCCAAAGAGATTTCGGACTGCTTGCCGTTCTTAGAATACGAGCTGCATAGTTTATTGCTAAACAAACTCAAGGTTAAAGGCATGAATGCTATTTTTGGCCTGAAAGTACAGGTTTCCGTTGGGGAGAGACTGGTCGTCGGCATGGCTGTAGGAACTGCGGTATTTTTGACGGCGCTCCCTGCACCGTCTATTCCTCAAATTGCGTCCGGTAACTCTTGGCACAATGAGGAACAGCTGGCAGAGATTCAGAAAAATCTTGTCGAAACTGTCAGGAAGAACAAGGAATTTTATGAGCTGAAAACCTCTGCTGTAAGTTTTACGTTTTTAGGAAAGATACGTCTCAGGCAAGTTGAAATCCTATGACCTCTTGTCCTATGATTTCTTGCAGGATATTGAAAATGGTCGGTCGGGAACTTCGGATACCGATGAGTCTGACGATGAACTACCAGAATTGGACTTGGGATTGGGAACGAAGGATGCATGCGTATTGGAAATAGATGATATCGAAGATATAGACAGAATTAGTTTGCTGATGGACGACAGACCTCCTGATGATTTTCACATCGTTAACACTCAGAGTATTCCTGGCTTGGAAGATCTTGAAATTGTCAGGAACCTACAAATGTTTACTCAAGTTTCTAGGGCGAAAATTCCTACGGGGCAATTCGCTTTGATGCCTTCGAAATACTTTGCAAGATTGCTTCAGGTATGATAAAGAGTACTTACCGTATTCTTCGATGTTCAACTTGCACGCGTACAATGCGGTTTTTCTTTCAGACCGTGTATTTTAAACTTCGCCGGATGGTACCATGCGCACTTTGTGATTTACAATTTAAAGTAGCACTACCAGAGCAAGATGAAATACAGCTGTCAGTCATCGGAATGGCACTGGGTTTAGGAGAGCCAACTAAAGGCGACAAACACAAACGCAAAACCGTGCCTCACTCTGCGAGTAAAGACCACGTAAAAAAACCAGGTACGTTTTACATTTATTCATCTAATATATTTTCATATATCTCAATGATCGAAACATTGTTAGAAATAGTGTATGAAAAAAAAAACTCATTTTACCTTCACGTTTTAATTTTTAGACGATAGCGACATGATATTCAGCCTTGATGAAGATCACTCGGAATCTGTCGCGGCTCAACCTAATGTCACGCCTAGTACTCCAAATACTTTAAATACGCATTCTTTAACGACGACCACAGCTTCTTCTCAAAAGCCAAGGCCACGATCACCATTGAGGATAAAAACCCATACGGTTCATAGACCTAAGCACGTGAGTATCGCGATGTCCACCTTGCACTTTGATTTTTTTTTTTTCAAGTAAATAAATGTTACGATATTTTTACAGGTTCCCTTAAAAGAAAGATACGGAATAGATATTACACCTTTGTCGTACTTGCCAGGTGGGAGGATCGAGAGGTATCTAGGAAATTTGAATTTCTTCTTCATTAGAGAAAGCACATCCATTAGAGAGGTAATTTCAATTTCAATGTTCTCATATCTCGATTCCTTTAGTTTACAATAAAATCGTAACAATTATTCTTTGTTGCGATTCAGAATGGAGGCCTCAGTGGTTTCACGCATAGTTTCATGACGGAGGTGCTAGCCATCGCTCGTGCGCACATTAGAGCATTGGGAGGTAATGCCATGGTTGCCTTTTTCATGAGCCAGTGCGTACTTCTTCACAGTCCTCATAAAAATCAGGTAAGTCATGGACAGTTTAGCGCGTCGGTTACCTTGCAGGAAAAGCATTTATTGCGATTAAATTCAATTGGTAAACGGTGCGTTTCGCCGCCCTAAGGTTTTCCACATTGTCCTCTTTGGATGGGGTAATTTCTACGTAGATTGGCCTTGTACCTATAAGAGAGCCGTGTAATTAAATATTGAGATATGAACCGTGGATATGGTACAGTGAAGATTTGAACCTAGAGTTTCAGAACGACAGAGTAGATGGCAGAACTGTATTCCGAGCCTTATTCCCCGGAGACCTCTTTTTCTGCGCGTGGAAATGACGTTTGAGCTGAGTGAGCGAGCTCATATCCTGACTGTAATTCTCATTTTCCACGGTGCTACTAACATAGCTTCGGTCTTTATTAAAGTCTCTGCATTGTCGGGGATATTGATTTTAACAGCTTCATTTCGCTGAAGTCCGAAGTGCCTAGCCCTCCTGTGTTACGGTTGCGATAAGACATATTTATTTTCACGACTTGTCGTTTTGCCAGATACAAAAAAAATAACAATTATTCAAGTTCTAAATATATTAATGATTTCCTCGGCGCATGTGAAAGCGTAGGAGTGCATTCGAATATTTTTCTACATCCAAGTCGATTTTACTTTTCTCGCGTGATATCGGTATTATCTTTCTCGCAGAGACGTCCGATTTTAGTTCATGTACCCGATCCTAGTAAAGCTCGTACTCCTGTAAAAGGAGAGCTATTGAGCGATGGAATTCGATAAGAACGGATTCTTAAAGGAGAACTATGTACCTCGTAAATCAGGATACCTGAGAAATTGATAACATCCGGTGTCGTCGAGTTTCCTGGGATACGGGATGAAATCCAGAGACGCGGTCCTTGTACTTATGAAATTCTCCGGCAGATGAAAACGAGCTTTTCATTGTACCCTCGGTTACACCCACGCGGATTACATGTAATTTCTAAACGAGATCGATTTATTATATAAGGACTAAAATCTGAATTGAACCCTTGATACGCTGACGTTTTTATTCTTTTATCTGAAGAAGAGACGATAAAGGCACGAGGTCGCGACAAAGGTACTTATATGCCACCTTGTAATCAAAAGGCGAATCGTAATCACGTCCGATTAGCGACTGGCGGAGATCGATAAACGCGATACCGTATTCCCGATTCTCTTGGGGGAACGGTTTGGGTGTATCTCGGATCTGCGGTACGAGCGGTCGTCTAAAGTTTACGAGTTTCGAGCGAAGTACTTCGAGCCTTGACAATAGCCATTAATTGTGCCGACACGTTGCCCGAATGTCGGAAACTTGTGACGACTCCAGTCTCTCTCGCTCTCTGTCTCTGCCCGGGCTGGAATCGCCGAACTTTTCTTCCCCAAATCAAGTCAATTTCGGGGAATTATTCCAACATCGAGCACGGACGACTTAATTCCCCGTTCCCCGATGATTGGTCTCATCTAGCGTGATGGCAAAGTATTTTTACGTGTCTGCGCGAGATCACTTTCGGCTCCATTAAAAGTGATTTCGCTTGATTTAGCGACTGGGTCTAAGCTACTTTTATATCTATACCGCGTTGCAATTTCGCCGTTCGCCCCGACAAGAGGACTGTAATTGACCACTCGACGGGGTGCAATTTTATTTTTCAATCGTTTTCATTTCAGAACGGAGCTGAGCGAAAGTGTCCCTGTCCCTTTCCTTGAGTTTAATCCGCGTCGATCGCTCGGCCGATCGGGGGCAGAAATGGAATATTGCCAGATCCCGGCGGAGTTCCTAAGAGCAACAGTAGCCACTAATTGCGTCGACACGTTGCCGGAATGACTGGAATTGCGGTGCGTTTCCCGACGTAGTTCCCGATCGTTTAACTTCCGCCTCCCCTCGGATCGCCCCGGTCCCGTTTACCTCCGGTTTTGCCCATCGAAGATCACTCCTTGGCAGCCCTCCCTTTTCCCAGACGCGTTCTTGCACCGGCCAGAACGTGTAATATGTTGCCGGAACCCGATGGCCGGAAATGGGGAAAAAGGGAACGAGCTTTTCAGCGGTTTTTCCCGCTAATGGCGCGCATCGCCGCGCGTAACGTCGCCATAGACGTCGATCGTTATTACCGTAAATTTTAAATATGCCAGAAGTGCCGCAAACGCGATACCATGTTTTGTGCCCCCGCTCGGGTCGTTTAAAAAAGCGAAAAAAAAATATGGGAAAATCTCCCAGCGACTCTTCCCACGTTCGTTCCGCATAATGGGACGCGTGAAAAGTTCACCTGCGGAACTTACTCCTGCGAAGACAAGGTGTGATATCGAAGTGGATATGGCGAAATTCTGTGATAACCGATTTCCTAAGTCGACTTAATTTTACTGCCTCGTTGCATTCGACCCTCGGGATTGATTTATTTTTCAGAACTCCCGGCGTGGGGAGTGAAAAAATGACTCATTCTATGCGGAACACCCGGATGCGACGATACTGGCCGCGGATACATTTTATTTTGGAATCAACTTCACAACGGTATTGCATTACATAAGGGAGCGATTCGTTACAATGGACAATGTTTCTCTCCCCGTGCATTGCACGGTACTATTTTCTACCCTCAGAGACGGATGTCATTTTCCGCGGCCCCGATTGATGGGCACTAAACAAACGTTCATTGGAGATTTTAATCAACCAACGCGGAGAATTATATTAAACGAGCGGAATTTCTATTATTTTTATTTTATTTTATTTTTTTTTTCAGCTGGTAGGAGAAAAGATGTATGTTTTCTTGTGGTGCTGAAATCCGCTGGGGAATGCCTTCTGGTGATACGATTACGATACTGCCGACATTTGCTCGTTTTCCTTTTTTTTTTTTCTTTCTTTCTCGTCCGGAACTTTCTTGACGTGGATACTTTCAGAATCTTATCAAACTGTCTTATCCTCTTCCTCTCTGGTCCCATGGCGATTGCCAAGTTCCATCCCCTTTTGCGACACACCGTGACCGTAACTTCATGCCATTCTCATTCTCTTTCGGGTGTGAAATCTACTCCGGAACTGTCAAATGCTCCGACTGGGCTCTAAATTACGAAAGGCCATCGTACACGCGTAATTCCGTTTTGTAATACCGCCTGACTTTTGATATTAAAATAGTGCTGCGTATTCCTGTGGCGTATCCCCCCACGCTCGTTAAACTCTCTTCTAACGACTTCGAGATACTTACGGGTCCGCGCACGGCCATTAAATTCTCCTTGCAATTATTTTCGGGAAAAATCTTCGTCTTGCGATCCTCCGAAAAGGATACGGAATTACCGGGCTAACTGAACCGCAGAGCTTAAATGAAATCAATGTTTACTGGGCTGCTAATTTTATGGGGCATGCCTTTCTTTTCGATTAATTTGCCCGTGTGTGCAATTAATGACGCGCGACGTGTCGGTAAGAGACTCGGAAGGTTTCCGATAAAAAAGAATTTCTCTGCACCACCGGTGGATTTCCGTTCATAGATTGGCGCGGAAATTGCGCAGCGGTTCTGCAAAGTCTCTGGCCAGGAATTACATTGCTTTATTTCAGAATGTTGTAATGGATCTAATTTGAGTAACGTCACCCCGGGGGATAACTAGGAACCTTTGAAAAGCATCGGTTGGACAAATTGTTAAGCTCCTCTTCGACGATGCCCCTTTAATTATTGAGGACCGGGCTGTGTGCCTATGTCATCCTCGTGTACGGAATTCGATTTTACGCACAAGTAGTTGGGAATAAAACATTTAATCGAGGAGAGAATTAATTTTCCAGGAATGTTCGATTTCGTTACTATATTGAGGTACATACTTATGATACATTATAGGACCGGACTGTGTGCCTACGTCATCCTTATGTACGGAACTCGATTTTACGCGCAACTAGGTGCGAATAAAACATTTAATCCAGGAGCGAATTAATTTTCCAGGAATGTTCGATTTCATGACGATCGTTTCTCTCCGTTACACGTGATTCGAGGTCGCTCGATTGAGAGATATGTGACGAATAAGTGAAATATTCCTTTTTTAAGGATAATTCTTTTCTTTTTCCAGGGTCAATGCTTGATCAACGTGGGTGGAGACGTGGTATCGGTATCATATTTCGGTGACGAGAAACACTTGCAAAACTCGAATTGCTGACCCCAACCACCGCACTCGGCTCCACCGTAGATATTCTGCAGCAGAGAGTCTTAGTAACGTACTTCGCTTCCTTTTTTCTTCTATATCGATGAGAGGGCAGAACGACCAACGGATTAGACTAGCCGGTTTCATTTGAATTTCACGGAATTCTCGAGGACGATTTCCCCAGTTAAGTCGAAAGAGAGACGATTATACTTGCATCCGTTTACCTGTATTAATGCGTAGATTCAATTCCGAGAGATCTCTAGAGTAGGGATGAATTCCCCGTAGAGTTGGACCCTTAATTTAGGACTCTATAGACAAATTGTACCCAAAGATCAATTGAAAACTTCATTTACTTAGAGACTCGATCGCTGGACTTCTTAACGCTACTCAGGCTATGGATTTTATCATCGCCCCTAAAGTGTAGACTAGCTGCATGCAAATCTGCCAATTCGTTGCGGAGGTGGATCACGATTGGCCTCGGCTTTAGTCGGATAGATTTTTATGTATTTTTCATGGTTTCCAACCGAGGCCATTTTAGTCCATCTCTGTTAAACTGGATCCGAAGGTTTTTTTTTTAAATCGGTGCTACACGAGAAAGGACGACGGGCTGTCGCAGCTAGTTTCAGTAACGATATCGAATGATAAAACTGTTAGCATAGCCGTCATATTCAGGTAAAATAATTGAAAAGTGTCGAGGCGGAAATTGTATTTAATAGTACTGGCACAAACAGTCGGCAGCCTGACTAGGATCAGTCCTTAAATCCATCTGGGTCCTGGGAAAAAATTAGAATCCATGTGAATTTTTCATCTCGCACTGTTTATTTACAGTGTCTAAAAAACGACTGGGATCGTTGCTCGATCGCAGCCTCCGAATTTACGTGGATCGTTAAGAATAATACAGATCGTAGAGCTGGCAGGAAATGTCTCTCTCGTGGTGCAGTTTGCGCAAGGACAATTAAGGAGAAATGCGTCCCTAAAGGACATCTAGCTACTCTCGGTTGACTGTACCGAGATAGGTACATACACGTTACCATTCGAGTGGACCAGTAAGATGTTGATGCCCTAGCTCAAGGAATACTGCGAAATGTTTACCAAAGATATGACGGTAGGATTGCTCACCCCACCGACAACGGCATAGGTAATTATATCATGTCGGTACCGATAACCACCCACGCAATTCTCTCAACTACCCTGGCAAAGTGCCTCTCGGTAATCGCCTTCCAGGTATCGTTACAAGATGTGCTCTTCTAGTCCCTGCAAGCAATAAATGCGTCCACAATCAACCCAGCATCGAAAAGCATGAAAATACGCTGCGACACCCGTCAGGACTCTTTTCTCGTGAAGGGTTAAGAATTTCCTTGAAAGTTCTAAATATCCAGAATTTAATAAACCCCAGGATACCATTACGACGTTGACTCTTTGCCTAGGATAATGCACCGCTCACGACTCATGTAAAAATGTTCAGCAGCTCAATACCAGGGATCCTCTTGCTCCAGGAGCTACTATTTTGAGACTCCTCAAATTTTGCTCCCTGGAAAAATCTAAGCGGTTAGAGAACGATCTTCGGGACAATCTATTTAAATCGAATCGACGCGACTAGGACGATCCAAGGGTAGCCAGCGTAGTCAGCTGATACACCTAGCTCTAACTTAAGTTTAGTCGATTAAGGTAAACCGCGTACCTTTAGGTAAGACCGCGAGAGACTGATCGTCAAACCTTAGCGGAGACACTTGACAACGCACCGATGCGTTGTCCGATCGTGATTCGTACACACACATACTGCCATCGAATTTTCAAATTTGGCCGCCCCTTGCCGACGTGCCGATCTAAGCAATGCCTCTACAAACTCGAGCTCGAGAAATAATCCAAAATCCGGGAGAAGCCTTTTTTCCGACCACTCAATCCGGGTCATTGGCTCCGAGGCAATGTCTAGACAATTTCCGTTAACGGACAAGAACTCCTAGCAGCCTCCACGAGCAATAAAAAATAGTTCAGAAGAGTTTCCCCCGAGATTCTCGATTATCTAACGAGCTCGCGAAAGTCAAGAGACGTCATCCGTTGCGAGAGCGTTGACTGCCAAATTTCGTCGGTGCGATTTGCACGCGCATCGGCTGCTGAGATTTTAAGCCCTTTAATTGTAGACTTCCGAAACCTCGGGCGGGTTTCCGCGCGACTGGAAGACCGATCGAAGATCGTTTCTTCGCGAGAGTCGCGATAGCGTAGAGTGGATCGATCGACGATCTTTCTATAGGCTCGGCTCGTAGATTAGCGATTAATAAATCCAACCGGGGTTGCGACGATCACCCTTAGGTGTGACTTACACGACTTAGTCTAGCCCAGCGAGGGGAACTCTGTACATATTTATATGCGCCGACAGTCTTTGTACACGTTTAGCGACCTGTCCAGGAGGAAATCGAGGAAACCACGCGGTGGAAAAGGCTTTCCGCAGTATTAAGCGAAATTGTACCTCCTCGCCGCACGTGCGGATCGGGAGGTGCAAGGTTGCATCCTTTAGCGAAGGTGTAGAAATGCGTAACCGAGGAAACATTGCCTTACCCAGTTACTCGGTAATTCCCTTAGCTCGGTCGGCCTCCACGTACGGGGACTTAAGTCGGCGAAGACGCAGACTGCCCTTTCGTCGGGGCGAGAACTCCCGTGAAATCCAAAGGGACGTGGCTGCTTTAAATTCGAGCACGCTCCTCTCGTCTATTTTACACCCCGTAAGGAGTTGCGTTCATTCATCTCGCTCCTCTCGCTTTGTATAAGTACCTGATCCGACTCCGCGAGCCGATGGGGCGATCGAATTATCCACCCCCGACCCTTCGGTCCGAAAATATAGTCCCAAGAAAATTCCGTCATGTCCGGACTCTCTTTTTGATCCCAGAGGCGATTCTCTAATTATGCAAATGTATCCGAACGGTGTCGCACTCTTTGATGAGGTAAATAGCCCAGGGGAGCGGAGAAGGGCATAAGGCGCTTGTATCGTTAATTGCGCGATAGATGTTAACGTATTGCACCATGATACGCACGAGTTAGGAGTATGTACTGTAAGGGTGTGCTAACACTTGGAATTTTCGTTTATGCCATACCGACGTTTATTCGTTTTAACTAGTGCAGTCGCCTCGAAGGGGGGTATAGGAATTTATTTTTAAACCCGCGTTTCACTTTCGCACCTTTGCGGGGACGGTGCGGAATATTATTTAATAATTGTCTGTTATGTCTCGCGGGACTTTTTAGCGTGTATACACCGGTACAAATTGCTCGCGTTCTTGGGTTGACCGAGTCTCTAAAAGTTCCTAATGAGTAGCTTAATGACGGATTTTTAATGATTATTTGTCCGGCCGGGATATAGAAGCATAGACGAAAGTTCTGAGTGCGCCGTTTCGCCGTAATGAGGATTCGGTAATTCGACGTCGGTGATACTTTCGTGTTCATTTCGAGGTAATAGTGGGCGATCTTCCGCCGAGGTATTCCCGGAAGGTTGAATTTCGCAAAAAAGGGTGTTGGTCCTCGTATTCTTGAAATCAATACGCGTTGTCGATTGCGACACGTCGATTGATACGACTAACGAACGTCCTCGGAGGCAAAAGTAATTTGATAAGGCACGCCGCGATCACCTGTAAATATAATTTAACAGCGAGCCAAATGTTCGCGCGTTCGCTCAGGTATTATCGTTAGAAACAGCTATTTTCTAAATCGACGAGATTATAATCGATTTAGCGCCCGAGCGTTGTTAATATGTACTGCTCGCTTTTTCTAGAGTACTCCATCGCGTGATCGTAACGGATCCAGAGCGAAACTGGATAAGCGTGAGTAATAGTCCCGTTTAAACGACGGAATGGAAGGAAGGAAATATCGAAAATCGGGAATCTGTTCCTCGACAATGCAAGCATGGGACAAATTTTCGTATTGAACGATCGATTTGAGGAATATAGCGTAGCCAGGAAAAAGAAAGCATCGGACCATCAATCGCTGTTTATAGTTGTACAGTCTCAAAATTATACAACCATGGATCAAGTCCAGCACAGTACCGCGTGTTAAAAACTGTACAGAAATAAAATGTAAGTACATGTAAAGGGTAGCGGTCGTTTCTTCATTTTGGCTTATTTTTTTTGCTCTCGGCCGAGCGGGACCAAATGGGCTGTTTATTTCTCCACGTGTCCCAAGAGCGCCCCAGGAAGCCATTAAAACCAAATAAGGGGATCTTTATGGCTCATCGACTCGACTCTTGGCACCTCGGATCCACTCGAAATATCCCGGAATATAATTGGTTTCAATCATCGGTATAATGCACTCAGAGAATTTCATCTGGGATATTATATTTACTGGTCGTGGGCGACGGCCAATTTTGTCAAACAATTGTAGCACGAGCCATTGTTTGCTTGCATCTAATTGGACACGCGTACCGGTTCGGAGTGTAATGTCCGGTATTCGGTAAAAATGTGGCACGTGTCCTCGTAATTTCTAAAAGTCAGGGACGCTCTTAATGTCGCTACGGAATTCTATTACTACAATGGACTTAGTCATTTTACTGTCGAGTTTAGGAGACGGCAGAATCTGCCTTTGTTGCTTCACCTGCAGGTCACTCTTGGTCTCCAGCAGGCGCTCATTAACGAATCGGTGACCTCTTCTTTTAGTATGAATTCTTTAATAGTTTCTCTCAGGCATGGACAATGACTCATTTACATGTTAAACATGCTCGCATAATGCGAATTCGTTACAGCCAATTGTCTCGCGCCCGTGATTTCGGGCTCCGAGTTTCACCGAGCGAGCGGATGACGTTCAAAGTTCAGGCGATCGTTCACGTTTTATTTATACAAGCAATCCCACGGTTTCGAACCCAGGCAAGCCAGGGAAAGCGTGCCTGAAGTCGTCGATTTCGCAGCAATAAGAGAATCCGCTTTCGAGCTTCGTCGCTTTCCAGGATATGTACTTGATTTCATCGCAAACGTCCTTGCAGATGACGTACTCCCTCGGTACCGACTGCAAGAAAGGGTTGTTCGCGGTGAGGAAAACGACTCCTCTCTTCCTGGCCGAGTCGTACACCACCTTGAACAAGGTCCTGGGGATCGGTACCCCGGTGATCCTGTCGGTAACGTGAAGGTGCAATTCTTGCTTCTGGCCTGTCGCGTTCGGCAGAGTTAGGATCCCGTGGCTGCCTACGTACACGTCTAAATCCACTTTATTCCGAATTGCGTAGGTCTTCACGTCGGCCTCCATGATCATCCAGTTCCCGGAGTTGACGGTGTTCCACGTGGGCACGGTGTTGGCGTAGAAGAAGGTGGCCCTCTGCTGGGTGCCATAGATGAAGTCCCCCTTGGCGACCAGGTGACCCCTCGTCAAAAAAGTTTCCCCAGTCCGAGGGATGTACTTCTCGGCTAGGGCCTCGCTCTTCAGGATCCTCGCCAGGGTGGAACGTTGATTTCCCCTGCTGTAGGCCGAGTCCATTGACAATCCTCGGTAGAAAGGACCCTTGCGGAACGAGATCCTGGGGAAGCCCGTTTGAGCGGCGTCTATCACTGCTGGGATTTTTGCGTGAGCAAAGGTAGTGTGTGCCAAAGTCGCGTTGTGGCAGATGTCGATCACCCTGTAAAACTCGCCTGTGCTCAGGGAAAATCCGATTTCACCCTCTTTTCCGTTCGGACAGGTCTTGCTCGTACCGAGGGCCACCACTTTGGGGTAACTGGAGCACCGGATGTCGCGGAAATTTTCGACGACGCTTTGTCGACCTATGGAGAAGGACGTCCCACCGACGCAGGTCGCGATCGCGTCGTCGACGAACTCTGGGGATTGGATCTCCAATTTGCTCCCTGGACAGGCCAGACGAAAGGATTCGCCTTTCGACAAGACGATGTTTTTCGTTTCCACTTCGTTAGGGTAGACGAACCCCTTTTCGTGCCCTTGTTTCAGGATCAGGGGCTGGGGGTCGGGCAGTCCCCCGTTCACGAGGATCGAACATTGCTCTGAAAGCAGGAAGCACGCTTTACGACGATCCTTGCGATCGATCCCTATGTTCCTACCTTTGAAAACGGTGTTCAATAATAATGGATATTTATTTCCTCTCGTATCACCTAATCTTTATTCGAGACACACGATGCGGATTCGCGTCGCTCTCGTAAAGAAGGTTATCTAATCTGTACGACTTCTTCGGAAGTTTATTTATTTTTCATGCACTAATTGACTCACCAGTGGATGCCTGGATTTTGCCAAACCCTAGAAGGACGATTCCCAGGAGGAGAACTTTTCGGAGCACCATCTTTGCGCCTCCTCGGCGACTGACTTGCTGACGTTGGCCACTTTCCAATGAATGAGGTCCCTGTTTGTCGGAGTACTTTTTCGTCTTTTCTCCCGAGGTTCGCTAAGAGATGTCGATCATTGTTACAGCTGTAAGTCCAACGAGCCGAGCGAGTACTTCCTGGGTGATTAGACAAGCAATTAGTCACGTTTCCGATGGTAATTCTGCCAAACACCTGCACAAACTATGAACGTCAGCTCACACAACGACCGACTTTTATGGACAGTGGTGATTCCATCGGGTGGAGGTATCTACAACGGACCAACGTGAAATTCCGCTCCAGGCCGAATTAATATCTGCATATCCCTGTCAATAGGGTTCTAATTGACATTGGACGTATCGGCTGGCCGATAATCGGACGTTGCACGCTTCGACTAATTGCTTTCATTTGAATAGCATTAGAACCTATTCTCTCGATGACATGGATTCTGAGAGAGCTGGAGGTTATTTAAAAATTTCGTATGAAAAAAAAATCCATACGCTAATTGTACGAATTTGTATCTCGATCTGTAGATTAAAGTCTCTTGTATTCTTCGTGAGCGTCCATTATGCACCCGTTGTTTTTTGTATAATTAATAACAATTATGGACGAAATTGTAGGTAGGACACCCTCGTGCGCGTATTAATATCGGAGCGCGGTGATGATGATATATCAATGCACGATTCGACTTTCACCAGGCAATTTATTTTCTCACATTTCGGGGACATGTTTCCATGCGAACATGTGCATACTCTTCGCTCTCTCGCCATTCGTAAATATTACTTCAACTGTGGAAATCATCGGTGTTGCGAGCTTCCAAAAACGGAACCGTAGAAGAGGCATAATACCTCTCGAAGCCCGTTATCAGAGAGGATAAAGAAGAAGCAAAAGTAAACAGTGTCCTACCTAAAAGCTCCTCCTTAACTTTAGCTCTCATTTCGCTCCGGAATCACGCCTCCCTGAACTGCATCGTCATAACATTCTTGCTTCTCATTTTCTGCTGGACATACCGTCCCCCTTAGAACGCCGACGTGACTTATAAATCATTTCAAACTATCCTAGGGAACACTTTTTGACCCATATTACTCTAAGACGAGGTCTGTGAGCTATAAAACGCTGGCTTAAATAAAGATAAAAGAAATTCATGGGCATTTATTTTATTTCCCGCAGGCATTGTTCTAGGTTTATATTGCATGTTTGAAACGTAGTAAAAGCACCTATAATATTTGGTATTTCTTATTACCGCGAGATACTCCTTGCATATGCCGGGGGTCAATGAGAAATACCGGATGTTATAGCTGCTTTTACTACGTGGCCTTCATGGGAAGTATATAGGTAGAGATCGTCGAAATTTGTGGGATTTTTACCACCTTGGGGGGATAAATTTCCTCCGTGAAGGGTTGTCATGTCAGTCAGCTGATCGCGCTTGGTCGCTTGTCATTCTCGATAGTCGGGCTTGAAATTTATTTCACAGATTTTAATAGATCGGATATGTATTTTTTTTATAGGGAGGTCATACCGTCAGCTACGTACCTAGGATCGATAATCATGCTTGACATAAAATAGATCGGATTTTTTTTTCTATTACAGATATTTCTTTTTATCGGGAAGTCATACCGACAGATACGTACCGAGGATCAGGGAATGCACGATCTTTTGCATTGGAGAGCTATCTCCTCCTCGGAGGTCAAGTCTTACTGTCGAGATTGATGTCCCGCTGCCTCTTGGCAATTACTCTTGGCAATATTTGTTCGTCCCGTGGTAACTCCCCTGCATCACAAGCGGACCCAGGACGTCGTATGGTAAGGAGGATCCACTCCTTCCCGGGTCGATCCACCCTCGCACTTTCTACTCGTAATTCATTCCCTCCTAGACCACGTCGGGGCTAATTTATTTTGCCTTTCGAGCCAGGGAACGAGGACAGTATTCAGGGAAATTACGTACCCGCGAGGAATACGAGTTGAATTACACAACAGCCAACAACCTGCGGATTTTCTACGGTTCAAGCGTAGGAGGACGTCCCCATGGAGGATGCTCGACCCACTCTGGTCGGCAATTTTGAGAAGGGGTATATTTAATGGACGATCCTTATCGATGAAAGCAGCGTCGGGACCCTAACGAGCCATAAACTGCGAATTGCAGATTAAAAGTGACTAATGAAGGACATTTTCCAACGACGGACCGATACCGAAGGTTCCCGAGGATTTCATGATTACCTGTAACCTACTCCCTTAGAGAGAAATAATTATGTTCAATTAAAATATTTTCCACTTACAGGTTGTTCTTACTCCCACTTATCCTTGAGGACTAGGAGGTTTTCCAGCGATTGAGAGAAGCACCGGACAGGAATTATCATCAGCTACTGTCAGGCTGGAAACAGTCAGTGGATCATTTTTATCCTCCAAGTAAAGAAACATCCGGTTTCCGCCTTTTATCAGAGCAAACGAGTAATGATGTCGCAACGTTTGAACGGTCTTTAGAAATGTGTTTAAAATTGATTGTTGGAAGGAACTCCAAGGTGTACGTCCGATAGGTCGTGGAAGAGTGCTCGACGTGTCGAGCTTTCAGGGGAGGGATCATCTAGGATGTAATCTGGACGTTATCTCGTGGATATCCTGCTGGGTGGATGACAAGTTTCTTATCCCGATGTGTATCTTCTGGATGGACGACAAGACGCCCTGAATACCGATGGAGCCTTGGACGCGAGCTCGGGTGGTCTCATTAACATAATATCAATGAAGTTTTGTTTCACTTCGTAATTATCAAGCTTTAAACTCTTGGAGTAGTATGCATAGGATATCATCCGTGGCATGCCTCGACGGATATCCAGAGAGTACACGCTTGGAGCATGCTGATATATTTCCCAGAGCCCAGTTTTTATGGTACATGGGTCCTGTCCCTAAAAAGAAAAAAGAAATAAAAAAATACAGACTAGGTAATCAAATTTTCATTAACATACCTTCTGTTGATTTTAGCCGGCAGAGTTGACTGAACGGGCGTTAACGTCGACACTTCATTATTCATGATCCTCCCTGTGTAAAAGGTGGTGAGGGCGGCACTGATATTAAAATATACCTATTTTATTATTATAACAGTTCTACCTCTTATTTTATTTTTTAAACAGAGTTTGAGGCTCTTTATGAGCCCCTTTCCGAAATACACTGATAGGTGTACCTCGAATCCACAATAAGACCAGTTTTTCTGAAAGGCATGCAAATCTTTTTAGCTCCGTCGATATCAAAGTTGCGATACGCTCTCGGGAAAGTCTTTTGAGGCTTTTGAACACTTTATGCCTCGGTATGACACGGATTCTATGGAATATCCTCCTCGAAGACCATCGAGGAAGAAGGAAATCTTCTTAGAAAGTTTTGTGCCAAAGTGTACCGCAATGGTGTCCTATCCCTCATATAAGATTTTCAGAGCAGTTGCGCAAGCAACTTCTATTAAATGGTACGATGGAGACTTTGATTGCTTCTCAGAAATCCTATGAGAGCGCCCGATTAATTTCTGCTCCGAAATTACGTCGAAATTAACCGGGGGATGGATTTTACTCTTACTCTTTTCCCCGGTTACGGAATTATTTATAAGGATTTCATGTTATGAAGCTTTGGAAAAGAAAAGAACAGAATTCTTTATTTCTATTTTACTCTTACTCTTTTCCCCGTTTACGGAATTATTTATAAGGATTTAATGTTATGAAGCTTTGGAAAAGAAAAGAACAGAATTCCGGGAACGATTTCGGGAAAAATAATCGCCACAACCTCGCCGTATTTTCAGAGAGGAACTTTATGTGTGTGTGTCTATATATATATAGATACGTATATGTATATTTTGTAATAAATATATAATCATTTCATAATCGTACATACATGTTTTCATTACATTAGCCGTGTTAATAAAAATCAATATCTCTTACTTCGCGGACCAACAGCCTCGTGGTGGAAACAACTATCGGAGGATAGCAACATTCTGAGTATTAACATTTGTTAATTAAATCCCCATACGGGGTGCGAAGCGTTGTCGGTATTGTGGGAGATACGGTTGTTTAAGGGAATTACAATGTCGTTTTCGTTAATGTTAGAAGAGATATACACATGATCGTTCATAGTAATTTACACGCACCGCGACCGCGTCCGCTTTAAAAATAAAGAAGATTGTTCAGCATTAAAAAATACCTACTAGGCTGTGAAAAGCTAAGATTCAACAAAGGCTAGGGCAAACAAGCTTATATTATAATTGACGTGCAAGTGCAAGTAAAAATTTCAAGAGAAAGAACATCTTTTCAAAATCATTTGTTACAATTTTTAGTTGCACGCACATGCTCGTCTTAATCCGACCGCCATTGAATTCCATTGCGTTATCCCCGGCAATAATTATCAATGCATGGAAATATTAAAATGTGCAAGTTCGTGAAAGGAGCCAATGAAATTCAATGTCGGATTTGCGGAAGTTCAAACGAATTGCGCAGAAAGTAAATTTACATAAATTCTTAACATTAAGGAAGAAACAATGCCTCGGCTAGCCGGCGATAAAACTCTTCCGACTGTAACAGGAAAGTTACACTTAACTTCGCGCGAGCAAATTTAATAGTTTATAATTTTTAGTTTACATTAGGACGAACGATCGAACACACCGAAGCGAAAGCTTTGAACTTTCCCCTAAAATTGGGGAGAGTCAAGTCATATCGATTACGCTGCGCATTTAATTGTTAAGTTAAATCTTCCCTTTATTCACGTCAAATAGCTTTGGTACATTGATATAATACTGTTGCGTTTTGTGTGTTTATGTAAAACGGGCGACATCCAGGAAGACCAATGGGCAATCTAACAGGAAAACGAAGTACGTATGTATTTAACGATTTTCTCACAAGCGTCATTGCGCTCGAATTGTAAGAAAAAGAAGCAGTCCAATTTTTTAGCCATTACGATATACATTGTCGCAATTCAAACAAACACGACTACGATTCTTCTCGAGATCCTGGAAAGCCAATAGACCCTCTTTGGTACCATTGACCGATCCAAGATATTATCATTGACTTACGAACCTGCTATAAAAGCTCTGCTTAAAAAACAAAATCTCCTTAATAAATAATAATTGACTCTAATCGTTGCATCCCAACGTGGAGCAAAGAAATCTCAGTTCGAGCACTCCGAGAGAGAAAAATAAAACCTGGCAGACTTGCATAAATAAAAAATCGAGTGGACAAGTGCTAGTTTTCAAAAATACAGATTCCTCACGTTCTCTGATCCCCTAATACACTAATCAGACTTTTGTTGGCGTTTCAGAGGCATGATCCGTGTATGCATAATCAACGTCCCGTTAATTGCAAAAAGGAAAACGACAGGCTCGTCGCCGGTTAACTTTGACCTAGGAAATTCATTGATACGCATTCCTTTGCATAGGAACGATGACACCATACATTGATTCGAGATTCTTTGCGGACGTAGATCAGACGTCTAGTCTACGGACAGTCGACATAAGTCAAGCGATGAACCACGAAAATAATCAAATCGGACACACCTACGAGGATCGGACTAAGGAAATTCGAGTTAAATTACTATTAGTTTGGCGATAACTAGATGGAAGGGCCCCGCGTTGGTTTCTTACAGGATTTTTTGGCACTCCTGACATCTCTAGCGTCGCCTGCCAAAACGGAGAAACACGTGGTCGACGTCTTGACGTTTGACAGCACTCTCCGGCAAGGGGATGTTTTCTCGTAGAACTGGAACTAATTACGTAACACGTGACATGTGCGATCCACAGGTACGAGGTGAGCTTAATTACCACGCGTTTACTTAATTTACAGGTACAGGGCACCGTCAAAGAGCGCTCCAATTCGTCCATTTCGACTCTAAGGACACCAAAGCCTGTCTCATACGTCTTCTCCGAAGCGGCGGAAATTATGCAAATTCTTTCACCGATCTACATTCAATTCCGCCCGTGTAACGAGTTATGCAGACCTCGCTCTGAGGACGTACGAGAAAAAGGACTCTCCTCGGCGACTTCAATAGAAACGACCTCCTTTATCGGAATTCAATCGATAGCGGAGACGTCAGTTTCGTCGATCGCAACGATAATAAATGCCGGAAGTACACCGGTGAATGAACACGTGAGTATTTCAAGAAGTGGACGGCTCTCTCGAAAACCTGTACTTCGTTTCAGGTGAATGAGAAATCAACCGTTCTGGAGTTTTCAGTGCGTCGTAACCGAAGCACTCGATGGGAAGTTAGCTTTATCGTTCGTTTTTGTTAAGCCCTCGGATAAAGTAAGATACGCCGTGGAACGTTATTCCATCGACGTATCTTAGACTTTACATTTAAAGGATCGAAGATTTTCAGGATGTATAAAACAGTCCCTGTCCGATAAGAGCATTTTCCCTTAGCGAGTAGCGAGTTGAATTTTCTTCCAGCGATAATGTCGAGCTTTATTCCCCATTACCTTTGTCTTCGATGTAATTCTCCATGGCAGCACTCAGCTCGTACATGGTGGACAGAGCGGCGCAAACTTTGCGAATCCTTGGGGGAATTTCTTCCAGGACACCGGAGCTGCATTGAGCAGGAGGCATTGCGTAGCAATGTCCCGACAGGACGAGCAGGATCGTCGCAAACGCCATGGACGCCATTGCGGTATTGCACTTCATGTCTGAAACTGAAAAAGAAACCGAATCCTTGAAACACTCCGAACCAACTACAGTGTATCATTAAACAAAATCCCCACAAGAAACCGATTTTTATTTATTAACCATATATCCCAGTAAAAAGTGAGGATAAAACATGGTACCCGATTTTCACTCGTCAGAGAAATGGACGGACCGCCATTGTGCAACGTGTAATCCTTATTATCAATAATGCCGCATTATTGATAATTTTGGTTAAATAGTCGGGGGGATAGATCCAGAGAGTCGAATCTGCATTCCCGGTAACCTCGATGCTCCGTTTCGGTAATTAGATTTAGTATTAGCATTATCGCCCAGTTGTGGCGTCGGTGGAGGGGCCACTCCAGGAGTTGGCTCGTTAGGATTCCTGACAACGCCACGTGGTAGGACGGACCTAAACGATTTACTGGGTGCAATACCTCCGGTATACTCGCAAAATGAAACTTCCGGCCCGCGAGAGGACCTCCCGCGTTAGTTAGACGTAAATCTTTCTTAGTTATTGCGATATCTTCCTCCAGTTTTCCCGGTGCCTTGACTCGGCCCCGCCTTGTATATTCCCCATAATCTTCCCGCCGCGTGACACCGGCTCTCCTGGATTTAATCAGGAATAAGGACCGACTTCGGGTGAAAGATTTATTGCCAAAAAAAAAAAAGGTATTGGCCGGCGGTATTGGCCGGACCTTACATTGCAACCGAGGAACGCGCCGGGACTTTCGATGAAATTCAATTAAACCGATTCGCTCGGAATCCAAATCAATTCCTTCGGATAAGGACACCGCGAGATTAGGTCGGCCCAACTCTTATCAGGGTCCCGACGGGAATTTTTTCGGGGTTCAAAAGGTACTCTAAACCCCTGCATGTCCTTTCGAGCGATCGTCCGTATTAATTGAACCCATCCTGGATTTTCTCCAGGGGGAGAAACGAAAAAGGAAACGTTGAGTCCAAGTTGCGGATGGTAATAAACGGTGAAACGCCGATGCCCATCTCCAGCTACCCCGGAAATACGTCGAGACGTCTTCCCGTTGATTGCGACGTTCGTTTAAAATCCAATATCATCGTTTCCGACGTCCTATTTCTTTTTTCAGATGACCGGCTGATCGAGGCCTCGGGCTGGCGAGTAATAGTCTTCGAGTTCGGCAAATGAGTAAATAATTGAAAAAAGTTTCGTCTGACTTTCCCGATTTAGAGTTTAGCAAGAGCCCCCCGAGTCAACGTTGTCAAGGATTAATCGAGCCAGGGTACGATTTTGCATATCTACTCGAGATAGATGAGAGGTATCTTCCATCAACCATCTACCTAACATTTATTTATTATCTAGCTTCGCATCCGAGGTAATTCGCTTACACTCTCTCCCTGTACCCGAAGCTCTGCGCTAAGGGAATTTACTTTTGCGACTCATATCTGCGTTTAGAGGCGCGTTTACTCAGTTAATAGGCAAGCCCGACGTTGTATACAATAGCGATGAATAATGTGACGCTACAAGCAACCCTGATAAAACACAATCTAGCAGTCCGGCTTACGAGTGGACTTTGTTGCCAGTTCCAGCAGTCATTTATGAGTCCCCGATGAGTCGTTCGACGTGGCAAGACCCATTGTCATTTACATGAAATGATTTTCTAAAGTCCCTCCAGACGACTTGCATATCCTCCCTTTATATATATAAATGCAATGACTAAACCGCCGTTATCGCGTAAGGGTAGTAAAAAGAGCTACCGTGCAATTCGGGTGCATGTATGTCATTGTCTTATAATAAGTTTCATACATCGCAATGTCGATAGATTTTATATAGAGATCTTATATTCCGCAGATGAGGAAGACGTGAGGCTCTCTTCGAATGGTCGGACGATTCGCGGCTGGAGGGAAATACATCTCACGGAGGTCGTAAAGCTGGATTAAGTTTCCTTCAAAAAATGAAATGGACTCCTGGGAATTTTCATTTTCACGGCATTGTGTTAATATCACGATCTGCTTGTGGATTTCATTAAACCGTGGTGTTGCGTAGAAGGTTGATGTCGGGTGTACTTCACATTCTGCCATTACTCGCTCCACCGTAGGAGAGGAATGCAATATCGGGAATATCGTTTGATTTTGCGTGAGAATAAAAGCAGCTTCTTGATGTCGCCCTCCGCTCTTTGCCCCTTACGACGTCGGTAAGACGCCGTACCCTGGAGGTATAGTTTCAGAAAATGGTAAATGTCTCCAACATGGACGAGGTGAGAACGTCGCTCCAGGACGGGGAAATGAAGTTGAGATAATAAATGCACGTCAACCACCGGACGTGAAACTTTGATGCCCCGAGGTTCGGTGGAATCTTATATAGCTCGGAGTTATATCTTCCTGCATGAACTTTCTTGGAGCGAGAAGTCGCACTCTTCCGGATAGAATTTTTGTCACCGAACAATATTTCCGGGCACTCCCTCAAACTCGAATAAGACATGCGCCATTCGAATGTCTACGATTGGTACTCTATATCAAACTTAATCACACAATTTCCGAGGACGGCGGCCATTATACGTTATGATCAAAGACGCCACCCTAAGTGCAGAAATTGTAAAAAAAATTGTAGCGCAATGTCTGAGCCGTCTGCAGCCTCGTGGGATCGAATCATTAAATTGGGTTCGATTAGTCATTTCCCATTTCGTCCCGGTCGCACAATTTCCTGGCTGATAATTAAATGGAAAATTCTTTCGATTGCCGATGCTCTTCCCCAACAACCTCGCGGCGGCCTCGAATCTATTTCAATTTTCGCGGGCTCCGATTCGTATTCACGTCCATCGAGGACTCGCTCGTGGCCAATGGAGGTAAATCGATTACTAGGGAGATTCTATTCTCTCGCCGTCGTGTACACTTTAATTCTGAATCGTGGATTATGTCCTGGGTTAATTTTACTCGATTTACGGGGAAGCCTGTTACGACCGTCGAGGCATTCCCTCCTATCGGACAATTTCATTGTCGGACCTCTCAATCGAGGCTTCCATGAATACTTATTGCAATTTGTAGACTCGAAAATCTAAAGCGATCGTTAATTTACTTTTCCGAAATAAATACTCCTGGATTAATTTTATTTCGGGCGGATAATCAATTCTTTTAAATTTATTATCTATACTTCACGTTCTCCGGATCTCTTGGAGGGAGTTCCTAGGACGGGAAGAAATAATCATTTAGGGGATTATTATATAATGGTAATATTTCTGCGATTGAAATCCCGGTTTAGTGATTTGATGGGCGTATCAATAGGGCTTCTGGTGTACTTGCAATAATAGGTTTTATATTCATGAACCCGAGATGTGATGCGTCGTGATAGGCAACCTGTTGCTGTTCTACCCCCAACGGCAAGGATAACCATTGATATGTCTATATGCATTATATTTCGATCGACTGCCATTTCATGAAGCCCTCCAACCCTTCTCAGACATTTCTCGAATTTAGAAAAATTTCTGACTGTTCGTGATCTCTCGTAAAATTTTTGATATCCGTTTTCGGACCCAGATACATATTTATATGAGAAAAAATATACAACGCGTTTCCGTTTACCCCAAAGTTAGAGAAAAGTAAAGAGATTTGCATAACGATGTTGTGTACAGGAGGAGTCGGGATAATTACCATTCTGATTAATTTTACGATAGAGTAATTATAAGCTTGGGCGACGGAGTTCCTGAAGGGATGCTTATCGAGGGCGACACGAGGTAAAGGGTGGAAGGACTTAACCAATTCTTATTTCTTCCTGTCATTTTTATATGGATAAACCCACCTTGTGATTTATTTCGAAAAAGGCTTCCGGGGTTGTCTCTCATTTGTCTTCCTATAATAATTGCTTCGATGTCTCGGACGATGTTGCTCGCATCTACCGAGTTTTGCGGAGAAGAAAAGGTCCTAAGGGTGCAAGAAGTGGACCGAGACGTTCACGAAACATCATCAATTAAGGGACGGCAATTGTAGGAGAACCCCCTCGAAAAGACATTACCGGAACCGGGAATACGAAACCCGGAAGTGTTTAATTTTTTCTCGCCTCCCGAATATTTAGCATTCGCTTGTCGCGATGAAAAAAAGAAAAAGAAAAAAACTGCATTGCTTGCAAAAGGACTTTAGGTGATTTTATGCGGTGCCTTTTTTAAAATAAGCAGTTTAAGACTGCTTTTGAAATGATCACAAAATTCTTTGCCGTCTGCCGACAATCAACCTTTGTCCCTTGTGCTTAATTACGTTTGTTTGCACCCCAGGAGACATTTGTATACTTTCCATCGCAGTAAATTTAAATGAATTGTGCACGGGTACTGTCATTACCGTTTGTTGACTACCTGTGAAACATTCACGAGGGTAAATATTGTTACAAGCATATTACAAACCGAGCAGTACGACGTAGCTTGGAGTTAACAAGTTTTCAAAAAACAAATTATTGCGATCATGCAGACCGTGTCTTTGAAATTCAAATAAATAGAGAGCTCCCCAATCGAATCGTCATAAGCGGCCCTTCAAAATGTACTGTCGATGTTCGTTACATATTTATCCGTCGCAAAATTGCCGCTGTGGTAAAGAAGGTTATATAAATAAACATTATCGCCAGTAAATTTCGAAGCCAATCAGGATGGATCGTCGCGTTTTATAACGAATATCTGCGTAAATTATCGACATGTATAACTTGTTACGTGAACTTCGTCATAAATTGTTTGCTGTGAACACTCGACGTTGCAATATTTACAGAAATAGGGATGCACGGTAATGTCCCTGCAAGAGTTAGATTAATGAATGCAGCTCCATGCATGTTTTACAACGTTTTATAGCGCCCGGAAGGAACATATTTTACATTATAATTTATATCCCCGTAAATGTAGATACAGAATCGCGCTACAATTCGCAACATTTGCAGTCTTCTATGTAATTGCGATGGGAAGCAATCTTGCTTGTAATAGGGTAAATAGCGTTTATTTACCAAGAGAACGGTACTGATATAACAATTCCCCAAGCTGACTTCATTTCCTTGGAACCTATTTACTTTCATTTCAACCAGGAACCAAGTTTTAAACATAAAACAAGGCGGAATAACGTCAGACTTTGATTAGAATAATTAGCATCGAATTTTGATCCAGTCAAGAGGAAAATGGCGAGCAATTTACTCCGCGTCGATCTGTACGTGGAAATACGAATTCACTGTGTAGAAAACTTGTAAACCCGAAGGAAGGAAGTTCGAACACCTCGAAATCACTCTTCGTCGTTTTGCAAGCGACATTGACCGATTGATTTCATCGAGCTTCATGATTAAGAAGGCTTTGTCTATTTCGGCATTAAATGGCAATGCTTCACAAAGAAATAGCGTTCTCGCGTGTCCCGGGGCACTAAATAGAATTCCCTGCAGTGAATTATCATCTTCTCACAAAGGGAAGTGGCAAAGCCCTAAGTGGAAATTTTCTAAGGAAATTCCCACAAGTGGCGTTCAAAGCGTTTAGCCAGAAATTCGAGCGATTAAGAGCGAGAATTTGAGGTCCCGAATTCCCGCAAGTGGGAATTTTCCCTAGCCCTAGGGAAAAGCGTCTTACTTATGTCTATTTCTTCGCATTCCCTTCCCTATGAGAGCCTAGGGTCACGATATACCATAAAAAGTGATTCAAAATGCAAAACGAAAGATTTATCTTACTTTTCCATGCAACGCTTTATGCGCTGCAGCTGCTTAAAAAATGATTATTACTTTTGATTTTTTGGTGCTATATGCATGAGAGGTAGTGGTGGAATTTGAAAAACGTACGATAAGGCTAACGTAGATAAAGCCGTGATAGAGATGCGATCGTGCGATGCAACTTTATCGGCGGGAGGCGAAATTGAGGCAAACCGGAGCATGAAATCGAAAATATTTAAATAAGGCTCCTATTCGTCTTCCTCTTGCGCTTCCCACTCGCACGACAATTACGTACTTGCGTAACAAAATGTCCCCGTGTGACCGAGGGAAACGAAATTCAATTCAAGTTCAATTTTCAAGGCAACGAAGGAAAGCGGTACCGCCTCGTATCGACTGCGTTTCCAATCGCTCTTATTTCCCTACTTTCCGGAAAGCCACAGTCTTCTACTGCTGGCAATAATATTTTTGAATACATTATTTTCCCCGTAAAAGATCCTCCTCTCGTCTAACTTGACTAAAAATAATAAATATTTCCTGCAGTACGCGTGATTAATATTTATCATCGTGCCTTCAGAAATTTCAGAAACGTTGCAAGACGTTATATAAAATTTAATACTCACAAATTGAGCAATTTGAAGAATACCACTTGCCGTCTGATATTAAATTGCAACTGAGAATGACCTTTATTTAATTAAAGTGAATCTTTGAGTATAAGAAAATAAACTCAGAATTGTTCAGTAATTTGATGTAGGCATGGAGGGCGAACAAATTTGGTAAGTGCTCGATCTACTAAATCGGGGGTGTTACTTGCCCTTTCTCCAAAAGAAAGGACGTGATTAAGAAGGTCTCGGGAAACAAGTGGATAACAAATGAAAGAGAAAGGTAACATCCTACACGTGTTCTCAGACGGACGAGGATGAGTCCGACATCTGGATCGATAGTGATTTAATTTGTGAGAAGTGAATTATCGTGATTCAGTCTATTTACCCGTTGCAGCGCAGTGTACAAGGCTGGAAGAAAATACTCTGTACCTCCTGTATTTACAATGTACACAAAAGTAGTCTATTTTCCCTTACGAAAGACAATCCACGTCCGCTGTCGACAATTTACAACTATAAGAGGAATTTTTCATTGGAATATTTCCCCCGTTAGTATCAATTACATTTCCGCAGGCGCGTATTCGTCACGAAAAAATGTATAAAAAATAAAAGTTATTCTACACATTCCTGCTGAAATTCAATTAATATCTCGTTTCAGTTTTTAAAAGCTCCCCCAGCGCGTCGAAAATGGAGCGCGACGCATTTTCCAAAACGTACGGTGGTAGAGATTTTATTTTTTCGAGAAGTATCGCGTTCTTCTCTGGGGGCTGTAAAATCATCCCCGAATTTGAGACCGTTTAGTACACGATATACGGTTTAAATTTTTATCATATTTCCAATAACATTTTTTCCTACCACCCGAAGTAACATCCATTCGATCCCGGGCACTCGATACCGCCATTAATTTATAAATAAAGAGTCCCGGATTTTCTGGCAAAGTCACAATTTTCGAAGACCTACTTCCATGCACGGAAAACCATTGATAAAAGTAAAACCCGTTCCGTCGGAAATTCCTAAAGAGTAATATCTACGGAAAGTTCTAAAAATCGGGGACGTCTTTGCTGGGATGAAATAAATCGGCGGTACTTTGTTGCAAAAGTTGCAAAAAGGAAAGCCGCATGGCATATGAGGCTATTCCGTGACTAACCTGTTGGAATGTCTGCCGGGGACTTGTGTGCAGATATTGGCTGGCCGAGGATCGACTCGAGGGACTTGAGTTCGAGATATCGAATGCTCAAGACTTCCGGCAAGCACTGGGGAGTGTTCCTGGTCTGCGGGTGGCGGTACAGTGGTGAGAAGCGCGTACTATCAGCCCTTAAATACGCAACGTGGGGCTGCCATGCGCGTTCCAAGGGGAGCCGTACAACCGTAGAGCTATGCATAACTGCCCCTCCCTTCGGCAAATTTTTTTATTTCGGAATTTCGTATAATGTCATCATTTCCGTCGTGATGAGAAACCACGACTCTACCTCGCCGGAATCGACAAGAGATCCTGCCCTCCCATATATCGTTACTTATCACTGAAATACGGTACACTCATGTATCCTTACTTATCCCTAAAACACCCTACACAACATCAATAGAACGGAAATGGACGTGAAAAATTAAAACACATAAGATAATTTTTTGGCATTAATAATGTAAGTCAATAAAGACGTAATAAACCAGCATCCAGCACTTGTTAATGTCCCAATGGATATTTAGCGCTTCTGTGCGCTTCTGGTGATTAATATGAATTAATATGAATTTAAACGGTTATTTTGTTAACTTACTACCTCGAAAAAGTGCGTGAACGCTACCTCTGTTTTCAGGTGAAGGAGGTAATAGAAAAAGAATGTATAAGAAGAGGTGGATGGAGAGGGACAGAGGGAGAGGCCATGTAAATTGAACAGTGCGCTCCAATTTGATTCGTACGTTAAACCGGCATGCTCATAAAATTTGCGTAATATCATGTACGGATCCGCTCAGACCTCCGCTTTCGGTTAACTCGATAGGGCATACAAGGTCCTATCTCTAAGGGATCTCTATAAGATTTATGCGTAGTTTTGTGGCCTTCGAAATGGCTCCCCTACATCTCCCTAGATTACTACGCCTTGAGGATTTCTTTTTTACTACGGTGCTGGAGTACGTGGAAACGATCAACAGCGACCAGGATCACTCCCGGGATAATACACTAAAAATTCAACTGAAAAGTTGATTCCGAAGGAATTACCTAAAAAAAAATGGAACATTACTTCGACGCCAATTTCCTCGGCAGTAAAAAAAAATTATATGGATCTCCTGTATGATCTCATGCGGAATAAATGTTATGTATGACTAAACATTTGTGCAAGGTTTGGCCTTGCAACGTCGATCGACCTTATGCATGATTTGATCGTGTGAATGAACGAATTATACACGATTGTCATTACTAATTCGTATGCACGACTAAATCAGCAACTATAATTAGCCTGTTCATCTGCTACGTATAAATTGATTAATAATAACATTTAGAAAACTGATTTCGGTGTTTTACCTGTCTTTGAGACGTGCCGACAATCGCGATTTGATAAAGGAAGTCGAAGAAAAAGATGGCGGCAATAAGTCGTCGGGTGATATCATTTTCGCGGGAAGGAGCGGATTTTTCATCCGTTCTCGAGGTCTTCCAGAAACCGTCTAACAGTCTAGACACGGACGCTCTCAAATTTGTCTCCTTTACTTTATTTACACAATTATAAATTGTTAAAAGTCACTCTTCCAGCCTCGCGGGAAATCCTCGACCCGTGGCCTCTTTCATTCCGACGGGAGACCATCTAAAAATTCCCTGGCCAAGATAGGAAAGGGAGCTCCATTAATTCACCTTTACGAGCTAAGTGCAGGTACTAAAATTATTAAACGTATTTTGTAAAACCGTGACGATGGGTTTGTCAATGACCAGTGCGTTTTTTAACACTCCAAGTCTCTTTTTCAGTATGGAACGAGACTTCATTCCACGTACAAATGCGTGGGACCGCAAAACTTTTGCAATGTCGCTGGTGCTGTCGTACATATTCTTAAACTTGTAATTTATGTGGGGAGATGCAACCTGTTGCTGCCTTTTCCCGCTTGCTGGCTGGTCCAGAGCCTACAAACGTGAAGAAATATACATACGTGAAAGCCAGAGACTGATTTTCAATGTTTTCCCTAAAAACGAGCGTTTCGCGCTGTAAGGATTTTGCTATAAACCGTGAAATTATTAAATTTTTTATGAACCGTCTAATTATTAATTTTTTTCTATAAACCCTCTAATTATTAAATTTTTTTTTCTAGGCCAGAAATATTTCCCGACCACGGACAAGGTTTTCTGGAGCAGATTCCTAAGTTGTCAGCAAAGCTGATATCTGATACCAGGAATTTCATCCTGCCTTCAAGAACGGAGTTATTAGCAAACTTCTATGCCAAAGTTACAGGACGATGTAAAAACTCTTTACACCAACTACGATACTCGATGTAATCCACCGATGTGATTTGCGTATCTATCGGCTGCTCAATAAGAAACGTTTATTTCTAAGCGGAGATATATGCTAAATGACTGAACTAGAAATGAACAAAGAATGCATAATTCGCTGCATAAAACAAAATGCAACCGGACCTTCAAAATTTTTTAAAGGACACGTGCACGCATTTTTGAAATGTAAATTGCGACACGTGTCATTACAATTTAAGATTTCGGTAAGCGTCTATGAATATCATTAGACCGCATGTTAATAATGTCAGTTTTACGTTTCTAATATGCGCGACACGTTTCACAAGGTTCAAAGGAACAAGGCTTTGGCCGCATAAGTTGTGCAGCATTTTTACGAAATGCATTAATATTACATATAGATCTTAGAGATGATGTTTGAGTTTATCCCAATCATAGTTGCCCTCAAAGCAAGTGACCAACGTTATGCATGGAGTGCATGTATTGGTATGCATGGAATCCGTCCGAACAAGTTACGTCGAACGAGATTTATAATCATACGTTTTTCACATACTTTTTATTACGAAACTACATACATATTGACAGGACGAAGTAGGTACCAAAGACCCATCGAAATATATTCCACGATGCTCTGAATAAACATCGGAACCCTAACTCCACCATGAGAAAAAAATCCTGAAAAAATCTTTACAGTTAAAATATATAAAAAAAAACATACCTTTTATTTTATTTCAACGGAATAACACGTATTGTTGAACGAACTTTCGACAAAATTCGATTGAGACCTCGAGAGATCCCCAACTTTTCCTGCACTTTTCAAGGAATTAAGAGCAGCCGACATATTAAATATTCATTAATTTTCCGGATTACTGTAAAACTATTAGAAATGAAAAAAAAACCAAGTCCAAAGAAACGTTCCTACCGGAAGTATCGACTTCGACTCTCGGAATTCACTCGGAAGGAAAGCACCGCATGTGCGTTATTTTCGTGACGTCACCGGCCACGTCACACGGCCATAATTCCGATCCCTGGCAGGATATTAATCATTTCCCTCGTAATTCGGGAGTTTCCCTTGCACCACGGCGAACATTGAGAATAAAACTTGCATCCCTGCAAGCAGGCTCCCCAGAGGCTGGGCTTAAACTTTCCTTGGTGACAAATTCTCGAGTCTCTCCGGGGATCCCGGATGTTGTTCTAAACGAGGGTATGAAAAACCGTATCGACGCTTTTACGATATCCTTTTCCTAAGAAAGAGGTACCGACGCTTTTTTCCAGTCGAGTCTCGTGCTCATCGGGAGAGACAGAAAATTGGATTTCTCCTTTTCGAGCATTAAACTCCTAGCTCTCTCTCGCATTCGCAGTCCGTCCTTCGTCGACGACGGACGCGGAGCGGAGTCGCACGTGGTCGAGTTCGTAAAAGACCGACCAAAGCTCACCTTATGACGAAAAATATTAAATAATTTGTTAAATAACCAAATACAACATAAATTTCATATGCCCCATGCACCCTTTCATTCCCTTCAGAGTTTAAAAGAGGAATAAAAAGAATAAAAAATTCGCCCCAACAAATGATTTCCAAAATAAGGCCAGGATAATCTTGAAGAGGTCGGAGACAACGCGGAGCCGGAACGATTTGTACCTATTGAACGACTCGTGGTGAAAAAAAAAATGAGCGAGTCGGGCTAAGGGAAAAGGTTGTTTTTCCGGGTCTATTCGGAAAATGCGAAAAGTCTGGGCGAAAAGGAAGAATAGGGCCGTTGTGACGGAGGGCCGAGGGTGGGCAACCGCGTTTCCGTAGAGTGCCATTCGCGCCTCTTCGCGATTCAAATTCACTCAGAGTAATGGTCATTTTCGCAGGAGAGGTGGCTCCTCCACCCTCGAGAATGGCCCAGACTGCAGGCGAGAACTCGTTGGGCCAAATTTTAACGCGAAACTTCTCGATTACGACGAACCGACGCATTATCGTGCACTCCCCCGAGGGTCGTCCTGGTCTTCTCACGCCACGGGGAGAATCGGCCCACGGGTACCCGGAAGACCCTCGACTCTGTAAATAAAGAATGTTAAACATTTAACGTCTACATGGAGAGCCCGGTAACACCCAACATTGCGTTTCGCCAATAAGGGACTGAAAGGCTTGTTACGATTTTCACCATTCTACGTTCTGTCATGGAATAACTCCGAAGTAGATTAATTCCTACCACCCCCTTTCTTTGCCTTAACTATTAACTGCTGAACGAAGCGTCACGTCTTAAACGTCAAAAAACCGCAATAAGTATCCGGACTGCCTGATATATGTAATGGTATTTGGTAACAAAGGCCGAAACGCCCTCCGTCGTTACGCCCTCTCGTATTAACACGTGACGACATCAGTCATAAAAAATGTGGGAGGGAAATATATTCGGTTTCGGTGCCCTTCTGCGCATTTCCCAGCCCTCTGTATCGAACATTGTTTCGGTATACTTGGCCGAGCTAATTCCGAAAGTCGATATAGGCTCCTCGGTTCGTCGTAGAGCCGAACTTGTCGCGTCTGCCTCGTGATGTCATTTTCCACTTAATTTTTTACATCGTCAGAATTGTTCGCCATTTTCCGATTGGCGTTCCCACCTCGCTTATCGAGTCCGCTGCTTTGCGATTGGCTGCCGAGCTCGAGCTTCGGAGGGGCCGGCAACAATTAAAGCGTCAACCTTTATACTTTGGAGTTCAAGGGTCCTCCAGGAAATACGGAATTTAGATGGCGACAGTTTTTACATATCCATTAGATAATCGGTAGTCTCCCACTCGTGGCAGGCTTCGATTTTCAGTCCGGAGGAGGCCGGCTCGCCGACCGATTCCATTAAAACGGAGCTCGCCGAGGACCCCTGCGAATCGCGAACTCGAGCCCCAAGAATCTCGATTAACTTTAAAATTCGAGCCAGCCCCCTAAGAAAGTTCCCGGCGCTAAAAAATAATAGACCCGAAATGCGATCAACGTCGCCCGGCGTGAAGGAACGACGTGAATCCATCGATCGCCGACGCGGATCGCGCCCGGAAATAAGTTAATTAATTATAACGCATTCCAAAGTAAAATCGGGCTATATAAAAAATTCAAATAAAACAAACATTGGAGGCTCCGGCTATCCGATTTACAAAATCGGAGGACTCGACCGGGCGTTGACCCTGCTTTTTGGTTTCATCCTCCGGACTGATAAATCCGTTTTTAATTCCCGAATAATTATTTAATAAATGGTGAGATAAATCTGGGTGGAGATCCTCCTCGGTTGGAAGTACTGGGGCTGTTTCCTGGATTCGAGGTTCGTGGATGGACCCCTCTTCGTGGACTGAGGGGCTTTTTTGGCTTTGCGACACCTAGCACCCCAGGAAGTTCGAGATGTTGAATCAACGACGTGATGATTGCCTCGACCGCAAACTGGAAGACGGGGAGGCGATCTTCGAGTCGCGAATCGCTCGATCGAGGACGCAGAAGAAGCCGGAGGGTAATTATAATAATTAGGAAACTACGCGAGGTGGATAAAACGAAAAAATAAATCGCACCGGTCGGTACCTCCCGACGTATAACGAAGTTCCATCGAAGCCTTTTGACCAAATATTTCCAAGAACGATTAGCGTAATTAATTCCCGAGGTACTTCCGGTACTCGTCGATAAGCCGTACTTATTAGCGAACCCGAGGATGGCAAACTGCGAGATGACGGACCCTTGCATGCAAATTAGCTCTTCACCTGGCACAGGGCGCCTTAAATCGTCCGTCGTTAAGGCGTCGGTGCGTGATCGCGCAATTATTAGTGCTAAGATGGAAACGGACGAAAAAATTCGGGAAAGTAAATAGACTGCAGAGATGAGCCATGAACGTTCTAATAAATTTCTACCAGACCTTGCGCACAACAATGAGCCCGGAAAAACGCTCGTCTAAAATTCCAGATTACATATTCGACCAAACGCATTACCGCAGTCCAGTATACGAGGAGGCTTTTAGGAGATCGGTGGAAAATCCGGAGGAATTTTGGACGGAAGTCGCGGAATGCGTGGAGTGGAGTAAACCGTGGACGAAGATAATGGACAACTCGAACGAGCCGTTCACAAAATGGTACATTTAAAGTCCTATTAAGTCCTATTATCCGCGTAGATGGGACTACGAATTCCGGTAACTTTCCTCAAAACTCGGCCCTCGATTCGCAGGTACGTCGGCGCGGAAATAAACGCATGTCACAACGCAGTGGATCGGCACGTAAACGCAGGAAACGGCGACAAGACTGCACTCATTCACGACAGTCCACTAACGTCATCGATCCGAAAGGTCACGTACAATGAACTATTGGAAAAAACATCCTTGCTGGCGGGGGCATTATCCGACTTGGGTGTAACCAAAGGAGACAAGGTCCTCATCTACATGCCTTTAATACCGGAAACGGTAATGGCCATTCTCGCAACGGCGCGGCTCGGCGCAATTCATTCGGTGGTATTTGGAGGTGAGCAATCGATAGGCGGCAAAGTTCCCCGGACTCGAGGAAACAATGCAAAAAACGACGACAAATACGCTCGCCTTCTCGGATAAACTGACGAAAGAATGATCTAAATTGCACTTCAGGCTTCGCGGCGAAGGAGCTGGCCACAAGGATAGACCATGCGGAGCCGAAAGTGATCATCGCTGCCAGCTGCGGCCTGGAACCGAATAAAGTCATTAAGTTGGTTTTTTCTCTCGCTGGCTTTAACTTTGCGTGTCAATGATACGTGATACCAGGTAACCGTTTACCCTGGTCGTAGGTACACCACCATGGTGAACGAGGCAATGGGGATGATATCGGCGCCGAAGCCGGCGTGCATCGTTTATCAGCGAAGAAACGTGTGGGAATCTCCGTTATCGGCGTCCCAAATGGATTGGGACGAGGTCCTATCGAGAGCCAGGGCACATCCTTGCGTGGCCGTCGAGGCCAACGAGCCCTTATATGTTTTATACACATCGGGAACAACAGGTGATTCCTCCTCTGGCGAGGCGATACATCGCTCCGTAGTTTCCTTCCGACATTAGGATTAATTGCGGTCTACCGTGAGAGCTCGTATGAGAATTTAAGCGGATGCCGTTCCAGATCAGCCCAAAGGAATTCAAAGACCCGTGGGTGGGCACATCGCGACCCTCTGCTGGACCATGAAGCATGTATACGGGATGGATAAGAATTCCGTGTGGTGGGTCGCCTCCGACCTGGGATGGGTAGTTGGACACTCGTACATCTGCTATGGGCCGCTTTTGTACGGGACGACCAGCGTGATGTACGAGGGGAAGCCCGACAGAACGCCGGATGCTGGTCAATACTTCAGGTTAGACACCCATCCTTCGAGTTTGACTTCCTAGACGTCTCGATCGACGCCCTTCATCTTCCAGGATTATTAGCCAGCACAAGGTGAACGCGCTCTTCACCGTCCCCACCGCCTTCAGGGTGATCCGGCGCGCCGACCCCGAGGGCCTCCTACGTAAGAAGTATTCCACGAAGTCGTAAGTCCTTTACATAATTGCCTATTAGCTTTTTTCCCCTTAATGATTAATTCGGAAGGAAAGACTTGCCTTTCGCGCGAACCGATTCACCGTGCACAGTTGGGTAGCCGAGGATCGTTTGCAGGTTGAAGGCGATTTTCGTGGCGGGGGAGCACTGCGACTACGGGACCAAGGCGTGGGCCGAGAATACCTTTCAGGTGCCGATCCTTAATCATTGGTGGCAAACTGAAACGGGACACGCAATTACTGCTACTTGCGTAGGCCTCGGGCATAGTACGAATCCACCGAAGTACAGCACGGGGATGCCCGTTCCTGGGTACATCGGTAGGTCCCTTGTATGATCGCGGTACACGGATTTGCGAGAATACCCCCGTGATGAATCTTAAAAATATTCATTTACGCAGTTCGGATACTAAGAGAGGATGGCAGCAAGGCTTCGCCTTACGAGCTTGGAAGGGTAGCGGTGAAGCTGCCTCTACCTCCCGGCACCATGTCTACGCTGTACCAGGCTCCTGATAGATTCAAAGCCATCTACTTCTCAAAATACCCCGTAAGAGTATTCTTTGAAACGTAATCGGTCCGCTCCTATGGAGTCCGATATCTGTAATTGACGCGAAAGGGTGAACAATTGGAACTCCTCTTTCTTAAAATCACGATACGTCACGTGTTAGGGATACTACGATACGATGGATGCAGGATATATCGACGAGTTCGGCTATGTTTATGTGACAGCACGTGACGACGACGTTATAAACGTGGCAGGTCATCGGCTGTCCACCTCTGCACTCGAAGATGTTGTATTAGGTCATCCCGATATCGTGGATGCCGCTGTCGTCGGTGTACCGGAGTACACCAAGGGAGAAATACCCTTGTGCCTTTACGTCCTGAAAGAAGGTGAGTCCCTCGATTGCATATTTTTTTCCTTAACTCTAATTAAACCGATTCGACGTACTTCGATCTCAGGTGTTACCAAGCACGAGCTGGAGATAAATCAGGAACTGATATCCAGGGTCAGGGAACTTATAGGACCAATAGCGTCGTTTAAAGTAGCCGCCGCAGTCAAAGGGTTACCTCGGACTCGATCCGGGAAAACCTGCCGCAAATCGATTTCAGATCTTGCCCGTTCTCGAGTTGTAAGAGTACGTAGAAACACTTGTGTTAATTAATTTTTTCCAATCGCTTCTAGTGTAATCGCATGGCACAAAAGTAACGGAAGAGCTTATCTTTTTTTACAGATACCCAGCACTATCGAGGACCCTCGAGTCTATCGTGAGATAAAGGAAGTGCTTCAAAAATTGGGCTACGCTAAAATGGCACCCGATCCAGAATGACCACCAGAGCACGTCGATATGTTCCGTCTTGTTCTCCCTAATGTGCCTGTTAATTACAACAAAATAACTAAAATTAATGTCAGTAGTTAGATACTAGTCTCTAGAACACTTCTTACTAACTGATAGTAGTCACTGAATTTTTGTTGGTCCTGTTAGCCGATTCTTTGTTGGAGTATCGAAGTTAGTAGATTCTTAGGTGAAGTATTTACAAGCGTGAATTACAATTCCAAGGGTAAAAACGTTTATTTAGCAAAGAAAGACGTTTCTTTCCGCGTCGTTCAATTTGCGCAATCAAGTACAAGAATTGTATAAGTATAGAACACTGTTTCGTTGTACCGTCGACCGCTCAGTTTTTCTTCTTCTTCTTCTTCCCCTTTTTCTTCTTGGGAACTTCATCCGACACTTCCTCCACTTTTCTCTTTGATACTTCCTGCATTTCTACATCTTCCGCGGCGTCCATCGTTGGTTCAGGGACGCTGAATCCTGGAATCTATTTACATTATTTAATAAGATATTCCGGATAAAATGGAAAGGAACGAGCGTGTTAATCTTTTATTATATTTACCTGCGGCTTCACGAGTTTGAAGACCAGTTTTTCATGCTGGATATTTGAACTGTCTAAACTAAGTTGCACGACGACAGGGTCGAATGCGTGGAACACGATGTCGCCGCATCTTTGAGAATGATCTTCATCGTTGTAATGGAAATTAACCGACAAAGTCTCACCCTTATGGCTAAGGTATATGGTTCCTTCCATGCCGAACTTTGGAATCAAAATTTGGAGGGCATTCTTCCGTACGAAAAGTATGTAGCCTTCCTCCGTTTGCACCTTATTTTTAAAGAATAACTGGAATCGAGAAAAAAATGTTGACCGTAAAACCCAATTAATAAATACGAACTTGACTTAGAATAACTCTAAGTAGAAACTTACATGCGTATTGAGAGCAACCGAAGCTCGCCCGGCGTATTGAGCCATTCGATTTCGGTAATTTAAATTATGACACAGAGCGTGATTTTTTTTCTTATCCAGCAACTCCGGATAAGTTGCGTCCGCTCCTATACATACCGCTAATAATCGATGAACGATTATATCTGCATATCTGTAAGGCAGATAAAAAGGAATGTATTATCGATAATAGAATTTTCCCCTGCAGGTTTAAAAGCTGTAACATGATATGTAAATACTGTCAATCTATCCTCACCTCCTGATTGGCGAAGTAAAATGAGTATAAATTGGGCAAGCCAAACCGTAATGGAAATATTCCTTGGGCTGCAACATCCCACTAACGAAATAGACAGCTTGCATCATGCAACGAGTGGCCAAAATTCTTAACATTGTATTGAAATAAGGATTGTCCTCTTTGTTAGCATCGTTAAGAGACTGAGCCAGTTCTTTTCCGGTTGTTGTAATTATGTCGAATCCCTGATAAACATAAGGTCAGAAATAAATGGTTCTTCGAGTCATGTAAATTATTCAAACCTAATTTAATGAATCGCAAGATTTACCTGATTTCTACCGGCTTTAATTAATGGGTCGAAATTTGCTTGTGGTGGTTCAGGATGCCTTCTTAACATCGCGAATTCCGGGAATTCTTGTACAATCTTTTGGGCGACGGATATGTTTGCTAGCAACATAAATTCCTCGATCATGGAGTTTGTTTCCCGAATCTTTTTAGCCTCGACATCGATGGGATCGTGCGTTTCGCTATCTACCTGGAAGCGAATCTCAGGTGAAGCCAAAACCAGTGCCCTGTATAACAAAAAACCAAGATGTCAAATAATTTTATATAAAAGGCTGTTTTATTATATAATTAAACAATACGATCAAAACAACTTGCCCATTTTCCAGACGTCTCTGCTTCAGTATCTTAGCCAATTTATTAAGCTGTCGAAGTGATTTTGCCAAGGAATCTTGTTGCGATTTATCATCGATCTTCAGCTGCGCTTCCTCATATGTCATTGCTTGTCGTGATCGAATAACAGACTTACAGAATCTTGTTGCAATTATATTAGCTTCGTGATCCACCTCCCATATACAAGAAAAGGCAAATCTTTCTTCATTGCCTCGCAATGAACAAAGGTTTGAGCTTAATAATTCTGAAAAATGATAAATCATAGAAAATAATGCTCTTGTAATTTTTTCATGAATTAATAGGTATCATATTTAATTACCTGGTACCATATCGATCCTCTTGTCAACTAGATATACTGTAGTACCTCGCAGAGCAGCTTCCTTATCGAGTGCATTCCCAGGCTTAATGAAGTGAGACACATCTGCGATATGAACTCCCACCTCTAAATTACCATTCGGTAAATCTCTGCAGTGAAGTGCATCATCGATGTCTGTACAGCCTGGTGGATCCACTGAACAAATGTCTAAATGTCTTAGGTCTTCTCGCTGAGCAAGATCCTAAAAACAATTTTTTAATAATATACTTAAACCGCAATTACACATTTCAGTAAATCTCTCATTTTTATGTTATATATGCAATACAAATGCTATGTCCAAAGTATGTATTTTTACACAAAGAGGTACCGATCTGTAGAAACCTTTGAAAAAACAATCGACAAGATTCCTGAGTTAGACATTTTTGTTTCCCGACTTTGGCAAAATGTCTGACATCCACTGAAATTTCAACTCAGAACCATCCGTATCCACACATATCTTAGCATATTGCTTCAAAATGTAAAATTCATAAACTGCGGGCGGAAAGACAGTCCTCATGCTGACCATTTCACGATATGGATAAAAGTTTCGATCGCCACGAAAAACATTCTTCTGAGAAACTCATCAACCGCATTATATCAAGATTTCGAATGGTAAAGCGTGAAGCCGAGGTAACAGATTATTAGTAAATAGTATCATTAACCCAACCTAAGCCATTTTAATAATCATTTTTTAGAGTAACATGAATACACATGTAAACATCAAGCCCAGCGATATGAGTAATATTGTAGAAAAAAAGAACCTAAGTGACGAAACAAACATTTATAGTGGCACTGTCGAAGAGCATATATTAAACCGAAAAGTATCTCTGTCCGATGTATTACTGTTCTGTGGCCAACTTGACAAATTTGTCACATATCTCAAAAGTGTTAGAGATTTAAATTATTTGACAGATGAATATCCAAAGTAAGAAGAATCTCTAAATCATATTGAAGGTTAAACATCTCGTATAACCGTGTTAAATAAAATTTTCAGTGTTTTACAAAAACACGTAGATGCCAGTGCTAGTGAGCTTGAAGGTATGCTCGTGGAAGTAAAAAGTGCGCTGACAAACGTGGAACAATTAAAAAAGCAACACAAAATGATCAAAACTGAAAAAAACACCGTAAGAAAATTATTAAAAAGAATAAAAGATAACGGTAAGTAGTGAGATACAAATTTTTGTTCGTGTATCAAAAATCACCTGATGAATTATCCTACAGAAATTCGAGAGATGGAATACATTATATCGTTATATGATAAGACGATGTTCTCTCGATGGGAAAATGTAAAGAACACTACAAAATCTGACGTCCTCGAAGGAATGCTTTCCGATATAAAGGTTGCAACCCTCATTATTCTATCCCTTTCGTTCATAATAATTATGAAACAAAAAATTATATGTAGTATATCAATTGTAATTCCTTCAAAGGGCAAGCAATTTGCTTTGGAAAATCTGAGCATGCTTGTTACTCGAAAGCTTGATCATCTTCGAATTTATGTGCCACTGACAAGCAGCACTGAGAAAAATTCACCTAGGAAAGAAAAATCCATAATTCCACTTCCGTTCCCTTCCTTCTCTGTTACACCTAACAATGAATTATCCAAAATTTCACTTCGAGTACCTCCGCCGCCACCACCACTTCCGTCACCACCATCAATGTCAATAACATCATCACTACCACAGCCACTTCCAACTTCTATTTCACTGATATCACAACATGGGAAAAAAGCACAAAGACTATCGGTTCAAAAAAGACGTAGGTGAGAAAAAATAACATGTTTAAATAGCGGTTTGCATACTGAAAATTCAGTTTTTTAGGAGTGACTTTATGGCAATTTTTATTTCCCACAGGTCTGAAAGAAGAGAAGAGAACGGGGAGCATTCTCACACTGCAGTGAATATTAACGAAATTCTACTAACCCCTCTATCGTCAAGTGGACTTTCTCATCACACTGTTTTTGATACAAATAATAATTCAAACTCTGGCATGGCATCGCAAAATAATATTGCAAGTACGAGAGGTAGAAGTGGCATATACAACATATCTTTAATAAATAACATAAACAGCAATGGCTATCTTGGAACTGAATTACGAACGGAAATGCAAACAGTTTTGGAAGTTAGTGATTTTACATGAATTTATAAACACATAGCTTCTCCTAAAATAACACTTGTTTCAGGCTTTATTCGGTGATTTAAGAACGAGACCAACATTACTTGTAACAGAGAGCAACTCTAGTAATACAAACATTGAATCATCCAGGAAATATCAAGAAGAAAACTGAACTGTATACTTTTAATATCAATACAATGTACCGTTATTAAAACGTTAATTACATACAAACTCACCTCATCGGTAATGGTCCATGGCATTTTTGGAAGAAAACTAAGTACTGCATCAGAAAATCGACTATGAGGAACATCATGTTCCAGTAACAAGACCTCGTTTTCTGTTTCCTTATCTCCAATTTTTCCTAAAGCTCGAACAAAATGTCCTAATGGATATCTAGAATGACGTGGCCATGAATCTATTGCTACTATGATTCGCTGGTTACTCAAAATATCCACTTGTCTAGTTTCAATTCTAACTTTAGGAATTTTTCGTTCTGCAGGTACAAAAAGATGTTTCACTGCCTACAATCAATAATGTCAATTAATCTTTAGATTGTGCACTCAACCAGAGAAACAATGATAGAATCAAAAAAGCCAATAAAATTGGAAAACATACATTTCTAAGAGGGCTTGGCTGCAAAATACCACAATACTGCCTCCATTTTCTTTTGATAATTCCAACAATTATTCCAGTTGGAGTTTTTTCAATTGGCTTCGCTGGTGCTTGCTCAATTACTAACTTTTCATCGTCCAAAATATCACCAGGATCTTCTTCTTCATCCTGTAATACAAGGTCACAAGGGGCAGACCATTCATCTTCTGGTAACAATTTAAGAGCAACTATGTCACCATCAATTGCTCTGTTCAATCCAGCTCTTCCCTGAACAAGTACCTAAACATTGTTACAATATTTTATTAAAATATAATGTTGAATTTCATACAATAACAAAAATCCATGCTTACAAATTTTTCTATGCTTTCTACATTGACACTTCCTTCAAGAAAATTGTCCCTCGATGCCAGAAATGTTCCTTGTAAAATACTTCCATCCTTTATTCCCTCGTGTATTTGTGCAGGTGCCAAGTGCAATGGAAATAATGGTTCTTTATTACTTCCTTCTAATATATAATTGCGCTTATTTATTTTATCCAATAATAGGCCCGGATTATCCAGTGATGCAATGTATTCCTCCACTATTTAAATGACATAATTAAATTAACTGATCATTGTTACACTTAATGAACAATCAACAAATACTAACTTGACACTGCAGGAATCCCATCTTCAATAGCTTTCCTTTTATTTTCTGCATCATCAGTTAATAAAATAACTGTCACTGGATTCTGACTTCCCAACGTTAAATGTTTATTATACCATTTAACGGCAGTTCTTATGGCTCGATCATTTCGATCATTTATTTTTTCACCTGGCACGCGTTCTACGTATGTGTCTCTAATAAAGAAAGATACAACGTCGCAACATAAATAACACGATACTGTCTAAAGTTATAAAATAATTTAAAACAGCACCAACTTGTGATGTTCATTGACGAACACATAAAATCGTCGTCCCGGATCAGACATTAAGTCTTTTAATTTTTTATGTACATTAGAACTTCTATGTTGTACTTCATCAAATACCGTATATAATATTATTACATTGCAAAGAACATTTTCTTCTAGAATATGTATCTGTAATTGCATAACCTTATTAATTTACAAGCAAATATCCATTGAATAAATAAGAATAAAATAAAATGTTCAAATACATAAAAAGAAGTAAAACATTTCTAACAGATAAATATATCTGGATTGGTGACATTACATACTTGATCGAGTACAATGTTTGTGTCGAGCACTAAGTAATGAGGATTTGGAAATAAAGAACTTTTTAATCCAGGGTTTTCATCACTAAGAAGGACATCGTCATGTCTGTGGTTACAGGTATTGCATCCTTCGGAACCACACCATATATCATCACGGAGATAATGCTCTCTTACAATCTGTTGTTTTCAAGAAACTTATTAGTACCTAACCTATTCATGAGTATTCAAAACCAAATAAATTGTACCTTAAATATGTTCCCTCTTTTGCTTTTGCGAAAGAAAGTTTTGGTCGTTAACATCTTGCCGGTTCATTAATATTTTTCACTGAAAATGACAATTAACAATCATAACCTTACAAACATTATTAAGTGATCAAAAGCATGCTTTAGAATTCATTGGAATAGGAGTCCGGTATCGATGTATTAGAGTGTAAACGATACACCATAGTCCCACTGAGCGCGGCGCGTCAACGCGCCGAGGACGAACCAATCAAAATTGCGCATAACCTCCGCGTCACTTCCGCTGCAATTCTTAAATAATTTCTTACAATTTTAAAACGCTTTACTTGATGCAGAAAAAGTTTAATTTAAATTTACCTAAACCAAATCAGAATCACATATATATACGTAACTATAAGTTATTAGTTTATAAATATATTCATTTAATTTTGTATACTACGTTTCTTTTTTTTATCAATAAAAGGAACCGGTCTTCCGGACCTTTCCATTTCATATTTCATGTCTTCAAAATTTAAACCTCTAGACTGCGCCAAGTCCTTGAGGTAAACGAGGTATTCTTCGAAAGAGATGGCTCGCTTACGAAACTTGAAGAAACACAGACCAGTGTCTGTAGTCGTTACTTTGTTCATATCGAGGATCCGTGCTGCCTTTAACCACTTGTCACTCTGCGACAGGGGTAATAATTGTACACCCATTGCATTTGATAGAGGATCCATGTGACAGTATGCTAACGGATCGCTTAATATTAGAAAACTGTACGAAGAATGAGGGATTAGCCTGATGCACATGTCTTGCGTGTCTGGATACCTGAAAACATTTCCTCGAGAGGCACCACTTCAGCTTCCTCTTCTTTAATCTTCATCGAATGTTCCATGGGAGAAAATTAAAGAATAAAGATAACTGTAATAAACTAATACAAATTTTCCTGAAACAAAGCTTATGAATAGCTTTGATGTCTAACGCTCTTTCAATGATATTCCCTTTCTTGGATTTTGGCTCCGTACGTAAACCTGGTACCAGCGTTGTTCAACGATGTTTAACATAAAAGTTTGGTTGTAATCCCATATGTATTCCATGAATATAGATTCTAATGGGTAGTCTGGTATTATTACATACGTCGAAAGCAGAATACATATCTACATTTTTATCTACTGATCTCAATTTCCAGTAATTGTGTATTTTTTAATTTTATGTTATTTACCACCTGTATTAGAGCGATGCTTCCCATTTACGCTAATAGGTGGCACAATGGGTCCTTTATTTCAACTTATGAATACAGTCGGTAAAAAGAGTATAACAAAGTTCGAACCAAGAAACCTTAAGAATATTGAAAGCCGTGATTTGTGAGAGATTTATACCCTACATAAGCTTAGGTTCTTGTATGTCATTATCATCAATCACCGTTATCACCAGGTCTCGCTTGTCACAGAAAACCGCTACAGTTGAAAGTTATGGGCGACCAGTTTGGTAGAAATCATTAAACATAAGTAAAAAGAGACAAAACCGAGAGTGAATCACGAAGGAAAACGAGAGAAGCATGATCGACTCTCGCCTTGAAAATGGATTTATTCCGGTCAGTTAGCGCGCGGCACCACAACTAACCTCTACGCCTCACGGTACATCAGGACTCAATAAATCGACAGAAAGGTAAACTGACATAGTCCTGCTATATCTTTCTAATTTCGGAAACGGAGACACTTTTGCCACACCGAGAACTTAACGTTATCCAATTTTTCCTCACTTTTCTGACATTGTCTAACGACGCACAGTAGAGGACAACGCGCTGGCACGTCTGAACCTGTCCGAGTCACGGTCTGCACGCCGGAAAGATTATTTCCTTGAAATAGGAAAGAAAACCCAAAAGACGAAATGGACGCTGCACAGAGAAGTAAGTCTACTTCGTAATTAATTTAATACGTGCCATGAAAGACTCCGCCAAAGTTTATTTCTGTTAGAATGTGAAAAGATCCAACATGCGCATGCGCGATGAACGCATCGTTTCTGCTGACGTCACACTTGGTTTTGCTCGACTCTGAGAACGAGGAGGTGCACAAAAACCACCTGTTAACCTTGTGTCATGAATTCTATGAAGACCCAATATATTTAATATGACCTCTACCCTGCTCCTTCAATATTTTTAATGTACCTTGTTAGGTAGAATTAATTTCATGGACAATGTAGCAATTTATTTTCATGAAACTTTTTGCCGCCTTGGGCAATCGCGCTCCTGTTCGTAAACCTTGTCCGCGTTTCCTTTTTACGCCCGAGGTAAGATAGCAAAGGATACGAATTACGCAAGCTTCACAATATACTCGGTACTCCAATAGATAACGATCGTCCTTAATTCGCGGACGTTAAAATGAGAATGGAATCATATCTTGAGGGCGCGGATAAAGTATCGATCACGCTGTTTATAATTACAGTATTTCAGCGGTAACCAATTCCAGATTAATTCCGTTCTATTAATAATAGCGTAGGAAGCGTGCGGTACTTGATAACCGTATCATCCTCTTCGTCACGACGTGTCACGCCACAAAGCACGCACGTTGATTTCTCGACGCACGTGTTTTCTCAATGCACGTGAAAATTACCATATGCGTACATTTGCAATCTGGCGATACTCCTTAGCATAAACATTCGTCTTTTTTTATCATATTAATTAACGTGACCCTTATCGATGCTCCCTGGTGATCGAAATCTGGTCAAATGAATCTACACGTATGAAAATGTCAACGAAGCCAAAATATCGTTCCGATTGAAGTACAGAATTTTCGTTGGCTGTCTTAAAAATCGGGAACTAGAATTTGCATTAAAAAAAAACCTCATTTCAAGATCTCCAAGTCAGGTCGCAATTGCATTACGTAGTTTGTTGATTGACTCGCGTTCTGGTGCATCGATCATCGAAGTCAAGTGCAACTTTTATGACGCGATTATCACTCCTTTCACTGACAGGCGTCGAATAACATGCCGTGAATATCCTGCCTCACATCGACACCGCATTATACTCAAATTAGACTCCTATAATTAAAAAAAAATCGTTACTTCCGCGATGCTCCACAAACACTGTTTCGTCATCGAGATAACCTGAAAATTCTATAACGAACTGGGTGGTAATTTCAAGGTTGGAATTAATATGGCCAGACCGCCTCAGGATTTGTTCCATTGAGGAAAATCCCTCTGGTCGAGTCGTTATACTTCGGGGCCGCAGGAAAAATTGCCTTTCGACAGCGCGGAGATATTTTCATATACTTTGCTGTATTTCGCACAGTCATTCTCTTAATGGCGCCTCCGGAGTACTCGCGCGTACCTATTACTCATCAATAATGCATGGCTTCGGCGCTGCGCATCGACGTAACATTTCCGTCCGTTAAAAATCTCCCGTATTTCGCCGACGAAACTTCTAACCACCACGTGTCTCTCTTTCCCTCCGTTCATTCTACACGCGGAATAATTCTCGTCTCTTTTAACCCTCTTCGCGGCGTCGATCGGTTCGACCGCCGCCATTTTGTTTTAGATTTCAATGCCCGAAACGCACATCCTGAGGCGTGATCGACGATGCACTAATGAATACCTGAAATTAGATTAGCACTTAAAGTGTCGGACACGTTAATGAATATTCATCCCACTTATTCTCTGGGGAAATTTTAGTTGATATGCAGTGGTGCCGCATAACAACAAAGGAGAATAAATATACCGGCCAGTTATCGTCGTGATGAGACATTACGTGATTACAAGCCGCTTCCCCGTCTTCTTGCGCAACTCCCCACCTTCCGTTTCTTCGAATTTTGCACTTCTATGTTTTTCTTATCATTCCCAAACTTTCCACGGTTTAATGTCGAACATTTTTCACGTCTTCTTTGGGTTTAAAAACCTCGGAGAGCCTGAAAATACGTCGCTGCGTCTTTCGGCTCTTCGTCGCCATTTTGACTGGGAACCATTTTTTTTATTCCCCTCGAGGTCTATATTTATTTGCACTCTAGGATCTCGCGATTACCCCTGTTTCTTCAAAAACATTGGAAAAATACAGTTATGCTCAATTTCTCCCGGCGCCTATGTCAGTCGAATATTACGAGCGAGTTTAAAGATGTGTGCGTGTAGTGTTAGTTTACGTACTTCACAGGACCGAGCTCCGTTCAGTCAGTGGATCATCGATCAGTTTCTGATTCATGGTCGTGCTGGTAGCACATCAAAGCAATCACCGTCAGTGATAAGAGCGGTTGTGACTTAAGTACCGAAATAAATTTCCGAGAGCTTAAATTTATTTGCAGACAAGATGTCGAGTAAGTTGAATATGAAGAAAAGAAGGGGAAAGAAAATAAAATAAACAAAATAGTGCAAACGTGTCACCGCGAGAATTAAATTTCGTACCGCGAAATTCTGCAAATGCGGAAAGTTGAATTAATTTTCAAGAGTTAACGAGAACTGGAATTTTCAGGACACGTGTTTTTAGTTCTAGAAGTAGTTAACGTTAAATGGGTTGAGCAGAGAAAATGAATAAAATGTCATTTCCTAAAAATGAAAGCCAGTGATAGGAAATATGTGACGATCCCTTATCTCCCGTTTTTCACATCGCACATTTTCGCATCGGCGATAAGATACGTTTGTTTAGCTGAAGAAAAGCGATTTCCATGTTTTCTCATTGGGAAATTAAGATACGATATCTGTGTATAATTACGAACTCGATTTTTTGGTCAACTTCGTAAACGAAATAACGATGACAAATGTAGTGCAGTATTGATTGACAAATTATCCGAACCTGTACTAGGGTCGGTTTAACAGAAAATGTAGATAAATATTAACGCGTTATTTTATATTTATCCAGGGAGGTCCACGGAGGAGAGCTTGAAGCTCATCAGGGAATCCTTGAAATCGTCCGAGATGGACCACATGGAAGGGACACATTTTGACGATAAACTTCCCCACGTGTTCGTAACATTGGGGGCTTCGGTAAGTGCGCGCCGATAAAAAGTATTCCATTAAAATTATTTATAGAGAGCTTATCACCTCTGTATGAAAAGCTTACACGACGATTCCTTTATCCAGGGGGATTTGGCGAAGAAGAAGATTTACCCTACGCTTTGGTGGCTCTTCCGGGACAATCTTTTGCCAAGGCCTACGACCATTATCGGGTACGCAAGGACCCACTTGACGGTGAAGCAATTGCGAGAGAAATGCCATCAATACATGAAAGTGAAGCCAGAAGAAGAGGAGAAATACGAGCGGTTTTGGAAACTGAATCACTACATTGCCGGGTCTTACGACAAACGACAAGATTTCGAGGCGCTTAATCAGGAGATCGAGAAACACGAGTCGGAAATTTCGGCAAATAGATTGTATTACCTGGCATTACCGCCAACCGTATTTAGACCAGCAACGGTACAGATAAGAAACACGTGCATGGGTACAAAGTGAGTCCGGTTAAAATCAATTACCGTATACATTACTCGAGACGGTTTTTCCATTTTTCATGACAATTTATCCAAGCTCGGGGATCCAAGGAGAATTTATAGATTCCGTTCAGCTTGGATGAATTTTTTAATACAACACTGTAACAATTATGGATTTATTTTGTAGAGGTTGGACGAGGATAATCATAGAAAAGCCGTTTGGTCGTGACGATGAGACCTCTCGTCAATTATCGGACCACCTGGCTTTCCTTTTCAAGGAGGACCAAGTATACCGTATTGACCATTACCTGGGGAAAGAAATGGTACAAAACCTGATGACCTTGAGGTTTGGAAATATAATATTCAACCCCACGTGGAACCGGGATCACGTTGCCTGCATACAGATAACGTTCAAGGAACCCTTTGGAACCCAAGGCAGAGGTGGATACTTTGACGAGTTCGGAATAATTAGAGACGTAATGCAGAATCATCTGTTGCAAATTTTATCGTTGGTTGCCATGGAGAAACCTGCGTCTTGTCAACCGGACGATATTAGGTAAGATTAAGACTAATTAAGTCTGGCTAAGGTACACGTATGCTATGAGATATATTAATAACGAATGACTCTCGTCGTGTTTCTTTGTCCGTGGACAGGAACGAAAAGGTGAAAGTATTAAGGTATATAAAAGAACTGAACTTAGATGACGTAGTGTTAGGACAATACGTTGGAGACCCTGAATCCGCAGATCCTGAGGCAAAATTAGGCTACTTGGATGACCCGACAGTTCCTAAAGACTCGAATACCCCGACCTTCGCTATGGCTGTATTAAAAATCAATAATGAACGGTGGGATGGTGTTCCGTTCATATTGAAATGTGGAAAAGGTAGGCTGTTCACCCTAATTGCTTAGGTTGTCGCGAATTAAATATATTTTTACCACTATTAGCCTTAAACGAGCGCAAAGCAGAAGTACGAGTTCAATATCAAGATGTGCCTGGTGACATTTTTGAGGGCAAAGCTAAAAGGAACGAATTAGTGATAAGAGTGCAACCCGGTGAAGCATTGTACATAAAGATGATGACGAAATCGCCAGGTATTACTTTTGACCTGGAAGAAACAGAGTTAGATCTGACGTATGGTAATAGATACAAGGTAAACGAATTATTCTTTTTTTTTGCTACTCTTGGTTACCAGCAGTAAATCTAGATATGTGTATTTGATATCTTTATAGGACCTAAAATTACCCGATGCTTACGAGAGACTTATATTAGATGTATTTTGTGGATCCCAAATGCATTTTGTACGCAGTGACGAACTGTCCGAGGCATGGAGAATATTTACCCCTTTGCTTCATCGGTTAGAAAAAGAGAATATTCAGCCAGTTCCATATAAGTAAGTTATTTACATGCATATATTTTTGGGTTGTATAACGTATGTTTTAAACATCCTTTTCTTTTTGTTTACGCAGGCATGGCTCTCGAGGACCAAAAGAAGCCGATGAAATGGCTAAGCGAAGTAATTTTAGGTATTATGGTTCATATAAATGGATCCATCCTAATCACCATTAAGAAAAAAAAAGCTATTGCAAGATATTCAGTCAAATAATTACGAAACAAAAGTGGTTCGATCGACATAACATTTCGACGCTCATGAACTCTACATTCCATCTTGTACAATTCATCATTTTATATGCATAGATTCATGTATCGTACATTTATTGTACTGCGCAATTTATACCGAGTGTTAATGATTCGTCTTAAATCTAAGTGACGTTTTATCATGCGATTTTTTCACTTTAAAGAGATTGTAATAAATTTATAAAATTACAGACCGATGAGAATACAAGGTATCGTTTACTACATGAAATGATCCAACTATCTCTAAAAATCACTCTTCTCAATAAGACTAGCAGTAAATTTATGTCACGTACAATTTAATTGATACAATTTAATGGACATCCCTGTTAAAAGTATTTTTACATATAAAGTGGTTTGAAAAACTTTGTAAAAATTAAATGACGATAAATATTGATGGCAAGAGTGGTTTAATGTTTCATTTGATCATTATCCAATGACTGTGTATCGTTTTATGTGCTGCTTGCTATTCGCTTTGCGATTCATTACTGATTATTAACTATACATGAAATCGGAGCCTAGATAAAAAATGTGTAAAATGCGAGAAAAACGCTAAGATCGCTGAGTACACGAATGTCTGCTACGGGAGTAGTCCATTAAAACCTATCGACTGCATGATGTAAGCTAAATGCTAATCTCACCGAGGCATTACACTCTACAATTCTCACTTACACCAGAGCACGTTTTGTCAAGTACGGTTACATTCTTAAGTGTAAATTCTAATGTAAAATAAGAAATATATCAGATAAAGATAATAGAAATTGCACAAAATAAATTAAACTAAAAATATGTCCATGTACAAAAGAACAGAATAGAATTGTATGTTTCCTTGAAGAACAAAAGGCATTTAGAAATTGAGGACTCCCATTGCTCGGCCAATTTCTTAATCATTATATTACAATTTTGCAATGTAAGTAAATTAATTACTGCAATGTGTGCACCCCTGACATAGTCCTGGGAACATATTGTCCTATCACCACTTCGCAATACATACTATAATTCATTAGTAGTCCCGCAAAATTTCACAATTTGGACAAATATTTTCTCAGACATCAGAGATTACCATACTTTTCTTTCTTTTCTTAATATAATAACTTAAATCTCACATGCTGCAGGATCCAATAATTCGTCCCAATTAATTGTTGTTTGGAAAACTTCTTGCTGCAACCACAGTTCATAATGCTGTTTGAACTCATCCGTCAATTCAATGTTCGTGCCTAGCACGGACTGAATCGATGTATCGACGGGTTCAAATTCCTCGTCTTTGTTTAAATTAGAGTATCGTCGATTGTTGAATATATCAACACATGCACGCAGTGCACACTCTTCACCTTGTAAGTCCCAAGGTCGCGCCACCAAATCTGATAAAAAGTAACGAAATGATTTTTTTTTTGTTCACATAAGTACAGTTCCAGATTGTATGTATTAAATGAATATAATATTTGAAATATTAAATAATTTTGGTGAAACTCACCATTGCCATATGCCCAATCATCATTTAGGCGATGTCGCACTTTAGAGTAAATTGCGCTTATCGTTTTCATGTTTGTCTTGCGCCACTGTCTACCGAGATACTTAGTCTGCATCTTCAACAACTTCAATACATATAGTTGCATTATAGCCTGCCTTACTTTCAAGGTACGTTTCAAAATTGGCGCAGCCTTAAAAACTACTAGCATCTGTAAGGTAAAAGAGTGAAAACTATTAAATATCCTCGTTCCATCAATATTTCGTTAGAGAAATTTATATATCCCTCTTACCATTATTCTGCTATGTTTCCATTTGGTTAATTTGTTCAGGATTCGTAAAAGGTTAATACACGAGAAGACATTGCGCCATGAATACGTTTGACAGTCGCCTATCTCGAGGTTCTCTATCGTTAACTCTGGTTGGTCCCCGATCACACAAGTAGGAAAGTCTAAAATCGGAATTCTAAACAAAAATAAATATGCATGTAATCAAATATATCTGAAAACGTTCCATAATAAATATATGTATAAAAGTTCATGTACGTGTATCGAGCACTTACATATTTTTAGCTTCAATGTATGCCAGGATATTCTGATTAAAAAATTTGAGGACAAGAGGAATACAATTAGCAAACACCAAATGTTGAGACATAAATTCAAATTGATATATGTGATTTATTTTGAAGTGTTTTAGCAAAAGCAGCAATATCGCGGAAACGGCTTTAACGATAATCTCTTTGTGTCTATTCACGTCAATTCCTAATTTCATTGACTGCAATACTGTCATCCTGTAAATAGCGAAACGTTGATAATTAAATAGTGATGTAATCAACAGAAATATGTACTTTAGATAGTGTAATGTACAGAATACGTACGGCATTTCCTCGGGCAATACGTCAGCCATAATATTTATACTGTCACTTTTAGATTTACTAGTAGGCGCAGCAGCAAGTAAAACTTTTAACAGTGCAATCATGTATTGCGGAAGATTTGGCAAAATTGCTTGGTATAAAATTTCTGTAGGTGTCTGACGGGGTGGAGGTTCCACCGTGCTTAATGGATTTCTAGCTATTTCTTCTTCCTTCTGGATCTGAATTTCTGATAAAGATGTATACATGTGCTACAACAAATGCATACCGCTGAAGAATTGACTCTTCCAGAAATTTTCTTACATTTCGATGAAACGATAACCGAATATTTTATTATACCTGTTTAAGGGTGTTTACACCTTCATGAATAGGTTGAGGAAGCCCTGCTAAACTTTCTCTATCTCCATCCAATTTATATCCAACAAATTTTAATCTAGAAACATCTAGAAATGTGTCAATATCCTTCTGCCTTACTTTCGGAGTCCAAGGTAAACCTATTGATTTAAAGAAAAAAATAATTTATCTGGTTATAAAACTTGAGTAAATGTCATCGTTGGGTGACGAAACATTTACATGTAATTTGATACGATTAGAATCAGAGACAGAAATTTCAATGGACGTCTGAACAAAATGTCAGATTTATTCTTAACCTACCCTTACTTTTAGTGGATTGTGGAGTGTCGGGTCTTGGTGGCTGCTGATTTTTAATAGTTTTGTTATGTGGCTGATTTGACACAGGTGGAGTACACATAAAAATAATTACATCTCCATTGTGTTCAACATGTAAACCATTGGTAGAATTTTCTCCATCTTCAAAATCTGAAGCAAGGCCCGCCTCATCTAATGATCTCTGCTTCATCAAGTTCTGCAAAATATATATAAATATAACATAAGACATCTTTTTTAACTAACAAGTGAACAGCAGGTAATCTCAAAAATAAAAGTTGAACCAACCCTTCTGAATGGTCGACTATGCTTCTTTTGATTTTGTGGTTCCAACAAATCAGTTGCAGTTATCGGTGGAGTACTAGATCGCATTTCACTAGCAACTTCTATCGTGTCTTCCTGTTGATTGTCTAACCCAGCTTCTTCACGATACTTTCTTTTCAATTGCTTCAAAGTTTCCATACCACCCAAGGAAAAAAGGATCAATTTCCATAATAATAAAAGAACCTTTCTCATAGGGAAATGTGGTGCTGACCCAGTACAGAATGTTGTAACCATACCCAGAAGTTTGACTGCCAGTAATTCCTCTCCGAATGGATTTACTAGTTAAAAAAATTTGTATTTAATAGATTTATAATAATTTTAATATGGTAATTAACAATGACTTACTGATTTCCTCCTTGAAAGCTTCTACGTGATGCTTATATTCACTATCAGGATTTTTTGCTTCCTCTCGCATAACTTCAGTAATAATATACAAAACAGATATAATTACACGAAGATCTACTGAGTCAGTTAAGCTAACAGCTAATTTTCTCATGGCCGAACTTGCTGCGATACCATTCCTGTGATAACAGAAATAAAAGTACTTTTTAATCACAGGTAACCTGGCTAAAATACATAATTCTACATGTACAAAATCTTACTCGATTTCAATGTTTAGTAACTCGACAAAAGCTGCGAATACTCCAGCTTCGTACAATAGCATAACATTTCGTCTTGTCCAGTCTTGTTGTTCCCTGTCAGATTGTACTTCGGCCCAACAACCTTGAGCAAGATAAAGGACGCAGCGAGCAGCTGTCATCCTTAATTCTTTATTGGAAATCTCCAATTGATCTAATAGTTTATAGATTACAGATTTCTGTTGAGATCTTTTAAGAGTTTGCCACCAAGGCCTTAATTTGTACCATTCCATTTGATCTTCAAATGCCTTCAATTAAATCAATAACCTCATTGTATATCCTCAAAAAAAAAAAATTTAACAAGCGTTATGTACACAAGTATAAAAATTTTACCATAAGGTTGAGTTGTAGTTCACTCTTTTCCGAATAACTGTACAATTCGGCGATTTCATACACATGTTCGTCGGCATCAACATATGTAAAGTCCAAGTCTGAACATTCTGGTCCATCCTATTATATGTAATAAAATACATAAGACGTATTACATGCATTAATTGTAGAGCAAGTGCCAAAGAAGTCCTAACCAATTTAACATCGTCGGCAGAATGCTCCGAAAGAATATTGCTTGTCCTCGAATCGATATCATTAGAGCGAGGAATTATTTAGATGTAAATACTTACATCGGAGTCCTGCATTTGTTCGCGTGCACCTCCTCTAGTTTCTGTTTCCATCCATTTAGAATTTAGAAGCCACTTCTTTCTGTTTCCGTTTCCATCTATTACTATTCTGTCTGTTACTGAAGGTGCCTCCAACACATCGGAATTAGAGTCTCCCATGAAACGCGTGAGAGAGTCCTTTCAGTTGCACAAGTCACGATGAATCTTTCCCACCTTTGTCGTTGATTTGCCAGTATCCTTTATTCCGAACCAACCTCCACCGTACCCGACGTTACTCTGTCAAAGGAAACCATCGGAAGCGTTGACTGTCAGCCTGTCGGAGTAACTCAACGTGAAGAAACGTAACAAGGGTCAGAGACCTGACGATAAATCGAGAGAACTTAATAAGTAAATTCGCAACAAAATCCTGCAAACCTCCGAGACTCCCGACCGTTTACAGCCGTTCGCCAACAATTTTAACGATCTTAACGCAAAATGGAGCAAATGGAGGACAGCGAGTAACGAAATTGTTGAAGAAGCCATACAACCGTTTGCGAGCGTGCTGCACTCTCGCGGGGTATTACAAACTAAAATAACCATTCACAGGGCCATCTACTAACTGGTCAAGAATCCGGGTAAAGTCTCGATTACAGGTAAAGTAGATATTTCAGTCATTAGAACTTACTATATTTCCGTGCCACCCAACGTTAAACGTATGCCATCCTCTCGATCGACTTCAATAACCTTCTAATCGAGTTCAGCTTTCTTCGGGAATCTACTTTCATTCCTGTTTCAACCAGTTCTATCGGCTAGGCGAGGTAGAGTGCGTTAGTCGAGAAGCGTCGATTCGCGGGCGCCATCTTGCATTTTCGTTCCGCAAGATGGCGGCGCGAGTCTCGTCCGGCCGAGCAGTCGGTCCGGGTCGGCCGCGGTGGGAGTAAGCCCGGAGGCATTGGACAAAGGTTCGCTGCGTCGGCACCCGGTAGCGCATTCACGATTCAAACATGGCAGCGGCTACCAGCGTTGTCGTGCTCGACAGGGGCAACAATACCACCTGCACGATCAATTTACACGGTGTGTGCGCGAGCTAGTAGAGAACCCAGCTCGGAAACGCGAGACCGGCCAGGCCACGTTGTGCGAGACAGAGAGAGAGACACTACGGGCCACCCCGCCCTGCCGGAAACGTTCGAAAACCGCCGGAGAGGCGAGAGTCTCGCGTGCGTTGTATCCAATGCCGGTCTGTCTGTCAACTCGAGGACTGGCATCGCTCGAAGATCGATGCGAGTTATCGAGACCTGTCCAACTCGCCCGGTCGGTCTCGAGTCGACGGCTCGCCGGCCGCTTCGCCCACGAGGACGTCTTGAGTGTCGCGAAGGTGCGCGACGAGTCGCCGCGGTCGCGAGTTCCGTGAAATTCCCCGCGACCCTTCGATCGACGCGAAGAGGGGATCGAGAGATCACCTCCCGGCGCTCGAAATCTCCGCGTCGGGCCCCTCGATTTCTCGATCGGCCGAAACTCTAGTGTTTTCCGAAATCGTCCGAAATCAGCCGAAACCACCCGACGTCGCCCGAAATCGTCCGAAATCGCGCGCCGGCACATCTACGGGGATCCGTTCGAAGTTTCGAATCGCGCCGCGCGCCGAGCGGGAACTTCCGCCGTGGGGCAACGGCCCCACGTGGGAACCGCGACGCGCGGCGCGGATACACCCACCGGGATTCTCATCGAAACTTTTCAATTTCCAGGAGCCACCGTCGTGTCCTGGCGAGTCAACAATCAGGAACAGCTGTTCGTCAGGTGAGTCTAGGACGTAGACGGAGCCGGGCTCCGATTTCGAACAGCTGCAAACAGCTGTCTCGATCGTTATCGATTAATCCGGCGAGAAAATTTACTCGTCTCGCCTGTCGCTTCTGGGAGCATTTCATTCCGAGTTATCACCGAGCCTCGGTAATTAATTTTCCCCACTTACTGTGTATTGAAATGAAGTTTTCTCCGGAACACAGCGGCGTTAGAAGGAGGGCTATCGAAAATCCAACTTTCATTGTCGATGACCTTGAGATAGCGACAGAAAGAGAACTCGAGCAATAATATCACCAGGGAAGGTGGAAAATCTGCCTGGGAATTGTTTATGAGTGGCCGAGGGTGCTTTGAAGTTTCTGGGTTTACCCCGGAGGGCAAAAAATGGAGCCGAAGGGCGGCAGGAAAATTGAACGGGTTTCATTGTTTGGTTAACGACGGAATGGACCCTTGCTCGATATTAACGATATTGGCAATATTAGCTGATAAGGCTTTTTCAAAATATCAGGCGAATCCGTACGACTACTGGTTACGTGCAAGAAGGGGACTCCGAACGATCCGTCTGGTCACTTTACGTATCTTTGGTTAAACACGTAACCCACGTCTCCGATAAGAAATATGCTGATTAGGAGTAGGTACAGTAGTTATTAAATAGAAAAAAAAAAAAAAAGTATTCAACGGCTGGGGAGGAAAGTGATATACGTCAATTACGAAATTGTACATTGTACGAATACCTTTATCATCCGGTTCCGTATATTGATAACAGAGAGAGCGTAATTTATTCGCACTTTATTTTCCATTTCCGCGTAATTAATTAATCACCTTAAGAGGGAATGGAATTGTTTACGTTTTCCCATCGGTACGAAGTCGCGTCATAATCGGGGAACAGCTCGCCACGAATTGGATCCAGTTTCAGATGGGTCGATAAATATTAATGATCATCGATTTTTCACGCACTTTCAAGATCAGCTGGTCCCCACTCGACCGAACCCGAGGAGGAAATCGTAAATCGCAAATCGCGAGCCGCTCGATTGCAGTGACAATGTAATAAAAGCTTGCCGAGCCTGATATTAAAGAAGAGGTCAAGGCTACCTGTCGGTGTACAGGTGTAAACTACCTGTCCGGTAATTATGCCAACTAATCCACGTGGGACTCGGGAGGTGTTTCTCGCTCGCTGGGTACGAGGTCTTTCCGGAGATCCCGACAATCGGTATCGAATAACCATTACGAGCCGTATCGCAAACGAGTCTACGTGCGATCCGACCTTGAACCTTGATGCAACCGCGCGTTGCGTATTCCCCGATGAGAAATTGATAACTCGACGGAGGTCTCGAGGGCCGCGAACATTGAAGCCGATTATGGAAAATCAGCGAAACCGCGGACACCGGGGAATAATCGATTTTCCTGGCGATTCGCCAAAATTCACGGCGAACCTCCACAGGAACGATAATCTGCGATAAGAGGGAGCCGCGACAATTTGAATGGAAGAAATTGCCCAAGAAATGGCCACGCGTCTTTTCTCTTTTTTTAATCGAGGGGAAGTTCCGGTGAGAAAAAAAATCCCAAAATGTTCAATCGGTGATTTAAGCAGAGCGGGAAGGGAAGAGCGGAGATATGTCTCCGTTGTATTAATTGTATCGATGATTTGAAGTCACTTTATCATTTGGGGCATTTCGGATACTACGTCGATCTCGCCGGGCGTTGCTCTCGCAATTACGAGTACTTCCATGGGCGTTCTTCGTCGGGCGCCGACACAATGGGCGACGTCGGCCCCGTATTGTTCATTTTGGGCGATGGCGCATCGCTCGAGATCACTGGTGCATGTAAAAGCTAACAGTGTTTTTTTTTTAATTTTTTTTTTTCGGGCCCCGCAAAAATGCCCCGCGTGTTCGGCCGAAGCTTCGAGCTAAGTGCATTTTTCCCGATCGGAAGAGCCCTATTCGCGATCGGCGATTTGCAAAGTCTCCCTTTGTAACGACATCGCGTATCGATAAAGTCTCGCTCTGTACCCTCTTAATTATATATCCAGGAATATACAAATGCATGTACGTGTACATGTAGCGGGAAATTATTTAACGCAGGCTAAAAAAGGCTCTCGCATCATCCGAAGCCTCGTGGGTGGTTATGGCATTGTCTCGGACATTATCCCCACATCATTCCGGGATGTATCGCGCGAGTAACCGGATGATTTATCGGCTCTGTAGAATCTTAGCTGGGGATCACTCGAGAAGAGTTACGCGCTAGTAATAATTAGCAATCCGATTATGCGCTTATATCTCTTCGCTGCACTCTTGCATCCACGCGTCGAGCTTCGTGGTATCATTTTGGCGTCGCCTTGATGGTCGACATCCAGCCAGCGATCGGCTAATGCGAGATTATAGATACCAGGGTCTTGGTCTTGATCTTGATCTTACGCTTTCTACGGTTCCGGGCAATCTGGAGGTAATTGCATTATTCCTTGCGAGATGATTTATCGGGATGCCAGGGACTGGCTGATTTATCGAACGGTGCCAGGTGCGATTAGCGATCCGATTATGCACTCGAATCTGACGGATGACGCCCGCCAGGGTGACACCTCGCATCCGCACTTTGCGCCGCCTCGGGTACGCACCACCCAGGTGTGGAATGTACTGCGGTGTAATTGCGCAATGGTGCAATTAGTCGGCGTCGACAGCTGGCCGTCACTTTGAGCTCTCGCACGCATCGATTATCCATCTCAAATTCGAATTCGTTCTAATCTACTAATAATTGTCTCTTGCAGTTAATTTAGGCTACGATATGTGTGTCAACGATGTATGTTTGCTGCAGTCAAATAGATTCTTTTCTTTTCTTTTTTTTTTCTCGGGGTATAAGTAGAAATTGTCATGCCGGATTATGATAGTTAGCCGCGAGAACGAGATCCTTGATACGCGGTATGGTTAGAAGTGAATTTCTCTAGTTTTCTTGGGGAATGTCGGCGAGATTTATATTCGATCTCGATATCGGCGAGGACGATTCATCGGCGTGTTCGGGGCTGTCGAGTTCTTTTCCGTATCGAGCGGGCGTGGATATACGTGACGTGCGGTTTTAAGCTCCCCGGTGTTCCCGTATTCCATTCTGGAGCGAGGCTTTCGAGAGAGCATGTGCGTGCACACCTGCTGAGACATGGCCGAGTATGTGCCCGTGACGATCACTTTAAACCGAGAGAGCCCGCAGACGGTGAAAAAACTAACGGACGGACCAGAACGCCGTGGACCAGTACCTCGGGAGCACGGCATCTCGGATCCCTCCGCATCTCCGCTCTGGTCGTTTCCCAAGGTTAAGTCCGCTGTTAGGACCCTGAGAAAAGTGGCCTCGGATGCTGGATACCAGGTCCCTCCGCTGAGATTAAAAGGCGGTATATGCGGTGGGGCTGTAAATTCGAAGTTCATTTGGGGCAAATCATTGTGTTCTTCGATAGGTATATATTTTTTGCCTCGTGTTAAAAGAAATATTTCTTCGGTTCGACGAGATGATTTTCTCGGTGTGGATATTAATGTACTTGTTGGAGGGTAGAGCGGGCTTCTCGATAAATAATTAGAGTTTAACCCTTGCCGAGCGGAGTCCTTTGTTGGACCAGAAAGCGGCCACAGATGTTGGCCTGAGCCGAGGCCGCAGAAATGGCGACTCCGCTCCCCTTTTTGCCGGAAATCCTCGAACGTTAAATATTCGAAGGACGCGTCGCTTCTATGATGAAATTGTCGAGGAATTCGGTATATTTATTTGCGATTATTAGGAGGTTCATGGCGGGCTTAGTCCGCTGTTAGGACCCCCAGAGTGGAGGGGCGTCACGCGCGGATTGTGGATTTATTTCCTACGCGAATTGAGGAATTCTTATTTCGGATTATAAACTCATCAACAAATAGCCCCCTATTTCTCGCTCGGCTTGTTATTAGCTTTTTACCCCCTTCGTGAACTCTGCGAAAAACCTCGCTTGATACACCCCCCGAGTATCCTATAATTTTCTTCATTTACTCCGCGCTCGTTAACGTCCAGGAATTGGGCATTAGCGTAATGCTAAGAAAACTGCAATTACCCGTGTATTGTAATTCATCGCGTACGCGGATAACGTAGACGAAGGGAATTTAGCGACGCGGCGGAGGAAGGACTGTTCTTCTTTTTTTTTTCGCTTCGTTTACGAGAAATGTGCGATTTCACGTGGAACGTAAATCTACTTCGAAGCTGGCTCGCCGTTCAGGTGAGAGCATATTTTACATTCTGACAGGCGACATTCCGAGTTATTGACACGTCTGTACATCTCTTCATCTCGTCCGCGTTGCGTCGTCTCGTCGAGCACTGCCCGCGCGGCGGCGGCCATCTTGTTCTTCGGCGCGGCGTCCTCGGTTCTCCAAAATGGCGGCGTTAAAAATGGAAAGAACTCGTTACACCGTGATACGCACACTTCAACATCTTGATCCCTACTAGGGGAAGGGCTTGACAGGCAAGAACCGCGCAATAAAGCGATTTAGCTGTAGAAATTGCCGACGGACCTGCTCAGAAGAATTTTGGGAACGCTCGGGAGGGAGTGAGAGAACTCTTTGCGTAATTCCTGAGGAGGGCGCGGAGAGGTTCCTGGACGTTGCGAGGCTCTATGCCGCCCGAAATACAGAAAGAAGGGCTGGGAATGACGAAGAGGGACCCGAGGAGAGAGCATTATAGGGCGCAACCTCTGCAGGAAACCTAACCGTTCTTCGGTTAGGGGCTCGGGAAAGGGGTGCAGACTCGGGCGCGAATGCACGATTCATCTTAGCAAGGGGGAGGACGATGATTAAGGATCCCTCGTCTCTTCCTCTCCTCTCGGCGCGTCTCTCCGCGTCTCGACGCTCCATCGGCCTGGGACCGAGTAAGCCGGCCTAGGAAAACCTTAATGGCGGGATCGAACCGTGAAATTTCATTTCGACCGAAGGTCCGATCGCGTCCTGCACCGTCGCCTCGAAGATCGACTCACGACGGGCCCCTTTTGACGACCATCCGCGTCGTCGAGATCGACGAATCGCTCGAATTTAATTTTTTTTTTCTTTTTTTTTCTGCCCGTTGCGCGGCGCCGTGAATCCAAGAGCGAGGAAAGAAGCGCCAAAAGAGCTCCCCTGGAAAAGGTCTTAAGGGATCTCTCTTTTATTCTAATTGAGTGCAGTTCGGTGTAAGCGATGGATTAAGAGCCGAGAGGATATCGATGTAAGACCCGAGGATTATGCCGAGGGTTATTGGCCACCGTGCCGGATGCGCGAGACAAGAGGGAAGCCGCCATCTTGGAATTACCGTCAGGTCCGAATTCTACCAAGCTTGCGGCGATTGTTTCTAATCGCATGCGATAAATGTGACGAAAATGAGCCAGATCGCTGATGGCGTGAGACGTTTTCAATTTAACGAGACGCGTCTTGCAGGAGTTTAATCATCGTTCCTATCGCTTGCTTCCCGCTGGGGAGGTTCGAAAGGGCGGTGCGGTCGAAGGGAGACGGAGGCGCCCGGAGGAGAGAGACGCGCTTTTCCGGGGATAAGCGGGAGAGAGGGAGAAAGAGCTATCGCGCGGTTCGGGCACCCCTCTGCATTTGACACCCCATAGATCTGGAGGCTCGGTCCCAGGGCCTGGAACATGTGACGGCAATGTCTAGTTCCAGGGGGAACTCGGTATGGAAATGATACAGGAATTCCGCGGCGGGGAAATTCCATGCCCGTTAGGTTTCCGATAACTCGCAGGTACGATAGCGCGTATTCCCGATGTAATTAATCTATGATAAATGTATGCCAGTCGTGCTGACATGTCCGGGTGCCCCTGACCACGTGGGTCATTGCGGAAGGAATTTAACGTGGGTATCGTGCGGTGGCGAAGGGTCGTCGAATCTTTAGGGCCGTTTTGGTGGTCAGGTGGATTACCTAGGGATTCACGAATCTAGGGAATAATCGGATAGGCAATGGACGTCGACGGTGCAACGGGGGGTGGCGGGAGAGCGGCGGCGGAAAATGATACCGGCCCGACCGAGACTCTTCGCGGCAGAATCCTGTTGAATGGGAATGCTGTAGAATGCCGGCAAAAACCGCAGCCACGGGGATCATTAGTCTACAGCCGAGCCTATAACCGCCATAGAAGCTCACCGCGAAACATCGAGTCCTCGAGGTGCCGAGGAGCCAAAGCTCGACCGGTCCTCTCCTCCAGCTCGTGTCTTCTTACGATTCGCCCATTTCGACGGAATCGCCGGTTCGCGGAACCTAGGGGAGAAGAAACCGCCGGGAAACCGGGAATCGCGGAAACGGCTGCGGACCCGACGATCGCGCGCAGAATTCCAGGATCCCTACATTCCTTCTACGCCGCGTCTTCTGCAGCTTCTCTTCGCTTTTATGGGGATTTTTTTCCCAGGCCTTTAAACCCCTTTTTAGGTGAATTCGCGAAAATGGGAATTTTCAGGAACCTAATTTAAATCCGTAGCTTTCCCACTTCGAGGGGAAACCAGGAGGCGAAGGAAATATTATTGTGGTTAGCGTGTCCGGCATTCCTCGATTTCGCGCGGTCTGATCAGAGTAATTAGGGGGTAGTAATGATAAGGAGGGAGATCAAGTACGGGTCAGGGATTAAGGCGGAGATCAAAGTAAGAGGACGGTGGAGAGAGAATTAGATTATTTTAATTGCGGGTCCTCTGGGAGGATCGGTTCTCTTGTCTTTCCTTCCTCTTCGGGGGGTTCGTTTTTATCCGGGACCTTCTTCGGTTCGGTTTTACCGTAAATTATTAAATCGCGGAAATATACTCGTCGGGGCTTCGACCGGTCTCCGAAGTCGCGTCTCCTTGCCTATTCCCCGGGTTTCTTCGGAATCGTTTATCCGCGGAAAGTGCAGGCCTAGAATCGCGGAAGCTACTGCAAAGCCGGGGTTAAAAATCCCCCCGGAGATCCAGCCACATTCCTCTAAAATGTGTATATTTATACGATACCGTGAGATTCTATATAAATGCACCAAAGAGGAGCAGCAACTTTTTCCCCAAAATGAGGGAAAAAGGATATTTAATCGCGCATGGGATTAGAGCTGCGAGGACGAACATGCATAACCAGAATACTGGGTTTTGGTTTTCTTTTTCTTTTTTTTCCTTTTTTTTTCCTTCTGGTTCAAGTCACTCCTCTCTATCGCTGGGCGTAAATGTATTCTTCGACCAATCCTTCGAAGGATCCAATTTCACGGAGCTGAAGAGCAGCGGATGGTAGGCGGGACTAATAAAAAAAAAAAAAAAAACGAAGGAAAGGAGAGAAAAGTCGAATGCATTACGCTTGCCTGCAGATCAAACGGGGGAAATCGTGTGTACTCACTATTACGCTTTGCCCGGTTCTCGGAGGGAACATGTCCGATGTGCGGAAAGGCCGCAAAACCGTGGCGATCGAAAACCTTTGGTTGATCCTTTGGATCCTCACAAGGATACACGCTTATCCACTTTATCTTCTTTTTTTTTCCCACTCTTCGTCGATGTGCATTCTCGCTGTGGGGGCATAAATAGTTCCTGGTCTCCCGGGGGAGCTTTGATTGCGTACACTAGGTTCTGTTGAATTAATCGGTCTCGTTTTAAATAAATAATTAATGCCGATCGACCAGGCTGCCATGCGGTCCGATCATCGTCTAGCCGATTTTCAGGATACGAGAATAGGCGTCGAACGGCCTCCTTGATTTAATTCCGCTTTCCTTAAATAAATAAACGCCGACGCGAGGTACAATTTCCCCGGTGTGTATGACAGGTTTATTACCTGGGGATGCTCATTTGTCGGCTCTTTCGACAGGTATCCACTTTGAGGAGTGATTCATACCCGCGGAAAGCTTCGCGGGGGGAATATTACCTCGATTTTCTCATTTCGAGAGGCCGCTCCTCCGAGTGCTCGACGTGGAGATATCGATTTCTGATTCCGTCTGATGTTCTGAAATTCTGGTCTAGAGGGATATTTTCGGAGTGGAGATAAAGGATGTCAACGCGACGGTTTAGGGACGCGAAGGACGCATCGACGATAGAAATCCGATATGGCGGGAGGGCTTCCTTTTCTTCTTTTTTTTTCTTTCCTCTTTATTTTCCGGAATATTTTTCTTTGCCGCTTTTTTTTTGCTTCTCAGGGGATCCGCGTTTTAGCAGGCGATACATTCGTGGAAAACTTCATAACACGTAACGTTATCTTGCTCCCCTCTTTTCGAGGCTTCGTCCTCTGCCAGGACGCGCATATCTCTTTTTTCGTTTTTCTGTATCGTTTTTTTTTTTCCCCTCTATTTACCCTCGTTCGCTCTTCTTCGCTTAGATGTCCGAGTCGGATGAAAATTTAATTACAAGGTGGGCGCATCGCTTTGACTCGACCGCCGTAACGGGGGAAAAAAAAAGAGAGAGAAAAAGGAAAAAGAGCGACGCCGAAATGAATCTCCTGGCTCGTCATTGTGGATTCTCCTCAGCTTAGCATAGCTCCTACGTGTGTCCGGCTGCAAAGCCGTATAACTTATTTCATTACAGCGGAGCTTGCTAACTAGCATAATCACCCTCGGCCTTAAAGGGACGGTCTGTGATTTATTCCAAGGGATTCTTTCATCCTGGAACAAGGAACGCACCCTTATCGGGCCTGACGAACCATTCGGAAAGACGAGATTTTTTTTTATACGCGGGATTACGTGCACACGCTTTTCCCCGTTTTTGTCTTATTTTTTCTCCTGGCAACGGCTCGATATATATATATACATGTAAGGTGAATTATTTTTATATCTCTGCAGGATCAATACATCTAAAGGTGTATAAGGAACAGTTTTAGGGAGGGTAAAAAAGAACGAAAATGGTATTTGGACGTTTCACAGATTTTGCAGCTCTCGAACCTTCCCAGTCGAGACTTCCGTGGGTCGATCGATCTCGTTTCCGAGCGCGGCCGATTCGCGGGCCGACTTTGTTGCCGCAATAATACGGATTCACCGAAGGCCCCTTCTTCTGAAGGCGCATTTACGATTCGCCCCTGCGAGAGATCTCATTGGTCATCGACTCGTAGAACGTCCACTGGCGCCGGTACTCGCGCCATTAATAACCGGAGCCCCGTACAGGGCGATCAAAAATTGCTCGTCTAAACGTATTCCTAACCTAGGAATGAAAATTTCATCGAACCGAAGAAATATTTTCTTAACTCAAAGAATAATTATTTGACCCGAATGAACTGGAATAACGTTGGGACGTAACGTTTACTTAAAATCACAACAATTCGTCCGAGTCAGATAATCGTTCCCGGGATTATCGAAAAATTCCTTTGGTTCAATAAACATATATATATATTTTTTCCGTGCATCGTTAATAAAATTGTGTATAGATAATCGATTCTCATTGAAAGAGGAAAAAAATCAAATTTCACGGGTGGCGGGACCGTCTCTAGGGCCTTTACGTTCGCGTGATGAGATGTCAAACGATTCGGTACACCGGGAGTCTTTTTAAACGATTAATCCCTCGGAGGCCATTTTTGTCTCGCCTTAAATGTATGGAGATTATATTTATTTCCAAGTTTGGAAGGTCTTGATAAAGGTTTCAGGGTGGTGCTCTCTCGGCGTGCATCTGGCCCTTTCGATCGGCCGTGCAATAAATCGCCGAGGGCAGCCATTAAGGTCCATCTTCGGACGTGCCGTGGAATCCGCGTTCCTCTCGAGAACGAGCGGCCGTTCCGCGGCGACTGTCCCGGCTTTTCGCCTCGACGAATCGACCGAAAGGAAGGGCCGTCTCGTTTGAGGGGCATTTAGGAGCGATCATCCCCGGCGGGGCGACAATCGCGCCGATTTGGCGGCCCTTTGCGCGATTCATCGCGTCAGCATCCGAGCCCGGTCGCTAATTGTAAGTGGCCGCGAGTGGGCCGCGAATGAGCGAATTCTTGCCGAATTATGTGCTCGCGTGGTCCCTTGTTAAAACGCCGGGATTCCGAGCAGCGGCCTTAACGAGGCCTCGCGACCGCGAAGGAATCTCGAAATCACTGCAGATGCCGAGATGAGGATATCTGTGCCGACCGGAAGACTCGATTTCCGGGCGATTAGGTCTTTCGTCCGTTATCAAGAACGAGAAGGGTCGACAATTCGAGCATTCGATGATAACGCGATGAGCCCAAATTAATGGGAAATGTGATTTAACGCTAGAACTACCGGCGGATTTTGATTTATTTTTTTTTGTATAAGATGGGCCATCTAAAACCAATTATGTTGACTGATCTTGGTAGTTCTAGGATTAAGTGGTTCATATGTAAAAGACCGCAAAATTCTAGAGGCTTTTATTATTTTTTTTAATACAGGTTATTATAGGGTATTAAACATTATTATACATTATTATCAGCCCGATCTCGGTGTTCATCCAAGTGGAGAAGGTATTGAGATCTTCGCTTCTTTCTTCGGCGTCTTCTTCTCGATGCTTCGAGGCTTCCTCCTATCGGCGATAACTGTCCGAGATGAGCATTCGAGATGGGGCCTGGTTACAGGGTGGATCTCCCTTCCGCTCGTCCGTGCTCTCCATACTGAACGGTGTGCAGTACCCCTCGATACTGGTTCGCCGTACACTTACAGGTACCGCAGCGCAAACGTGTCTAACCTAGTATAAATAGGTTTGGTTCTTGCTGGCGTTAGTTAAACGAAGTTCCGCGGAGAACAGCCGCGGAGGGGTAGTCGGAGAGGGTTGAGCCCGACGGAGCCGAGCAAAACGCAAAAAACCCTGGCTTCGGTCGCGCTTGAAGCAGGCACCTCGGGTGTACCGGGTGTCTCGGATGAAACACGACTGGCCGCAGCGATCGAGGGGAATGGCGAGCGGACGCCGGCGGGCCAATCCGCGCGCCGCTCCAGGGGAAAGTGACCAATGGCGCGCGACCTTAGAGAGCGGTATATACTCCAATTGGAATTTCAAGAAAAATCATGATTTCGGAGAGTTTCAACGGCGAAACAGATGAAATACGATTAACATTGATATAGGTAGGATTATAATATGTCATATGACGTTAGAACAGGAACATCGAATTTGTTTAGGTTAATCTCTAAGTATGGGAAACTTTTTAACGATCTCTCCTAGGCCGAACTTGGTAAGAGAGGGGAAACATGGCGGGCAGAAATTTAAATCCCCTCTGAGATGCTACCCGAATGCAGGGAGCGGATGCCGCGCATTATAAGTGCATTAACGTGCCGGCGAGTGTCTCAGTCGTCTGCTCTAGTTACGATTTACGAAGGGGCTGAAATCCGGCGCGGTGGGGAACGCGTCCTAAGACGACGGGATCCCTCGGTTTAGTCCTAACGATGGACCCCTCGGATTTTGAGGTTAGGTCTCGTTCGACCAGATAAGAGCGTCGGTCCAGCGACGGCGGCGAGGAGGGTTTCGGTCCTCCTGGAAATCTCCCTTATGGTGCGATGTTAAATACATCGAATACTCGGATAGTACTTACATTCCACGAAGGATTGACTTTGATTAATTTTCTGCCGTTAGATAAAGGGGCAATGGCACCAAACCGAGCCGCGGGGAAAAAGGGAATAACCTTCGGGCGCAGAAGAACGACCGATTTGCGGCTAGAAATCGCGGCAAGTCGGAGGAATCGAGCAAAAGGAAAGCTGTCATGGTTTGATGCATCGGCGCGACGGGAGTGACGTCGAAGGCGTCTTCTGTCGCGACGCTTCGCGTCGGCGGCCGATCGATCGATCGATCGCGAGTCGCGATCGATCGGGCGCGGAACGTCCGCCGATGATAGGCATTAGAGAGCTAGTGGATATGTCCGAGAGCGCCGCTAGGATGTTTCCGTGAACGAAATAATGTCTTCCCTGGAAGGTAGCCGGCGGTTAAGTGACAAAAAAGGCGGCGTATAATTTCAGCTGCACTTATCTTCTCGTTATCTCCCGTGATGGCGGCTACTCTCGTGTCGTTCCCCGACGCAGTCCCGGCTGCCGCTTTACGGTCGGCCAATTATTGACGGAAGACGGAATCGCGGATTTCTTGCCTAGGCGCCTCCGCGTTTCCTCCGCGTTTCCGCTGGACGTTTCTCTCCCGGATCCCTGCCCCAGCGGTCGGATTAGATCCCGAGGGATAAGGACGCTTAAAAATGAAAATAACGTTAAACTTTAAGACACCGAGATATTCATTATCACAGGGATAAGAAATCCAAACTTCGCGTTAAGAACTCGGTGGCGTTTCACGCATACACTTCGCGCACGTATACAACGTGCGTAAGTATATTTCAAGTCAAGTTAGGAATTTTGTTTTCTAATTATTCTCACTTTTTTGTTATTGCGTGTCGTGTGATCGTTTGATAGGGCTATGTTTAACGCTATTTCTTTTTCCTCGGCCGATTCGAGCACGTCCGGGACACTTCGGGATGCCGAGCAGCGAGTTCGGTTTTGAAATTCTACGCGTGTATAGCGTTTAAATATCGATTTCGCATTACCGCTCGTCGAGGCCGCGCGCCGATCGGTGCCCGTGTATACACGGGAGTTTTTCGAAGAGCGCGGCCTGCCCTCGTAAAATCGCTCCCAGCTTGTTACAGGATATTAAGAAATCGCTGCCGGCCGGGCGATCCGACGACGCTTCCTCCGGGAATGCCTCCTCGAATCGAGCCCTCTGCTCTCGCGACAAGAAAACGATCGCTGGGAATAATTCCGCGGATGGAACGCTGCAGAAGTTCTCAGCCCGGTGTCTGGCACTCAGGAGATTGGCCGCCGTTCGGAAGAAAAAATTCAAACCGGAGAATCGCCGGACAGTTTGGGTAGTTCGATACGGAGTTACGTATTTTATCGCCCGTCCGTAACTTCGTATCGAACGCCTAAACATTAGTAATTACGCGATGACAATTTAAGCTCGATTTAAACCGCGCGCCTTTTTCGACTGAAAGCAAGGTTCGAGGACCTGAGACCTGATTCTCGAGTTCATATGAGATCGACTTTCGCATGTGAGATTGACAATTTCATTTACGAGTTTCAAACGTTGACTAATTACGTGGCTTCGCGAAAATGCGACATTTTTCATGCGAATCTATTCGTACGAATTTCAGAATCGGGTCCTTGTGGGGAATCGTTAAGTGCACGCACGTGGTCGGAATTATTCTTTGGGAGAAAAATGCGTTTTTTGTGGTTGATAAAGGGTTAGATCGAAGTCGATGCGAGGTTCCGGGAGCGAGAGTAAAGCGACCAAAGTGCCGAGAGTTATTCCCCGGGTAACGAGAGTCAAAGTCAATGGTGGTCAATGGGAGGGAAGATTTGTTTCGCGGGCCGTGACGGTGCCCGTTTTGCAGGCTCGGGGATCAGTTTTTCTTCGGTTTTCGCTCGGAGCTCTGGTTCCTCGAGCGAAGTCATCGGAGCCGAGCCTCGACAAGAAGCCGCTTTGGTCCCGGGTCGGCCGAAGAACGGGTCTCCGATCGACCGATCGATCCCTCCCGTATCGATCCAAGCGAGGTCGTCTCGGTGGCTCGCAAGATGCCCCGAGAAAAATCGGATCTCCCGGACAAGCACGCACGATCGTGTCCACGCTTCTTAATCGCTCCGCCATGCGGAGATCCTGCGATCTTGGCTGTTTTTTTCTTCGAATTGATAAATTCGGAAGGACGAATTAGCCGAAAGGATGGATATTGACGTCCCGTTTCAAAGATTCGTAAGTCATCTTGGAGATCATTTCGGAGATTCGAGATCGACCGAGCGCGATATTTCGCTCAAATGGTTCCACTCGAAATTTGGATCCTACTTAAAATCTTTAGGACCGTAAGAGAACTCCGGTTCTGCGGGGCCTGAAAAGCCTTATATTTTAGCCAGTTGCATTCTTTACCGGCGACCGCGTTTCGCCAAACGGCCATTTTGAAAAAAAAGAAACTCACCTCGATCGACACGATCAGCCACGATCGAGATCGCCCCGTCTCGGGCGTGTAGAGAATATTCCGGGCACAACGGGCGTAACCGCATCACGAATTGGGTGCTGCAGCTACAGGCTACGGCTAGGACGACGGAGGTTGGAAACTGTGATGCCCACAAAAAGCACACCAGACAGCGGCGATCGTTTTTGCCCCGCGTCAGCCGCGTTCCTACCACCATACTTCGTGGTACATCGCTCCTGTGTGTTCCACTCGCATTGGAATCATGCAAACCGGCGGGATTAAACGCGATTCGAGAACGATCGGGTATTCTGGCCTGCGATAAAGACCTCCTACGTCCTGGAATTAATATAATTCCGATTTTAAAAGAAGAATTTAAGGACGCTCCGAAAGAGGCACAATCCAATATGGCGCCTTTCCTCGTTTTCGCGGGATCCTTGAATCGCATAAAATCTGAAGGGTCCCCAAAACGTGGATCGAGGATCCTTGAGTAAGGATCTTAATTATGGATTTCTTTGGAATTACCAACGGTGGGAGACTCTTATTTGAGAATAGTTGGATATAATTCGGGGAAATGTCCTCGGGTGAAAATAAGTCTTGAAGGTTAGGACTCGGATAATCGTTGTTACGGATTTATTATCACACGGTGCGTTCCACCCGAATTGGAATTTCCCACAGGGGTGGTGGGAGGTTCTTGAACTACACGGTGAAGGGGTCGTTGCGTTATTAGAATTAATATGTCGCGTTTGGCTCGTTTCAAGAGACCCGGACGGGGCTCCAGGGTTTCGTGTATCGACCCGGAGGACGCGGAGTCCGCGAGCCCTTCGCGCGCAAAAAGCGCGGACCACTTCGCGGATTGCATTTATGTAAATGTCGGCTTTTTATCGAAGTCGCGACCCAGCTAGGGGAAGGGTTCGTAGGAAGTGTATCGCGATAACGAAGGGTTCGAGGGCCCCGGTCAACGGGGCTTCCCTGGGCACCTAGATTTCATTTTTCCCGCCCGGAAGGGACTGCTCCCTTAGTCGTTCCGAAACTACGGAGCAGTCGGGAGGCGTAAGTGAATTTACTTAACGAGGACGATACTCTCGCTTCTTGCCTCGGCATCGCGGTTATTCCCGAGAACCCTCCCCGCGAGATGTACCGCCATTTCCAGGGTAAATATCCCCGAAGTCGTACTCGCGGAAACTCGCTCCGAGAATCGACCGAGAATCGACCCCTGGGGCGGCGGAATCGAAATCGAATCTCGATTTCCCGGCGGAATCGGCGCGGACTCCACCCTTGGGAAAAGCGGGAGGGCACGTCAAGTTTCACTCGGAAATTCTACTCTTTCGAGATACGTCGACGACGATCTCATATTTCCTGCCATTTGGTTTTAGATATTCTGGACGATCAAGAATAGCCCATGTCTCGAAAATACTCCCCCTCCTCTTTAACTCCTCGTTTTAATTCCTCTTCTCTTGGCGAATTGGCTTATCAGGGAATTCGGCGGTACCTGTTATTTTATATTATCGGGAGAAACGCCAATTCGTCGGGTCTTTTTGTTGCTTAAGTGAATCTCGCCAAGGCCTTCGTATAGCGCCGGAGCCAGATTCGAGGCTTCCTGGGGTCCTTCTTAAGGGCGTCTCGGTGGTCCCCGACAGGCTTGACTAATGACCTCGGCGCACACGAGAACGCCTGGTGTACCTCCATGGTTCCCCGGGACTCCCGGGACCTTATCCTCCGCGACATTCCGTCGCTGAGCAAAGAACAAATGAGTTTTCTGATACGTGACGCAGCAACCCTTCGGGAGGGGACTCGCGCCTCGTTCTCGCGCGAGTACGTGCTCCGATCGATCGCCGTCGATCGACGTCGATCGATTGAGTCGGCTGCCGCTCGCACCAAAAGAGGTATTTCCTCCTGCGGTGTTTCGACGCGACGATTTATCGGTTAAAATCAACGCTTGAAACGCGGCACGAATTACAATTAAAATGAGATTAGATGAAAGTAAATGAATTTCCTCCCGCGATGTTTTGATTAAATTCCCGGTTCACTGAAGTGAAATTAAAAGAGAAAAAAAAAGAGCAAGGAATTTTTCACAACGATATTTTGACAAGATTGACGGTTCGGTAAAATGAAATTAAATTAAATTGAATTAAGGGGGAAAGAAGGAATTTTTTCCCAGGATATTCTGACGAAATTCACGGGGAAAGGCATCGATTTAAAGGTAACGTCGCCGTTTGAGGTGAAATTTTCATGAGTGGAAAAACAAGGGATCCTTGGAATGGTAAATTCCGTGGGTGGCAATTAAAATTGGGTGAAATCGGGAGGAACGTCCCGTTTCTCTCCTCTTAACCTCGCCGGGTTTTGTCCGGCGCTTTCGAAGGGGCGACCAGGTGACTCGTGTTTCCTGTCTTAACCGTGGCGAAAGAATCGCCGGTGCAATGATTAACCGTAAAATTCTCGGGAGTCCTCGTAAATTAGCCCGACCCTCGGCCGACCTTTTATCCGAGTATTTGGAGGAGATACAAGAGGTAGGAATGCGCCGACAAATGGGAAATAAAAGTGGAGCCCGCGCATGGGAAGGGGCGTATGTATATCCCCGGAAAAGGAGCTATTCAGATGTAAGAAGAAGACGGAGGCAACCCATTAGATGCACCACCTGTTCGGCATTGTTGTAGGCCTCCTCGGAAGCTTCGGAAATTATTCCCGAACCGATCGAGCCCGTCTAATTGATTTTGACTAATCGACCTTTCGTCTGTTTCAGCAAGCAAGCCGTATTCGACGGGAAGAAGGCCATCAGGGGAGGGATTCCGTTCGTATTTCGTAAGTTGAGCTTGAATCTACGTACCTTGTGATCGACCCGATTCCGCGAACGATCGTTACGAGGCGTACGTACACGCACCGCGGGTTGGAAGCTTGTAATTTTCTATAAAAAGCCGATTTAATCGCATGCATAAGGAGTTTCCTTTTTTCGCAACACGACGTTTCGCGATACTCCCTGACGTAAACGACGGCGATCGGTTCTTTGCAGGACCGGATCAGATCGTATTTCTCTTCTAAAATCGATTCCCGTCCTTTCAGCACAATTTGGCGCTTGGACGTTCGGGCCAGGACATGGCTTCGCCAGGATTATTCGCTGGAACGTCGAGAAATCCCCGGAGCGGCTGCCGAGCGGCGACGTCGAAGCAATTTTCTCGATAATGGACAGCGAGTTCACGCGGTCTATGTGGAACTACTCGTTCAGGTTAACTTACAGGTTAATCCTCCGGGAAAAGGAGCTGCACTTCAACATCGGCGTCTACAATCCGAGCAAGGACCACACGTTTAGCTTTAACCTGTTACTGCACACCTACTTCAAGGTGCCGGACGTCCGGAGGTGTCAGATCACCGGCCTGCATGGATGCACCTTCATCGACAAGGTATCCTCGGTTAATCTCAATCCCTCTTATCGTAGTTAATAGAGACTAACGAGTGACGCATCTTCGGGAACTCTTGCAGACTAGGGATAACCAAATTTTCCAAGAAGGCCGGGACGTCGTGACCGTATGCGAGTGGACGGACAGGATTTATCAGAACACGCAGCCGGAGCACATAATCACGAACGTGGTCTCGGGGAGGAAAATGCGCGTACAGAAGTACAATTTCCCCGACACGGTCGTGTGGAACCCCTGGCAGGACAAAGCCCGGGACATACCGGATTTTGGCGACGACGAATTCCCGAACATGATTTGCGTGGAAAGCGGCCATGTCAGTAGTCCTGTCATTCTCCTACCGGGCACGGCTTTCGAGGCCAGCCAAATCCTGCAGGTAGGGGACGCAACGAATCCGAGCTGAGCCCTGTCAGCGGGTATCGATAACCGATACCTCTGTTAAAACCGTGTCGTCCGTTATCGTATTTAAATTCCCCCTTTCTTAGGCGGCGACGCTGGCCAACATCGATTAAACGCGGAAACGATACGGCTTAAAATTCCGGGAAGGGTTGAAAAATCCCTCTCTTTACGTTTTATTACATTTCATTGAATTTTAATAAGAGTTCACTAGTCGATTTTCCCTGCCTCTGGTACCTAGGGTCGATGAGCAGGGATGCTTTTTTTCTTTTTCTTCCAGAGGTAGCGATAAGCGGTATCGTTTGGAATTATTTTGCATGGGTTTAGTTAAGCGATCGAGACGCCGTGATTTTAATTCAATTTCATGATTCCTCAGGTAATGTGAGTAGAGGGTGGATCTTCTTCACACGTGACAACGAATAGCAGGTCGAGTTCGTTACTTCCAGTTTCGTCTTCGGGTGCTACGGTGTGGCCAGCTGGTGCCGGATGGCTTTACATGACGCCACCTCCATCATCGCCGTCGTCACACCCTCCGCATCTCCATGCACATTGTCTCGCACAAACTTGTACGATATGCTCTTTGAACCTCTAGTACTCTAGTATCGGTATGTCGTGCATTTAATAACTCCTTGGCAGTAATGGCGGTATACGGATGCTCGATGAGAACAGTCGGCATTTGCCAAGTAGCTCATGATTGCTTTTGCGCTCCGATGGTACGATAAGTTACGCTCGTTGCGAGCCCTTACTCTTAAAATCTCTCGCGAAGAATTAGGCGAATTGCGAGTAAACATGGATTTCCTATCGCGTCGATACATACAATTCATACAGACCGGGTTTATTAGCCACATCGTCTTACTCGAGACCTCGTATAACGCGACATTGGTTTCAAGCTGCTAATCGTTTAAATTGAGACCGACAGCACACAAGGATATGTACATAAACACTTTACGTTAACTATGTTGACTGCGCGATATCGGACTACATAATTGATATGAATACCTAATAGGATTTTTCACTGATAAACCAGTCTCACGTGATACGAGTACTTACTACGTTTCGAATATACTTCCATTCGCAGTTCTTCCTTCCCAGTTTTCATGGAGAAATATTTTATACATACCGTCCCTATGGTTTATCCTCAATCATTGAGCTCAAAGAGCGAAGAGGTTTCTCTTGTAATAGTTAAAAACAAAAGAAAAAGAAAGAAAATACGCCAAAAGACGACAATATGATCGGGGTACTACTTACTAAATAATGAATTTCTTGGAATAGGATAGTCCATTGATCTGGCATTCAGTATTGTGCTTTAGTTTGTATGTAGTCTATTTTGGGAGTAATTATAAATAATGTAATATATTAGGCTCGAGCAAGGTTGCTTGAATTTCGTCACGCAATTGGTGATAGCTATACTACGAGGTAGATTATATTTTCCGTGTCGATGGAAATCGACGTTGTTGTATAGAGTTACAAGAAAACTATATTACCTTTATATTTAGAAACGCCGTAATGGTCCAAATAGCTTTGCTCGGTCCTAGGAATACTGCAATGTTACATCACATATCCTGAAGACACATGCAATCCTCCCTAATATGTTTAATCCTTTACGTTTCCATTATTTCGATCATTAATGCAATATGTTACAGCTAGAGAGCGTTAGTTTCGTTCCCGTAGTACAGTTATACGTCACGTCGTTCAACCAAACGTCTATGTTATTAATTTGTTAAGGAGCCTCTAAAGGAACACCGAGAAGGCATTGTTATAAGTGGATATCGAATATGCACAAAATGTGTAGGGATCAATGGAATGTTTATGTCTACGGTAATGTTGAATTTTGTTCTCCGTTAGATACTTCCACACCCTGTGATTCAGGATCGTTCAAGTTATTCGCTAAATGGTAGATATGTGATATAGCAGTCGATTTTTTGCTGGATAAACGTGCCAAAGTCATTGACTCAATTCTCGTATAAATTGGTCCAACAGAAAGCAAAAGTATCTTAATTAATATCTGTGGCGAAATTGAGAAGTGCTGCGTGGGACGAAATAGTTGCGAAGGATGGACAATGAAGTCTTTTCAATATAATTTAACCGAATACTTTCTTTGGATTCTATGCAGAAGTATACGATGACGTTATCGTACAATAACAGCGGTAATGATTTGCAACACTTATTTGCCTATAAATAATGCAGGTTGGTGCTAATAGTATACATAACGTTGATATAAGTGAATACTGTGCAAACCCGATCAGCATCCGTACTATGCTACAATTACGAAAATAATGCATCCGTCAATCTATCTAATCGAAACTATGCTCTTATGTGTTTTGTGCAAATTCAATGCATCATCGAAATAGAATTAAGCAATAATTACATTGTAACGTACCGCGATAATTACTATAAAGCTATATGTATTCCATTTTCGTGAAAACATTATCAGAGCATTGCTAGGCTAATTACTCGCTTTGCGGTAGTTTACAACGACTTAAATGAATACATTCTATCGCCTGTCCTACGATTTTCAGACGGTCGATTACTAAGATTTAAGGAATATCGTTGAAGTGATTATTATTAATTTTGTTGTACAGTTATAAGGAATTATTGGCTGCATTCGTTTGGTTACGATCCTTCCACGAATAATTGTCATTAAAGTAGATGAAAATAAGTACGTTGGTGCTCAGTTAAGTCGAATGCAGAACTATTTGAGTGCCAACGATGTCATTGATAATTCTTCCTTTAAAGAACCGAGATACGTTTTCTTCTTTGGGTGATAATGAATTTCTGTCCAAATAATGTTTTCTTTACTGTGGCTATGCTACCTATTATTCACATACGGTCATACGTTAACAACTTTTAAGGACACTTTTTGTATCTCCTGACAATTCTTTAAACAATTTAATAACTGTAAGAATTAATTTTTCTACGAAGTGAGATGAATCCAAATGAGTTCCTATTTGGTCGCGCGTCGTGCTTTTTAAATAAATTTCTTCCGAAGAGAATGCACGATTATTTTAACACTTTATACGATAAGTTTAACATTCGACGTGGTTTAATAAATCGACGTAAGACATACGCTGACGCCAAATGAATGGCAAACAACTGTATAGTGTTAAACATATGCGTGGCGAAGTTAAATACCATAATTTCGGTCTATTTTGTTGCCCCTTGTCTTGAAATTTTAAATACAAAGACGCAATTAGAAAACGTATGAAATACTCGTTAGATCATGTGTTGTACAAATTACAAAAACTCTATCGATGATTGTGAAGAAATGGCATTAATACGTTTACTAAGTCAACGCTACTGATCCTTGTGCCACAGAAAAGTAACATCATCCAGCTTTGTTTTCTTATTCTTTTGACAGGAACTAAGAGTACAATTTTACAACGACTGACTTACCGCCATTCTACGTGTTACAAATTCGGAGACAAGGGTTACTGAATAAATATATCGGCTTACATAGGAAACTTAGAATGCCAAAATATGTTACATTATACCAGCAAGATATGTATGTAATTAATGACTATCTTTAAGAATTAGGTAATGAATTTTATTAGTTTTAATTATTAAAAGTTTACTTAAGTAAGGGTTTTGGTCCTTAGAGGCTAGGGAATATTTCCAGTATTTAATACAACTTTTAGTAATTTTAAAGATGTTTTCTTTCCCATATTCAAATCATTAATCGGTCTTCCTTGGCAAGTCCTCGAGGTCAATTTGTTAGTTTGGTATTTCATACATTTTTCAATATACCTGTAATCTTTATACAACTTTCAAAGTAGACGTAATTATATTAATACTAAAGAATTGAAAATCGCACGTCAAACTGTCTTGAGAAATGTACTCTTTTTGGGAAAGTGCAATAAAAAATATGAGAAATAACGGAAAACGTACTTTTGTTCAGACATTCATATTTTCAACCTACTAACATTTTTAATATATAAAGTTTTTAAACTGCTTATGTCTATGAGAGTTAAGTTATGATTAGGAAATAAACGTCTTGACGATAACATAATTTCTGTGATAATATTTGAAGGATTTATTATTACCTAAACAGTGACCAAAGTATGTTGCATATGCTATCCTTTCTACTTGTTCTATTACATTGTACAATGATTTAAATAATTGAAGAAGTTCAATTTACATATATGAAACCACATTAAATATACCACTTTATGTACTCGATGACCTTACTGCTAAATGCACCAGTCAAATGCATCCCTCATTGACGACTGGTCTGCACATATAAAGATAATTTTATACACATTTCTAGTACCTTTCGTATCAGGTAATAATTAAATAATACAGGTACAAGTATACAACAAATACTTCATCATACTATGGTATATTGCGGTGCACCGTTGTTAACAGAAGAAATTGACTAATAATTAAATTACTATACTGAATTCCCCAACAAATATTATTGGCGTTCCACGATGATTGATGTCGTAATTACAATTGTCAAATTCAATATCGGTGGTAGATTTCAAATTTATAAAATCTTTCGTAAAAATTATCTTGCTCCCTCTTTAGCTTTTTCTGGATGGTCTTGTTTTTTAAGTTGTTTTTCTCTCATTCGTTCAGCGTCTCTGTAGTAAGAAATATTTTTTAATAATTATAATGATATTACTCAACCAATACAGAGTGTTACAATTTTCACTTCCACCTAATTACATTTGATATTTGTATCATAATGGTATTTCCCGCATGTCACTTGAATTAATGTTATGTAACACATGCTACCTGCGAATCTTTTTATTTCTTATTTTTCATGAAAAGTACACAAAATTTAGTGCAGGTGCTATGAAGATATAGTTTTTATGCCTACCGTGCTTTCCGTTGTTCCAAAGAGAGCCCTTTATTACTATCTTGCTCTCCAGCAGCTTTCTTAGCTGTTTTTTTCATGTTTTTGGCTCGTGCCAATTCACGTTGATTGCCACCTAATCAAATTAAAAGTAAAACCATGTAGAGTATTTTTCATTATTTAAATATGTCCTACAAAAGCATTATTAAAGCGGCACAGAAACTACCATCGACTTAAGTAATCATTGAGTCTAAATAACAACTGATATTCACAACTAGGAATTTTTGAAACTTAATCCGTTCCTGACGCAACTCCCACAAATTTTGTACACATAGTTTAGAGAACATCTTCGAATTTTCTAGAACAATTGTAGTTACAAAAAATTGATTGAAACATATTAAACGATAAGTATTAACTGGAAACCTTGTGACCTAGTAGAAGCCTATATTAATGCAATAATGTCACAGGGTCTCATAGTTTACTAATTAAACGATATTAATTGGAGTAATAAAGGAAACACTACAGAACTGGATAATCCTTAAAGAAAAAGAAATATGAGGGCTATATAGCTCTCAATAAAATGTTGCCAATGCTTTTGTGACAAGGAAACTGCTGTTGTATCAACAATCAAACATACAGCCACCAATAAAAACAAATAATAGGCAAAATAAGTAACTTAATAGAAACTATTTCATTCGAAGGACAACACCGCGTAAACAGGAGAATTTTTTTCTTCTCATCGAACATGATTGGTCAATGTCACAAATGGGAATTAACGGTTTATAGGACTTACGGGTCATTTTCAGTCTTGTTCTCCGATAAGCAAGTACTTAGAAATTTTGACACTCAGGAAATTACGAAAACCGTATCGGAGTACTAAAATATGGCTGCTGGATTCTCAAACAAAAATAATCCGTTCCGTTTCGTCCGTGAATCTGGCCTACGGCAGCGCCACATTAGGTACATCAGCGCATCACGAATCACGGAAGAGAAGTGGAATTCGGTATAATTCACGGGTACCCGATTCTTCACTCCCACCATACCCAACGAGAGACCAGACTGTCTCTTTCTCGCTTATTCTAACCTCCTAAATAAAGAGTGAGAACGATATTCTCATCCCTGACAAACGTGTGGTCTTCTCCCCATTCTCCTCCCTCGCCCCTCCGATAATATTCCTAGAGAATCTTACACGTAATCTGCTATCCATTCTTCAAGCATTAACACGCATGCGCACTGATAGAGGGAAATCGGCAGAAATTTAAAATATCTTACAGAGATGAGTTGGGAGATTGCACACGGGCAGGATCGTGCGATCGATCCTGTGCTGCCCTCTGGTTTCGTACGTTAGCTTTCACCGTATTTTGCCCCCAAGGGCGGCGCAACGAATTTCTGATAGGAGCTCGCGCACACGCGATCCCCTACCAGAAATTCGTTGCGCCGCCCTTGGGGGCAAAATACGGTGAAAGCTAACGTACGAAACCAGAGGGCAGTACAAGATGCGTTCGCGCCACCCTGCCCGTGAGTAATCTCCCAACTCATCTCTGTATCTTACACTGCACTGTCTGCAATGTGCTGCAATGTCTCAAGGTGACCATCTTGTTACCGTAAACATCACGTTGTTTGCAGACTGCATTAAAAGGAAGTAAAACATAATTCTTCGAAAAGTACACAGTTTGTTTTCGTAAGTCCTTTACGAGGTAAACATTCATTTTGTGCGTGACCGTATTTTATAAATACACAGTAGAAAATGAAGGGGTTATGATTTAATATGTGCATGTAAAATGATTCTTTGAAATCATAGAATTTTAAATAGAAGTGTTTTTTGACATAAAGAATAATGAGTCTTATACAAGACGGTAATTGATACCCTCACTGGAACTTCCATTTTATTCCGTTGCGATTGAATAACCAAAAAGAGAAAACGTCGGGTTGTAAATTATCACTGACAAAGTATTTTCTTTTAATGATATTACCTTGGAATTGATGGTTGGCATATACTTTGTATTTATAATACATATCTATTGAATATGTAATCGGAATGTTTCGTCAACAATTAAACTTGGATAAAGTATAAAACAGTTTATTATGCGCTTTTCTTACAAACAAAAATGAGCATATTTTGCATAATCCGTCAGTCATCTGAGTTGGAATGGAATATTACACGTATATTGGTAATCATGGAAGGCAATTATGAGTAATTGTAAATTAGTCAGTTCCTAGAGTGCATTCTTGCATAATTTCTTAATAGACATATCACAAAATAACATTGGCTTGTTATTAGCGATATTCTAATAAAATGCAGAATCTCTTACCAAAATCGAATTTGGTCTCTGTCATTTTAACAAGTACTTTCAAATACATTTGTCATTACCTTGATATAAAGAGTAAAGCAATAAAAAATAATTACATCACGCTCTCAAATTCCATCACCCCTTCAAAGACATCAGATTGACTGTGATTTTTCAATGATTCGTTACATTCTCGTCTTTAGTATCTTTATACAAGACTTAATATTATACTTATATATTGAAACCTAAGTTACATGATACGACTCTCGTTCCAAATTTGTATCACGAGATCAAATTCACAACATATTGAAGATCTCACGCACTTCCTACAAAATTTACAGCTCGTCGGTTGGAGCCTTAATAGGCTTTCCTTTACGATCATAATTCTTCAATCCATCAGTGGAATGTTTAGCAATGTATTTAATGAAGTCATCAAGCTCTCTTCCTCCCTCGTACCTAATAGGGCTAGACTTGGCATCTTTAGGAGCCCAATAAAGTGTTGGGAATCCTGTAACATCGTACGGCTGTGGTACATCATTGGCAGTACTATCGTACTTCACAATCTCGACGTCTTCATCTGCGAGTTTTTCGCCCAACTCGTCAAAGACGGGAGCTAATTTTTTACAGTGTCCACACCATGGAGCATAGAACTCGATCAAAGTATCTTTGCCATTATTCGTCACAATCTCATCGAAGTTCTGTGCGACGGCAACCTTGACATTACCTGAATTATCTTCAGGTATGGGTTCTGATTTAACATACGGTTCAAGATTTCCAGCTACCAAATCTTTCAAGAAAGCTTCAAAGTTCTCAACGGAGAATTGTTCTTTAAGACTGAATTTCTGGTTTTTGCTGTCACGCGCGAGTACGATTGGTTTATCACCCGTTGTGAAAGTGATTCCAAATTCGTTCAGTTCATGTTGGAAGTCGTCTTTTGATGCGACTGCAAAATTAAATTGAGAGAAATCTTTGGCAATCTTAATGATACGATTACGCCAATAGTTTGTGCCCTTTGGGTTCTTCACATAATCCACATTGTAATACGCCACAACCAATGGATTTTTAAACTCAGCTGCATTGTCCCTAGTTCGAATACCTGCGATACCGAAGCTGAAAAAATTATTTTCGTTGTTACATCTATCTTAATAAAAGTTATTTGAAACCTTAAAAATTCTTTTACTCAGAACATGATTAAAATTCTTACTAGTTTTTGACAATGAATTCATGAACATCGCTGATTGTATTGCCTCCTTCAAAAACAACCTTACTGGGTTCAAATTTGTTTTGAAGTATCTTGGGTCGATAGAGAACAATATTGTCCCTGAAATAACAAAATATGTAGATTATAGTATTATCAGAAAATAAATAAATATGCAAGTCTTGAAATTAGACTTACTTGAACCCTTCCTTTTCTAAAAGACTTGCAGCCGATGTATGAGCAAATCGAACCTTTTCTCTCAATTTCTTAGCAACAGCATGGAAGGACTCGGCTAATTTTGAGTTTGCTTTTTCAAAGAATCCAACAATTGCCACATCGTCGGATTCCAAGAAGGATTTCAGACAATCTTCATTAATTAGTTCCTTTGAAGCTGGACCAACTTGTCCCTAAGAAATAAATATTCGAGTAAAATAGACAGTAGAAGTACAAAATAATGAACGATATATTTACAAACCCTCATGTATTTAGCAATGCCAGCAGCTTCTCTCGGTCCATTGTAATCACTGACGAGATCACTTTTAGCGAATATCTTTAAGGTCGGATAGCCACTGACCGAGTACTTGGTACACGTAGACTTGCCAGCTTCGGTGCAGTCTACTTTAGCCAATGTAATAGGTGGGTCATTGCCCCTAAGTAATTCGGCTGCTTTAGCATATTCTGGTTTCAATCTTTTACAATGCCCGCACCTGAAATTACAAATACGTCATGAGATTATAAAAACACTGAAATCCAAGGCCCTAATAAAACAGGTTGAATACTTAGCATAATAAATACTTCAGATTCAAAGTACCTACGATCCGTATAATAAATTTCACTGACCTGCATTAACTTAAACTAGGGTAAATGTAGAATCAAATCAAGCGAGAAAATTACCGGCATTGTTAAAGGTACCTTTTCGACTCATACCTCAAATGATGAGAGAAGTACAGAGAATCGTGCAATTTTTCGGTAATGAATAATTGACGATTCTTTTACGCATGCATTTTCGGACAAATCCGAATATGCGTGGCTCTCGAAATAACGTAAATTCTTACCAGGGAGCGTAAAACATGACGAGAGTATTTTCATGTCGATCCAATTCGTGAATGAAATCATCATCCGTCCACTCAAATACGTCTTCCTCAGCGGCCCAGCCTCCCAGGACCAAAAGGCAGAGAGTTAAACACCTTAACAACATCGTCCAACGCGGTTTCATCGACGATTCAACTTATAATAAACTATACTCCCAAATGATCTCTTCCGAAGACGTGGCCTTTGTCGGAAAGCGGTAAGCGGTGATACGCACGAGACCTGTTTAGTGCTGTCGCGTTGTGATTGGCCGAGACAATTCACCTCCAGCAGACCAGGAAATAGTAAAGGTGCGTTCCAAAACCATAGGCTACGAAGAGACGTAATGTATTCCTAGTAATTCACTGTAAAGAACTAAATAATTATTTGGGGTACTTTAGTCAGGGTATGGTTTGCTTCATGAATTACTTCTAACATTGCACTTCAAACCAGAGTTGAGTTGGGAGATTGTTCACGGGCAGGGTCGCACGATCACATCCTGTGCTGCCCTCTGACTTCGTACGTCAGCTATCACCGTTTTTTTCGCCAAGGACGGGGCAACGAATTTCTGGTAGGGGCTCGCGCAATCGGGATATCTTAATTAAATTCTACTTCACAGCTAGTTCGCGAATCGGTGTCATCCCATAAGGATGGTACCGATCCCCCAGGTCCCGCCACGAGGAGGCCGCTGTGATTGGGACCCGCCTAAGCATAGGCACCTAGTTCCGTTGAGTTCCCGGCGTCCCAGGAACTCACAGAACCAGGATTTCATAACCCATACATCACACCACTCGCATACAATACGCATCCGTCCATACAACACACCACTCGCATACCATACTCATCCGTCCATACAACGCTCGCCGCAAACTACAGGGTAAGTTGCAGAGTACATTACCAATTGGCATAGAATTTCGGATATAATTTGCCGGAAGGGCATACTACTTCTAACGCGAACAATCCAGCAGCTTCCACCGTCACCGACGACTAACCCGGCTCGGCTGTCGGCCCGCGAATACGAGTTTCAGTCGACGGGCTTGTCCCGGCTTACAGCAGGCAGAGCCCCCGCGGGATGCCGCCAGAGCGAAACAACGTATCGCGCGACCGACAACCTGAGCCAGGTAGCCTTGCACGCCGTAGCTAAGCTACGACGTACTGGGTGCCGACGGAAGCTGCCGGACACACTAAAGGTACGGCATCGCCGTGCAAAAATCTACTTCGATTAGCACGCAAATCCGGAATTACTAGCTGCATGGAAACGTACCCGACAACTTCCTGTCTGCAATTTACAATTACGCACGCACGCAATGAGTGCTTCCACTTTTAACTACGTTAAGCTACTGTCATACAAAAAAAAAACACGCTAAGTGGAATCACTCACGCAGCTATTTGCGGATCGGGGGTTTTCAACGATAGTTGGAAACCACCGATCCCCCAGGCTCACCACGTGGAGGTTGCTGCGCACCGAAGCCCGTTACAAACGTAATAAATTCAATTAAATATATTAAGAAAGAGAACGGAAGTGAGAGGGGATGTCTCCCAGAAGGCCCGGTTTCACAAACCAAGTTAACCGAAGTTTGATTTTTAACCGTTAGGTTAAACCGTTGGTTAAAACGAGTTAACCTTTAGATTTAACCGTAGGTTAAAACTGAGGTTAACCGTTAGATTTAACCGTAGGTTAAAACTGAGGTTAACCGTTAGATTTAACCGTAGGTTAAAGTTGGGGTTAAATAAGTTAAACTCCAGTTAACTCGAGGGTGGAACCGGACCCTAATAGGGCCCCACATACATACAAGTGTGTGTTTGTGTGTGAGAGCGACGGTCGAAGCAGGTACCCCGATGTTTACCCTTCGGAAGACCAAAGGGTAATGACGCTCCGAGGGCGCGCTCGGCCTTATATACGATCCCCGACCCCGTCATGCGCATGCGCAGTTCCTTATCACACCTTTGTATATTCCAATTTTGGAATTTTTTTATAATGACGGAATTTTTTGCTATGGAATCCCTTTTCAGGGTCTTTATACTCACGTTATAAAATTTCAAACGATTAGGTACACCTAGTTTTTGAAAAATTTCCTTATCAACCGACCCCCCGGTTGCCTCTTTCTCGTCACCTTAACGGAAAATCCATAATTATAAGATGATGCAAAAGAAGTACAAGGGTACCTTTTTTAGGTATCTGCGGTCAGGTGTCGACCGGGAGATGCGACGGTACCGTAATTGAGGACTCCCGACTATCACAAAATCCTAATCACCATATAATCCCCAAATTCTAATAATCAATTTTGAAATTTTTTAATCAACTATGTATACAGAGGGCAGCACAGGATCGATTGCACGACCCTGCCTGTGAGCAATCTCCCAACTGTTCTCTATGGTTTGCTTCATGAATTTGTTCATGAATTATTTCTAGCATTGTACTTCAAGCCGTGACTTAACGCGATGTAATTTGTGTGCATGTGACCTCATGTTATAACCTGTCAAATTTCTTACATGCAGAACTCTAAGAATGGCTACAATAAATATATTAGAAAATGTCATATCAACAGTTGACGATAGGACACAAAAACCTGAACGGTTCCTAAGGTCTGTAGTAATTTGTTCTCTTCTTACCGTTTTACCTTTACAATATTTTAGTAGTAGTACTCCTGTGTAAAACGAGATATATTCTAAATATATAATTAAATTGCATTCAATCTTGAATATTTATGTCTGAAGTAATTTTTACAGTTTACAAGAAGATGTTGCCGATGAGTTTCAGAAGTGTGTAAAAATTTTGTATGATTTTACCAAAGAGGAGTCAGAAAAGGAAAACAGTGCTTTGCCGACGCTCATAACAAATGGCTTTGATGAAGAGCAAATCTGGCAACAAATAGAATTGCAAAATGGAGCTGAATGGAGTCGTTTGTTAAAGAATGTGTCAATAGCATTAGCATCAACTGGTTTGTTAACTCTACCTATCAGTGTGAAAAAAAATGAAACTATATCTGATAATAATGAAAGTGAAGATTGTGCAGTTTCTGATGTACCAGAAAATGAGTCCGAGGTACATGATACGATAGCGGAAGAAAAGGTAGAAACTACACGTGTTAATAAGAAGCGTAAGCAAAAGTCATCGATAGTGGATGACAAGTTTTTTAAATTACAAGAATTAGATGAGTATTTAAAAAAAGAGGACAGGAAAGAATTACACACTAAAGCAGAGAGTACGGATGAGTCCGATGACGAATCGGTTGACTATTTCAATGATTTTTCTGAAGAAGAACAGAAGGAGGCAGAAGATGCAAGGCTCGTAAAATATGCATCCTTTTTTGACAGTCCGGAAAGAGATGTTGCAAATGTAGAAAATAATATAGAGAATTCTATCAATGAAGATGACGATAAAATGCAATTAGGCTCAGACATTAGTGAAGATGATGCTTTTTCAGAAAAGAATACCGAAGTAGGGACTACTCAAACCAAACGTGTGAAATTCAGTTTAACAAATGCTTCAGATGACTCTGATAGTGCAGAGGAAAATAAAAATGAAAATGAAGAAAATACGAATTTGGTGTCTAAATCTTCGCTCGAGGCTCGTCAGGATAGATTGAAGAAAAAAATTAAAGAGCTGGAAGAAGAAGCTCTTACCGAAAAACCATGGCAATTAAAAGGAGAAGTAAATGCAGTTAGTAGACCATATAATTCTCTTCTTCAAGAGTATGTAGAATTTGATGTCGCAACACGTCCACCTCCACTAATCACGGAACAAACTACAGTTAGACTTGAAGACATAATAAAACAAAGGATAAAAGATAAAGCATGGGACGACGTAGAAAAGAAATTTAAACCCATAGAAACACCCCTAGAGTATAAAAAGAAATTAGTTATGGATCAAGAAAAAAGTAAACGTAGTTTAGCCCAAATTTACGAGGAGGAGTATCTAAAACAGAAGCAAGCACTTGATCCTGAACATGAAGAAAAAGAAGAAGAAGAACCCAAAGCACATACTGAAATTCGAGAGAAGATGAAAACTTTATTTGCACAACTGGACGCTTTGTCAAACTACCACTTTACTCCGAAAATGGTATATAGACGAAATTTGAAATATTTTTTACTTGTAAGAGGAACATTTATGCATTCGAAGTATTAATAATTTTTACCAATATTTTCAGGCCAAGCCAGATGTTAAGATTGTTAGTAACATTCCTGCTATTAACATGGAAGAAGTTGCTCCAGTGGCTACCAGTGACATGACCCTTCTTGCTCCGGAAGAAATTAAGGGTAAATCATTTATAATGATTCGTTAAAATATTTAATTTTAGAATTGATTTCTAAGCATAAAATCGCGTTCTGATTTAAAACTGTAATTTATAAAATGATCGTTTGATTTCTTTTCAGACAAACCACGCGGTGATATTATTGGGAAGTCTGAACGAACCGATGCAGATAAAAAACGTGAACGACGTCAGAAGAAACTTAAGCAACGCAAACATTATAAAGCTAAGGAGGAAAGAAAGGAAACCGATGACATTAAACCAAGCCTTAAGAATAAGCTGAAGAAAAATAAATTAAACAGCGCGAAAGCGAAATTAAGCAAAGCGCGTAACGTACTAAAAATGAACGAATCAACTCAGAAAGTGTCAAAATCTTCTACTGCATTCTTTAATCAGTTGCAGGATCAAGTGCGAAGTCAAATAAAATCGAAAGCACCTAAAGTGACCAAAAATGATCAAAATACATTATCGGCGGTTAAACTAAAACTGTAGAAATTCTTTGCCAGATAAAATACACTTTTTGTTTTAATTTCACATTATGGTTGAAGGAATAATATGATTTATGTGCCTTCTGTTGAATTACTATTTATTTTGATTTCTCCTGCATTCATGAAAATTCTATCACGTAACGTGGTGAGATGCTGTGGGTATTAGTAATGAAATGACGGGTCTCAAATTAGAGAGAGTTACATCACGTAAAAATTGCTGTACTGTACTTAGTAGAGTAAGAGAAACGCGCATTATTCACAAATTAAATTTCCTTGCTCTGCATCGCTGCCAATTTTTGCACAGAGTAGTCGCAAGCATTGCGATAAGAAGTTTCCATGTTTCAATGAAATAATGTTCTTGATTTCTAATGATATGCTATAATTTTGTTCAATTTCTCATTTAGAACACACTAAACATATACAAAAACACCACTTCGCACATGGTTGCTTACAAATACAGTCACCTTTAGACGCAAAGTTATCTATATATTTTTTTTCCTCAAGAGTACCTAAAAATGGTGTCTTGTACAGAGAAGCAAAGTGAATTACATAATTTTGTACATCGTCAAGTTCGAGCAGCTTTCGTCGAATGTTGAGTAGTGATTGCACGGTTTATAATTACAAAACTTATAATTAAAATAATTAAGCTAGTCTTAGACGTCTAATGATAAGATTATATTAAAATTATGATGAATTACGTAGATTCAATTCAGAAGTTGAAAAATATCTTTTTTTCCTTATCGTTTACACTACACCTTTTGCATGACGAATACTAAACTCGGAATACGTTTGGAACGAAGATGCCTTGCATAAACCAACAACGCCATTAAGAACGTCACATCTGTCGTGACATTGACCGTCACTACGTCGAACATGCTTAATACGTCGTGACGTTTCCTTAAGCGCCGAGAAGTCCACTGATACCGGAAATGCAGTTACCTGTATATTTACCGAATATTGAGATGCGACCTTTTCTAAATCAGGTGGAGAAGTGTCTGAAAGTTCGTGTTCATCTTTGTATGTGCTGTATTTAACTATTAAAATACTAGACCGTAGTTATCTACACTGCCGTGAATAAAGTAGAAGCGTACACCCTTTGTTGACCCATCCGTCTAATAACAAGTCAATGGATTTCGGTAGTTTAGACCAGTTTGTATTCTTAGATATACAAATAACGTAACTACTCCGCATGTTTTAATGGCACTTTCGCAAAAAAAAAAAGGTATGTATATATTTTCTCAATAGTCGCTATTGTTAAATGCATAACAAACGACCCCGCGCGGATCGTGATTACTTTTCCAAGTCCAAATGTACATTTTATGAATCCCTCCGCGATCTCGATTACGGAGTCGCAGCGGAATTACCATACCCAAGTCTTGGTGAAAATTAGATTTGCGACTTCCCGTACGTGGGACTCGCACATTGCGACTCGTCGGCTCGTTTGTCGCGCGTCAGCTGTAGTTATTCTTATTTTGAAATAAATGGTCGGACAAGAGATTAGCTTCCAGGAACTACGTAGATACAAACCTTCGCACTAACCAAGTTGCGGGAGTGAAAGTGGTGCTGTTTCCTCGAGACTCGCGGGTATCCTCACAGCAGCGGTAGCATCGTTCGAACGTTACAAATCATCCAGTGACACTCTCCTTCCTAACGCTACTCAAAGTTAGTATTGAACATGTTTAACTCCTCGAACCCGGACGCACCACCTTGGTCCTGAAGCATCTGCAGCATGTCCGAAAGTTCCTGAGGCTGAGGACCAGGGCCTCCTTGCGCCGCATGCGGAGGCTGGGGTTGACCAGCCACCTGAGCAGAAGATTGTCCATCCGGCTGAGCTGCTGGATGCTGCTGACCCTGCCATCCCCACATGCCTGAAAAATAAGGAAGTCGTTTAACGCTGCAACTAAATCATCTAATCAAAATAGGAAAAAAATATTCACCAGGATTATTGGGCACCGTTGTAACGCCATGGTACTGTGCAGCAGGTGTCCTGGCTCCGCTATTGAGCTGAGTATAAGTAGGTCCACTAGGTGATCTTGACGGGCTCAATTGATTGTACTGGTAACCCTCTGTTACCGGTTGCTGCAAGCGACGAGAAAATAATTCAATTCTCTCCATTGCTTTAGTTCTTCCTCGAGAATTGCAGATCCTACCTGTCGCATAGCCCAGGCTTGCTGAACAGGAGTCGGCGAGGTGTTCCCCTGTTTCTGGATCCTGCTTAAGACCGACGAGGATGCACTTTGCTGCCCAGGTGATCCATATGCTATCGGTGACTGAGTAGTTTCGTACCCCTGATACACATTCTGCGCACTAGAAGGCCTGGCTTGCTGTGGACCTGGAAGTCGAATCGTCGTTAGAATTAGAGTTACCTGTGAAGCAACAACGATCTCTGCGTATATTTTACCCGTCACTGGAGCGGTCACCGTTGCCGGGTGTTGCATCATGTGATGTGTGGGATAAATGGGATCCCTCGTCGGGTGTCTTTGAAGGGAGTAATCTATCCCAGGTTGCCCGTAAGCAGGAACAGCTTCTATTTCGGCTTGCCCATCGCTTCCAGGATGCATAGATCTGCGGTTAATAATTACAAGTCAACCGATAAAGCATCCATGATACTTCCGTAATTTATGACGCCACCCCAGTGGAACGTACTTAGCAGTTGTATTTGTACAAACGATGTATTCAACAGCCTCGCTATATGGATTGACGAACGCGAAGGCGGAGGTTCTCAGCCACACCCAGTCGCGGTTTTTTGCCCGAAATCGGTACATAACGGACATCACTTGACCCTTCAGTTTCAAAACTGAAAGCGGAAGACTCGGTTAAAATTAATCTTTCTCCTCCGCCGTGGTAAAGAAATATTTCCACATGTCGTTTACCTTGTTCGAAGCTTTCCCTCATGTGCGTCAGGTCTTCCGGATGGAAGAAATCGTAGCACGGATGGCCCAGGAGTTCCGAAGGCGTGTAACCCAAAATTCCGCCCACTCGTTGGTCGACGAAGGTAAACTTACCTTCCGCAGAGTGACGCGATATAAATTCTGTAAGGGGAATAAATGAGTAGATGAATTGTCGATATTATTAACAAGGCCCCCCCGATCGATTCGTCCGTGGTCTTACCATTATTGCTATTCGAACCCGTTAAATCACTAGTATTTGGTGTGCTAGTGACCTGCAATCTTCCTATCGCGACGAGACAACAATGTGTGACGTTATCCTCTCCTGAGCCATCAGGGCCACCTTGGACGCCGCCGGCCCCCCTGTCACCTAAACCCACACCTTGTACACACGGGGGAACAAAATCACCTACAGCGTAAAACCATGAGTTAGGTTGCGGCTCCTGACTGGTATATAATGGTAAGTGTTCCGACCCGACAACCATCGAGTTCACCGATCTCTACATCGCGTACTTTCCTCCCCTACCTGCAGGCACATCCGATCGGAGACTCAAAAGGAGATTCACTGGGATCCTCTCAAAACTGACATCAAATCTAGAGTAAACATCGCAGATGACGACTAGGTCAGGGTTTCGCGTCAGGAAGTCCCCTGATGAGTCTCATCGAGGTACACGATTTTAGCTATAACCTGGCCGAAAGCTAACAAGGTCCGACACCGATGATAAGGTGTTATCTCAGCTCGGGAGGAAACCAATACGCGTAACTAAAAGCAACGGGAAGAGTATCGGATACAAGGGATTGGCATCTGTACCGAACTCACCGGTAGGGGGCCAGTTTTTGATGTACCCCGTACAATGTACGACGGCGTAACTCTGGCCATCCTTGGCAGGAGGTCCGAGGGAGTTCCTCTGTTTCATGCGATGAAGACCATGAGCGGCGGCCATGTCGCCCGTCGTCTGGAGATTTCCGACCTTCATCCGGCAGATGAAGCCTCTCCGAGAGCCCATGCACATTCTCATGGAGGCTGGAAAGGGTCCATGGTTAACGATCGTTTAATCGCAGCGATTAAAGGCTGTTTACAAAACGTAGGTGCCGTTCCCCGAGGACTGCTTTGTAATACAATCGTACAACGACTCGTTGGCTTACTCTGATGGCCCTCCTTCTTCACGGTGCCGGTCTTGAGATCCAACACCCTGCCGGCATGTTGCGGCTCGGCGGTGCTGAGTTGCTCCCGAACCTTGTCGGTGTCATCGGGATGTACTTGCGTGTAGAGGCTGGTACCATACCACTCGCTCTGAGAATAATTAAGAACCGGCGCCACCGAGTCCGAAACGTAGATGATCCTTCCGGTGTCGCAGCTGACGACGAAGAGGAACCCATCGGCAGCCTCCAGGATCAAGTGCTTAAGTTCCTGGTCCGTCAAGAAACTGGGCTTGTGGGAGCCATCCATGCTGGTGTTCCCGGTACCTATAAAATGCGACGAGGGAATTAATCGCAATCCTGCCACATGGGATATTAAAACGGAAAGCATAGTTACATGGTACCCAAGGATAAGGATGCCCTTTTAAAGTGATCTAAGATATATCCCTTGTCGCAAATATCCTTTGGGATTTCCTGGGTGCTAGCGTGTCTCGCATTTCTAGAATATTTGCGACGGTCCCAGGGAGGTGGAGGCTGGAAAGAAAAGGGTTGCTTGATTATATACAGGGGCCTTTGTTCGAGCATCGACAAAGTGAAATTCCAGGATGACGGTCTCCGGGAGGGCATTTTCTCTTCGACCCCGGGCTGGGCTCCCTTCGCACGAAAGGGACAGAATTTCCTTCCGCGTCCGAGGAAGGGCAACGGAGCCGACCTGGCCGAAGAGCGGTCGGTGGTTGGAAACGGTACCGAAAACGAACGCGGGCCGCATCGCCGCTGGAGGGAATTATCGAGGTGCAAGATCGGAATTGCAAAGCGGACAGGATCCTGGGAGGCGGTGAGCGCGGCGCGATGCGATCTTTACCCCGATATACGAGAAATTCCGGGAAGAGGGCTTTAACGACTTCCAAACAAGATCTATGGAAGACCCCCGATGACCTTCGTTACCATTACCTTGCACGTGCCATGGGTGCGCTACCTCGAATATTATCCCAATTTATAACGCGCGCCACATTTAATGCCACTTGAGGACGAAACACCCATTGCACCGATTCCAAGTCCTAAGAATCGGGCAAATGGGATCTCCTCCGCGATTATTCCAAGTTTCTTCGAATAGACAAATGCGGCGATAGTTAACTAAAAAAAGGGAATACGAGAATGAGTACGGGAATTTTTTTTTATAAGTCAGGAAGATGGTTATTCTCTAGGTGTGGCTTCCGGAGGAGCCGACAAAATCTGGGAAACGGGGATTAAAGTGGCGACATGGGCACCGCGAATTCATCCTTAGGAATGAGAGAGAAGGAGAATCGCTAAGTCTCGGCAGGGAGGTAGTAAAAGTAGGGGCTCCCCGATAAATCGTGCGAGGAATGTCCGCACGCGACTTGGCTACGGCGAGGTCTGGCTCCCCGACACGTGTCCTGCGGTTGAATCCGTCCTGGATGCCTCCGGGTCTCCTTACGTTCGCGCTAATCGACACAATTCTGCCGAGCCCCCTCCACGGAGATGAGATCAAGAACTGCAGGAATCGGAACCTAAGAACCTCTCGAAGCTCCTCCACGGACGCGTCCCTAAGACGATACCTAATTTCTACGAATTACTGTCTACCAATTAAACCTTAAAAAAAAAACCCGACCACGTCTCTTAATTAAATCTAAAAAAATCCAAGTCTTCCTAAAAACCTCCCTGTTATATCTGAAAGCCGGAGATCCTGAATTAGGATGTCGTCGTCAGGACGATCCTAGGATTCCAAGACTTCCAGCCTTTTATTCCCCGGGGTGGGTGAAAGTTCTTTCGTTTCTGGGCTCTTGGGTTCCTGGGTTCCCGGGTTCCTCTCGTTCTCGATCCGTAATTGTGCCGACCAGCGAGGGAGTCCCGGCCGTAACCCCGTCGACCGGCGACGTCCACGAGCGTCTCCCGGCTCGGACCTCTCTTCGGCCAATTTGTATTCAGCAGCCCTCTTGTCGGGAAAGAGGAGAAGTGGCTATAAACAATGCGACGCTGCGACCAACACTGGCGGGCAATCACGGCCGTGCGTACGCGCGTGCGCGCACCTGCGGGTATCCGAGTGTACCCGGGAGTACCTGCGTGGCACACGGGCGTGCTCGTGCGTATTCATGGCTCTCCAAGACACGAGGGAACACTCGTGTCGCCTATGTGCTCGTCCAAGAGGCCCCACCGACCAACACCCGACCCACCCGCCACCGGAAGCATATATCGTGCTTTCTGCATTCGATATGGCCATCTCCGGCCGAAAGAGTCCCTTGACTTTCCACGTCGGGTCGACGAGGCTCCGTCTCGGCAGCTCGAGGTTAAAAGAGGATTTTCAGGATCTTGAGGTACGTATCTCGAGGTCCTCGTCAGGGTCCGAACTGACGGGGGTATAAATAAAAATTAATGATTGAAACATCACTACGTAAGATAATTTGAAATTTCATCTCCCCTTGCAGTGGATTTCATCTCTCCCTTGGGTAGAAAAAGAAAGAAAGAAAAAAAACCTTAAAATTGGTGGTTCCGTCCGCCGAGTCGAAAATGAGCAATTGCATCTCTCATCGAGGAGGGTCCGGACTCGAGTCGCAATGTCTGGACTCGGGCCGATAAGGGGCCCGGCCTAGCTGCGGATTTTCCGCGCGGAGAACGTGCCGATCGGCCGGTCAGCTGTTTGAGTTTCCGGCACGACCGCGGGAATAAACTCGAGCAAGCCGATCTGCGCTCCGTGCGCGTTAACGCGCCTCCATTATTGAATTACCGCGGCCCAGGGCCCGGCACCTAGAGGGGACCACCTCGAATTACAGCCCAGTGCCCTTCCACCCTGGCCCGTTCCCCTGCTCCACCTTTTGATGCCCCCGCAACCCCTTGTCACCGGGTCGACTGTACCCGGATACGGGGCGAGGATGCCTTTCGGCCCCCGAGATACCGAAAAAAGACACCAACGAGTGGAGACCACTACCCTTTACGAAACGAATCCCTCTCAAATACGTAAACATGTACTCTGCTTAAAAAAAAAAAAAAAATAAGAAATTCCATTATTTCATAACATTTGTGATTCACCTCAATTTACTCGATTTTTACGCGAATGAATAAATATTGGATATAAAAGCTAGTGCATATATAAGTCTTAGAAGTACGTATTTATTTCAAATAGCTTAATGAAAGGGAAATAATGACGTATGTTGTGATTTAATTACCGCGTTAATTGAGGGACGGGCGTACATACTTTCAAGATATGTAACGTATGAGATCGTACGCTTATTTAGAAATTTATGGTATGTTAATTCGTGTTCAAGGCGTCGAGTTTACAATTGCACTGGGACCTTGGGTACTAATGGTGGATGGAAATTATTGAAATTATTGAAATTATTGGAATTATTGACAAGGCGGAGCATAGGTATCACCGACTGCAACCTTTTCCTTGGGTATATCTGTTGTTACGCGTGTAGGTTTCTTTTTTTACCGGTTTCAGGGTGAACTTCGTAAGAAATACTCACCTCGGAGTGCCTTCATGTGCGCCACTGCCATCCTGAGGATAGTCAGCTTGTCCGGTTTCCGGGCGAGGGCCGAGCAAGTGGGCACCATGTCGGAGAGCTCGGTGATGTACGCGGTCATCTTGTTCCGCCGCCGTCGCTCAATTTCGCAATGATTCTCCCTGCAGTAAGACGCGAGACAAAACCAAGGTAATTGCATAGTTCGAGGATTACCAGGTGGAGGCGGTTTTTCGCGACTGGCCCAGGAGGAGTCTTCGTCGAAGCCAGACCGGAAATCCGGGCCACGAGATGGCCCCGGAAAGAAAGACTGAGTTTACGGGGACACGCGAAGTGCCCGAAGATTGGAATTCCCTGAACCTCGAGGCCGAAGGAAGACCTCGTTTTATCGCCTACGGGCTCGTTAAAAGGACCTTAAGGTCTCTCCAGGGCGTAACCAGGACAAATTTGCACAGGTCGGCATTTAGCCAAGGAACTCGCAACGTCATATTCATAATTTCGTAATTTCAGGGCATATGGTCTTAATGAATAAAAAAAATTAAAGATACCCGGGGGTACCTAATACATTGTATGCTGATAACGCAAGTGGTTGTCTTATCAGGTTGGATTCTTTTCCGCGATAGAGCGCATAAACCTTATAGACGGGTGAAGCTGGAATGCAGAAGCGATTATCCGCAATTTCGGTGCAAAATGTGGACGTAAAGATCGGATGTAAGGAATCCCGGGAAGAAGTCCCGCCTCCCTAGGGACGGCGCGAAAGAACGGGAGAGCGGAATCCGCAGGATGTCGACAGACGATTCGCGCGGGTCTTAATGAAGGATCCGTTTTATTATACAACGGCGTGCTCGTTAAGGGTAAAACAAACTTAGGCGTCCTCGGGTCCCATCCCTCTCTAAACCTGGGAAAATGCTTCCCACGGAGGGTAGTAATTTTGCTACATACGAATAAAGGCGGTTTTCGAATTTTCCGCGTTGCGGTGGTAGCAAGCGGTCGGTTGCGTTCGATTTATGGACCTTTCGTGGAATCATCGGACAAGTATCGGATGTCCCACTGTGTGCTTTTATTTATTACGGACATGCTTCCCCAACGGCGCTTCTCCCGTTACTCGGAACAGTCGGACCCCGGAAGTGCGACCTCTGTTAAATATGATTTATAATCTCACGGAAAACGATATAACGAATTTTTAATAATTATAAAAAAGGACGCCTGGCTTAAGGACAGCCACCATTTTCAAGATGGCAGGCTCGTTACTTTCGTCCCTCATTTCCGAGCAATTCTTCAGGAATATCGCAGCTCCTTTATTTACGTAATAGTCTCTCGACTTATCCCGTGCGATTCATTCCCATAGCTCGATCCGCGATGCTTTCTTCTCTCATGTTTCTTTCGATGGTCCCGATCCGTGCCCGGATGAGACTCGTTTCGCGTTTTAATAGATTTCACGCCGCGTCTATCGGTTCCCCTCGAGTAACTCCTCCAGCTTTACGCCTTTTCGTCGAACGATCCCTAGACGAGACGTCCTGGGAGAAACTCGACTCCACCGTGTCGGTTTGTCCATTACGCAGGTCCTTTTCCTGTTCCTCCGTTTGGGTGGCACCGAAGAAGCCGCGGAAATAAATAATTCCCTGGGAAAAATGTCCGATCGAAGGGCAATCAATTGCAGCGACCGGCAGGTAAAATATGCTCGGCGCGGGCAACCACTTCTCGGGTTTATATCCCGCGAAAGACGGGCTTCATCCTCGGATATCCTCGGCGATCCTGTCGGCATCCTGAAAACTAGGAGTGCGGGACCGACTCCCTGTTATTACCTTGCCGTGGTACCGACATGCCGGATAACCGTGGGCGTCTCTTTAGCGTCGCCGGTTCGGCCACGCGTAATGGCCCGGCTTTACAATTGCGCGCATTTAATGGTGTTTAATTCGCGATCATTTCCCCGCGGTAGATTCGCACGTGAGATTCCTGAGGCGTCTTCCTTCGTCGCCAATCCCTCGCGTCCACATTTCCCCGCCGAGGCAGCCATTTTCTCTCGACGTCGCAGCCCTCGGGGAGTACCTGGAAAGGTTTTATCAATTATTTATCGATGCTGGTTCCTTGGTCGACTTAGCTCTGGCTCGTGATCCTCGTTCATCGCCTCGGAGGTCACTTTTCAGGTCCCTCTGCAGGAGTGCGATCGCTCCAGCGTTGTTCTCCGAGGCGGTCCACCGAAGATCCGCGCCGGTTCGCCGAGCGTCCTGGGTCGGTGGGCAGCATCCGATTTGCGTAATGTCGGTCCACCTTCGCTGCCTAAAGGAGGCCAGCTCCTTCACACAGCCAAAGCACAAGAATAAAGCGAGGCCGCACCGAGACCGGAGCGGAGAGAACTCTCGGGTCAAAGGTCGCGGGCGCTTGGAGCTGCCCGCTCGGCTTCACCGGCTTCACAGGGCCATCCAGTGTATCCACTGTATTCATTGTATCCACTGTATCCACTGTATCCACTGTATGAACTGTACTCATCGTATACCCTGCATTCACTGTATTTCTTGCATCCATGTCCCCTGCATCCACCATACAAACTGCAGTCACTGTATACACTGCATCCACCATACAAACTGCAGTCACTATGTCCCCTGCATCCACCATACAAACTGCAGTCACTGTATACACTGCATCCACCATACAAACTGCAGTCACTGTATACACTGCATCCACCATATCCACACCCTACGAGTAAACGCATCACATTAATACCACCATCCTCTTTTTAAATAATGCAAACCTTCAGTCTTCTCCGATCCCCTTGACGCCAGAACAATCGGCGGATTTTAATTGTTTCTGGTAGGCCATTTTCACGGATTTGACAGCTCCAGTGTTAATAATTCTTAGACTCATAAAAGTTGGCAATGTTTCCCATAGATTCTACGACCACGTTGTTGTTGGTACATCGTCCGGGTTAGTAAGTCACTGGTGGAAGATATGGAGTATCAACAATCCGATTCCCCTCGCCCTATTCCACGCTCGTCACGTATCCATCGCGAGTGCGGAATCGCTCGCGGCTTGCGGAATGATTTTTCCCCCCGAATCGTCGAAACGCATCGACCGTGGAACCATTGGTTTCTCTTCGTCGCCGTTATTGCCGGGAACACCTGTAGGCGATGTCGATTTACATGTTGCACAATGCGCAATATGCGCGGTATTTGCCGGGAATTAGAATGGGCCTATCGTACGTGTCTACGCGTCGCGTTGTCACCGGGAGGTAGGGACCGGCAACAAAGCGTAATAAAATTAAATCGCCTCCACTGCCAACCGATTTCGTCGGCCGCGAAATCGAGCCTAGACAATCGCTTCCGATCCGCGCGGAATATTCCATTGACTCGTCGGCGCCCAGGGTGCGACGCCATTGGATAAAAAAAAAAAAGAAGAAAAGACGCCGGGTGTCAATCACCTTCGGCGCGTCTTCACGCGCGTCACGTATCTATCACGACTGCGAATCAGTCGGGAGATTTCCTTGTGGCAAATTGAACTCCCCGACGAAGCAGGAAAACCATTCGTACCACCCCTGAATACGCGGCACCGTGCCAAAATAGCTAATTCCGTTTTGGGAAGCGCCAAAGTACAGAAGGATTCTTCCCTGTTCGTTGTTCTCCAAGATGGCGGCCAAGATGGCGGACCTAGAGTAGACGCTCCGAAAGAAAACTCCTCCGATTAACTTTGCCACCGATTTCTTCGTCTGGTGATGGTTTCGTTACGTCGAATTAATTGTCCTTCCATGTTTTGTAGTTCACGTTTCATATTCCATGTTTTATTATCCATGTTTTAGGGCGCCGATGATCTCTTCGGGTGGTGGGGTCACCTCGACGGAGCCAGGCATTCGTTTTCGCGCAAAACAGGCGAGCCTTTATGCAGGGCCATGGAGTTCGTCCCGTTTCCAGGCTCGTCACGTACTCATCGCGAGTACGGAATCGGTCTCGGGGCGATTTCTTCGCGAGCCGTCGAGCCTCGTCACGGGGGAGATCGCTCCGACGACTCGTCTTCGCGGAGGCGCCGACGACACCAGCAGACAGGACGAGGCACCGGTACGAGATATCGAGTGTCAACCACCTTAGGCCACATCTTCTCGCGCATCGCGTATGCATCGCGACTGCGAATCGTCCTCGGCCAATTTTCCCCCGCCACTTCGAGAAGGCGACATCGAGAGAAATGCAGGAATAAAAAGAACCGTCTCTTGGTGGCAAAAATTCACATATTTTGTATAAAAACATGGCGACGTAATTAGAAAGAGCGTTAAATTCCTTTCCCGTTGGTCCGGAAACAAAAAGAAATGTGTAAGAAGAAAGTACATAATTTTTTCCGAATTCCAGGAAGCACGTGTCCCTTGGGGTACGTTCTCCAGGAGTCACGGTATTTGTCGGCTCTCCACCGACGCGGATTATGTCGCGATCGGGAGATCGCAGGAACGCGGACAATAGGAAGAGCAAGTAGAACGAAAGCCCGGCGCCTTCGGTTTTTCTCGGCTAACCGCTGGAATGCATTGCCAGACACGAAGGAAGTTCGATTCTACGCTGTTCTGTGAACCCAGGTTCCAAAAAGTGCGAATCTCCCCGGAGCTCGAGAAAGTTCGGCGCCATTTTGATCCCGGTAAAAATTTCCATTCGGAATTTTCCCTCGCCAAGTACTCGGTCTTCCTAAGTACTTCCTGTCGGATATATCGCCGATCGCCGTCCTTTCTCCGACGACGCGACTTTTGCACGTAACAGGTAGTAGGCAGTTCTTTCTCCGCGTAGAGTACGCCTCGTTTTCCCTAATTAATATTCCCCTTGCCACCCCAGTCGGCGCACATCCAGCTCGGCAATGCCGTTCAATGGTCGCACAGATAGGATCGCGAAAGGTGATTACCCTTATCGCGCATTCGGCATGGCCGTTTACAACGTCATCTCGATGCAAACGAAGAAGTCGCAAAGCCTCCTGGGTGTTCCTTTTCCACCCTTTTCGGGGGAAAAGAGGGCGGAAAGTCGACGACCCGGTTTTTCCGCGGCCGACCGCTGGAATGCGTCAACGGATGCGGAGGAGACCCGACGCAGCGCGATCCTCTAATCGTAGGTCCGAAAAATGCGGAGCTTGCATTTACCTCGGCGTCGGGGCCCCGAGGAAAAATATATCCCAAGAAGGAGTAGCCGAGGATCGCCGAGAGACGCAGAGGTGCCGCCAGCAAAGGCACCGGCATCCGGTAATTGCGTTATTAACGTAAACGCGAGGTTCTCGGGCGCGACATCGCCGAGTCAGGCGAAAAACCGCACGCGTTATTTTTCCCGTCAAATTGGCGGCAACATCCGACCTAGAGGGTGTACCTCGTCGAAGGATGAACGGCCATTTTTTTTTCTTTACAAAAATCGACCCAAAAATTACCCCCCAAAGTAAATATCGGCATCCCGTAATTGCGTTATTAGCGTAAACAAGCGCGACATAGCCGAGTCGAGAAATCGCATGCGTTATTTTCCCCGTCAAAATGGCGGCGACTCCTGACCTAAATGTTGCCACGTCGATCAATGTCCATTTACTGGGAAAAAATCCAGGCAAAAATTGCTCAAAAAATAATGGTCCACATAGGAACGCGTTTAATCCGTTTCTTACACCCAATTACACCGAAGAAGAATTCTGATAGCGATGCAGTCTCGCTTATGCACGGAATGCGTGATAAGAATCTGGAGATAAGTTAAGGTTTCGCGCCTCTCGATGGAAGTTACAACGTTCCGCCGCGGCGATGATGCCGTAACTTCTTATTAAGTGACTTCGGTCCCTGAAAATACGATTCGCCCGTATGCGTACGATCCTCGGGTCAATCTGAATTTATTCCGAGTAATTACGTAATGATCCTCGGAACGGTCTTCACACTTCTGTCTGACTTCCTCGAGTATGGTTCCCGGTGAACGGCACCACGTGGGATGCCATACTCGAAGCGAGCGTTCCTTAAAAATGGTCCATTCCCACGCGATAATCACCTTTCAGCCTGTCAAGCCCCATTACCGAGGAGTACGAGTAATTTCACGGGAAAACGTATAAATATCTTGGTAACAATTTATACGGTGCGGTTCCCTTTCATCGCCGCCATCTTTGCGAGAGCGTCTCCGCTTCGTACATTAAATCACATATATATCGATAAAATCTGATTTTCCGGCAAGCGGTTCTAGACGACTGCGGCTGGGATTATCTGCGATACGTACACACATCGTAATTTCGATTAATCGATCGAGGTTCAGGTATTTACGAAAGGTGGAGACAAAACGCCTGATATCGTTGGTATGACATTCTGGCGTGAAAAATCCCTATTGTTTTTGGAAAGAATATATTGCAAAAGCGTGTCGACGAATCCGTGAAAAATGTTTGGGGAGATAGAGGAAACCCGTGTTCGGTGTAGACGGGCTTAAAGGACTCGGTGCATACGTATCTGATGTTCCCACGGTGGAACAGCCGCGAGGGCTTACCATTCCGCCATATCGCCTCGCAATGGTCGGTATCATGTAAACTACATACACGTATCTCCGGGCTCTCGATGTATACGGGACTTACGGGGCGAAACTCGACGAATCCGCGCAAAGTTGAACGTAAGTCACCGAAAGAAAGAGCGGGGAAAAAGAAATGGAAAGAAACGCGACGACCTCTTTTCCGCGGTCCGCCATCTTGGACGCGGCAAAGACCCGCCGGCGAGTTGACAAAAGTGATCCGAGTCTTTCGCGTTTCCACGCCGGAGAATGGCCGTTGAAACAAGCCGAGTGCTGTAAATACGGGATTTTTGTCGCCGGCCAATTCGACACAATCCTTACCGCAAAGTGGACTTACGTTGTTTTTACCCCCCCAGCCACGGCCGTTTACAGCGTGCTCATTGAACGACCGCGATCGCGGCGCGGATTAAGAAAAGAAACCCAGGTCCATTTTGTCCCGGTGGTTTCGGGATTTGCAACGGCTCGTGGCGAGGGTCGAGAAAAAAAGGAAAGGAGAAAAAAGAAAAAGAAGAACGGAAGAAAAAAAAAACCCGGGACACTTTCCGCGTCCCGTAAATCACCGTGTCGAGGATTCGTCTCGAGCCTGACACTCACCTGGCGAATCTCTCCTTGTCTTGCATATTGTCGTCCTCCATTCTCCGGTATCTGCCCCCACTCGGGTCGTCCTCATCGGATCTGGAATAAAACAGAAAATTGACAAACCCTCCTGTCACCACCGCCCTCCTACGATCCTCTTCCAAATTTCAACATTTCACAAAATAATCCGCAAAAATTCCCCGAGTCGTAGAAAAGCCGTCAGAGTTCCGCTCGTCGAATCACCCCATTTTAACCTGTTCCCTAGCAGAGTCCTTTTCAAATTGTCATAAGTAAACCGGATAAACCCCCCGAAGCGTGCCAGTCAATTCTCGCTCCATCCTTCTAATCCATCCCTGATTCTGGAAACCTCCTCCATCCCTTCCTCCCCTAAGCTCGAGGGTCTCCGTCTAAACCCACGGAGCAGTGGCCGGGGTCGGAGCCATCGAGGCAGCGTCCTCTCTCTCTCTATCGAGAGACGTTCGATCGGCGTAAATCCGCAGTCGGATCGTAGCGGGCTCATTATCGGTGGTCGGGGTATCCACATCCAGCGGTGGGATTAAGTATCGGGATCATGCGGATGTACCTCGGCGGTGGTGGTTGCACCCACCCACCCACCGGCGCTCACACGCGGGCTGGCGTCCCGGCGAGTCGGGCTTGCGCACACCCACCCGCATGGTCGCGCGCACACTGACCCGCATGGTCGCGCGCACACCTACCCACATGTCCGCGCGTACACCTACCCGCATGGTCGCGCGCGGACGTACCCGTTCACGTAAGTATATACGCTCACGTGAGGGTACTCGCTCACGTGCACACGTACCCGCGATCACGGGGGCACCCACACCAGGGAATGCGGGCGAGCGATCGTCAGTCTATGCGGCGCCGGTGATGTACGGTTCTGACCCTGAGCGAAAAAGTAAGCTCCCCCTATGCCCCTGCGCCCCCCTCCCTCCGGGCCCCGGTTTGGCCCGGATGCCGTGGGACCCCGTGCACCGTCGGCGGTGGGGGCGTAGGGCCCGGAGCAGCCCGCATCCGGGTAGGCTGCGCGCGCTGCGCTGCGCTGAGCCCATCGGGCCCCATCGGGCAGCGCGGTGCAGCGCGGAGCAGCGCGGAGCAGCGCCGGCCCGGCCAACGGACCCGACGCTGCCCTCCCCCCGCCCGACCCCCCGAACCCTCTCCGTCGGCGACCTCTTCTGGAACCATCCGGAGGTCGGAGGGGGCCGATTTATGGAGTACGTAATGACGCTCACCAGGCCCCGTGGACCCCTTGGGCCCCGTGTATCGAGACTTAGGCGGATACGCCGAGAGCGGTAGACACACTCCGGGACGTCGCTGACCCGATTACGCCCGCGCCCCGTTAGGGCACGACGCGCCGATGGGAACGGTCCCAGGGATGGGGTCTACACTTGGGACTCACCCTAGGATGGAAAAAATAGGATAGCATTTTTTTTCACCATTTCTTCACCGAGATGAAATTCTGGTGATTTCTGATTTCGTGGTTAGGGACTTGGTTTGGTCGGTGTATCTTGGGTGGGCATGAAGGGAACTTGGCTGATTCTGGGGACTTTGGAAAGAGGGAATTTTCAGGTTATGTTTCGGACGCGGGATAGAGGGTGGGCAGAAATGGAGGAGGGGAATGCGCTCCGAGAACCGACTCGGGACAAAAGGAAGTCCTCTCGGTGGTGGGTGGGCCTTATTGTTTTTCGGGCACTTCGTTACCCTGGCAGGGTCTCCGATTTACGTTCGATGACCCCACGGTGGGGTCCGGACCGGGGAGACTTCGGTCCGGAACTCTCGGATTGTGTTACGACTGGGGAGAGGGGTTCCTTGACCTCCGCAATGGGTCACCCGCCGGAGTTCCGGATACGCTCGAAGGGAGCCCTATATATCGAGAGGTCAACAGGTGCGAATTCCCTCCGCTCTTTTTCTCTCCCCGAATTAAACCTATCCTGCTCGATCTGGCGAAAGACGTCATCCCAGAGTTCCCCACGATTAAAAAAGAAAAATAGACAAATCCATTTTCAGCACCGTGTATAAAAAATAAGCCAAATTCAGGAACGTCGCCTATCAACTTCTCAAAGAAATCCCCAGAATTTGCGGTTAATTAAATTTCCCGACAGAATGTCTAGGAACTATTTCTTGCAAACGATTTCAAGCCTTCCGAAATGTTCGGTGAAACCGTCGGGGCGAATCGGCGTGACCGGGACGAAACCCTGAACGAGTTTACGAGTTATCGACGGGCTTTCAGCGGCACTTGATTGCCGGAGGTATCCAACCGAGGCTAGGGAAACGATCGAGAGGTTGCCGTTCGAGATGAACTTTCACCGGGACCGAAAGTTCGAGAGCAAGTCGGGGCCTATCTTCGGAATCGATCTAGGAATCCTTGGCAGCGTCGCCGGTGGAAAAGCCCGACCCTTGGGCTCGGTGTAAGGTTCCGCAGTCTCGTAAAACAAGACTGCCGGAGAGATCAGGACAGGAGATCGAAGTCTCTCTAAAGCCACCCCCGCGTGACGTCCACCTTACAGTGGCGCTTCTTTTGTTCCCCCTAGTTTCCCCCGCCATGCGGATTTTTACCCCCAAGAGGAGAGCCACGAGGCCGCCACCCCCGAGTGACTCTCTTCATCTTCCACCTCGGGTTCGAATATATCTCCCCCGTGTCTTATACCTGCCTTCCTAGTCTCCAGGTAGCCTTCGAAAAATTGGACGAGCTGATTTTTCAAGAGAAAAAAAAAAAATAAGAAATGACATTCAGACTCGATTTTTCATGGATTCACATGGCAGGTTGAATTGCAAATGCTTGTAAGGAGAGGCTGATAAGAGGTTTCAGTTTTGGAAGTCAATGGATCCCTCTCCGAGGAATATTTAACGCATGTACCCCCCAAGCGAAAGCTCTGGTATCAAAGTGCTGTTTTGTATACGATGGGTAGACTTAATACCAAGTTACGATATACCAACATGGTAATGTAGAGTGTAAGTATCTTGTACTCGGGGAGGCGGGGCTAACCACCATTTGTTTCCACGATTTATGGGACCATAGAGATCTCAATCTCCGGTATCACGGAATGTCCGACTGCATTCGGGACGCCGTTTGATAAACAGTCACTTATCGGACGTTCGATTCCCGCCCGAAAAATATTTATTTTCATTTCCGCGAGGAGTTGAGTAGAATCCGATCTCGTGGGTGGTAAATTTTGGGCGGGCGGTTTTTTTCGCCCTTTTTACCGGGTCAAGTGAATTCGAAACATAAAGACAATTTTTATAGGACGAATGCGATACACGTTGCGTGGTGCACGGCATTCGTGGAATAACTCCGGTCCATACACGATACACAGACCGATTCCAGGCCGACTCGGTACGTAAGTACTACCCGATACTTAAAGGTACCATCCGTGGTACCTTCCCATTAAATCGCCGTACCAATAACCGGTCGCAAGCTTTGTATCAGCGAAACGTCCTTCGATCGTGAAAGGTGGAGAACGTACCGCGATTGCGGGAACTATACTTTCCATACACTCACCAGCCCTGACTGCCCGATTACCACCGAAAAGCATTTCCCTCTAAAACTTGTTAGTCATATTTCGTTGGTGGAACTGGACCATTTCGTCTCGAATAAAAATAAAAAAAAATAAAAACGGAGAAGCAACGTCGATACCTTCAATCCGACCGAGTCGAAGGATTCCGACATCTGCAAACTCACGCCGCAATTTTTTCTCCGCAAATCGATTCTTTAAAAAAAAAAAAAATATATATTTATATATATAAAAAAACAACTGCTGTCATTTCCAATATGGAAGACAGCGGAAGCGTCCCAGTTACGATCACGTCCGTAACTTAGTCATCGTCTGGAGGAAGGCAGACGCAAACGGACGTGTCGAAAGTCGAAACCTCGTCGTGCCTTAAATAGTTGCCACGTGTCGATTGACGATCATTTAACGATATCCAATGCCAAGTACATGGTCGACAAGTAATTGATATCAGCATGCAGGGGTTGCAATATGATATTCATCGAAAGACGATAAGTCGACCACGGGATTTCGGCTTGCCTCCTGGGGAATTTTGGTAAGGTCATCTTCCGAATTTAATATTTCCACCGAAATTCTCGATTATCGCGATGCGACGTTAACGATATCGTTGGGATACTGTTAGGTCTTACAAAGTACTCGGGTGCCGACTTAGCGCCGACGGTACGCCGAGGATGTCATTCGTATTCCTCGAGGACGCTCCATAATTTCCAGGTAATACCGACTGCCAAGTTCGTAGCGTTACGCAATGTACGCCCCGTTGCGTACCGACACCTGTATTACGCGCTACCCGGCGATTGGCTAGCAGCACCTTCTCCACACACGCAACGCACGCCTTTAAGTCGCCTCCTCAAATCGCCGCACCTCGATTTAGAGATGGGCACGATTGGAATCCTTGGATCCAGCCTGCGATCTCAGAATGAAATGATCGATACGCAAATTAAAAAAAATTTGGTAGGATGAAAAAAATCCCGTGGAAAATAATGAGTTCTCAAACGCTGAAAAAGACAGAAAAAAAAAAAATGGACACGTGGATGGTCGCCACGTGAATTCTTGAAACTTTTTAATCCTGTCCTGGGAGAATGAATCTCCTCGTTAAATTATGACGAATACTCGGATGTTCATAAAATCAACGGATGGAAATGGGTAATTAAGAAAGTGATGGAATGGGATTTGGGGTGTGGAGATGCAGTTGCCAATAATCGGCAAGCTTTGGGATAAGTAGAGATGGCGCCTTCTTGGGCACTCATTGTTAGCCGGTGCGTTCCACAATGTCGATTAGGAGCTTGAGGCCTGACGTAATTTTTCATCGCGGATGAGGTAATGCCACCTTCGGTAGCGCATATTAATACACGACTGCGTGCGATTGGCGGGTGGCGGCAAGAGGCGGTCCACGCTCCTCTACTCGGTCGACTCCTTCGACTTCGACCAGGGAGAGCGCCTTCCCCGCTGAGCTTATTGGCCATCCTAAGAACGGCCCTCCAAGGCTATACAAACGCATTTTTCCTACGAGGCTGCAGCTTCGAATTCAACGGAATCTGAATATAAATTCATTCGAAAAGATGGTAACAATTGGTCTCCACAACGGCTGCTAAATATTTTTAACGAGAAGGGAAAGAAAAAAAAAGTGGAGCCACGTAGGGACCGAGTGGAACTCTCCCAGGGAAAGTTCCTCGACCCACGTTCCCGACATCGCGAAATATGGTCTGGGTGAGATTAGGGTGCAAATCTGGGCCCTAAGGGGGTCTATCATCGACGATTATAGCCCATAGTCGCAACATAGTTTCTCCAGTCCCTTCTGGAGAAAGTCTCTCGAATGGACAATAACGAGGTTCGCTTTTGGGTAGTCCTTTGGAAGTAACGTCGGAAATCCACCAAGAGAAACATTCTGATCCGACAATTCGCCAAGTCAGAGGCACTTTGGCAGTCTTCCGGTAAGCAGGTTCACACCTAGACTCGTGTTCACACATTAGCCGGTAATGGAACCTCGATCCCGACTTCGACGTCTGGCCTAACTCCGGCTCCGGGCGTCGTAACGTGGAACGATACTCGCGTCACGGTTTGATTTTAGAGGCCAGCACGCAACGCCGGGAGATTATGAAATAACGATCCGTTAATCGGCGACGTAATTCCCGAATGACCACAAATCTCCTCTACGTGACGAATTCCGATGGCAGAGGGGTTGCCGGAGGCTGAGCGCAGCGTCGACGCTCCTCGGTGGTGGTGGGGTAAACAGAGGATTTAATATAAACGTCGCGGGTGCGTTCCACGAGGAAGCGCGCCGCCGCGGAAAAAGAGCGGAAAATGAAAAAGGAAAATAACGGGCAGCACCTCCTGGCGTAAGCATAGTCGGATAACGAGGAGCCATACGTGCGAGAATTGCACACACGGCCCAAAATTCCGCACGAGTGATCGTGCAAACTAGCCATTCTAGTTTGATAATTTAACGATGCACGAAAAAAGAATAAGAGAAAAAAACACGAGAGACTTATCCGCTTTATTTATTTATTTTTCTTTACCGGGAAAAAATCATGCCGCTCACGTCAGGATGTTTCAAAGATTTCGGACTTGTGAGTCTCGTCAGAGAGTACGTAAAGGTATGTAATAACATTTCCAGTGCAAGTAAATCACCTGTCCACCGACGGAAATGTGACACTCATGGTCCGCGTAGGGCATTATTCCGTGTACACGTACCTCGTTATTTGCAATTGTAATCTGTAACGGGACGGTGGAAATATGAGTTTACATCGATTCAGATAAGGGGGTGACTGAATCGGAACGGGCGAACGCGGATAGGGTTGAGTCGAATTAATTATCGGACCTACTAAGGTTAAGAATAACCCCAGAAATTAATAACCGGTGGAGGTAATAATTCATCAAACGAGATTACCGCACACGGACTCGGGTTTTCCATAATCCAAGACGAGCGGTTTAGCTCTACCGCATTGGCCTTCGCATTTAACTCCGCGAAAAGGCGCAATTAAATTCGTAATAAGATAACGAGAGGTCGAACATTACTCGTCTAGCAATCGGAGATACTTCTCTCGCATGCCAATAATTACGATAATTCCCATACGCACGACTACATTTACCGGATCGCTCTGTAATCCCAAAAACTATTAGCTCACATGCGGAATCCAATAACAGAGTTATCGATTTTCCATATCGACATGACCCATACGTGGTAACAGGCTCTTATCACCTAAATATCTCAAACAATTCCCCTTGTAATTTTCTCCCGCTACGAGGCGGCATAGTATCGTTTCTCAAAGATCATGTTAAGTAGCGATAATTACATAGGCTCCTAATCAGAAGCGTTTCGAAGAATGTCAAAAGTGTAATAAAGTGTCGAGGGTTATCAACACGCGTCAAGGAAGCCACATTGGCTCGTTCACCGACGGTAAGCAAAGCCTCGAAGAGAGCGTGCCGATGTTGTGGCTCGAAAGTTGCTGATCGCGCAGCAACAAAGCATTTTGTAAACAATTGGGCGGTCAAGGCTCCATAAGAAAAAAAAAAGAAAAAATAAGAAGCCGACGTGAAACCGTCCCGCGCGGTCCGTGAAAGACTCCTATCGGCCGAATGGCCGATTCTCGGTAGACCGTCGGTAATTAACAAAATTTCCACATAGGACGACCGGTCGAAATTTCCAGCCTTTCCCACGTAGAGGCTTGAGCAAGCCGCTAACGACGAGATATCTCTCCGCAACGCGGAAGATCCGGGTCTGAGGTTTACGAGTGTCGCTGATAATGCGGCCATATTTTTCGTTTCCGGGGAATGCGATGGAAATTCGCGAGATTACATCCGTAATAAATATAGGGCACTTTTAGATACGAAATCCTGAGCATTTCGATATCGACGAGGAACAGGATCCTCGGAATCTACATTTGGATTCGAAACATCCAGACTTTGAAAACAAAAAAATAATAATAATAAAATGAAAAAATAAATACGTCAAAAGGCATGTCTCGTAACGCGATATAAAAGTATAAAGGAAAAGACGTCTTCCATTATCGTTCTGAACTAACGCGAGGGGAATTTCTAACATTCCCCAGATTGCAGGGAATTTCTCGACACCTGTTGCATCGGCGAAGACAAATACCGGATTCTTTCAGGGCATTCCACAGGTAGGAAGTGCACAGTAAGGAGCGAGAGGAGGAATCGCGACGGAGTATTCGAGAGTCCAGTAAAACGATAAAAAAAAAAAAGAGAGAGAGAAAAATCATTTGGACAATGGAAGGCGCGAGTGCGCATAACCGCGCGAGAAGCCCTCGCATTCCCGAAACGGAGTTCCCACGGTAACCTCGGAACAGATTCGTTACAGGAGTTCCTGGTCGAATAATCTGTCCATTGATCGATCATCCTACACGGCGGTACAATTAATTATTCAATCGTTAAATTAACCAATAGACCGAACAACGACTCGATCAGCATAATACGAATAATTATTCGAAGTGCATCGCCTTGACTCGAATCGGATATCCTGTTCCGGGTTTGCGATCGACGCGGTCGCCTTCTAGGAGGTCCCCTCTGTTTCGCCGCAATTCCAATTGTAACAGCGAAAAGAAAGTGGATATTAAGCTATCCGTGAATAAAGTCGGCAATTTGATAGGCTAATTATTCCAGGTGACTGGATTACGAGATCCCCATAGAGAAGCGTTACCTTCGTCTCTTGGACTGCGGCGAGCTGACGGGGCCTTGTTGCATGTGATGGGGCGACAAATTGGGCCCATAAGAGAGGAGCTGGGCCCCGGTGGAGGTGACCGTGGCCGGCGGGGGAGGAGGTGGGCCCAATTGGTAGCCCACGGGGGCAGGTGGGACCACGTAGTGAGAGGGGCCTGGCCCGGGGCCCAGACCCACCCCATAGCCGGCGTTCCCCGGGCCGCCCCCGTACATGCCACCGTTACCAGGATACTCTATCTTGCCGGTTACTACCTCTTCAGGGTGGGCCCAAATCCGCGCACGGGTTCTCCCTCACCCCTAACTCGCTGCACCCTGGGTTACCATGACACGTGGACGTCCTCTCCAGGACTTCGGTTCTTCATGTACCCGGCTCTAGCGGAGGCGTCGAGTTATGGCCGATGTCAAGGTGTCAATTCTCGAGTTAATACACTCGCGTGCGAGGTTACTTCTTAATTGGTCACGGGAATTGCCTCCGGCACTGGATTCAACTCCAGGAACCTTCTCTTAGGAACCGAGGCTGACTGATCGTTGCCGATGCTCCAGTAAAGGCTCACCCTGCGGATAGTAGTCTTTCTTTTCAATTGCGATTATCAGGAATAGAACGAATCGGGTCGTCACCCGAAGTCGAAGAGTCCGCTTCGAGTCGGGGATCGCCTCGCCGTCTCGACGCTTCGAGGGTTCCCTGCTCTTGCAGGCAACCCTCGTAGGGACGTCAACTTCTTTTTGGTATCACGATCAAGATGTCAGCGTGAAATCCCTTTCCGCGGCAGGCCGGCGCTCGGGCTTCCTTCTCTTTTTCGACTGACTCGACCAGAGGAATTTATTCGACTCCGAAAGGTCCATTCCTGAGGAGCCGTCGCGACGCTCCGTTGGGAGCCTTCGAAGCTGACGAGAATGGGACGCTTATGGAATCTCGTATCACTTTACTAAGGAATTACCGCACGAATAAATAACCATTGTCTGGCGTTATCACTCCAGTTAGTGATACTGTTATGTGCAGCCGTCTACCAGGTTTCTTCGCTACCAGAAGAAAAGCAGTTCCGGCCTCGCGTCTCTCTTTTTCCGCTGCAACGATACTCCACAAAATATGACTCTTCCCCGTTGGCGTAGAAAATCACGGCGTTCGGCGAATTCTTGAATACTTGCACACAGTCTCTTCGTGGATGGTTCACTGGGATCGGAGTCGACACGAAAATTTCATCCTCCTCTTCGGGTACAGAAAACGGCGCCGTTATCACTGGGGCTCGCGACTCTGTCCGTGAATATCTGCAAGTTCCCAGAAAATTAGAGGCTGCATCCGTTTCCCACCCCCGAGGCGAGAGCTCGGCATCTCGCCGGTTGATTACTCGTGTCTCCGAGTCTTCTAATTGTTACACTCGGACTAGGTCTTACGAAATGACCGGGTGAACCGATTGGAGAGCACCGACGGGAATTTCGCGAAGGGAGAAGAAAAAATCCTCCCAAGGAATTGTCGAGAGCTATCGAGACCCACCTCGGTTTAGAGGACACTTTCACCCCGTCGACGACACAAGCCTTTCGGGAGGTACGTTTCCCGGGTTTCTTACGAGTAGAGGCATCGAAGGGTCCACGAGGAAGTTGCTCTCAGCTTGCGGTCGTCTTTTCGCTGGAAACCGACGAGATCGCATGCTAATTCGTCGAAGTACCTCGGAACAAGGACGGAAGCTGTTGATCGTTCATCCGTAGGTTCGGAGCTTCGATCATCCCATAGCAGCGCAGTCGAGGTGCCCCGAAGACGCCGGTCGTCCTCTTGGTCCCAGGGCTAGCATCCATCTCGGAAGGTTTTCCCGCCAATTTGTGTACTACCTCCGAATGTATACGTACCGAGTCACATTCCAACCAGTACTGAGGTAAATCGGCAGTAAATAAACGGGACGTCCTCTCGTCCTCGCGATTTAGGCGGGACCATCGTTCACCAGCGCCGCGGCGTGCGGTGACGAATTTTCGGGCTTCTTTCTTGGATCTTGAATTCTGGCGAATTCTTCTTATTTTCTCCTTTTTCAGGAATATCCGGCAGAGTGGAAAATATCAATCCACGAGGAGGATGGACTTTATCGCTTTAACTTCACGTGGAGACCGATCGTCTCCATGGTCCCCGGGGAGAACACGTGCGCACCTTTCGCAACTTTCGGCTGGAGTGTCGGCGACGACGTGGCGTCGCGGCGACGAGTCTTGTCAAGAGACTTTCGGGTGGCCGCTCGAAAACGCGGAAGTAGCCGCTCGCGGATCAACGACTAGTCACCGCCCACAACTCGCCAGTGACTGATTCCACCATAGCCACATAATGCACCGTGGTGGTACCCCGGTAAGGACTATCACTTCTCCCACCAGAGAGCGGAACAGCCATCGAGCAAAGCGCAACTTTTAGCCGGAGATAGGTACTCGCTCCACGGCCACCGGTGCTCGCGAAAAGAGGCACCCCTGTTTTCCGCGACTTTCCGAAGATTTTCGGTGAACCCCATGGGGCTCGTTTAGGAACATCGCACCCCTTCAAAAGCCCTCCAGATAGGTACTCCTCGGTACCACCAGAACTAAGGCTTCGAACAAGTAGAAAAGTAGAAATTGTAGATAAGTACAGTGCAATATGCGTTTTTTAAATCGGGGGTCACGGATTTCTGAGAAGAATCAAAGATATATTATTTCATAGAGGAGGATCATCGAGCTAGGTGTGACTTTTAGTGGAGGGTTGCTATGCGGTGGGTGAACGAGTCCCCAAAATTTGTAATATTCCCTGAGGGAGGGATACTATTAATTAATTAATTAAATGAGATATGGTTTCTTTCATAGTAGTCGCAGCGGCAGCTGCTTGGCTCCTCACCGAGGCATTTTAAGCTGGCGTTGTAACCAGTAGACTCGTAATCAGTCAAAACAATCGGGGACGGCAAAGCGGTTTTTTCTGTTCGTTTTGCTTTAACAAAGACCTCGGTAGCGAAAATCTACTCGTGATAAGGAGGTATTCTTAAGCGGAGTTGCAACATCTGTCGAAGAATAGGAATATTGGTCGGCAAATGAGCAGCATTGTTACAGACTTGTCTACTGTGCGAGGTACCTCGTAACCGATCCCTGGGGGATATCTCTTCTAGGAACAGAATTAATCGTACTCGGCGAAAACTTAGCTCTTCGTTCCGTTTAAATACTAACGTAACAACTGGATTTTATCATGAATCGTTGAGTGGTAGATTTTTACCACCTGGAAAAGTAAAAATATTTTGATAGAAAAAAGGTTAATTATATGTCAAGGATAATAAATTATTCTTGTCAATAATAAATTATTCTTGACATAACTTTATTATAATTTGATATAAACAGTTGTCACCTTTTCATAATTTTATTCCTGCTTTGGAATATAGGAGAGAGCGAATAAAAATATAGACGTAATTTTACTATAGCGAGGGATCGATAAATAACTAAAACCACATAATTACTGGTATCGCTACATTGTACACGTGTCATGCGAATTCACACAAAATTCTGATAGAACCACTGAACGTTAATTGTTGATACCGAACAGGACTAGAATATATCATCGCTAGTATTATTTTAATTTCCATAACGTTTCTAGAAATTTAAAATCGATAGACTCACCCTATGCTGCCAGCACTCCGCTTTTGTGATATCTTGCTCGGATCAGTCCCTGGAACATAAAATAAAATTATGAAGCATATCTGACATTGACGATTCGACTCTAAATATCTCATCAATTGTAAGACTATACCACGCTTGTAATTAAATGTCAACTTCTTTTACTTAACTTTAGACAGCATAAATTTCACCCCCCTAAAGTTCTTTAATTCGAATATTCATTATTAAGTCTGAATAAGTAATTTCGCTATTTCATGTTCACGCATTAAATGAATGAATTCACGTATGTTACAGAAAATTATGCAGCATTAATACAGAAAAGCAATAAGGGAAATTAACGATCCGAAACAAGAGAAATCCATTCATGATTTCAGTCATCCTTGAATTTCATTAGAGTAACCTTTCCAAAGATAAACCAGACTTTGCTCAAAGTTGAACATACCGGAGGCAATCGCGAAATGCACAACATAACTGAATTGAAATGACCTTACACAGACGTTCTTTTAGATGAGAAAAAATGTTACGTAGCCCCGATGATTGTTACTCGTCGTCACACTCCAATTAAAAAACGGTCCCAACGTCAAACCAACACTCGTCGTTTACCTGGCATAGAATGGGCGATCGCAGACATTTGGATTGTAAACATTCAGGTTAAATTTTTTCCTTACACCGTTTCGACACAATAAAATGTGGAGTGTGGCCAAATGTCAATAAAACCGCTCCTTTACACCTTCACTCCAGCAATATTAAAACTGGGTGTTTACATTGACAAATTACGCCATTTTGAAGTTTTATTTTTGCTTGGGCACAAGGGCTTCAACCAAACGGAAATCCACACGACACTACAAGAACTACATGAGAAGGTTAGGTTCGTTCTCAAGTTACGGGATGAATCTGTCGCCACATTGAAATTCATCATATGTAAATCATCGGTTATTTCCGATACGAGAATTAATAACATCATTCACTTCTTACGTTTTCTTGTAAAATTATTATCGGCCTCTTCTATAATTTTTTCTAACAATGAATCGCATTTTTCAAACCTATGTACAAAGAATAAATTACTATCCTGTGAGATGAATTTTCATTCGTACATTCCGTTGGACCGGACGAACCCTTATGTAACCAATAAGGATGCATTTTTTCCGTGAACCTCTCTGTGTGGCTAACAACTAGGGAATAATATGATGCGCCCTCTGGATCGAACCATTAATCAATTTCAGTTTCAAACCGTATTCACTCCGCGTGTGTTCTTTAATGCAGCAACTCGTTGAACGGTTCTTGTTATACCAAAATGGCGGATCTTCGAAGGAATCAGCCAATCAGCGTTGGTCTAGAGTCACGTGACCTCGAACCGACCAATGGGATGTCAGGGTGAAACGACGCGTAGCGCGAGTTTTCCGGATGGCAACTTTTGACTATTTTCGACTGACTTGAATGGCTCGGTGTGCTTTCGCACATCCAAATTGGGCGGAAATTTCACGAAGGACGATAAGTAACGATAATGTTGAATGTGCAAACCGATGCAATTTCTGTCCGGATTGGTCAAATCTCAACCGTGCGAACGCGTCCCGTCTCGTTTGAAACGGGACGCTCTTTGCGCCGGTATATCTGTATCTTGTCTGTATCCACTACGCAACTTCCGCTAACTCGCTGCTGAGCAAAATGGACGCCTTTGTGTCTGTTTTCCTCGTACTCATACTATAAATACTGCTTTCCCCGCGATCGGCCTCGTTTGACATGAGGATGTTTATTCGGTTCGGTGAAAAATGTAAGTGGAGAGTGTGCCGCGCATAGATTGCGAGTGTTGCACTCGGTGCTCGGCGGAAAAGAGCGTCGAATCAAGTAGGCCACAGCCACGGATGACAATTGAGTGGATATCTTCCCAGGCTAAAGTTTAACGAGAAACCTCAGCCGGGACGGTCGCTGCACAGCTGACGTGTGGATTTCGATTACACCATCTCGATTAGCACGTCCATCGTCGCCGAGGTACCGTTGCCTCAAGCCGAAACCGTCCCCGTATCGTGCATTCCGCGGCATAAATATTCCTCGCTACTGGCTGTCCGAGGTAAATCACAGAAAACTTCAGGAAAACTTCGTTGGAATTCCGTATTCGCCCCAAATACCTGGAGCTCGACTACGATTGCAGTCATTGATGGAAGTAACTGTGGATTTGGCAGGTTTTCAGTACCATTCTGAGGTCTACGTTGGTCAGCGTCGATCCATGACAGGAATTTTCCATTTCTGATATCACTTGGCTAACGGGTGACCAGAGAAGAGTCATAATGAAATAATCCACTGAGATTTAGAATATCCAGCACTGATTTCTGCTGAAATTGTATAAGCAGTGCATTCCATGGCATATATGTCCGTCGCTAATAGCGATCTAAGGTAAATGACATAAAACTTGAAGATTTACTTGAAATTACATTCTTATTTCTCATTGCCTGTGGTTGGCTGTAGTTGGTGCAATAGATTAGTAAATCCATGGGATCGGTGGGTTTCAGTGTAACTTCGACATCTCCGACGTATGGTTTTAACTTTGGCAAAGATCTTATTTGTGATGTTGCTTGACTGATATTCAAGAAAAGGAAGTGATAAATTAACTATATTGCCAGAATTAACAAAATTATTATCGGAAGGGAATTGCTGCCCATAGTCAGATTTAATTGTTTTGTACTCATCTAAATACCGTGAGGTGTAACTGCGTCGTGCTGAATTTATTCGTTACAAGAAACAAGTACACGTCGCAATAGCACACTCAGGTATTACTAACAAAATGTTATACGATTAGTCTTTTATTAACACTTTTATTTTAACATTACATTTTGTAGAAATTATTATAATATATACGTATTTCTTAAATTGACAGGTTGCAGCACGGATTTAAGAATTTGCAATAACTAGTGTTAACCTACTGCAAGAATTTTATATTTATGATGTTGCCAGGCTGACGATCGATAAGAGAAGGTAAATATTTATAAAGAAATCGTGCTCCGTTTGACATATTTTTTAACAGAATCAAATGTATGTTGCGCAGTAGGACATAAAAGATCTTTAATAGCATGGTATTTAATAATTAATGAGATATTAACTAATTACCTAAAATTAATGTTAATTTTTGTTACAGGTTAACCAACCTAGAATAAAAATGGATCGTCTATTACAAGACCCACGTGCTTCATCAAAATTTGGCTGAAATACATCCTTGCATCATGGGAACTTAAAAGACAATTTCTTAAGTTCCCAAAATTTCATTAGTGCTAGTGCGGTTTGAACGAAGACAGACAGTTCCGATTGTTGACATAGTGCTACAATTGCAGCCTGCCATTGAGGAATAATGCAAACAAAGGCAGACTTTGGTGATGGTTGTTCTGACAGCTAGTGATGACAACATATTTGATAACGATTTATTGATCGAAGCGTAACATCTTAAACGACTCACATGGAACGTGGAGCTGCTGCTGGTGCATTCTATGATCTTACGGCTATACTTTGAAACTGGAATTGATTTTGAGACTATTTTTTGTCTACGCTGTAATGCCAGAACAAATCAAGTCCAAAATGAATGGAGTTATACCGAGTGTACCGATAACCACCCTTGCGGGTATAGCGAGTCTCACCGACTTATTGTCGGAAATGCCCCTACCGACTCCACTACCGCAAACTTTGACAAACAAGTCCCTTCTGTTTCATCCCCGAGTTGCGGAAGAAGCACAAATATTGCTAAGTGTTCGGGATGAAAACTTAGTGCCTCAGTTAATTGTGTCCTTATCTCAAACCTCTTCGGATCATATCGAGCTGAAGGATCACTACGCCAACACGGAGCAACCTTTGGAAACGCAACAAAATACGCCAGAACTTCTGAAGGCGATTTTGCAAGCGAATCCCCACGTATTCAAAGGTCCTCAATATAACTCTCCGAGGAACTGGTCCCAAGGTACACCAACGATTCATTCGAACCAGTCACCTGCGAACTATGGACGTTTTTCGCCATCGTACTCCAGTTCCTCCGGATCTAGACAAACGCCGCAGGGCAGTCCAGCTCATCCTGCAGCAGCCAGGACAGTGTTACCACCTCCTGCAACGATGCCCCACGCGCAACATCCGCGAATGCCCGTTACTCCGCAAAATCACGCGGAGATGTCGCAAATGTCTCCTTTCGCCGTGCCTTCTCCATCGCCTCGTGCAACAGTTATTACCGACCAAACGAGGACGTCAACGACGCCGCAACATCTCCAAGAAGACGTCAACAGTGTGAACCCTCTGCCTAACAATACGTCTCAACCGAGCATGTATTCACCGGTGCACATGAGTTCTCCCAGCAACCCTCTAACTTCTCTTGGGAACGTGCTGCCCCAGCACCATAACGTCACGAGTATCACCCCTCAGCACAATATCCACATGACGCCCATGCATGCCGGCATGTCGGCACAGCAACAGCAGACCATGAACCTGCAACAAAACGTCTACGATCCCATGATGAATCAGCAGTTGCATCAATTGTTGGAAACCACTCAACCGATGGACATTAACGTTTCCATGCAGGAGAATCAACAGTTTATTCTGGATCCAGTAACTGGTCTTCCCGACATCGACTTGCCCATCGAAAACATGGAGTCGAAGCAAAACGAGAGTCAACAGCCCGAAAGTTTAATGCCAACTCCTCAAGCGCCTGTTTTTCCGAACATTAATTCAACCAGTTCTTTACCCCTTCCAGACTCGACGCAACCGATAGAACAGCAGCAACAGCAGCAGCAACCGCAACAGCAGCAGCAACCTTTGATACCGCAGCAGCAACCGCAGCAGCAAAACAATAACACGCAGAAAAATACTAAAACTATACCTGATCAATTAGTAGATAAGATGAAAGAGCCCGTTGTTATGTTGAATAGGTTATCCTTATCGGACCAGGCTCTCATGCAAAAGAGTATAAGTGCATTCTCCGAACAGGCTCCCGGTCGTGCGGCAAAGATGGGTCTTTCCAATTTGGAGGAGTCCGTCAAATCCGAATCCGACAGTGAAGAGGAAATAGGCCAGAATAATAAATACTTCAAGGCGCGCGCGAAAGAGCGCCAGGTGCAAAGGGAAAAGGAGAAGGCTGAGAAGAAGAAGACGGACGACAGGACGCGGAGACGAAGGAGGTTAGTGGACGACCCGGACGACGACGTCGACGAGAAGAAGGAAGAGATGTTTCAACCCTCGAAGCCGAAAATAAGGAAAGTCGAGAAGAAACTGGTGCCTGTTTTGGCTAAACTGAGCGTGGAGGAGCTGATGGAGACGAACACGTATCAAAGATTCAACACGACCATAGATACTATATTCGAGAATACCGAAGACACCACGATGATGACCGAGCTCGACGACGACGGTGACGTGCCTGACGAGATCCTTATATCTAAGTACCAGCTGCAGGAATTGTGCACCGAGGCGGCCAAATTGAAGGCCCTAGGAGCCATGGAGTCGATCCCATCCGACAGACTGGTCAGGGTCCTGAACATCTTGGAGAAAAATATCCGCGACGGCGCCAGAGTCTCGCCTCTGGTCGACCCTGACGACGACATCGACGAGAGCAGGATGTTCACGGAGCTGGCGATGGAAAGGGTGCAACGGGCCGTGGACGCGTCCTTGATCTCGCTGCACATCATGACGTCGCAAAACATGCCTAAGACGGTGTATCTGGAGGACGTAATCGACCGAATAACGACGTTCATGAAGTTCCAGCTGCAGAACACCATTTACCCTTCCTTCGACCCCGTATACAAGACGGATTCTAAGAACAAGACTGACAATTTTAACGCCAGTGGTCGTAAAAAGCGCGGCCACACGAAGGAGGTCCGGGAAAAGAGCATTCTGCAATTGTACAATAAGATGCACGAGCTCGTCGGACTCCTTGCCGAGTTGCTTAATGTCCAGGTCCTGACGGATACGAGTGTCCTTTACGCCTCGACATTGGGCGTGTCCCCGTTCTTCGTCGAGTCCGTAAGTGAGCTTCAATTGAGCGCCTTGAAACTTGTTACCGTGATATTCACCAAGTATGAGAAGCACAGGCGATTACTGCTGGACGACATATTAGCCTCCATAGCGAGATTGCCCAGCAGCAAGAGGAGCCTGAGGACGTACAGGCTCAATTCCGAAGACCACATTCAAATGCTGACCGCCTTGGTGTTGCAACTGATCCAGTGCGTGGTCGTCTTGCCGGACAGTATCATACCGAGGGAAAAGAGCAAGTACGACGAGGAGAAGAGAGAGGAGAAGAAGTCCAGCAACGTCGACGCCGATATATTGGTCATAAATAAATACGAAACCGCAACCAGGACAGCGGGGAACTTCCTCACGGTGTTCCTTAGCAAGTGCGGGAGCAAGGGAGAAGAGATCGACTACAGACCTCTGTTCGAGAACTTCGTCCAGGATTTGTTGGCCACGGTGAACAAGCCCGAGTGGCCTGCCGCTGAGCTCCTCCTGAGCTTGCTGGGGAACCTGCTGGTCGGACATTTCTCGAACAAAAGTTCCGACATGTCGCTGAGAGTAGCTTCCCTCGATTATTTAGGAGTGGTCGCAGCCAGGCTGCGGAAGGACGCGGTCAGCTCGCAATGTAAATTGTCCACTATAGATCAGATCATAAAGGATATAAAAGCCGAGCAGCAGAAGGAAGCCAACTACGACCCGTTGAAGGACATGGAGATCCCGGGACTCGGCGAAGAGGAACAGAGGACGGTGTTCCTGCAGAAGGTCCTTTTGGACTATCTCGCCGTGAACGGTACAAAGGACTCCGCTTTGGGTTACGCTCGTTACTTCTATTTGGCCCAATGGTACCGAGACTGCACGTTGGAGAAGACGCGCGTGAGTCAGGTCAAAAATAGCCCCAGCAAAAAGGTCCACAAGAAGAGGTCCAAGAAGAAGAACAGGCACCATAGCGACCAAGAGAGCGAGTCGGAGGTGGAGGATCAGGATCCGGACGAGAACGACAACAACGAGCAGAAGAACTCCGAGGCCTACAGAGTTATCGAGGAGAAGAAGAAGTTCATCATCAGCAAGATCCGACCGTCAAGCTCGACCGGTACCAAGCCTGACATCCTGCAGACCTTCATCGACTACAATTCCGCGGAACTGATCTCCCAGTACCTCGCCTCGAAGCGGCCCTTTTCCCAGAGCTTCGACAGGTACTTGAAGCAGATCCTGCACGTCCTGACCGAGTCCTCCATCGCCATTCGCACGAAGGCCATGAAGTGCCTGACGATGATCGTCGAGGCAGACTCCAGTGTCCTGGCGCGAGGCGACATGCAGTTGGGAGTGAAACACTCGTTTCTGGACCACTCTACCTCCGTCCGGGAAGCTGCAGTCGATCTCGTCGGTAAATTCGTCCTGAGTAGGCCCGAGCTCATAGACAAGTACTACGACATGCTGCTGGCGCGGATCCTAGACACCGGCGTCAGTGTCCGGAAACGCGTTATTAAGATTCTGAAGGACATTTGCATGGAGTGTCCCGACTTCCCGAAGATACCCGAGATATGCGTCAAGATGATACGAAGGGTCAACGACGAGGAAGGAATCAGGAAGCTGGTGATGGAGGTGTTCCAGAACATGTGGTTCACTCCCGTGAGGGAGAGACCTTCGTTGGACGGCGACGCCTTGCTGAGGAAAGTCATGAACATCACCGACGTCGTCGCGGCCAGCAAGGACATGGGCCTAGAGTGGTTCGAACAGCTGCTGGTAAGTTTGTTTAAGCCAAAGGAGGACAAAGACGACAGTACCAAGATGCAGACGGAGCCGCCGAAGGCGCTTTTGACGGCCTGCAAGCAGATCGTCGACTGCCTCATCGAGAACGTCCTCAGACTCGAGGAGACCAACAACGTCACCGAGAAACCCGAGAAGAGGGGCTCCTCCCAGAGGCTGGTCGCCTGTTTGACCACCCTGTACCTTTTCGCGAAGATCCGACCCCAGTTGCTGGTGAACCACGCGATAACGCTGCAGCCTTATTTGAGCCTGAAGTGTCAGACGCAAGGTGACTACCAGATCATCAGCAGCGTGGCGCACACTCTGGAGCTGGTGGTTCCTCTGATGGAGCACCCTAGCGAGACGTTCTTGGCACAACTTGAAGAGGACTCCGTGAAGCTGATCCTTCAACACGACAGATCCGTCGTCGCGAGTTGCCTTTCTTGTCTAGGTTCGATAGTGAATAACGTGACCCGGAACTTCAAGTTGATAAGGGACTGCTTCAAGAAATATTACGGCCACCTTACGCACTATAAGTCTCTTTACGAAGAGAATCCGAATAACCCTTTGTTGTTGCAGTGGAGGCCGTTTTTCCGGCGCGCCCTGTTTACCGTTGGACTGTTGTTGAGGTATTTTAATTTTACGGATCCCGAGGTGATAGACGGCCTGCCGGACAACATTAAGGATCAGGTCTTCGAGACTCTAAACTATTTCGTTCACCTCGACAACGACGACATCAAGCTCTTCACTTTGTCGGCCATCGGCTCTCTCTGCATAAGACATTACGAGTTTATGATGCTTCCAGAGCTGAAGGAGCTGTACCACCATTTGCTGACCTCCGAAAACGCGCTAGTCAACATGAGGATCCAGGTCCTTAACAACATCGAGGTGTACCTCCAAGAGGAAGAGAAGAGGATGATCAAACAGGACCTGGAGTGGGCGAAGTTGTCGAAGCAGGAGAACCTCAAGGAAATGGGGGACGTATCCTCGGGGATGGCAAGTACTGTGATTCAATTGTACCTTAAGGAGATCCTGGAGTCGTTCTTACACGCCAACGTCAGCGTCAGACACGCGGCGTTGAAGGTGATACAGCTGATCCTGGCCCAAGGCTTGGTACATCCTGTACAGATAGTTCCGTATTTGATCTGCATGAGCACGGATTGCGAGAAGATGGTGAGCCACAGCGCGGACAAGCAGCTGCAAGACATCGAGAAGAAGTATCCCGGTTTCATCCACATGAAGTCGCAGTTCGGCATCAGGCTGAGCTACCGCCTTCAGAGGATCCTGCAGAACGACGTCACGGTGAGAGGGATGAGGATTAAGGAGGGCGAGTTCCCGGGGGCGCTGAACGGGTTCCTGTACACGATCCTGAGGAACACGAAACAGCAGAGAAGAGCCATCGTGCAGTCCTTCCTGAAGCAGTTCGACGAGGCCGCGAAAACGAGCCTGTCGCAGATGCTGTACCTGGCGGACAACCTAGCCTACTTCACATATCAAGTGCAAGACGAGCCTCTGTTCATCATCCATCACATAGATATCATCATCTCGATGTCAGGGACTAATCTGTTACAGTCGTTCAAGGAAGCCCTTCTGCCGAAGGAAGGCGGGCCGAATCCTCCGCAGCCTCAGCTGGCCATGGTCTATGGGCCGGACGGTCAGCCTACCCCGGCGCAACTCTTCGCCACCCTGGAGGACGAGGAGGACGACGAGGAGGACGAAGAGGTCATCATGTCGAGGCTCCCGGAGGACACGACGCTGCTGCGAGAATACATAACCGCTAGTCAAGGTTTCCTTCTGCTGCTCACCCTGAGGCAGCATCTCAAGGACCTCTACGGATTCTCCGACGCGAAGATCAGCCAGTACTCCCCCTCGGAGTCCGCCAAGGTCTACGAGAAGGCGGTGAGTCGCAAGAGTAACTTGCACTTCAGGCCGAAGGCCACCTTGCAGAAACTCAAGGAAGGCGGCAGCAACGAGGAGCTCAACGAGGGCGGACGCAAGAAGCTGGTCAAAGAGTACCTGGACTTCAAGCAGCTGATGCTGAAGTTCGACCCCGAGGACCCCGACGACGAGGTAGCCCCCGGCGACGGCGACGCCGCCAAGCGCACGGCCGTTGCAGCGGACGGAGCCGCCGCCAGGCTCGCCAACCCCGAACCCGACAAGGTTGCCGCCGATGGCTCGGTCACCCATTCCGATGTCATCCAGCAGCACCAGCCCAACCTCAACTCCACCGAGCATCCCAACAACTCGGTCAACTCGATATCCACCTCCCCGCGGGTACCTAAGCTCACGATACACGCGCACACGGACTTCAAGGAGCACCGCAAGCACCGGTCTCACAAAGCGGAGAAGGCGAAGAAACACAAAAAGAAGAAGAGGAGAAGAATCTCCGACACCAGCGACAGCGGCGACGATCACAGTGACCCCGACTTCTTAGTGTGAGTGCAGTGTACATATAGGGCTCTCGTCGGGCCGAGAGTTTAGCCGTGAGATACGATTCCTCGTAAGAGGAATCGCGACCTATCGGTGCCGAGCGCGCCAAGCGGGTGCACCGTGGACAGGGATACCGAATGCGAGGTCCACCGGGAGCGACCCGAAGATCCAATCGGCGATGGACGTCTGGGATTCGTCGCCGGTCGCGTGGCAAGGACCTCGTCCGCTGCTTCACGACCGAGGAGGCGCCAGGGACGGGGACTCTATGCGATTCCGGCTCGGCGTCCTCGCCTCGAGCTCGTCCGGGCTCCTTTCGTATGTTTTCTAAGACCCGCGAACCACCGATAAGGAATCGCACCCTCGGAGTCCTCTTAGAAGTCTCGCGCGTAACTTTCCCCCAGTTACGGGCAACTTATGCGCGAGGTCCACCAGCAGGGGCCTTCTCGTCCGCACCTCCTCGGTCGGGCTGCCCGAAAGTCAGCCCCGAAGCCGCGGCTCGCTAACGAACCATCCGGAGAATCAACTGTACATAGTACTAGGTGATGCGGCTGCGTGCGCTGCCCGTATGTTGATTTTTCTCTTTCTAAAGAGGACCAGCGTTCGATAGAGTAAGGGGATTCCGATGAGAGAGATGGCTCCTGTAGGAGGTAGAAGGGAAGGATCACACTTATCGCGACTGCGAGTCGAGGTCGGCCTGCAGCGGGCGGAGTCGCAGGAGAACGACGCGGGGGACCCCCGGATGGGAAACGAGGGTTTAATGGCGGACCCGGGGGAAAAAGTTGTCAACTCCTAAACGTGTATCATAGAGGCGTGCGGCCCTTCGCACCTGAACCTATACATTATGAAGGTAATGAGAGGAAACGTTGTTTGTAATATGTGTACATAAAGACTCCAAGTAAAGTATCTTATTTTCTTACAAACTATACAGCGGTAAACGTTAGAAACGAGGAATACTTAAAATTTTGTTATTCACTATTAATCTCTATTTATTCAGGAATCCACGCGGCTTGCTTCGGGCACTCGGCCCTTGGAGTGCTCGCGTTAGAGATCGTCTCGTTTCATTTTACGCCAAGAACAAGGAGCGACGAGCCGACCTGGCGGTACCTTCTCGAAGCGGTTTAGAGGCAGCCAGGCATTAAGACGAGTCAAACGGACGCTTTTTGCCGAGACAAAATAAGAAAGAGGAAGGAAAAACAATTTTAACCGTTCCGCCTTGAGGTGTACCGACTGCGGTTACGTCGACTCGTTAAAACTCGATCTGTTGTCCCGAGCTGCTGCTTTCGCGGACGTGTCTTGTACAAGCGGAAAATCATTTTATCGGATCAGCAAAGGGACCTTCCCTCGACGAACCTCGAATTAGTCTTCGTCGGGCGAGTATTCGCTTTCGCTCGTCTTTCTTTTTATATATATATATATTTTTTTTCCTTTTAGACTAATTTATACGAAGGCTTCAATCAACGAAATTACGCGATCGTTTGCGCATACCGTCGATGTGGATTTTGTTGATCCTGTAAAATATATTCTCGGTATGAGAGCATGTCGATGACGGTTTCAAGGGGTGTGATTCGAGACTGTGCCGATGGGGCGCCGTGACTGACGAATCGCTTGCTTTCTAGTTACTTTACCACTTAGCCCTTTAAACTGTATGTCGAATGCGTAGAAAAGAAAAGGAAAAAAAAAACAAAAAGAAGAAGAATGTTAGCTCGGTTTCATTCCATGGTTTAGAACGTGGGGCGACCTTATGTGCAGTTTCAGGTCCGAGGCTCGAAACGTGGGGGACGTATTTTCTCGGTGATTGGATCGCTACTAATTAACTAACGCCTAGGGGAGTAAGATTACGCGGAGGAGACCTCGCGCGGTTTTAGGGTTACTTTCGTACCAGGAGTTTAAATTATTTATAGTTCAAAGCCCGTGAAGCTGCACGTACTATTACCTCGACATTATTATCGTTTTTGCGCAACGCTAGGATTTTTAGGAAAGAACGAAAGGAAAAAAAAGTAAGACACGTAGAGAATCGTATTTACTGGAGATTCGGTCATTTCTCTCTGGGCACGTTCGAGCTCCCACGTGGTGACACGTGGTTGCTTTTCCTTTTTTTTCTTTTTTTTGGTTTATTAACGAAACGTCAAACTCACGATCTCATTACTGGCAAGCTTACTACTCGTGCAATGCTACCACTTAAGGAAATCTTTGCTGATGGAAGTATCATGATTTTTTTATTTTTTTTTTATTTTTTTGGTTTTTCGTTTTAGAACGACTTAAGCTTAGGCTCGATTCTCGGATAAGGTATTAAAAGGGCGGAATGAAGGAAACGCCGGAATCACCTCGCCTTGAGCCGCCATTCGCCGATGCTTCGCGATTAGCGTTAACAAACGTCCAGATAAACGGTAAAACTAGAGCACGGAATCGAAGACACTCCGTATCGCGGTGGAGAGACGAGTCGATATCCTTCGGACGATCCTCGGCCGTCGATCCCCGCGATCTGACCACGGTTTGATCGTCACGTCACACGCGACCTAGGGAAATATCTTGTGTTATAATCGTAAGACAACAATAATGGGTAGGACGCAATGGGGAACTATACTGTACAAATTTTCACGTGTACATATTTATTATACCGAGGAAGATTAACGAGATAACGAGGGAGGAAAGGGGGAGGCGAGCGAGGGTGGAGGTACCGCAATGGCGAGTCGGGGGCGAGCGAGCGGGGCGCGTTTCATTTAAACATTTTACTGTTCACTGTAATAAACTTATAGGAAGGTACGTTAAATTCTAAATAATTATATTTCTACGTATAATTTAAGACGATAAGGAACACACTCTACTCGTAAGTATTTCCATAAGAGGTCGTCGCGCAGCACTGCGTAAGGGACGGATTTAGCGCGAGTACACAGATACACTCTCACACACACACATACACATACACTCTCTTCTACCCAGTGCTACGGGGACGCGCGCCTGTATCATAACACATTACTGTATCACCTATGTTTTTGTATTTGGTAATCTAATTAAAGAATATCAATTAATAAACAGAAGGTTAATAGAAAGTATATTATATATTTGAGTAAAGCCGGCAAGTGTTAATGTTATCCATAACGCGAAATTAAATTTGTGTGTAGTGGTACCTAAAGAAAGAACGTTTTAAAGCTAAAATGGATGCGGTTGTTCTGGATAAGACTTAACGCTCGTTTACTCATAACTTATTATGTACATCGTCTGAAAGAAACACGGTACGTTCGTAAAGAAAATAAATATAAGTATATATCAAGGTGATGTTTCATTTGGTGCCGCCGCTTCCGGGCCGATCTCCTCTCTTGCATGTCTCTTTTTATTATGCCGGTCTCGTGCCTCGTTAAAATTCTTCCTCCTCTTCGGGATCAGTCGAGGCATTTTGGCCGGACAATTGACGATGGCACACGGTCTTGTCGCATGCTTGTTTAACCATGATAAAGTAAAAGTGCTTTCGGGAACTTCCCATGTAATCCGGCGTCCACTCCTCGGGGTATACCTTTGTTGTCACGAGTGCCCTCGAGCAATGATTAAACGTTCAACGGGTCTTTAAAAAATTTATACAATAAATCTCACCATTGTGTGAATGTTCAGCGCTGGGTCGAAGGAGTATAATAGTCGGTAAAATTCCTCGCAGGGACATACTTGATTATTTAAGCAGTGAGATATATACGTGTACGTATTGTTCCAGGACGCGGCCAAGTCGCTCAGATTCTCGGATTTGGGAGGGATAATAAACTTTTCCGTGAACCCTATGGCTGGGTACATATTTACACTTAGTTTCTGAGTAGTTACTTTCGTTGCAGGCTTACTTGAATTATGCAAATTCAACCGCGCATTGTAAACCGCCACACCCGATATGAAGGGAGCAAACTTTGATGCAGCGATTAGCGCTATTGTTCCTCCTAAACCTTCACCGACCAGTAACAATTTTCCAATGTCCAAGTATTTCTTCTTTTTTGCGATGTATCTGAAAGGTACTGATTATTTACCGTGGTACTTTATTTCGTAAAAATAGCTGGGGCTAAATTTCTTGGCCAACGCGCATGTCGGCCGCCATGATTGTAAGGATTTCTTGTACCTAATTGCAGATATCTGATCGTTGACCATTATTTCAGGTATACGGCCTTTCACGGAATAAATTCTGTTCATTGAGTGATAACCAGCTCCTCTTGCGTCCACTTGAACGACGACGATATTCCAATTGGTGGCTGCGTACTCGTGCCAATCGAGTCGCCATCTTTTGTCCACAAGTTGTTCACCAGGTATTGGATCCCTGGAGAGAAATAAATTAAATCAATCTGGAAGTCGCACATTTTTCAATATTTAGTGACCCAATAATTCTATGTAAATAGAAAGGACTGGATTACTTGCATGTAAAAAATAATTGGAAAGGGATTAAGACTGCTGTACTCGTTCTGGAAACGCCCTGGAAGAGTAAGCTTGGCATCCGCCCGGAAACCACTTAGAAGAGGAATCTTCAAATATTCATATCGAGGTACAGAAATCCCTGCCATAATTTCCTGAATCATTGGACGATTGTCAAGGAAGACTATCCTGCTGCTGGTTTTCGCCTCCCAAATCCAAGTTCTGCAAAAAGCAAGGCCAGTGAAACTACATGCTGATCAGAGGTATGTACAACTTGCCTTGGAATGTCTGGACCTAAACAATCAATTAAAATTAATGTCTTTGTAGGGTTTGGCAGTGCACGAGCGTAAGCACATTCGGGCCACGATTCGTTCCTAGAATGACAGAATTACAGCTCTTTAAACCCTGGAAAAAAAATTCCACCGGTTTAAGTATACATTAGACGCACTTTTTCGGACAAGATATGCACTCTAGGACAGGAGTGATCGATTTATTGACATCATCCTCTCGTTTCGTCCTCCATTTAACGGAATAGACTTTTCTTTCAGCCGCTTCCGGAGCGGCAAGAATATATCTGAAAAACGCAACGATTCTTTATTATGCTTTATATCCCGATAAATCTTTATTTCGTTTCCATGTTGTATTGTAAAGGCAGATAGCGCCGATGAGTGATAAAAGAAACAACGTGCCATTAAGGAGCAGTAAATAAAAAACACATACGCGAGTCCGTTATCGACCCAGGCCAAAAGTTGCGCCACGTATGTTGACTCTGGTGTTAAGAAATTAAGTTTATTGCCCTTGACGTGCGTTAATCGAGGCACGGTCATTGGTAGAATTAACATGAGGTCGTTGTCCGAACCTGCCAACATTTCTGGATACATCTCATCCCACCCAGATTGCGGCCAATTATGGATGTACAACTGTAGTCCACGAAATCTTCCTTAATATTACTAATTGCACTCCGAAAGGAATAACTTTCATTACTTTTTACAGGACTTACAACTTCATACGAGCCCGACTTCTTTAATTGAACGAAGTAACTGGTCCGCCTCTCTCGATCCGTAAATGTCATCGTCAACTTTTCTTCGTTAAAAGAGGCGAAGATAAAGTAACCGGATCTGAAAATTAATTAAATGGATTTACATATGGAGGAAGTAATATATACCGGCAGTTGGTTCTTCACGGAGGCATATTTACTGTAAAAGATCGACACTTTCAATTATTATCGAGGACACCGTCGTTAAGGATTTTCTCTCCCATATTTTGACGTCCATTTTGGACACTGCGGTACCTGCCTTTTGATAATTAATATTAAGGAGATATGGTTTCAATTTCGCGTTCAGGTATTTAGTTACCATTGGGAACTTGTATTTCTCGAGTTTACTCCCGTGTAACGAGTAGTGTGTCATGTAACGATCTTTCCATTCTTCGTCCATTGGGTGTAAAGATATGTACATTAACCACGAGCCGGAAGGAGCCATGTAGACCAAATTATCACGTTTTGTTATATCAGCTGATTGATTTTAAAAAAATCACGTACTGAATTAATGACACGTGTCGTCATTCTAATATATACTGTGATAATTTATCATGCTGGATATAGATTTTAAATGTAATGTTAATGACTTTTTAGGATTAAAAAAAAACATTCACCTTCATAGAGGATATCAGGTACACCTTGGCGATGAATTCCAGCAGTTTCGGGGTCCACAATTTTACCTTTCGAAACAGGTGAATCCAGGTAATACATTATCGAATCTGATATCACTATCAGATCATTATTTTTATTTGAAAAAAACTCGACGTATGTACACGTCCTGCCTCCGAAAAATGGAGTCTTTCTTTTCCTGAAAATTCATTGAATTGTTTAATTAAACCTTTTTCTTTCAGCGAACTACTTGTCAATAAATCATGTAAACTTTCTTACCTCCAGCCAGTCTTAACGGCATTATATTTGCATTTTACAGTACGCATAAAATTCTTTGATTCTGTGCATATTAAAATGTAACTTAAATCAGGTGCAATGCGAACAGGAAGAGCATGGACAATGTCATCGGGCAACTACGGAAAACGTCATACAAATACGATAAACTCACGTCATGAGTCATGATATGTGAGGTATTAAAACATTTGTGGGATTGTAAGAAGATTTAACAATTTTTATGGATCGTAATCCCCTCAATATTGTATATTTAGCGATCCTTCCGATAAAAGTGGATGTCCAATTTATGGTTCCGTGTCGTGTACAAATAAGTGTTCGGGACTTGTCATATTATTCTTATACAATGTTTCACTGATACAATATTTTTTTCTCATTAAATCTTGTATTTAATTAAAGTACGTACGTAATCGTTTCTTTTTATCAGAACCTGTGACGCCTTTTCTGTTACGTTGTAAACTATTATGTCAAATGCAAGTGAGTCCTGGTATACAAAAATGTCCTCTGAAATAGTAAAATTGATTGGAAACGATGCATTGTTATATACCCTCTTTTTACATTAAAAATATTATTTAATAAAATCAATACCAGCCACCCAAACTCCATACAATTCGGTATTCCTACATTTTAAAATATCGATGTCTCTTATTTCTCGGTCTAGTCTTGCAATTTTCGGCTTCTCTTGATGAATGTTAATTAAATTCAATAGCAGTATTGGAATTGCAATAATCACAGCCAAACACGAGAGAAGCACAATCCACGACCATGGCTTTAGATTTTTCAAGAACTTTTTAATTTTCGAAATTCGCGGAGTCTGTGGCTGTCAGAAAAAAAAAGGGTGTAAATAATTATGGAAATTATTTCTGCCACTATTGATAGATAACTTGAACGTGTGATTTACTTTAGTATATTCGACATTACTTACTAAGGTACGAGGACAAACCCTTTCTGGATCCTTTAATACCTTTCGAAGCAAATAATACATTTATCTGATTTTTAATAGCTCAATTTTAGAATGTCTATTTAATGACTCTTGTTAAGTCAATAAACAGTCGCTCAATAGGTTAGTTCTTTAACTTTAAAATGATGACTTCAGGTGCTGTGGTAATGACAAAAGGGAGAAGGATATTGGGAAAAGAAATTACACAAAGTTGTCGCATAGATGTTTTTTTTTTATTGATCTGTCAGATATTTATATGAAAAAATGTTTATTATATTTCATGCGGGTTTTCGTAATACTCTTCTTCCGTTATATATAATTCCAGCACTTCTTCCACACAGTACATAGCATTAGTTCAATGTGTTTCTCTGTACATTAAATAGTTTCTGCGTTTCTCCAATGGTTGGTAGATCTGAAACATAACGACAAATAGATATTACAAAAATGTTATAAAAATATCAAGGAAATACTTGAAAAGTGCAAAAAGTAACCCACTGTCTCAAAGACTTTTACAAACTGAAAAATTCAATTACCGTTTAGGAAGATTTCCTATGTATAAGACTTGTCGATTTTCCTTTGTAATTGGCAAGTAAATCTTACATTTTGCCTCCCAGACTTTGGTGGTATTCAACAAAGTGGAGTGATCTCTCGATCCTTCGATCTTATGCGGCAAACTGTGAGACATGTTCGCTTCATTCTTATTTCTTGACCGCATTATTTGATGGCGTCTTTTCCTTAAATATTCCTGGTCTTGTTGTCTGTAAAGCAAAACATCACGTTGAGCATGTTTCCGAAACATTGGCCACATTCTTAAAATAGTAATTACAACATTTCTTACCTAAAATATTTAATCATTTCGGCTGCCTCTGACTGTAGCACACTTTTGCGCATGTCTTCCAAGTTTTTCTCATAATTTGATAATGCTACCTCGAACGACTTTCGCGTTTTATACTCGCTTAAGATATTTCGGACCCTCTTCACTCTGGCCTGTCTTTGATTTTCCTCAAAAGTTTTCCTAGATGTTAACAATAGTCTCAATCGTTCATCATCCGCTGAACGCTGCTTCTCTTTTTCCAGCCTCCATTTTTTAATAGACTCCTTCTTACTTTGCTTCATATTTTCCACCTTTTTCGGCTTAACATCTTTCACCGAAGTTTTCCTATGTACCCCATCACCTTCAATCTCTTCTTCGTCCTTATCACTTTCTGATTTTAAATTGACTTTGACATCCGGCGAAATATCTTCGTATTCCCTTTCTTTCAAGTTATTTTCTTGGCTCTTTTTCGTCGATTTCTGCCGCTTCCATTTCTCAATCGCACTTTTCTGCTTCTCTCTCAAATTTAGATACAACTTGTACCAAGCTTCGTGATTAACAATGCATTCCGTAGTTAAATCTGGACATTTTTGTTTAATAGCAGCGACCAAAGCAGGCACGCTATTCTGCTTTTTTCGTAATTTTAGGAACAATAAATGGTCTTCATCGGACCAATTCTGGGTATGTCCTGAAACGTATAAACGATTATAAATTTATTTGAATTCAATTTTTACATCGTTAACCAAAAATAGAAATAGTGGGTACAGAATTACCTGTTTTGGCGACTAGACTCGTGAAGTCCTGAATCTCATGGTAGTCAGGATATTTTTTTACGTTACTTTTATTTCGAGTGTATGCTTTAGATATCAATAATCTTCTCGCAGGGTCTTTCAAGTCATATTTATTCGCTGCTGATGAATATTCATTTATGTCCGCCTCCAATCCTAATTGTTGTTCCTCCAACGCATCAATTGGGCACGATTTTTTGAACTCTTGAATTCTTTTCGATATCTTGAATAATTTTATCCGATACGAGATAACATCTAAGTAATGAGATTCGAAGAAAGTGTTTCGAAATAGGATTTAATTCACGTTGATAGCTCGTATGATCATTATCAATTTAATTCGCGGTGTCCATCATTACGAAATTTTGTCAACGTCATTTTTCAATGTTAATCACTTCGCGATAATTCTGCAATATTTACCTAATTTTTGAACTTCATTAGGATCGCTCAATACCATCTTTGCCGACTTTAATTCATCAACGATTTCCGAGGTGGTTCGCCTTACGCTATCCAGTATTTTTTGCCTTTAATTTGCGAATATAAAATTATTTACGTCAGTTTGCCTTTAAATAAAAAGTTTCTCTAATTCATTTTAGTCACCATTACCTTCCTGCAGCAAGTTGCTCATGATAATGAACGAGACTTTGTAAAATATCGGAATCGATTTTAATACTGCCGATAGAACTGCTAATTCCCTTCTCAATAATTAGCTCTTGTTGCTTCAACTTTACCAGTGCTTTAATAAATTCCGATTTTCCATGGGACATCCTTAAACTTTGTTTTCCATACGGAAAGAAACTTCAGATCTTCGTCAACGTGAAACTTCTAACCAAATGTGTGATATTCTATCATTTTATACCGTTTAAATACCTACGCATAATTAATTATACATGTCACGTAATTTTTATTTCATTATGAAAAGAAGAATCTATTAATCTCGGGACCAATCACGTGTAAGGTAAAAATTGATGAAGAAGCTGTAACCTAAATTTAAATGCACGTATTAAAAACCGAACAGCACTGTCTTTATATCGATATACGTCACCGTAATCTGTAAGTCGATGATTGATAGGGATAAATCCCAAATAAAATACTAAGGGACGACTTTACTCTTTCGTCGCAGCCGTAAAACTGTTCCGAACCGTTCTATTCAATGTCTAAGGTGCATGAGCACCTGTAATATGTTTCCATAGTAATACCCTAGGTGTTTCGCTTCAATAAGGGGCTGCACCCTTCATTTCGGGACGAGTCATTTGCCTCGATTGAACCAATTGAGTATTCCAGAAAATTATGACCCACGTACGTATGAAGTTCCCGTACCCAATTCTTTGATCCGATGCTTGATTGTACCGGTGGAGCCAATCGATAATCAATCACACATTGATTACTACTTCGGCCATAGATGAATATTTAAGGTGCAACGAGATTCTACTCTATCTTTTGGCTGGGATAAAATGAGTACCTTCACGTCGATCACCTGAGAAATTACACACGAAGATCCGAGAGAAGTAGATAGTTCTAAAAAAAAAAAAATCTTGTCAATTGCGCTAAACTCAGTCGTGCCGGCTAAGGTACCAGGCTGTCACTTTGATCCATAAACAATTTATATTTGAAACTGTTGTGTTACTTCAATAAAACGAAATCGACATCAGAAAGTAATAATCCGAGCAACGAACGCTTGCCAAGAAAAAAGAAAAAAATTGTTAGGGTATTCTCCATGTAGCCATATCTCCATAATTTACAACTAGGAAGAATCTCTCTCTCTCCGTTAATACTACACTTCATAGATTTAATCCTGCTATTTGTACATTTCAGAAGATATTATTTAATTACGCGAAGAAGACGCGGTTATAAAATTGACCATTCTCCGCCTGGGTGGTTTGGCATTAATTCGGCAAATCGAGTTGCCGATTAATTTCGGCTTTTTCTTTTTGTACGCGAGTTCTCGGTTCTCTTTCGCGAGGCTGGCAATCTCTTTAGTTTCCGTTATGTTCTCCAGCTTGCCGAAGACACATCGGAGGTCCTTGCAGAGTTCACTGTCCTCCAAAGCCTTCGACCGAATATCGCCCTGGGTAATGATACCACTTTTGACTTTTTCCACCTCGGAGTTCAACACGTCGCACTCATCCTCGGCTTTCAGTCGGAGTTTTTTCTCCCTCTCGAGCAATTTGCGGCCTTTCTCCAGATCTCTCAGCAGCGTACCGTTGCAATCGACAACGTTCGACAAACGTAATGACAATTCCTGCAGGCTATGGTCGTTACAAAGGTCCTTACCTTTGCGAGCATCGAGTACGATCTTTCGGCTCGGCAATTTCGCGGGCCGTTTTTTATGCAATTTTCTTCGTTTCTTTGTACCACTCGTCTTGGCCTGCTTTCCGTTTCCACGATTTGCTTGCAAGCTCTGAAACACGCGTCGCAGGATTTAGAAATCCGACCAAGAGGAAAATTCATTTCCCCGGTAATTTCTAATTTGGTAAGAATGAAAGTACGGAAGGAATGGGGTTTAACCTCGACCTTTTGCGAGGAGTGTCGATTTTGACTTTTCTTCAAAGTCCGCGGGCATTGTTTGGTTTTTTTTAATATCTTCTGGTCGGACAGTCCCTTTTTGTTCACGGACATTAATCGCTTCCTCAGCGAGATTCTTTCTCCCAGCTGCCTTTGCCTCAATAAATTCGAGAGAGTGAGTAAAATATTAGGTGGCACCTCATTTTCTCCGAGGTCTATCATCGTAATTACGCTATTTGTTTGCAAAAGCTCGACAATTGCTTCCCCGCTGGTCTTCGTCAATCCGCAGCATCTCAGGCTTAAGTTTTTTAACCAGAAATCGTCTTTCAAGACGTTTACCAGCCCTCTCACGCCGTTGTCACTAAGTTTCCTATTTTTATTCAGAATCAACGTGTGCAGTCCCTGAAACTGAAAGACATCGCAGGTGGAATTACTTTCCGTGCTTAACAGTCCAAAATTCGGCGCGCTTAATTACAACATTTCTACGCGACAATATTTTAATAATCGCATGTGCTTGATCGAAATTTATTTGATGATCAGATTCCGGCACAGGTAATTAATGGGCACGAACTTGAATTTGCGACAATTCCGATTGGTTCCATGCAGTTTTCAATATGCTTGCTCTCCGTTTTTTTAAAAACAAGCCTAATGGCAAAGTACTTCTACCGGTCAGACAACACGAAGACAAATTTAGAGAGCAAAGACTTGGGACATTTTGTAGAGTGTTCAATAACAAATCGCACCCTGCAACGATTATATATCCATGAAAAAGATAATTCCGATTTTTTTCTTCCACGGCGCAAAAAGAAAGATTATATAACGGTGCATTTATTAATTTCGATTTTTACCTGCGTCTGCGATGTGGCACCTGGGCAGTGCCAGAGAAATTAAATTCCTGTTCTTGGCAAGGCCCTCGCAGAGAATGTTAATGTACTTCGGGGCCAATGGAATTCCATCCAAAGAGAGCGATGTTAAAGCTGAAGAGTCTCTCACGCAGACAGCGATGGCGTCGATCAAGCATCGGAGCAGGAAACTCGTGTACAAAATCGGGCCCTTTTCTCTAAAACATCGTCTGCAGTTTGGTCAAAACGCCGGTGCCCTTTCCGACGTCGGTCCTGACTTCCATCCTCCTCTGGCGGGGTTTGCTCTCGATTATTTACCATACTTTCCGTCCATAAAGTCGTCTCAAAGGGCCGCCCCGGAGCACCTGAAAACTTAAGATCCTCGAGCAGTATGGCGAACTTACACGAAGATTAAAAAATGAAAGACCTACTAACTAGAACTCTGCATTTGCGACATCTCAAATGCAGCGTTTGTATTTATTCACGAGAGAATGTTATAGTATTGGATAATTTTAGTAAAGTCGCTGGTGCGGATCGAGTCTAAAGCTGTATATACAAGAGTCTAGAATTGAGAAATAATTATCCCAAAGAAGATCTATTTCGTTTCTAATATTCTAGGGAGGAAGCTCGATCAGTGGATCAGTTTAGAGAAGATGGTTTGGATCGATCACAATCGGTCTAATTTTCTAAACGAGGATTTCGACGTCTGATTCAAAAAAGGGGTGCACTACTTAGAAGGTACCGAAATCTTGTGTGCTTGGCATTGAAAAAAAAAAAATAAAATAAAAATAAAAAGTAATTTGAAAATGCTGCATAATCGAGGGAACCGTGTACGATTTTTTTACCGAGCTTTTTGAAGTTTCTCTTCCGTGTCTATTTTCTCTCGAATTTTCTTGCATCGGTGGCGACTGTAGATTACTATTTCGGAAAGACTATGGTCTCGAGCTATTCCATTTAAAATCGGCGACCAGTCTTCGAGTTCTACGCGATCTCCGCAAAACCGAAGACGCTTTTCGTCAAGATACGCTCGAATGGCAGATAATGGCCTTACACATCTTTCGTGACATAGGACCTTATTATGGAAAAGAAAAAGATAAATCGCGAGACATTTTTTTATCAATGAGAAAGGAAACTATCTTAGATTCCATGTAAAAAAGGGACTAAAATTTTCATACGAAGTAAAGCGAAGAGATAAAGGGACAAGTTGTGCTAAAAATATGGAAACCGTGAGCAGATTTTATTTTAAGTAGAATTAGATTTTGTATGATATAATTTCTACTGGGCGGTGGAGAAATAGTTAAATAAGTTAAATAGAGAAGAGTGGAAAGGGGCGTTGAATAAAATTTATTATTGTATATTAAATGTTCTAAGTGGAGTTATAAGCTTTGAGAGTAATTGAAGTAAAAGTGGATACAGAGAAAAATAGCAGAGTAATAAATCTCATTTTGTTAAGAAATAATTGTACAACCGTTTCTGACAAACCTCGTACGTTTTTCCAAACTGTTCCCGAACCATTGGTTTAGTCATGTTCCTCAAAACATTGAACATTCATTCACTTAGATTTTAGACATAAACATTAATTATCAAACATCTAATTATACATATCACAAAAGGTGAAATCGTCTCATAGCAAGAAAAACTTGTAAAAACTTCTGTCAAAACACCCCAAACAGTCGAAAGTCAACTTCCAATTGAGAAGCGCTTAAAGAAGCAACCATGAAGATATTAAAAAAATTATTTTTCACGGACGGTAATAATTTAAATTTCTTCAAGACGAATAGACGAAAAACTACAATAATGCATGCAACGAAATTTACAGCTTTCTTTTCGTTATCTTGGAGGGATACACCGTACATATATATACTACTTGTGTATACAGAATTGTCATGCAATAAGCAAACGTCACTTTTTTATTTTGTACACGGATACTTCATTGAGATGAAGACTTTAAAGTATGCTCTAAAAACACATTGACTTGCAAGAGAAAAAGAAGATGCTGGAGGGATATCTCACTTCCTTCTTCATATTTGCCGTCTCAGAGTGCTGTCAGAGACACGAGCTTGTCTGAATATATATCGTGGAACACTTTAGAAGCACTAGCAGTTGACTCGTCTCCTTAGTGATAACAAGTGTATACAAGAAAAAATTTTTTCTTCGGATTTTTGGAAGAATTTTTTCACGCGAAGTGCATTGAGACGATATTTCCGGTGTTATAAATATAATATAATTAAAGCACATAGTGGCATAAGACATACACACCATAAACACTGAATAGAAACCAGAAACTTTAAAATACCATATAATAGAGGAGTTAAAAAAATTGATTATTGCTCTGGATTCAGAGAGATATTTAGAAATGGGGGAAAAAGATAAGAAAACGTCAGTGACGAATAAAAATAATCAACGTCAGCCTTGACTGTGTCGTTAATATTGTTCGTCCTTGACTATTATGCAAATCGAGACTACCTTCACCAAGTTGAGAGATGCCATCTCTGTTTCGTTCTTCTCTGACAGAACGAATTATTCCTGACGCGCAGAAGACGTTGCGGAAATTAAGGAAGTATCCAACAATTGGAAATCGAAAAATCTGGGAATCATGAACAAGCTTCTAAAAGTGGCTCTGTTTTTTCTTATCGTTGTCCATTATCAAAAATCTCCTTATTTCATATCGTGAAAAAATAGTGGTGTTTGAGTGTCGAAGAAACATCTTCCACCTCGTCTACTCGATGGCTGACTCCCAAAACAGCAGGTATTTCAATTTTTCTTTCTCATTTTCAACACATTTTTATAAAACAACGTGATATCAAAGTCACGATAAGACTCGATAACGAACTCGTCTCTGTAAAAGTGAACCAGATATCGGGCAAGATATATTGCTGTATTTTGGCAAGCATGCAGTGACAATGCCATGGCCATTTTAGCTTTGTGTTATTATTTCATGCATAAAAGAATACTGATTGGTATTTACATATATCTTTCGATTATTATACAGGAACCATCCATCATGTATTCAACGTTGACGTTGTCTTTCATTTAATTTTATAATTTAATTCATTTGATTTTCGGAGATTTCAATGCCTGTCAGGCCTCGTTCTCCTCGACCTCTCATTAACTTTTGTTAGATAAATTTCCAAATAATTTGTGGGGATGTGAATTCCGATGACCGTATATATAAATAAATGTTGTCCGGTAAAGGCGGATGCGCATTGCAAGGTATTCGTATCTACGTATATCTACGTATATCTACGTATATCTACGTTAGGAGGACAGCTCGAGAACGCACCACGATAAATACCTGATAAGGTCTTAAGTAAAGATGACTTACGTCACGACAAATGAGAGAACATCTTAAGGCAAATAGTCATTACACCCGTGGTGTAACGAGCGATTAAATGTCTAATTGAAGCTGCCTGCATTTCGTATTTAGTTAGCTAGCTCACGTTGGATCCTTATGTTCGTCTAGTAAGAGGTTCTTAAACGCAATTGGCAATTTCTCTCCTTCAAGAATTTATTACCTCGAAATGTGAGAACTGCTTTCAGATCATTCCAATTCAGACACTGGACATGTAAAATGTGTTAAGTTCAGAAGCCCAGGATTTAAGTGGCGATAAATTGGACTGAACTCGCCCCTAAAAAATACCCAAACTGTAAAATTTGCCCAAGTGCCAGTAAAAGCCTAAAAAGGGCAATTGCCAATAGGTACGTATTTCGAAATAATTAAAAAGAAATCCCACACTCGAAAGCAGTTAATATTTCAAGCATTTAATATATATTTAGACTGTCAATGGCATCGTGGATATTACTTTTGCATTAATTTTATTTTAATGATTTCATAAATTGTACCTATTATCGTGTAATGGCACATTTTGGGGGACGTTTATATTTAATTTCTGTATTTACATAATCGGTATAACTTGTTTCCCTCGCCAGTAAAAAAGAATACAAATTCGAATGCTCATTTCGGATTCATCTCGCGTTCATTCATAATGAAATGACCACTTTTCCCATTTTACAGTATCATCTCACCGGGGCAATCTTCCTTTACCACCAGTATTTTGGATCTGGAATATCTGCTCGGTATCTGCATACGCAATTACGGGTCTGTCTCAATTAACTTTTCCGGTAAAATGAAAGTTGGTAATGCACGTTGATTACTCTCTCCCTAAAAAATCATGGCCTTGTACGAAAGCGTCTGAAACACTGTCCGACTTTCTCTACTGTCACCAGTGCCAATTTCGTGGAGTGGTCATTGGTTTTATTCGATCAACATGAGCCAAAATTTTTTCTCCCACGTATCTTTGCAGAAATCGAATATAAAGCGGTTCTCTTTTATTTAGCTCGATTCCACGGATTGGAATTATTCATAAGCTGGAAAATGAATAACAAACGGTGAAGTATTCAGCCTGAACGAGATTCCGTGGCGAGACAAAAATGTAAAGGACGCATAAAACCCATTAAGGCTTTACGATACTTTTACGCAGTTTCTGCATCATTTTCTTCTGATGATGACAATTTTAAGGGTGAAAGGAACTCGAGATTAAAAGAACTACCAAATAAGGGCTGCACATCAGGCGGTTTTATGGAATATCGGGTCGTTAGTATATTTTAATGCTCGGGTCGAGTCTTCAATGGTATCCGTGATTTCAGAACTCTTTTTCTTCCTCCATTAATTCATGATCTCTGAAAGATTTTCATCACGCCCACGATTTTTCACTCCACTCTAAAATTACTTTAACTATCATCCCAGTTAAATATTTTACTTTATATTCAATATCAAAACCTTTATGCCTGATACCGCTAATAGAAAACCTGCGTCAATAAAATCAATATCGAGTGATCGATTAATTGGTATTCTTAGTTTCATACACACCAAATCATTCAACTTCACCTGAAACGTTTGCAACACACTTTATACCTTGTGCCCATTCAATTACACGTGCCGCTTGCATTAATGAAAATCTCGTGGACGTTAGTGGACTTGTAATATGCCGCATGTGCGTCGAATATAAAAATTGTTAGTTGAGAAGGAATGACAAGAAATGATTATTATTATTTTCCAGAATTCACCGATCGGCTCTAATTATTGGGAAGGCGATCGAACTTCTTGGACCCACAAAATTCCCTGAGACAGGGACCTTTTCCGACCCTCACAGATGGAATCTTGCTCGATTCGTGAAGCTGCGATCGATCGCGATTTTCGGATCCCACTGACCCCGTTGATCGATACTTTTTCGAGGATTATTACCGCTCAATCGATCCCTCATGACTACCGATCGTGCTTCGATTTCCTCACGGAAATCGCGCCTCTTGCTACTTCTCTTAACGGAGCTCTTTAACATCGAGGCTGATAAACTCTTCAGGATGAGAGCAGTCGAAGAAGACCCGTAGCCTAATTCGTCATCCGATGAAAATGGGATGCTCACCTAGTATGGTCTTCCAGTGCGTTAAAAACAGGGAAAAACTTGCCGACGAGAGGAAAAAGACCGTGGAACCGGAGTCCATTTATTCCCTAGTCAAGGAAGGCAAGTACTCGCTCATAAACCAAAGTCCGAATTTTATTTTCAACTCCTTCATGAATTTTAAATGGGGTTTCGATTAGATGCCAATTTAGCAATAACAGAAAATGATCAACTTCATTTGTATCGAAGACATCGATTTTAAGATAGTGGACATATGAACGTGTTCAGAATATAATTGGAGAAAAATTATCATCTGGAATATTGGGTGAAAAATTAATACTCGGTTTGTACATGTAGAAAAATCGTCCTGGACATGGTGCTCCAGTTTGATCGAATAGCGATTAATGGCAGGATAAAAACAGCGCAATAGTTTCAATAAGATTGTACAGAGAGGGGAAACTTCTGGGTAACAGTGATTCTCTCTCCTTGACCTGGTCTGCAAGTGGCCGATGTACAGCCAGATTCATCGTTCGTGACTCAAATTCATCGAAATGTATACAAGAGACGGACTTCGAGTGATTTATCGATGTGCTTGAAAAGACGAAATTTAAACCACCGCTTGAATGGCACAGCAATGCAAATATATTCGCACACCCTCACACGGTTATTCGTAATTGCAGATATTTCGGACAGGAGTAAAGACCCGAGCAAGGAATTCTACATCTGGGACAAAAGAAGATCCTATGAAAAGCCTTCGATCCTCATCAAGAAGTCATCAAAAACTGGTCAGTCTCTTTTCCTTTTACATCTCACCGCTGCCGCTGTGCTACTAATTAATTAATCAACCCCATCTTTCCACTTTTTCGAGCTTTGACACTTCGCCGGCCCGTACAAAAAAATAAACACCTTCAGATAAAGAGCGTGAAAATCTCCTCAGCTTTTTATCAAACCCCCGATTGATTTATTTCTCAGTTCCTGCGACGTCGCTATTTTTCTCATCCGTAAAAAGAGTGCCAAACGATAGTCTAGGCAAGTGATTGATAATTTCGAGGCAGGAATTGCGCCTCCAATTGCAATTTTTTGCCGATTAATCATTGTGTTTATCTCTGTATAAAAAAAATTTCTAAAATACCTCTGCGTTACTCGTGTCCTATATTTTATTTGTTTATTGACATTCAGTCTTAGAAATGTTCTGGCTCCCTTCCGGAAAAATGGAATCGGCCGGACAGGTCGGGTGCGAAATCAAGTGATTGATAATTTCCAGGCACTGCACCTCCGCTTGCAATTTTTGGCAATTAATCATTGTTTTTATTACTGTATAAAAAAAAATTGCTAAAATACCTCCGCGTTCCTCGTTTCGTATATTTCATTTTTTAATTGATATATTCAGTCTTAGAAATGTTCTGGCTCCCTTCCGGAAAAATGGGATCAGCCGGACAGGTCGGGTGCGAAATCAGGCTGACGGGTTCCACTCGGGGTTTACATCGGCGTTTACCGTGCCATCGGCGATCTGGTTTACAGTTCCTACATTGCCAGGTCTAACCCACCAACCAACATTCACCTCCATGCAGTCGGGGATATCACGCGTGCCGTTCACTTCTCGTATCGTTAATGTTCTCCACCAGATTCGGCTCAGTCTCTGGCAAACTCTTCACGAAACGCCTCACGAGCCGCGCCGTTCCCCGCGGTTTCGGCAGAAATCACGTTTAGTGTTCGCTTGAAATAAACAAGAAAATAAATAAATCAAAGGAATATTAAGAGCCGTTCTCCCGACCTCGATTCAGCCCCTGGGGATGGAACAGGAATCGACTTCCGCGTTGGGTAGGGACCAGTCCTTCAACATGTGTGAGTGAATTAAACACGAAAAGGGTTCAATTAAAAAATCCCGCGGCGGTGTTAAATCAGTGACGGATTAAAAAATAAAATGGTGGACTATATCGAGTGCGGCTAAAATTATTCTTCGTCGTTTAGGTATTATTACACGGTGGATACGTAATTCAGGGTTGGTCGAAGTCGAAGCGCTGCAAGTACTTGCAAATGTTGAATGTTTCTTAATATATATTCAAGAAATAGTAGAGATAAGCAAGAATGTGGATGATGCGTAAGTAGTGGCTCAGGTGACGAAGATTTTCTAGGGAGTTTATTTTATCCATCGGACAAGGATGCAGCGAGGAATGAACCTCTATAAAAAAAAGGGATCTATCGGGCAGGATTATTCAACATGGTTACCTTGGAAGTGCGCGCATAAATGAGAAGCTTCCATGCGAAAATTATCTACCGGATATTTTAACGTCGATTGTTAATGCCTAAGGGTATCGCACTTGTAAATCATCTCTTGCTCGGCTTGCGATGCCGAGGAGTTTTGTTGCAGTTACTTATGCAAATGGGACCGGTTTAACTAGGAAATACGATCAGCTGCATTCTCACAGTGATAATAGACTAGGTGCATGCCATTTTACTAGCAGGTTTCTTGCTACCAGTGCAATGCTTTCTATATTCTTCGAAGTCATTTCCTATTGTACAATTTAAATGCATTAAAAACAAGGGAGGTAAAATTTCGAGTCTCGTGTGGCTGATTTATTTGAAGATTTATTTACAGTCCTGAATGATTTTCAGACGCTCATTGTTTGGGGATTTGGTTCTAGATTTTATCGATTCAACCTAGACGCTAAACAGGGACCGAAAAGTCCGGTGATAAAAAATACTATTAAACTGGTATCTCGCTTCTTGTTAACCTAGTTATTCTCAGTTGAAATGTAAAAGTGGCCCGATACGTGAGCGGGGGACCAAAACTGCGTGGGTTGATGATCTCTATCTACTTCTACTTCCACCTGATCTTTTTTGCATCTTTTATTTGTCTAGTCGTGGATATTTCACCGTTACTATTTTTTTTTACCTGGCCCTCAATAACAAATTTTTAGCTTCGATTTATAATTAGAGAATCATTATTATACAATTTATTCGCAGGGACTGATTAATAGTAGGGAATTTTTTTTTATCGCACTGCTAAAAATATACCCGATGACGTTCATTCAGGATAATACTTCCTTGTTCCCTTTCGATCGAATTTCCACGAGTTACACATTTGGGAAGCGAATACAGGGGAGATATACGATGGTCAATAACTTTTAATGTCGACCAGGTTGAAATATACCAGAGACAGGACTGAATAATGTGGGACGCAATAAAACGCTGTTGTAAAACCGACCAGGTCGGATATCAATCACCAAGAATGACGGCTCGAATCAGGGCCTGTGTCGAATTGTCTCACCTCGCATAAAATTTATATCCTTTCACTCTCTCTCTCTGACACTTTTCGTTATTCTCGTGCGGTCTATAAAAATCGAATTTAAAATAACAGGAAAAGAAAAGAGTCGCAAGGGCGAGAGAGAGGTTTCTCTTTCGAAACCGCTTATATATCCAGGGAGAGATGAAAATAAAACGATTCGAGATTAATTAATGACGAATCGGGAATTTTCTTTGTGAAATTACGGGTCGACTCATCCGACATTATCAGGCTAAGAAAGGGGAATATCTCGAGATAAAGTCTGTCGAAACTTTCTTCCCGTCGTTTTTTTTTTCACACTTTCATTATCGGCGTCGAACATTGCAGAGCTTTGCATCTGTCAGGAGGGCAAGCGTGGTTAAATTAATTTCGGAGTACGTAATAAAAAAAAAAGAGTTCTTGATAAAGTCGACATTTGAAAAAATTCTCTTATGCTTCTGTTTCTATTTCGAATTTTATTATCATATCGAGATTATAATTTGAGAAAATCATTTTAAAAAAAAAGTGGATCGATCTTTATGGCTCTTAGTTACCAGGCTCGCAAAGATTACTCTTTCGGCACAACTTTACGCGGTTGAAAAGCCTCGAACACTGTGTTGAGTAAAACCTCGAGTGATCGATGAAGTGTCGTTCTGTCATGAAAAGTGAAAGACAAGTCCAGGTGTTACCGTCACGATAGATGATCTAGAAATACCGAGACGAAAGTCTATATGTCATCGCTTTCGGAAAAGTCTTCCCTTCCGATCGAAGATGGCACCTCGGACGAAAAACGATTACTCGCCTACAATGGTACGTACAAAGATGAATATATAATTCGCCTCATCATTTAAAATGACAGAAACGTAGCACAACGACACGTCGCTTTTGCATTATCGGATCATGATTTAATTAAATATTTAATTTGTTAAGGCGAGGGAACAAATGGCGACTTCGCCGACGAGCAAACCCCATCGATAGCAGCGATTCTATCCACGTTAGAGGAAGACGTGGATTATCTTCCAATCGTGAGTCTCTCTTTTTATCCTGACATTTTATTAACCCATTTCCGTCGACATTCATCCCAAGGAATTAAAATATAATTTTCATAAGTACGCAATAATATTAAAATATAATTTACGCCCTCATCGTTTTCAGACACTTCCTTCGAATCAATCAGTACTTTCTTACATTCAAGTTTATGCTTTTTTTTTTTTACGTTCCACAAGACTGACAATGATCTACGATTGTACAGCGACCTTCATTATCACCGCGCACTTCCACTTACAATTAGTAATCATTCCTAACGTTCCTACGTTGCTCAATTATTTAAATTATAACAACGCGGGTAATTTCATTCTTCCGTCGGAGTAACCATTCATAAAAAAATTCCCATTCCAAAGGTTTGAAAGGGAAGAAATATGTCCAAGCGGTCAGAAAGTCGATTTCCGAAATTTTTTCCAAGGTGAGATAACGAGTAAGTGGGGCCGATGTATGTAGACAATTTAGAGGAGTGAAGGGTAATTGTCGCTCCACTATGGGGGTGTATCCATTCTATAGACTCAACACTTTGGCGGTGCAATCGCTGATGATCAAGTATTGATAACAACACGCAAAGTGGACAGCTGGGCTCGCTTGAAATATCTTCCACGTGTACTTCCGCTGACAAGGCTCGGATCAATATTTCATCGCTCCATCGTGCAAGCGATGTGTAAACTTAATCCGATAGTTGCAACCACCCATTCGTTGAAATCCCCAGGACTCATCTTTAAAAAATATTATAACGCCCTGAAAACCCTTAAACAAAAATTCCCAAGTCACTCCAAGAAGCAAATCCGACAATTCGTCCTCGTGCCAATATTTTCAAGGGCCATGTTAAGAATGAAAGAAAAATTCTTATCGGTGATATTTTCCTTGTGAGTCGACTGTGACGCTTTAGTCATTACTCTTCGTGTGCTTCCTCGTTATTCCGAGATTTACGCCGTGTCGAGAGAATGATTGTTCGTGACCAGTCGTTGTAAGGAAGAAGACATTATCAACGTCCTCAGGAGTACAACTCGAGGTTCGATTTTCCAGCGTTCGATATTATCGAGCGATCTCAAGTTCTCGACATCTCGCGGACGCATCGAAATAAGTAATATTATCAGTACCGCGCGGACCGCTCTGATAACAGGTCGACGTTTCGTCGCGCATCGCGTGTATGCAATTACATGGGCTTCATTCCAATTACGGCGTGATTTCACATCCCCATTCGATCGTGCCTTCGTCGTCCTCTTGCTGTCACGCAAGACTTGAACAATTATCACGGGTCAAGGGGCACAATTACTGATTAGAACACGGCAGGGTAGTTCGGGATGAAAATAGCCATGATAACACACCATGGTCGACCGATTCGCGGCATAAATTTTCGATAACCACCCCCAGAGTCTAAAATTACGCCTATTATTATAACATCAATAACTTCCCCCCCAATTCTTAATATCAATAAAAATGCATAAATCGGGAATATAGATAAAAATGGTGGAATTTAAAAATCGAACTTTAGTATAAAATTAGGCTCCATGATATTCACATGTTTTAGTCTCACTGGGAACGCATAAATCGTGGATGAAAGGAAAATGAGGAAATTTTCAAGTTTCGTGGGAATTTAAAATCCAGGGTCGAGAGGGGAGAGGTTAAAATACGAGTCGATCAATTTGTTCATGTAATTTGTAACGCCGGTCGCAAATTATAGGTGTGGGTCTGGCATTAGTTGACCCGGCTGCAATATTCGCCGATAAATCGCGGAATGGGAATAGAAAAATGTGCAAATCGAGCGTTGCCCATTGTTTAGCAACGGGTCGCGATGGATTAATATGCGGCGGAATTGCCCGGGCAAAAATAGCCGCAAATACCTCGTAATCAACCAGTTTGCGTAACTTGTAACTAGCGCCTGCGAAGTCATAAATTACGGCACCACCGGTGGGGTTATTTAACCTGACATGGAAATTTAAATTGAACCGCGGAAGTTCCGGACCGTTCGCGATCGATCCTTCCAACACATTTAAAACACTTCCCTGAACACCATGTACCGTTCGAAATTTTCCAAATCTAAAATATATACCTCCATTTATCGCTAAAACTTCATTGCATAATTTAAATTGAACATGCCGCGCAGAGACAATCCCCAATCGTCATCCCAAGAAGTGCAAGGGTATTAATAAATAAATAATTAGATATTCACGCAGATCAGATTTTTCCAAGATTTTCAACCGAGAGGAGTGGATTATTGAAAAGTGATTCGAAGGGACGATCATTTCATATGAATTTTTTCTCGCAATCGCATCGGAGTTCACTTGATGTATCTCGGTGCAAAATGCGAGTGCCCCTGGCATATTGCACTCGATGGCCGTGCAGTCGTTAAAAAATCGAACTGTCGTGGGAGTTTGACAATAAATGCACCCGTGAAATGAGCTACACTCGTCGATCGACACAACCGGCATTGTACGTTTCCAGCTGGACAGGAGACGACGATGTCTTTATCAATAAAGACTGTGAGGACTCGTGGTACGCACGACTCTTCGACATGTTCTGCGGAAGGGTTCAAGTTAAATGGTTCACGAGTAAAAATAAAATGCACGTCAAGGTGAATCCCCGCCACCACGTTCTAACAATCCCGAGGAATGAATCTCTACCCTTGAGTCATCGATAAAAGAGACATACAAAAAATAACAACATACATTTCGCAACTTCTGCCGTTTGCCAAGACCTTCGTTCGTTGCACTTCGTTTATTTAGGGATGCAGGAAAGCCGAAATAATTCTGACGCATATACCAGTCCGTACATAGATACTCAAGTCATACGTTCGAAAATAGGACTTCCTCCGTGTATCTAATTTCCGGATTTTTTTTTTCTTATTTTATGTGTTAACTTTTTTTTTTTATTACGGCCATTAGTGAAAAATCGGATGTTTCAACATTTCAGAAGGGGCCTCAGGACCTGAAGCCGAATCTGCTGACGACAATCGTACCAGGGGTAGTGAAGGTAAGTTAGTGTAGTATTTCACGAACACTTCAACAAAGGGTTGATTAGGATTAAGGGGCAAAAATATGGTAACTTTTTTCACATTGGCGGTGAAATCTATGTCTGGACGGCCAAATGATACAACGAGCCACCTCGTGCGCTTTTTGATAAGGCTTTGAATATCGGTGACGAGGAGGTCTCTTTGCCACTGATAAGCGCTCAGATTTCTCCTGATTGGCAGATATTATTAGTGTTCGCGAGGGATGATCAACAATCGGAAGTGCTTGGAAATGCGGCGAGGAGGTTGGGCTGGAGTGTCACTTTTGCGAAAACTTTGGAAAAGGCCGTGGAAGCTTTTCACACTCGTTATCACGATGTAGTGATAATCGATCACAGGGGACATCGGGGCCCGGAAGCTGATAACATTTGCAGGTATGACTTCGTTAAACAATCTGAATTTTTTCCTAAATACCCTCTCCGCCTCCAAATTTTTCCCTTTTCCCTATTCCAAAATTCCGATTATTTTGTTTCCCTTTCTTGAGATGAAGAAATTTAAGTTAAGGTCCGTTCATACCTCGAATGCGACTCGCGACTGTTTTCAATGTCACGGAGGCGGGAAATTTAAAAAATGAAAGCTCTTCAAGTGTGACACTTGACTACCTGTACGCGAGCATTTTAAACGTGTCGATAAGAAAGCTACGAATGATACCAAGTGACGTAAGCGATTAAACCCACCGATAATCAGGAACGACTGCATCTCACAAAGTTTACGGAGACTCTTGTTTTTATCGACGTAGCAGTATTCGGGAATCCCTAAACAGCGATATGTATAAAAACATCGGTATAAACGTTCACTGATCTGTACCAAAAAATCGAGCATTTAGTATATTTATTGACAATTGTTTCTTATATTTCCAGAGCAATTAGAACTACGAACTGTAGTCACAATACTGTCGTGATAGCACTCGTAAAAAAATCGTGAGTATCATGCGCTCTGAGAAATGAATTACTTTTAATCGGCATTAGGATTCAAGGTGATAAATTTTTGTTTAATGACTCTTTCAGATTCCTTACGGCGTCAAGTAAGGATGAAATAGTCATCGTGGATTTACTGGAGACAGGATTCAGCAGAGTGAGCACTAGATCAGCAGTATTAAGCGAAAAGTCGGCGAGAGAGAGGAGGCGTTATAGTTTTATTTTCCAAATGTTCTAACGGAAAATGGCAGGATTATAGTAAATTTTCATTTACTCGATATCACATTTACCTAAGCTACCTCGTAGGTTTAGTCTCAAGTATTTCCACCTCAGAGATATTTCCCTCCCGAAATGCACTTACGAGTACAAAATTCAAAACATATATCTATTTTTTTTTTTACAGCTTTTGTTCCGCCAAATTTTGAGTACGCCCTTCCGGACTAATTGTTTTACGGAACAAAGTCTTTACCCTAAAAATAATTTTATTATAATCGATACGTATTGGATAGACATATGATCGATTTGTGACTAATCTTAGTTATAGATTTATCGGTTATTAAGTACTTATCGGGTATGATTTTGTTTAGACCATGACTGAATGTTCACACGAGGGAATATTGGTCAATGAGATGGTTGGAATTTATTCGAGCGAAGTTCAACCGAGAAATCAACTTTCGGCGATCCACACATTGTACTTAGCTGTCGACAGGTGTCGAGACATGGTGCAAGTAACTAATGACCGTCATACAGTACAAGTAAGTCAAAGGCAGATTTATTTAAAAAGTATCGCTTATCAAGATCCAGATTTTATGTCCAGGAGACAATTAGCCGATTTCCTTTTTCAGTTCGTTAACAAAGCCAGCGAGAAATTGTTGGGGCACAAAGTAGACGAAATGGTCGGGAAAGACTTGACGGATATCGTCACGTGTGAGAATTTCGTATTAATGGACCAACAATTACAAAGGGGGAGGGAATTCGAAGGTAACATGACCTGCAAGCGAAAAGGAAACGACACTATCACCATCAACTGCAGGATAGTTCCATTTTGCGCAAACGGAAAGTAAGCTGTACAATCATTGGTAATCGATATCCTCGAGCTGTCACGGTGTTACAGTATCTTAAAAAGAAATCACAATCAATAGGTTTGCTTATCAATAATCGAGTATCGTGAGCACCTTGAAAGGAAATTACGTCTAAGGCCTTTTGAAATATAGCCGCGGAAAAAGAAAAAAAAAAAATAGTACGTGCTATGTCGAAGCAGGATGGCCGATTCGAGTATCGGGAATAATGCTTTGTTTTTCCAGAAAACCGACGCACTATATTTACATCCACGATACTACTTATCTCTTAGAAAATATGGGAGCGATCTCGTCCAATTCGAGTCAGCATCCCCGAGGAAGTCTTTACTCCCTACGTCGAGGTTCCTGTGACGTGAGGTCTATCGGGAGCGACAGTAAAGTTATCGTTTGCGACATTCTCCCTTATCAGTCCACAATATTAGCGAATTATTAACGTATAACATTGATTTTTCCAGCACCCAGGCGGTCCAGTCTGACGAAATTAAATAACTTGCCATTAGAGGCTCCGATTACGAGAGTGATATCTCTGTTAACAAATGCAATGGCCGACACGATCTCGACGAACCCCGAGATCGCTATGCAAATTGATAAGGTACTCTGATACAACCAAAAACGAAAACTGACCCTGCTTTTTTTTTTTTACCGGAGCGCTCGCTCAAAATATTAACGCAAGGAAATTTTTAATCCCTGTTATATCTCTTTCCTTCAGTATTACAATTTTCTTTTCAGGCGATCGAGACCCTAAAAATCACAGAACTATACGCGCCGTACTTGAAAGAGGACACCAAACTCCACGGAGATCCCGTGGCGACCGATTTTATCGGAGCCCTGATATCGGTATGACTTCAAGAAGAATATTTAATTTATTTTTAAAAGTTAATTCCTTATCTACGAATTAAATTCCTTCCTTACTACAAAGGCTCCCCCATACTGCCGGGATTCCCGAAGATCGTCAAACGATTCCTCGAGTAAACTCGCAGCAATTCGAATGATCAATAGTCAAGGAAATCATCGGGCTTCCGTAAGAAATCTTCCCGGAAATCATGAGATCATGGAACTTTTGGACACGAGTCTCGAGTGGACATTCGAGATATTCGACTTGGAGGTAGTGACGGCAAGAAGGTGAGAGCGTGATTAATAAGTTTACCTGGTATTTAAAAATTCTAGCCCGAGAAATATTCATAATTAAATCTTCGCTTATTACAATTTTTCTGTTTAAGGCCCCTGGTCTATTTGGGAATGAACCTAATGGGTTTGTACCGCGTACCGGAAAGGCTTAACTGCGACGAGAAGGTTTTGCAAAATTGGCTTACGGTGGTGGAGATGAATTATCACGTGGAGAACAGTTATCACAACTCCACCCACGCTGCTGACGTATTACAGGCAATCGGAAGGTTTTTACAAGCCGAGAGGCTGAGAACAATCTTGGATCCATTGGACGAAGTCGCAGCATTGATAGCAGCAGCAGCCCACGATATCGATCACCCGGGAAGATCGAGGTGAATAAATGAAAATAATTTAATTTAAATTAATTACTAAGGTAATTGGCATCTAAGTACCTTTTAACTCCTCAGTCAATTTCTCACAAACACGGACAACAAGTTGGCGATCCTCTACAACGACTTATCCGTATTAGAGTCCCACCACGCAGCACTGACTTTTAAATTAACTCTGGTCGACGATAGCGTGAATATCTTCAAGGTGAGCCCGCCGTAAACTCCACGGTAGCAAATATATTTAAAAATCAACGCTTAAACATTTCAGAATCTTGAACGAGAGGCGTATAAATTAATGCGACAGAACGTCGTAGACATGATCTTGGCGACGGAAATGTCGAAGCACTTCGAACACTTGGCCAAATTTGTCAACGTGTGCAGTATTAAAATGGGCGATGGACAGTCGGAGGTGAGATACATTTTTTTTCCTGTCGACACATAAATCGATGGTACATGGTTTTAATAATTAAAAAATTCTATATCCCTAATTTCGTATTTTTAACGCGGTATCCAGTTATACACGGACACTTTGGACAATGGCATCTTGCTGCAGGCGGAAAATGTCGCCTTGGTAAAACGGATGATGATAAAATGTGCCGACGTGTCGAACCCAGCAAGACCTTTCAAGTGTTGCATCGAATGGGCCAGACGTATTGCCGAAGAGTACTTCAATCAGACGGACGAAGAAAAAGAAAAGAAGATGCCGATCGTGATGCCGATGTTCGACCGATTGACTTGCTCGATACCGAAATCGCAGATCGGCTTCGTCGACTACATCATCAACGACATGATCGAAGCCTGGGATGGTAATTAATGACATACCCGAACGACCACCACGAAAACCTCTATTTACACAATTTTCATTTTTTTTCCAGCGTTCATCGATATGCCCGAATTAGTTGACTACATGAGACAGAACTACGAGAAGTGGAAGGAGTATCATGTAAGGCCAATGACTGGGAAAAAAAATTCTTTACGTGATTTAACTCTGTAATGATTTTTTTTTATTCCATCGTTTATATTAAAATTCAGACTTACTTCGTTTAACAGGAACAGGGTATATCGACGCTGCAGGATATCGAGATGATACAGAAGTTACCGGAGCTGCAAATAGCGCGTTTGTCGTAAATTACGCGTGTTTCGGGGAAAAATTAAAAAAAAAAAATAATTACTCCTCCGTCCTGTGGTAATCGCAACCTCGAAGCCATTACGGAGCGAAACGTGGGAAGTTCTCGCGAGTTCAAAGAGAAGGAAAGTTTACGCTTGTAAATTATTTTTAATAAACACAGTACTCGTTTTATTACCATTGGTTGCGGCACCCTCGAGCCCGAGTATTACTTTCTAGATATTTATTCATTGTTACGGTCGAAGTTCGAAAACGGAAGAACATTTAGCTTTGACTCGGAGTTCTTGTTCGGTATCGATAAGGGCCGAGTCTTGCGAGTTATCTGAAAGATTAAGTACTTTCGAATACTTCTTTTTTGCGCCATTCTGGAGCACAGTACCGCATCGTCGAAAATTCTTACCCGAAATCAATAATAGAGTCCCCCAATAAATAATTTGTCAACTGAGAATTAATTACCTAAGAAATCAAGACTCCATTAAATCTTCGTATCACTGTAAAGAGAGATCTGTGCAGATGTTAAGAAATGAAGATAAGGACTGGTAACTTGTCGGATTGAAACACATTGGACAAATGTAGTACATCTCACTTTATTGTTTTCCTTCAAGCCGGTAAATATCGATGCTATCGTTAAGTCTCGTATGTTTACATGAATGAGAGTGAATGAGTGCGAAAGAATATCTCCAAATGGTGTTCGCGAGAAGTTTAGTAGTTAAGTTCTGTCGAAAGTACAAACTGTGTTTTTTGTTTTTTCTTCTTCCACCCAGTGGCCATTGTAACAAAGCCCTGGCCATGTCTATTATTCGTGGTTGCGCCCTAGACAACATGTACAACATGTACGAGAAGTAGTTGTTAACCGTTAGATGCAAGTTATTATCAGAAATGCCACATCGAGATAAACCATCGAGTTTACATTGTACATACATAAGTTACTAAGTTACAAGCTTTAATATAGTTCGTCACGGTCGGGGGCTCGCCTCAGCCCTGTTTGCGCAAAATAGAAAAAGTGGTATGTGATACGGTCACGATAATACAAGACATCGCTACGAAGAACGCATTTTAAAAGGTTGACCCCTCTGTATAATAATATTTTATCCAGTATCGAAGAGACTCCATGAAAACCTCAAGACCGGCCAATAAACATTGGCAGCGAGTTAAAAAGTCGTCTGACCTCAAAATCCTCGTACGTTTATTATTCTTTTTCTCCTTGTTCGTTCTTACTGATCGTCGTTATTTCCGCAAAACGATGATAATATATATGTACCACCTTGCGTTGGAATCGCGTCGTTATCGTTTTCCTTTTCCTTTTCTTTTTATTATCATTCCCCAGTCCGACACCATCAAAGCCTTGGCCAATTTTTCACGGTCAAGTGACGTGCAACAAAGTCGAGCGATCGTTGCCAGCTCGTAACTTTCTCACCGAATGACGTCACTGACCTCCCTGCGATTTGAATCGCGCGCGCGTCCCAAGCGGCCGCCATCTTGGAACGCCAACGCAAGGTATGCAATGTTATGTACCTCCCCTAACACGCGTTATTAACCATTTTATGCCACTTAATTAACATCTCGTTAACACCTTCCGAGGGAACATAATGGATAAATCTACTTGGCTCCCGAGTTCACGCACGACAAACCTCCCAGTCTACACGCCTGGTTGCAAATACACCTCGAAGACCCTAAACCTCGCAAGTTGTTACTTAATGCAGACACTTAATACCGATCTTCTTACACTCTACCTTATGATAGATACACATCGCGTGAGTTTATCGTCTAAATAGGACTGGCACTAAAAAAATCATCAAGTGTACCCTCAACTCTCGGGAAATCTAAGTAATGCCTTAAAAAGATGTCCACATAGGATTGGTAAACACCTTACCGGATAAAGGAGAAAATAGGGGGAAAAAGCCGTTCAACGAGTAGTTATACAAGGACTGTTCGGTGTACAAGTAGGACGATCCTAGATATTAGCTGCTATACCAAGTTTATACCGTACGATTTATACCGTTAATAGCTAACGTTAACGATTACCGGTTAATTCTTACTCTCTCGTTTCTTATCCAAAGTACGCGCCTACTCGCCGTGTTCTCATCTTTCCTCTTTTAATCTCCCGTATTGGAAGTCGCGAAGCTTTTTGACGTTTTACTCACGTTATATGCGTCCTAACTCTACCCGAAGTGTTCTCACGTTATCGATTGTTCCCATCCACAATAAAGCGATTAAATCTCACGAGAAAAAAAAAGTGGGAAAATACCAAGCGCAAAATAATCATACACACGTAAACCATCACCGCGAATGTCGGAGGAAAAAAACCGAAGCTCGAAGTATCTCGTAGGTTTTTAAAAGCTGTGTAAAACGGGATATACATATCAGCGTAGCTACAAGTTAAGAGCAAAATCGGGGTGGGTAAAAATACGTACGCAAAAGACCTCGGAAAGAAAGAAACAAAAAAAAAATGGAAAATTATATCGATTATACATAAGAAATCTGTCCACGCAAAATCTTAGTCCTTTACCGTCAATATAAGATACCATAAGTAGTAGTAGTCATTCTTGTGCACACACCGTACGCATAATACATCCGTGATAAGCCTACCACTCCTTAGACCTAATCGATCCGTCCCCCGAAAAAACGCGAAAAACTTGGAAATAATTCCGAGCGATCATCTTTTTTCTTCCCGTCGCGTAAAAAACCAATCCCAAGAGTAACGAGTCGATCCGAGGACGGACAAATCGGCTTTTAAACGACTAACGATAGAATAATCGTATTAGCGAGAGTACGTTAACATACACCTAGCGTTACGAGTTCTTCGCGTCAAGAGCAAGTACCTTAATTTTCTCTCTTTTTTTTTTTACGTTTTCGTTTATGTTTTACACTCCTCGACGGTACACCATGTAAACCCCTTTCCGCGTGTCGGATGTCCGGCCACTGGGAGAGAGAGATTCATCTCGTGGCTGCTGGCACTCTCGGTATTCCCAGAGAAGCGCCAGATCGCGAATCGTTACACACCGGAAGTCACATTTCGGGGGGTGTATTTTCGGAAAACCAGTCAGCGGTAAACGTCATACGCGTCTCCTCGGAAACGTCAGACACCCCCACCAGGGACATACATCGTGCCTATTTAAAAGGCCCCGGCATCCAAATCGAGATCATAGTCGAAAAGGATCCAGCCGGAAGAGCTGCGTCTCAAATCTCTCGGAGCGGATAATCTCGCCCTGCAAAAAAAAAAAAAGTACACGGCACCGAAGACCGAGTTTCCCCGTCGATAGTTCACCTCGTCGGCAACACACCGTACGCTTATTTAACTTAACACACGATAAATCCTAGGAGTTAAACCCTCTAATTAGTGGGCAGGTGCGCCAGGCTAACCCGGGGACCCGCCTAAAATCGTTATTATCGGTTATTAGCTGACTAATCGCTCTCTGCTGGTGCACGTTCCTTAGATACGAATGATATACTTAACGCTGGGTATACACCATTTTATAACGCGAGCTTAAACTGCAGAGCCTGATATCCTTAACCATATATATTTTTGCTTTAAATATACCTCGACTAATCGTAAGACACGACTTAAGTGCGATAAGGATTCGCAACAGACGACGCGACTCGATCGGCTTCGCGAAGGATTCGGCAACGATCAGCCGAATTCGATTTTGAATTTTTTTTTTTTTTTCCCATTTCCCTCGGTGTCTTATCAGCGAGTGATAGGCATCGCTTTTTACCTAGTTTGGTATCTGAGAAATCGCTCATCGCACCTCCACCGGTCGTCGAGTTACGTCTTTCCTGTTTCGATGATTATTCCCCTCTCTCTCTCTTTATTCCCCATCTAAACTGACTGTATTTAATAAATTCGCGCGCGTCAAACCTTCCGCGATCGATCAATCGACTCGAGTCGACCTGCGAGTTAGTCTGGATAATTGTAAGACGCGTTTAAGCAAATTGTTTAAAAAATGGAAGCGCCTTGGTACGACTCTCGGTGTCTCGAGATGTGCGGCTATCAGCTGATCCGGATAGATACTTATTCAATCACGCCCTTGTACGCTCCCTGATTTATTTATTTATTTATTTGTTCTCTTAGTATCGATGTTCTTTTTTTATTGTATTTCACCGCGATGTTCTATCAGTTGAAACGTACAGGACAATTTGAGAAAACTTACGGCGACGTAATTCCTGTCTCGGCTGTCGCGATCAGCTGATTTTGACGTTTGGCGAACACGTGGTCTCTGCCCCGCGTTTCATGGGCAATTATTAAGATCGATCTCGTTAACGTTATCGGGACCGCCGATGTCTCGCCTGTCGTCGCGAATTTACGCGACCGTTGATGATGAAAAGTCTCATATCCACCGATGTAAGTTTTGCACGGATTTAAACAGTCAATAGGAAATGCCGTCCCTCTCAACACCCTTTCTCGCTACTTTATCTTTCCCCATCTCCACGCCCTCAATTATCTGGTGAATTACGTCCTACATGTAACTTTGTTTGCTCCCGCTCTCGAGTATCCCTTAAACACTGAGACTACCTTTAATTAGCATACACGATACAAGACGCACGACTTCCACTAATTGTAAGGCTAGTTTTAGTGCGTGTATAGAGAGTAAAGGTCGGAGATGAAGAAAAAAGAAAGAAAGCATCCACGGATTTTTCGCGGAGTACTCGTCGCCATTGAAATGGTGCCCAGTACGTTTAGCTAATCCTCTCCCTCCTCCACCTGCCGTGGTTAATTCCTACTTCCTTAAGGCGCAAAGTTAACGCTCCGATTACGGCTTAAAAACCACCCGCTTGATAAGCGCCCACGTTTATAGTTCTTAATCCTAGACTACCGCGCACCGAGTAGTTAGTTAACATGTTCGATAACGTGCGAAGTGTACGTGTGTTTAGTGTGTGCTCGTGTATATACGCGTGAAACTCTCCAATTATGAAAGAAAGGAAATAATTACATATCGATCCAACGATTGGCACTAAGAGAAAATTAAGAAAGACAAAAGGAATAAAAAAAAAAGAAGAAAATAATCCAAAGTTAAGGCACTAGAAGTACAGCGTAAATTAATTACCGGTTAAACGTAACGCAATTAACATGCAACTCGTGTTGACGGTACCATTAGATCGCTAATAAGGCTTGGACAATTAGTGTACTAACGAAGTGTTTACCGGTTTTTATCTTAATAAGGCCGCAGCTAATTGCTGGTAGGCTACTCGCGAGAGAAAAATTATTCCTTAATAAATTGTCGAACAGTAGGGGGGGGGGGCAGATATATAGATATATATCTCATAGACTGTGATTGTATTATCAGTGCTGGGGGCCCTAAGAAGTTCGTTGTTCGATAAAGTGAGTGAATCAACGTGTGCGTGTACATGTACATGCGAATTGTCACATCTCGAAAAGCCGCTCTCTCTCTCTTCCTCCGGCGCGTTATCGCGCTTTCATTCCCTAATCAGCCTCTTTTCCTAATCCCTTTCAAAGTATCACCACCTCCCTCGTATCCCTCATTTCCAAGTCTTCCCAGATTCATCTCTCTCGTCTCGAATCCGCTCGATCTCTCCCCCTGTCTCCCCTGATCGTTCACATCCCATGAAAAAACCGTCGATTTCCTATTGTTTATTTTTTGATTATCATTATTCACTCCCCGCTCGACATAGGACCTACGTTGGACTGCAAATCGGGAAACACCTCAGCCCTTAACTTCGCAAAGGGTTTTTAAAATGTAATATCTCTCGATTTTTCTTCGGAGCTTATCCTACCACACCATACACCCTAACGTATCCTACCGCCATAGAGTACACCGTAAAGTATTCTACCGTAACCCTTAAGACACGAGACTCATCCCTCCTGCCTTTCCACATCCGATCCCTTCGCAAATCCCTTACCTCTCCTCCCAGCATCCCGTCACGGATAAGACATACAAATCCCCGGCATTCTCCACACATCTTCCATTCGTTTCTTTTTTTTTTTTTCCGCATTTTCATTCATTTTCACGGATTATAGAGTAGGCCGCAAGAGGTGACGATCGACGGGAGACCCTGCTCTCTGTCTCTGGTGTGTCCGTGTTTCATATAATTCATGGTTTTCCCTTTTATTCATTATTCCAGATGGCGGTGGTGCCTCTCATGTTCCGCGACTGGTGGGACGACCTGGACCGGTCGCGGCTTCGCCTGCTGGACCGACACTTCGACGGCATCCTGACAAGAGATGACCCTCTCCTGTCGGAGCTGTCGAACCTGTCTCTGACGAAACCGCGATCGCTCTTCGGCGCGCCCGGATACTTCCGGCCCTGGAGGACCATCTTCCCGACTTCCGGCGCGAGCACGATCAAATCGGACAAGGACACCTTCCAGGTAAGGATCGCGAATCTCCTGCCGCGGGATTCCTTGGTCTCTGAAGATCCCAAAAAAAGAGCCCGACGCACAGGGTGAATGAAGACGCCACCCCGATTAGATCACCGGTACATAAATATCGACCACCGAGATTCGTGACTCAGGGTGCTTTATTTATACCGCCGAGGATGTTTTCTCCGGATATGCGACACATCCCTCCCCTCTCGCCCCGGCATTTTTTTTTTTCATCCTCCTAAGAGGTCCACGATCGCGAAAGTCGATTTCCGCAATTCCGCATTTCACTCACGTAGGACCGAGATAGAAAAAAAAAAAAAAAAGAAAAAAAATAGAAAAATTAAACGCATCCCGGTGGGAATTTCGGGCAGATCGATGCGCGACGTCGGTGCAACTTTTTTTCCAGGGATTGCGCGCATCGATTGCTCCACCCTGATAAAAAAAAAGTTGCATCGACGCCGCGCATCAAGGAACTTTTCTTGTTTTTTTTTTTTTTTCTTGTTCTTCTAAATCAAGTCCCTTCCGGTGGGTATTCGACTGTAATTAAAAGAATTTTACCGCAGAGTTCGAATTCGCTCGTCCTTTACATCGGGATTTTTAGTATTGTCCGGTTATCAGTTATCACAAAACTCCGATGTCACGCGACTCCTTCCCCCTCCCTGTCCCTTCTGCTCCTCTCCTCCCAAATCTCTCGAAAATGCCCGTGGATATTTATCGGAGGTATTGTATTTTCGGAATTTTCGGTACGCTCTTGAAAAGCCGCCGCTCGAAATCCGTGCCGGAAATTCAGGTTTTCTGTTTGTTTTTTTCCACTTTTTCCATATACCAGAAAAGCTCTGAAAATCTTGCCTAGATTCCACACATCGGCTTATGGAAGTTTCTGATCACAGCACTATCTAACGCCTCTCTCTCGGTCCCTTCCTTATCTCTCTACCTTCTTTTTATCCCTTCGCGACTTTATTCTTCGAGATCTACGTTAATACCGAACCGAGTATCGGAATGGTTCGACGACACAGCCCTTGAAAAAGCCAGTGCCCGATATCGGCACTCGAATCGATCTTTGCATACAAGCTGCAAAAGAAGAGAAAAATGGAAAGAATCCTCGATAAGGAGTGCCGATATCGCGCACTGGTCTTCGAGCTCTGAATCAGACCCTAGGAAAGAAAAGAAAAAAGAAAAAGGAAATTTATAAGCAAACCCTTTGTACTCTTCCTTACTTTCAAGGTATCAGCTTCCTCTCCTCTACGTCTATTACCTTAAAAAATCCAGCATCCGCCTCTATCAAGCCCTACACCACACACCTCCAATTAGATCGTTCGGTTCGAGTAAACGCAACGAGGTAACTTCACAAAAATTGACGGCGCCCTTGAAAACCGAAGAAAAAGGGAAAAAAATCGGTGCGCGATATCGGTGCCTCCGTTCAAGGAACCGATCCTGATGATCCATCAGCAAAGATTCCTTAATAATCCCCACACCGATATCGCGCACCGATTTCCTTTTTTTTCAAGAGCTATAAGTTCACGAAACTATCGGGCGATTACTCGATACTCTTTTTTATGTGTATATATATGTGTATATATATACTAAACTACCTCTTAATTATCGTACCTTATTCGGCGACTAGTTGTCACTGATTAGAATTTACCGCCGTTTAATTAAAATTCACGGAAGGCTGCTTTCGGGAGCGGAATTAATTTTACCGAAGGTACAAGAAATCAGATTTACAAATTTTGGCTTCAAAGCAAGGCACGGGAAAAAAAAAAAGTAATCAATACCAGGGGGCCTCTTTTTTCACTTTTGTTTTCCTTTTCTAAAAGCTGTTAATGCCCAAAAAAGATTTTTCACCTCGTACAGGTAAACCCCTTCAGCGACTCTAACCTACTTTTTGGTTGAGATCCTAACGATAATTTGTAATCGATGCCAATGATAAAAACGATATGTCAAGCCCTGAGTGTCCTGAGACCCCCCTCGTGGGGTCTCAGGCACCGAAAAGGACGGACCCTTTTTTTCTTTTAATTAACCTAGGACTCGAATTTGATTTTTTACCAGATGAAACACCTAATCACTCTCCCCCACCCCCCCGCCCCTTTGTGCTTAACGAGTGGCTCTCACCTGAGATTTATTGTTCACGATATGACCGGGGGGACAAAAACTCTTGCTTCGGAAACGGATATGTATCCTTTATTATCTTTCACCTGTATTAGACTTTCGATATATATATTCACGTTTTTTTATTATCGCCTCTCAGCAACCGAAGAGCGCCGCTCTTTCGCTCAACTTTCCTCAAGAACTTTCTTCAGAATCGCGTGACGTTATATACTGCTGAGATTTGGGATCGGGTGTAATGATTAACGATGGTACTAGGCGGTGTAATTACACCCATGATTACAGATATAAACTTCGCTGGCCTCGGAATATATTTTTCATCCTGAACAAAGAGAAACGGTCGCCCCCAATCACATCTCTCTCCCAATCACTACCGTGTCTCGTCTTTATATCCCTAAATCCTGAGGATTCTCCTTCGTCGACGTCTCTTAATATCAAACCTCTACACCAAAAAGCAACCCTCGGCTTTCCCTTGGACTCACCCTACAGCAGATGAACCCATGGAAAAGTCGAGAGTCGCCAAAGGTCCCGCAGTCTAATCCGTCAGCGAAGGAAGCTTACAATAAAGTCGTAAATCTACTCTAATCAGCGGCTCGACCAGTAAGAAAAAAAAATCTAAATCAACGGTTAAAATTTAATTCCAAGATAGAGAGAAAAAAAAACCCCAAGAGAACCTAAAGCTTACTCGCCACACAAATTCAGCGGGGCGGAAATCTACCAAACGATTTTTAATTTAATTCTAAGATAAAAAAAATACAAAATCTAAAGCTTACTCGTCACACAAATCCAGCGAGGCGGAAATCTATCAAACGATCTTTAGTATCGATGCCAATGAAAGGGGGAAATAAAAAAGAAAACAAGAAAAATATGAAGTCGGTGTCTCTTCGCTTTGGTCAAAATGGCTCGGCAAGATAACAGTCCAAAGATTCGTAACAGTGGCCGTCCGTCTGTTCGTATAATAATTAGACTCTAAAGCTCTAATAATTAACACACAGAAGCAATCACATCACACCGCAGGATAAGAAGTCGCTTATCGACAAATTACAGCAGGAAAGCATTAAAACCCTAGCCGAACCCGCGCGGTCATGGGGCTCTTTGCAAACCGTTTACAGTAAAATACCTAAAAGTAAGGGTGTTAGCACCTCGGAAATAAGTAGCGACTTATCCCGTGTACTATCAAGAGGGGAAGGCCCCCCTTAAAGTCAGGCGACAGTCGTCACTTATTCCACTCTTCGATCAGTCGGAAATATCCCTCTTAGAAAGATTTCCCGCCGACTGGGCACACGATTAGTTGGACACGCAAAAAATCCAGGTGGATTGGGGAAAGTCTTGGAAAGTCTTGGAAAGTCGTGGGAAGTAAACGGGAGAGGATAAGGCCGACAAGTCGAGCCTCTCTCGCCAAGGATTACTTCTCTCCGGTATTATCGATGCACAATGAGACGACCGGTGGACAAAATTGGTGCAAAAAGTTCCCTTCCAGCAAATACAAAAAAAAAAATTAGAAAATCACTTATCCCAACCTCGCGATGTTAATTTACTCTTCGTTGTACTTCCGTAATCTTACGCACAAGGAATATGTATATACGTATACACATAAGTTTTCATTCGTTAAAGAGGTACACCTTGCAAAGAGCTATTCGAAGAGCTCAGGGGGTACTTGCGCCCCGTACAAGGAAATTGCGGAAATTCGACGTCTGTTTCTGGTCTCTCTCTATTTTCCTTCTCCCTCTCTAAAAGTCACCTCCTTAGTGACAGTATTATCTGCAGATGAAACTCTCTTCGATGGGTCTCTTATATCTCTCGATACTGGTTAAAAGTTGCTTGTCGCCTAAAACTAATGTAACTTAGTAACTCGTACCAATCTCTCTCTGCCTCCTCGGACACTCTACATGGGAATTATATACGTAATGTTATTATATATCACCGTAGGCTCTCTTTTGCAATGTCAGAAATGTAGTTTTCTCGTGAAAAAGGACTAGACACCTCTCTGTACTGAAAATTTTCCGGCAGCCTCGGGACGAGGCCGCTCGCTCGGAGACGACACTTCTTCTGTATATCTCCCTTTCGATATTTACTCCGCTTGACTTGAGCGATATTCCTCTCGATAAATCCAAAACACCTCTCCCTCGGAAAAAGAGAGTACGGGTCCACGAGAATTCTAGGTTTCCTTAGCGCAAAAGGACAGTTCCTCCTCCTCTCGTACGAAGCGCTATTCTCTAAGACCTACAGACATGTACCATCTCCTCTATATCTCAGCTTTTTAGCGGTAAAATCGAATGTCATCTGTATGAGAAAAAAAATCGCAACCACGTGGTTTTGGACAACGAGTGAAATCTAATACGAAACGGCGCATTCGTAGTAAGTAAATCCCGGATACAAGACAGAGTGGGGGATAATAATTGAAGGGGGGAAAAAAAAAAGAAAAAAAAAGGGTGGGAGTTAAAAATTAAAAATTACAGAAAGAGCGCGTATCTCCTTAACCTCCTACAACGTAACTCGGCGTACACACTTAAGTCAACTTAAAAAGGTACAAAATAGTATTCGCTCTGCGACTGTGGAAGCAATAACTGCGATAAGGCGAACTTAACGACTCTAAGGAACCGAACATTACGTCGCCGGGACTACCGGAAGGCCCACGTCTCGTCGAAGACCCGTTTTCGAATTTCCCTTCAATAGCCATAGCGCGTGTTAAAAAGGAAAAAGGGGTGCCCACGAAACCTCCCCTGCGTCTCTCAACGCTCGATATATCCCCCCCGCCCCCCAATTTCGAAAAAATCCCGCCCTCCTCGAGCAGAGGGCGCGCGACAAATTAATTCCAATTTCCGCCTTTTTCCCCTCACACGCACTTTGGAACGATATTCAATTCGCGTTACAATAATCGCTCGAAACCGCGAGAGCGAGAGCCGCTTGACTGACAGACAAATGTCGGGTGAATGTAAACAAAAAAAAAAATGCACCCCCCTCGGAAAAATTAAAAATAAAATGCTCGACCGAGGTACGGATGAAGTGAGAAAAACTCTAGAATCTCTCCCCCCTAACGAGCAAGGGGAGGGGTGAAGGCTCGAAACTCGTTTTGAAAATTCAGTCTTTCCTTGTTCTTCCCCTTAGTTTTTGTGTTTTTTTTTTCTTCTTTGTTCTCTCTCCTCGTCCTTTAATTACTCCTCGTGAAAATGATCTCGCCGAAAAAAGTGGCGACCCGCGCCCCCCACCCCCCCACCGCCCCCCGTGGCGGGGCGCCGCGCGGAGCTCGCTAAAAACCTCGGCTCTCTTCCCTCGTGTGTGCTTCAAGTAAAAAAATAAATATACCTCTTTACAACCCCTCAACGCGCGATTAGAATCATATACAAATATGAAAAATCTTCTATGTACAAATCTCTCTTTCTCACTAGTTGCAAAAATCACTTGGTACGTAAACCCGCGGGGCCTCTCGAAAAGGCGTTTTCTCCTTCCTCTCCTCTTTCTCTCTCCCCCCCCCTCTCAGAGCTCTACATCCCTAGGACACGCCAACAACGCGTCGCGGACACGAGGGGCGACCATCGGGGGGTTTGGACAAACGACCGGACCAAATGTATAAAGGAAGAAATGAAAATTAGAGAGGATCCGCGATCGCGATATCCCCCTTACACATCCACCTACTTGTATGTAACGCACGTCTTTAGCAAAAGAACCAGTCTTCACACAAGTAGGTGCGCCCAAGAACTACATCTTTCCCGGTTGCTTTTGAACGGCCAAGAAGGAAACTGAACGGACGCGTTACATAAATGTCCGCGGATAAAGGAGCTCGAAAGAAAACCGGGCGTCACCTTGCGGTGTCTTTACATGATTCCTAATTTTTCCGGTTACGTCGGGAGGAACGAAAAAAAAAAATAGAACAGAGTCCTGGGCGCTTGCGAAATCTTTCCCTCAAGGTTCTGCTCTGGGCGAAGGAACGCGCTCGGCGTGTCCGCGGGTTCGCGACTTCGGTGTTATCCTCGCCGGAGATGCTCTCATCTAGGGAGGCGAAAGGCTCTAACGAAAAATCCTGGTGTTCTCCTGAAGAGAGCTCCCTTCACGGTCAGATGTTATCCTAGGACGACTCGCGTGAGGAGACTCCTGGGGTTCGGTCTGGTGAAGTGAGATTTCTTTAGTCGGTTATTTCCGCCGGAGCGTACGCGCCGTCCTCGTCGACGATCATCCGGGGTGAGCGGAGGATCACCGACGGGTGGTTTTCTTTTTTTTCTTTTCTAGATTAGGATGGCGAGAGTAATTTCCGGAGGGGTCTAAGACTCCTGGGGGGCAACGCGGGGGTACTGACAATCCGTCGCGGTTTCTTTCTGTGTGCGCTTACGAGGCGGCAGGAATGATATCTCATATGTCGGTCTGTGCAGGTAATTTTGGATGTTCAGCAATTTTCACCGGAGGAGATCACGGTGAAGACGGTCGGCGAGAACGTTATAGTCGAGGCCAAGCACGAAGAGAAGCGAGACGAGCACGGCTTTATCAGCAGGCACTTCGTCAGACGATACGTCTTGCCCTCGTCCCACAACGTCGAGAACGTTACCTCGAGCCTGTCCTCGGATGGTGTTTTAACTATAACTGCACCCAAAAAGGTAGCTGGGTGTAACCGCGAACCCTCGCGGATTCGCCGGTAGATTCACGGTGCGCCGCGAACTATAGTTTGGGCCTCGGCTTAATTCCAATCCAGTAGGAAGAGCGGAGGAGGACAAATCTCGAGCTTACTGAACAAACCACGCTAAAGGCTAAAAAGAACGATTTTGTCTGATTATCATACACAGCCAGTGGGGCAATTAATTATGTAATAAAAGAATATTCACTATGGTGGATGGGACCTTTCAATTCTGGTAACCTAGACTCGAGCGTACACTTCAATTGAGGTATCGACACTGCCAATTCAGCCAATCGAATTGGAAGGATATCGTCAATTGAATTGTACACCTTTTCATATTTTACTCGAATTGAAAGCCAGCCCCGAGACAAATATGCGAGACGGACATGTTAACGGTGACGCTACGTAACCTCTAGAAGCGTAGACCTTTGTAAGGTTTTTTTTAATTTTAAATTCTGCACTTTTGAGTAACGATTTTGAAAGATTTTTTTTTAATTGCATCCTAACAATGCTTCGTTATCTGGGAGGTTAATTTACCCTGACCGTTGATTTAAAGGTAGACTCGGATAAATTATGCATCATATGTAGCGACACCATAAACCGTACGATTCGTACATTTAATGGTTATGATCAAACTCCTAAACCAGAGTTGTACTTAATTTTTTTTTCTTTGTTATTAGAAATTTGCTGAATGCTCTTGACCGTAAATCTCTTACCTATTTTTCGTAGTTGTCTTCAATTTGAAACCCTAACCAGACCAGATTCTGTTGCAAACGGAATGTTCAAGCACCGACCCCTTAGGGTGCTCTAAAAAAAAGAAATAACTTGTATGATTTCCATGGTCCTTTTCAAGGCAGTGCGACGGTAACATTATACATTTTTCAGGCTCCAGAATCCAACGAGACCGAGAGGATTGTTAATATCGTGAGGACAGGAGTACCCGCCCCAAAAAGTGACGAAGAAAAAGTTAACGTGCAAGAAATTACTGTTGAGCACCAATAAGTATTTATGTTAAAATGAGATAAGATTATTTTATAATCGACGTGAATATGTAAATTATCTAAACTTTTTTCCTTTTCTTACATTTTTATTCTAGCAACCTGTACATATTCGTTAAAATTCCCTTGTTCAAAATATAATTCGTTTATCAAACCATAGAATTTCTTTAGCAACATACTGTTTTATACATTGAATTATGACATTTTAGAAAATATTCATAACTCCCATAACAGATCTATTCCATATAGTATTAAATAGCACATTGTCAAAATTCATATAGGTGCAGAGATTTAAATGAGATTATAAAGAGACTTTACGGCACAGCCAATTTTCCACTTGTTCAAGCAAGCATACATAAATATTCTAGTCATGCCGTTAAATGATGAAAAAATGTCCTTTGGAGCCTCTCCTAGCAAGATATAAAATGACCTCTAAAAAAAGCCCTACGATCATTGCGAATACTACTCAATTTTAAAATACAAAACTCACAACTCCTTAAAATAGCCAAACCGGTTGATCAAAAGCTGCAGAAATTCACAAACCGATCAAATATATCAAAACCACATTATCCAAAAAAAAATTTAGATACAGTATCAGAGCTGCGGAATAAAATGCTGTCGAAAGATCTGAACATTAAATCGAGACAAATTGCAGACCGTAAACGGAAACGTCCAGGGAGGCTCCACAGGATTCGCAGTTCTCGACGCTGCAAAAAGAACCTAACCTAAAATGACTAGACAAAGGCTACATACCGTAAGCATCCGCGCTCCGCACAGCGCCTCGACGTACTTCTACATCTTCCCTTGTTATGTAGATACACCATTGACGACCACTCCCTCGTTGCCCAGGAGGTTGAGAAGGGGTTTCGGTAGTCCACTGCGACCTGAACTCGGCGTTGGTTTGTTTACGAATGCGCCGGTCGGTCGGGCGACGCGCTTTATATAGACGGCTACGGCGTGCCGAGAACGTTCTCGACGCCGGCAAGCGCCCTGCGCCGAGCCCTTGGCGAAGTAGACGCGCAATAGCCTCCAGTTTATAAATTACGGCGCCTTCCTGTAAAATATCGCGTCAGAATCTGTCCAACCTTCTAAACGTGAGATATTTTGCATCCATGGGTAAGTATTTCATCGCAATCGGCGGTTTTTTGAGCATAACAGAGTCGGTACGCAGTATTGATCGGTCGCGGCGCAGACGAGATTTCTGGCACGTTCGCACGCCGGGGCTCGGCGACCTAACCTCTCTCTCTCCCCACCGCGAAGCCGGCCTGGAACGTTCGACCGGTCCCGGCTACGAGCAGGGGAGATGAGGACGCCTCGACAATAGTGCGCAGTTATGCAACTGCTTATTTTCAGGAATACACGCCAACGGAGGCCTGCTGCGTGTCCCTGAGACCCGCCGTGCAGTTTCGGCGACCAAAAGGAAGAGTCTCGCAAAGAAGGGCCCTCGTCGGACGGGAAGAACGAGGCCGCCCATGGGAAAGTGCGCAGTTGGATATAATGGACTCTTCCCAGAAGCGGAGACGGTTTTGCGATGAATTTTCGGGAACATGGGATTGAATTGCAGGCGTTCTTTAGATAAAAATGAGCATGTCGGGTACAGGGATCGCTGGAGTAATTGTGTAATAATTGTACATTTCGTGAAACCATGATAGACGTGCATATACACATGTAAGCGTTGATCTAATTGGAATGGTAATGGGCTCAACTTAATTGTGCACTCACCTGCGTACACTACTAATTAGAACATGTGATGTTTGCAAAACGCCATAGGTCAAGGATCATCGCATGCGATTAAGACGTTGAATTATCTGAAGAATTGTAAAAGTTAATGGCTTATTTTCCTCGATTAATGGGAGCGAATAAATTATTCCATTGTTTTGAGAATGTGCTCGTCTCTGGTGACGAATTTCAATTATTGCCGCTCAGGCGAAATGTTCAAATAGGGTCCTATTGTAAGGTACTCTTGCGTGATAATATCGAATCTTGAGAAAATGTTCGTTCCGGGAACCCTGTTGCGTGCCCTAGGGGGGAAATGCTACGCAGTACTCCCAACGGGCAATAAGATTAAAAAGGGAGGAAGGACGGGTACAAAAGGGGGAAGGACAAGGTTATCGATACGAAAGTGCGCAGTTTAGCCAGCGGTGCGTTTCGGCAGATGTGAAAACGGAAATACGACGCAACTCTCGCCGGCACGGCTGCGGAACAATGGTCCGCCATTTTGACAAAGAGAGGTTCGATCTTCGCTTGTATTACGTATATTACAGACGTATATGTATCCTAATAATGATTTTCTCCCTGATACTACCCGTAGAAAAAAGATATTCAATCAAAGAATAATTATTCGACTCAAGTAGGCGCGAATAAATTGTATGCAATATTCGGAATTATGACTATTTAATTTCAGTGAAATTTCTGGAATTAACGAAATCATTTCTTTGGCTCAATGAATTTCTTTTCTCAGGGCTTATGAAAGTGCAGGGACCCTATGGTTCGGCATAACGAGGGAATCCATGCTTTTTCCATTCACTTATTCGGGGAAAACTGAACAGTTCACTGAGCAATCGTCTTCCAAAACGGAAAGTGGAAAGGGGAGGTCGATGCACCGACATGGCCGCTTGGATGCACATATATACTGCAACGACGGAGCAAGACGGTCACGGAACGTACTCGAAGCTTCCACTGTTTCTAACCGGGGACGGAAAACGTTTTGGAAAGCGTTTCCCTTTATTTCCCGTTGCTGCACGCAACCAGGAACGGAAGTATACGCTCGTTTGTGTCTTTTTACTCCGTAACGTTCTTATATAACGGAATGAGACGGGTCGAAGGAATAATTTCTTTTCTTTCGTCTCAAGGTCAACTCCGCTTGGCTTGGATCTGCGGAATCTCAAAATTCTTCCCCCTGCAGCATTCCGAGTGGCGATGCAACCAGTTCCCTGATTTCCTGCACCTCTTGTTTCTTGGCCATGAACGCACACTTCGGCCATAGCTTTGACCATGGCCTCCTTTGTGTATCTCACCAGAGGGCAAGAAGCGTCGCCACGTCACGTTTGACTCGAGACTCAGTTAATCAGGAAAAGGAACTAAATCGAGAGAAGACTGCGACCGCGAGATATAATTTAAATAAGTCTAACCTAAGAGTAAATTATGTAACGTGCGAATGCGTAATTTATTGTATTTAAATAAGTTACCGCGAAAAGCATTCTCAGATAGCGAGTTATCGCCTTTTGCTTCGACTGTTATATTCGTATTTCGTTTTCGAGATTTCGTATACGAAAAATCCAGTATAGTTATCTTGGTTTAGAATAGTTTAGAGATGAATTTAAATAGGAGGACTTGGTGGTTTTAGATTGGGAGGATTTTTTTGGAGTTTAAAGTGCGCCGTGGAACGGCTCGGGTAGTTTCCGTGGAGTTCTAGAACGTTTCAGCCCGGCGAATCGATACCTGCACCAGAAACTCCGCATTAATATAGGTCTTTGGTATATATGGTACTGCGCGTCATGTCTTACCTTAAGAAGAAAAATGTATCGTGTCGAATCGTGTGCAGGTTGAAAAATGACCGCAAATACTACTGATTTTATTAGCCGCCAATTATTACGGTATGGAGAGTAACCGTTAGAATTTATGACGTAGTAACTCTAGTTCTGCAGATGTAAAATGGCACGATAATAGCAGGCTAATTAAAATCACCGGTTATTTTCTTCGGTTTTTTATTTGATAAAAAATCCACGCGGCGAGGAAAGTGCGTTACTATGCGTGATTCAGTGAATACAGAGTTTCTGGTTGTTTTCAAGCCGATGTTTATGCGACGCCAACTATTTTTAGAACGATTTCATAGAGACGTAAACGTATTTACTCCTAGGCCTGAAAAGCGGAATCGTAATGCTTTGGAAGGAAAATGTTTGAGTATGCGTTACTCGTTAGTATTTAATAGAACATACAAGGTCTTAGGCAGGACTTCTTTGGAAGACAACGGGTTAACGAAACCCGGTCAGGTTCATTGTTCCGATTTCATAAGCAGGCCGCGACCGCGGTAAATATGTATGTACATATGTAATTTTAGAACTGCGGGTGGGAGGTCCATTTCTAATTATGACGTCTCGGTAGAGACCTACGGATGGGTCCTGATCCCTCAAATGACGAGCTTCAAAAATACGTACGGTAGAATTTAATTCTCAAGACCTCCTCTGAAGGTTTCGAGTTATTTCGAGCGCAAGAAGAGTGCCTCCAAATACACTTTGACATAACAAAAGACGCCGCTTATACTCGGAGGAACAGCTGCTTTCGCAACCGGTCTGTCCACCTCCCGATAACCGGCGTCCTGTATATCCTGACCTTGAATTCAACTGGAAATTTACGGAATCATTTTATACGCCAAAGTAAAGAGATACCTTACTTTCCTGTAACTCGATCTGCTTAGGAGGTCGTGAAAAATAATGTACATTCCGGGAATTCATTTGAGGATAATTACTTTGGATAGTACTCATTGATGGGAATAAAAAATCAAGTACATCAACGCGAATTACTATGAGTCATCTTATCGCCTCTGCTTTTTGACGAAATTTATCAAATCAATGTTGGATCGCGATAGACACGTGGAATCGACGTGCAATCGCAGGAAATCACTGCAGTCTTATCGGAGTTTATGCGGCTTACTATCATAGTACGATATCTAACTTTCCAAAAGAATAAAAGTAGCGGCGGACACGCTTAATGGATGGCATGCGTTATTGATAAATGTAAGAAGAATCCATCCATACCTTAATTGCAAGATAATTCTCTTGCGATGCGTTATCTACTCGAGGATATTTCGCAAATAAATAGGGTAACTTCGGTAGGAATAAATAATTTCCAGCGGAGTGACTTCGGTCCTTGTAGTTTCATGCGTAGTTTTGTTTTTTTTTTTCCTCAGGATGTCACGTCGAGTTCCTTCATTTCTAGAATAGGATCAGGTTGGGATTATTCTTTCGACGTCGTTTGCTCTTTGAAAATGATTTCATAGACGTATGTTCCGAGTAATGCCCCCAAAGTAGGTCCGGCCCAGTATACCTATAATTGTAATATATTAATTAGAACGACAACCAAATTAATGAGGAAGAAAATCACACTTTTGCGATGGCGTTTAGATATGTATTATGGAATAGCTAGAAATTCATCGAGCATTTAATTTCACTTGGTTAATGAAACGCAAGTTATCGATTTCGACTGGTTGCAATTGTGAAAAGAATATCTCAGATACTTACCCACTGATCTTTCCATTCGCTGTTCCAAAATGCAGGTCCAAATGTTCGGGCTGGGTTCATGCTACATCCTGTATACGGACCCTGAGATGTGATTTATGTAATTCCTCTTTTAAAAATTGTTAATTTACGGTTTGTAAGATTTTCATTGAAGCTTATTGATATCGTTGCATACCGCGGCACAACCAATTGCGGCGACTGAAAATCCAAATCTCAGAGCAGTCGAATCCGTAGTGTGTGCACATCTCGGATCCCACGTTGCACATGCAGTGCAAAGAATAATAGCTGTGCAAAATGTCTCGATCAGGATGGCTTGTACAATTGAAACTTTCGGATGGATGGCGGTCACGCAAAGACTGCTCGTTGAATTGTACAGTCCATCGTTAAACAGATCTTCGGGAGTTATCATCTGCGAGTACGTGATAAAGTAACAAAGTATTGTTAACGATTACAAATATCAGAGAATATAACAGGTATCAAATCAGCGGGATTTCTTTTTCCTTGTTTAGACTATTTCCCAGCGGCACTGCAGTGAATAAAAAAATATACTGTACTTTCAGGGTCCCGTATCCGATGGTTGCTCCGATGAATTGTCCAATGACATAAATTATTCCCGTCGGAATTGACTTCAGGCCAACAATCACTGCTCCTATTGTTACTGCTGGATTGAGGTGAGCACCACTAATGTGACCCAGCATCTGAAATCAGATTCTACTCTATCAAAATCAGGTATTTCAGTTGAGAAATATTATGGTAATAGTTTTTACATTGAATGAGACATTTTGGTAAAATATTCTCACCATAATGATCAGGTTGACAGTGAGGCCGAAGGTTAATGCTGTTTGGAGAGGTGGTGGAGGAGAAGGTCCCATGGTACCGATGCACCCCATGCACCCAATGAAGAGTAATGCTGCCGTACCAACAATTTCTGCCAGGAACATGGTCATGGTACCCTTCTGCACGGCCCATGTGTTTTCTAGCACAAACAAAGTATTTAACCCACAATTTTAATGAATGAACGAAGACGGCGTTCACTTACCAACGACGCTTGCCATGATTTTTAAATCTACATATATAGACGAAAAGAGTTAAATTCTATCAGCCCTGAATATTGCTGATATCTAGGAAGATCACACGACCGTTTCGCAATCCTGACACCTTATGGTCGAGTACTACTTGTAGTTATGAGAGCAAACCGAGCAGAACAATATTCTGAAGCCTTATCATCATGGAAGCAATATCTGATAGATCTGCACTTTCGTTACTTTTTATGTTATAATAATCTTGAAAAACAGAAATAACGTCTGTCTGCTTGCAGGGTCATAACTGGAAACGCGGTTACATGCGATTGTACCTCCTGGGAGGAGATAAAAATTATTTCGGTGAATTGTTCAGTCTTGATCGTAAAAAAATTCGATTTCGAGGAAGTACAGTGGGCGATGACGTGGCCAACGTGATCGAAAAACATATTTTCGCAAATTGAACAAGTGCAATTTTCCGCGGCCATCTGACGCAGGTTTTACCCGAATACTACAGGAATAATCAATACATCTCCCTCAGAGTTTCCGTCTTTACACTCCGATCACTAATATACATGGGTACCTTCTACGGACGTTTCAATTTTTAATGGCCACGACATCGTCTACAAAATACGAATAAAGCCCATAAGAAATCTCTCTCAGTCATTGTCCTTGAGTTGTAAAAATACGACTACGTTGTTCAATATTTTCTCATCGGCAGTCACGACTGTCAGTTGTCAGATAAACGATCTTGCAATGATTACCAATAAGGATCATCCGAAATCAGCGAAGGTTCGAAACAAATTTTATGAAACCGATCTCGAGGAGGATATCGGTTTGATACGATGTTTGATGAAGTCGATAGGCTTGTGGTACTCGAAAACTGAAAATTCACCGAGAGAGAAATTCATGTCAATCATCTCGATCATGGCCTACACTCTTCTACACGTCGTCGTGCTCGTTCCCTTCTTCATAGAGATCGTTTTCATGGAGAAGGACTTTCGAAAGCAGGTACTGGCAAAAGTTACTCTTATGTCGAGGAGATGCCAAATAGTACTCTTTAATAAATACAATTTTATACCACTGACAATTCGATTTAAAATGTATACTCGAAGGCATATCGAGTTATTTTTATATCCTTAATTCAATAATTCAATTGTTCACCTGTGGTTCAATTTTTCGTCAGGTGGAAAACGCTTCGCCGTTGATCGGTTCCTTCATAGGAGAGATCAAGTATTTATGTATATTGTATTACAAGAAAGATGTGTGCAACTACATCGACAGCATGTCCGAAGATTGGAGGAAAGCTCGCATGAAGCCCGATCGCGAATTTATGCTCCAAAGCACCAAGTTCGGCCAAAAATTGACACGGCCATGTATGATCAGCATGTACACCGGTTGCGTGGGCTATGTATTCATTAACCCTGTTCTATCAGGGGATCTTCTGTCCCGTAATGACACCTCAAGAACGCTGGCGTTTCCCTGCTATTACCACGTCTTCGATGTTCACCGTTCGCCGAATTTTGAAATTATGTATATTACCCAAATTGTATTCGTAGTCACGTCGGCAACCTGTTTCATCGTTGCTTGTGCTCTCACTGTCAAATTCACTTTTCACATATGTGCCCAATGTCGGATCGTAAGATCACTCTTCGAGGACGTTATCGATGGAGACCAACAACAAGATCTGAGCTTCGACGAGAGATGGTCTTACGCTATCAAAGCTCACTTACGGGTATTAAGGTAAAATAATGCACTGTTAGTAATTATATTGGTGCCGTGACTTAAAATATTCTAGCTGAAAGATCTGGATGGATGTATATGCAAGAATACGTTATAGTAGTAATTGTTCATTCTTGCAGATTTGTAAATGACGCGGTGTCGGTACTAAAAGGCGTATGTCTTACGGAACTATTAGGATGTAGCGTAGTCACTTGTCTCATTGGACTTACTGCAATTTGGGTAGGCAAATGATAACAAAATCAATTTTCCAACTTGTTAGAATTTTACGGGAAATTTGTGCGTGCACGTGTAATCATATGCATGTTTACTTTATCCTCTCGGAATGGTCTTTCGCAGAAATGAATTGCGCTTCTCCGTAGAAAACGGGACTTTAAGATTTTCTGCCTCTGTGAACTTAATTCATTTATTATTCCAGCATCTGCAAGAGAAGAATAATGGAGATTGCCTCATGGTAATGATCATATTCACCGCGTTTGTCCTGAATCTATTTATATATTGTTTCATCAGCGAACAGCTTACACACCAGGTATGCATTTTCTCGATCTCACAAAATTTACTATGAATTTAAGAAACGAAATTGGCAGTATGCAATGATTGGAGAAACGCTGTACGACATCCAATGGTATCGTCTACCGCCGAAAAAGGCGTCAGAAATAGTTATAATACTTGCAATCTGCAACATTCCCGTCCACCTGACCGCTGGAAAGATTTCCGAGCTGTCCATAAGTGTATTTTGTGATGTAAGTGTAGGAATAGTATTATTTCCCTGGCTAATATAATTTTAATATTCGCTAGGTGAAGAACAAAGTAAAAATTCTTTCCCAAAAATTATTCACTTACCGTAACGATTTTATGTTGCAGGTGTTCAAGGCTACCATGGTGTATTTAAATGTGCTTCGTGAACTGATGTTATAGCCACTAGGGATTTCAGCCATAAGGATTAGTATCTCTATTTAGTAAAGCGCTGTTTTTTGTGCGTATGTATGTACGTGTGTCACGAAACAAAGATAATGCTTTTTAGGCGGGTTCCGGTTCGTATTTTGAAAATCGCTGATACATGTCCCCCCTAAGTTGAGGTCGAGGATGTCATAAGTTTCATCAAATTTCGAATTCAACCTTTCCTGTTCGACTTACAGCTAAGGGGTTGAATTTGAGAAGGCGTCACTGCCCGCGGCGCCCGTCGCGAGTAATTTTCTAGTATGGCATATTAATACCGTATAATATTTTTTTTTCACGGTAGTTCGGTAACATTTCTGATGAGAGATGTACATGGTAAACGTTGTGAAAATTCTCGAAAACTGTTAAAAAGAATAAATGTTATTACAGAAATTGACAGCTTACCTGCCACGTGTCTCGACAACTTGTTCGGAGACTGTTCGATTCTCGGAATACTAAGACCTTGATTTGTTATCAATGATATAAGCTCCGTACTCTTCTGTCTCTGCACCGCCATGGAGTTTAGTTTGGATTGAATGAAAATTCGACTGCGTGAAAGTAGAGTAGATTACAGTAGTTCAGATGGTACTTGCAAAATATAAACAATATGTCCCGGAATACGACGATGACGTGGTCGACGTTATCCGGAAATATATTTTCGCAGATTGGACAAATGCAATTTTTCGCGGCCATCTGACTCAGGTTTTACCCGAATACTACAGGAATAATCAATACATCTCCCTCAGAGTTTCCGTCTTTACACTCACATCATGAATATACGTGGATACCTTCTACTGGCGTTTCAATTTTTAATGGCCACGACATCGTCTACAAAATACTAATAAAGCCCATAAGAAATCCCTCTCGGTCATTATTCTTGAGTCGTGGAAATACGACTGCGTTGTTCAATATTTTCTCATCCGCAGTCACGACTGTCAGTTGTCAGATAAACGATCTTGCAATGATTACCAATAAGGATCATCCGAAATCGGCGAAGGTTCGAAACCAATTTTACGAAGCCGATCTCGAGGAGGATATCGGTTTGATACGATGTTTGATGAAGTCGATAGGCTTGTGGTACTCGAAAACTGAAAGTTCATCAAGAGAGAAATTCATGTCAATCGTCTCTGTAATTGCCTGCACTCTTCTAAACGTCGCCGTGGTCGTTCCCTTCTTCATACACCTCGTCTTCATTGAGGAGGACATCAAAATGGTGGTAGGGACAAAAGGGTGTTCTTTGATAAGCTCAATTTGATATCAGTTATCGGTCATGTCGATTCGGAATGTGAATTAGAAGTCACACCGCGAATTAACGAAGACTCGTCGAAACCGGGGAAATTCGGCATTCTGATTTTTCTCCATTCCTTCAGATATTTAAATACATTACGTTAATTTTTCCGCAGGTGGAAAACGCTTCGGCGTTGATCGGTTTCATCATAGGAGGGTTCAAGTATTTGTGTATGGTTGGTCACAGGAGCGATATCTGCAACTACATAGACAGGATTTCCGAAGATTGGAGGAATGCTCGCATGGATCCCGATCGCAAGATCATGCTCCAAAGCACGAAATTCTTCCAACAATTGATAAGGACCGCTATGATCATCATGTACGCTGGTCCCGTGGGGTACTCATTCATGCTCCCGATTCTGTCAGGGGATCTTCTGTCCCATAATGATACTACAAGAAGGCCGACGTTTCCCTGCTATTATCACGTCTTCGATGTTTACCCTTCGCCGAATTATGAAATTGTTTATATTACGCAAATTAGCGGCGTGGCCGTGTGTACAACCTTTTACGTGATCGCTTCTGCTCTCACGGCCAAATTTGTTTTTCACATCTGTACCCAATGCCGGATCGTGAGATCACTTTTTGAGGACGTTATCGATGGAGACAAGCAACAAGATCGGAGCTTCAACGAGAGATGGTCCTACGCTATCAAAGCTCACTTACGGGTATTAAGGTACAATAATGCACTGATAGAAATTATATCGATATCGTGAGTTGAAATATTCTAGCTGAAAGAGCTGAATGAATACGTCACGGTAGTAATTGTTTTTTCTTGCAGATTTGTAAAGGACGCGGTGTCGGTACTGAGAGGCATATGTTTCGCGGAATTGTTAGGATGTAGCACAATCACTTGTTTCATTGGACTCAATGCAATTTGGGTAGGCAAATGAAAAAAAAAAAAATAAGACAATTTTCCATCTTGATCAGGAAACTCAGTAGAGTTCCGCGCCAAATACACTTAAAAACACGCGCAAACGTCACTGAATACTTAACGCCAAAGTTGGGCACTTCAATTCGATCAAAATATTTTTCTCGAATAAGAAAACTTATCATGGACTCATAGAATTTTTTACGCGAAATTTGTACAGTTGCATACATAGTCTGCTTTATCCTTTGGGTATGATTTTACACAAAATGTAATTCCGCTTTTCGGTATAAAACTGACCTTCCAGATTTTCTGCCCTTGTGGGCTTAATTATTCCAGATCTTGTATTTTTCCAGAACCTGCAAGAAAATAACAGTGGAAATTGCATAATGGTATTCCTCATATTCACCTCGTTTGTCCTGAATCTATTTGTATATTGTTTCATCAGTGAGCAGCTTACCCAGCAGGTATGCATTTTCTCGTTCTCTCAGAAAATTTTTGCTATGAATTTAAAACTCGAAATTGGTAGTACGCAATGATTGGAGCAACGTTGTACGAGATAGAGTGGTATCGTCTACCGTCAAAAAAGGCGTCAGAAATCGTTTTGATACTTGCGATCTGCAACATCCCAGTCAAACTGACCGCTGGAAAGGTGTCCGAGCTGTCCTTGAGTGTATTTTGTGATGTAAGCGCGGGAATATTGATAATTCTATGACTAGTATAATTTCAAGATATAATAGACGAAGAATGAAGTAACAATGCTTTCCGTAAAAATTACTCACTCACCGCAGAAATTTTCTGTTGCAGGTGTTTAAGGCTACCATGGTGTATTTAAATGTGCTTCGAGAACTGATGTTGTAAGCGCTTCGGATATCAGTCATAAGCATTAGTGTATGACACATTAAAAACCGCATAATGCTGTCTCGTACTCTACTAACCGGGCTCATCCTGACGTAACATTTTTATCGCGGTAGTTCGGATGGGAGATGCACATCATAAATAGAGCGAACACTCTTGAAGAACTGTTCAAAAGAATAAATGTTATTACAGAAACTGACAGCTTATCTGTCCCGTGTATTGACCACTTGTCCCGATACTGTTAATTTCTCGGGATAGTGAGAATATGATTTCTAATCAATTATATAAGCTACGAACTCTCCTGTCTCTACACCGCCATGGGGCAGACTCAAGAGTGCGTTGTGTTAACAGAAATAATCAATATATCTCCCTCAGCGTTTCCGTCTTTATACTCCCATCACGAATATACGTGGGTAGAGTCTACTGACGTTTCAATTTTTAATGGCCACGATGTCGTCCACAAAATACGAATAAAGCCCACAAGAAAATCCCCTCACGGTCATTATCCTCAAGTGAAGTCGCGATAATGCGCCTGCGCTTCTTTAATATTTTCTTATCGGCGGTCAAGACTGTCAGTTGATGTCAGATCAAGGATCTCGAAATGGTCACCGTCAAGACTCATCCGAATTCCCATAACGCTCGGAATCAATTTTATGAGACCGACCTCGAGGAGGATATTCGTCTGATACGATGGTTGATGAAGTCGGTAGGCTTGTGGTCCTCGAAATCTGAAAATTCATCCCAAGGGAATCTCATCTCTTTTATTGTCTGCACTCTTGTAAACGTCGCCGTGGTCGTTCCCTTCTTCGTACAACTCTTCTTCATAGAGGAGGACGTTAGAAAGCAGGTAGCGAGAGAAGTTACTTTCAGCTCGAGGAAATGCTAAACATTGCTTCTCAATTAGCATACTTTAATGACTGTGGCCGAATATTTAGATTCAGAATGTATATCTGAGGTCATACCACGACTTAATGATGATTTATCGTAGTCCTTGTTTTATTTCCTTCGTTCTGGTATTTAAATATGCTCATGTCTGATTTTTCCGCAGGTGGAGTCTGTCCCGCCGTTCATCGGCTTCATCATAGGAGAGGCCAAGTATTTCTGTATTTTGAATCGCAAAAGAGATGTATGCAGCTACATCGACAGGATTTCCGAAGATTGGAGGAATGCTCGCATGAAACCCGATCGCGAAATAATGCTCCAAAGCGGGAAATTCTGCCGACAATTGACTCGGACGTGCATGATCATCATGTACACTGGTACCGTGAGCTATGCTATCATAGTCCCTCATTTGTCAGGGGAATCTGACAAGTCCAATAATGTCACCACAAGGAAGTTGTCGTTTCCCTGCTATTACTACGTCTTCGATGTCAGTCCGTCGCCGAATTATGAAATTATTTATGTTGTGCAAATTACGTGCGTGGTTGTGACTATAACCTTGTACTCGGTTGCGTGTGCTCTCACTGCCAAACTTGTTTTTCACATCTGTGCCCAGTGTCGGATCGTGAGATCCCTTTTTAAGAATATTATCGATGGAGACGGGCAACAAGATTTGAGCTTCAACGAGAGGTGGTCTTACGCTATCAAAGCTCACTTAAGGGTATTAAGGTAAAATAGTGCATTAATAATAATTATACTGTTGTGACATAAAAAATGATTGAACAATTACGTATTTTTACGTCACGGTAGTAATTCTCTTACCTTGCAGATTTGTAAACGACGTGGTGTCGGTACTAAAAGGAATTTGTCTCACGGAACTATTAGGATGCAGCACAGTCGCTTGCTTTGTTGGGTTCGATGTGATTTTGGTAGGCAAATGAAGAAAATCATGATTATCCAAAGTTTTTCGTTTTTAATAGTTTGCTTCATCCTCTCGGAATGGATTTTCTGAGAAAGTAATTCTGTTTTCCGTGGAAAACCGAACTTTCTGATTTTTTTTCCTCTGATACTTTAAAATTCGTAAAATTTTCCAGAACCTGCAAGAAAACAATGTAGGAGGTTTCGTCATATGTAGCCTCATATTTATCTCGTATATCCTGAATCTATTTGTATATTGTTTCATCAGTGAACAGCTTACCCACCAGGTATGCCCTTCTCACTGTTTCATAAAAAATTTTCTGTTATTTAAAGCGCGAAATTCGCAGTGTTCAGTGATTGGAGAAGCGGCGTACGAGATCGACTGGTACCGTCTACCGCCAAGAAAGGCGTCAGAAATAATTTTAATACTTGCGATCTGCAATGTTCCAGTCAAATTGACGGCTGGAAAGGTGTCCGAGCTGTCCATGACTGTATTTTGTGATGTAAGTGTTGGAATAACAATATTTCTGTGTCTAACGTAATTTCAAAATTTAATGGACGAAGAATGGAAATAACAATTCTTTTGGCAAAATGAACGCTCACCGTAACAATGTTCTATTGCAGGTGTTTAAGGCCACCATGGTGTATTTAAATGTGCTTCGAGAACTGATGTTGTAAGCGCGTCGGATATCAGTGATAAGCATTAGTGTATGACACATTAAAAACCGCATAATGCTATCTCGAAGTCTACCAACCGGGCTCATCCTGACGTATCATTTCTATCACGGTAGTTCGGATGGGAGATGCACATCATAAATAGAGCGAACACTCTTGACAACTGTTCAAAGGAATAAATGTTATTACAGAAACTGACAGCTTATCTGTCCCGTGTATTGACCACTTGTCCCGATACTGTTAATTTCTCGGGATAGTGAGAATATGATTTCTAATCAATTATATAAGCTACGAACTCTCCTGTCTCTACACCGCCATGGGGCAGACTCAAGAGTGCGTTGTGTTAACAGAAATAATCAATATATCTCCCTCAGCGTTTCCGTCTTTATACTCCCATCACGAATATACGTGGGTAGAGTCTACTGACGTTTCAATTTTTAATGGCCACGATGTCGTCCACAAAATACGAATAAAGCCCACAAGAAAATCCCCTCACGGTCATTATCCTCAAGTGAAGTCGTGATAATGCGCCTGCGCTTCTAAAATATTTTCTTATCGTTTGTCAAGACTGTCAGTTGATGTCAGATCGAGGACCTCGCAATGATAACCAGGAAGAGTCATCCGAGCTCAGCGGACTTTCGGAACGAGTTTTATGAAACCGATATTAAGGAGGATATCCATCTGATAAGATGTTTGATGAAGTCGGTAGGGTTGTGGTCTTCGAAAACTGAAAATTTCTCCCGAGAGAAGCTCATGTCCCTCATCTCTATCTCAGCCTGCACTCTTCTAAACGCCGTCGTGATCGTTCCCTTCTTCATACAGTTTGCATTTATAGAGGAGGACGTTCAATCGCTGGTAGGGACAAAATTTACTTTCAAGCCGAGGAAAATGCTAAACAGTGTTCTGTAGTAATCATAATTTTTCATTAGTGATCGGTTCCCATCGGTTTATGCATCAGTGATTCTGAAGTTATGTCACGAATTAACCGACACTCGTCGAACACGTGGAAATTCCGAATGATACTTTTGTTCCCTTAATTAAATGTTTAAGTAGTTCATGTAACGTTCAATTGTTTCCATAGGCGGCATCCGCTTCGCAGTTGGCTGGATTATTCATAGGAGGGGCCAAGTATTTATGTATGTTGCATCGCAAGAAAGATGTCTGCAAATACATCGAGAGGATTTCCGAAGATTGGAGGAATGTTCGCACGGATTCGGACCGCGAGATCATGCTCCGAAGCTCGAGATTTTGCCAAAAATTGACCCGGACGTGTATGATCATCATGTTAACTAGTTGTATTGGCTTCGCATCCATGGTCCCCGTAGTGTCAGGAGATCTTCTGTCCCATAATATCACCACGAGGAAGCCGGCGATGCCTTGCTATTACTACGTCTTCGATGTTCGCTATTCGCCGAATTATGAAATTGTTTATGTTGCCCAAGTTATGTGCATAGCTCTGTCGGCTACCTTTTACGTGATTGCTTGTGGACTCGCTGCCAAATTCGTTTATCACATCTGTGGTCAGTGCCGGATAGTGGAATCACTTTTTGAGAATCTTATCGATGGAGACGAGGAACACCATCTGAGCTTGAACGAGAGATGGTCTTACGCTATCGAAGCTCACTTACGGGTATTAAGGTAAAACAGTGAACAAATAGTAATTATATTGTTGCAGGGACATAAAATATTCTGAAAGAACTGGATGAATGTGTAGATTAGAATACGTCACGGTGGTAATTAATCTATCTTGCAGATTTGTAAAGGACGTGGTGTCGGTACTAAGAGGAGTATGTCTCTCGGAACTGTTAGGATCTAGCACAGTCGCTTGCTTGATTGGGCTTGATGTGATATTGGTAGGCGAATGGAAAGAAAACAATCGATTTTCCGAAACTTTACATTTTTAAGAGTCTGCTCCATCCTCTCGGAATGGTTTTTCCCAGACGGGAAATCCGTATCCCTAGAAAATTGAACTTTCAGATTGTCTTCCCCTGTAAGTTTAATTCCTATACTTTCCAGAATCTGCAAGAAAATAATATAGGACGTTGCATCATATTTATCCTCGTATATATCTCCTTTATCCTGAATCTATTTGTATATTGTTTCATCAGTGAACAGCTTACCCACCAGGTAGGCTTTTCCCCGGTCTTTCACAAAACTTGCTATGAATTTAAAGAACAATATTGGTAGTGTGCAATGATTGGAGAAGCGACGTACGAGATCGAGTGGTACCGTCTACCGTCAAAAAAGGCGTCAGAAATCGTTTTAATACTTGCCGTCTGCAACATTCCCGTCAAACTGACCGCTGGAAAGATATCCGAGCTGTCCATGAATGTCTTTTGTGATGTAAGTGCTGGAATGATAATAATTCTCTGACTAGTACAATTTCGATATTCAGTAGTCTAACAATGAAGTAAGAATTCTTTCCCAGAAATTGTTTACTCACCTTGTCAATCTTCTGTTGCAGGTGTTTAAGGCTACCCTAGTGTATTTAAATGTGCTTCGAGAACTCACGTTGTAAACGCTTGGGATTTCAACCATAAGGATTAGCGAATGACGTATTAAAGAGTGCATAATGTTGCCTTCAACCCTACTAACCGTTCTCGTCATTATATAACATTTTTTTCACCGTAGTTTGGCTGAAAGTTGCACACGATAAACAGGACGAAAACTCTCGAAAACAATTAAAATGAATAAATGTTACAGAAGCTGACAGCTTACCTGTCCCGTGACTCGGCCACTTGTCCCAAGATTGTTCATTCCTTGGAATAGTAAAACTATGATTTGTCACCAGGAATATCAGCTCCGAACTATCCTCTCTTCACACCGCCATGGGGCATAAACATGAGTACGTTGAGCCAAAAACCAGAAATAATTCCGGTCCATAATTTACCTTCACACCTGAAAACACGGTTGCATTTAATTCAAACACCGGGCAGGAAAAATAAAGCACTTCGATGAAATCGTTCAGTCTCGATTAAGGAAAAATTGGACGTCGCGAAAGTAGAGTACACTACGGTTATTCAGATCGTACTTGCAAAATATATACAATGTGTCCCGAAATACGAGGATGACGTGGTCGACGTTATTCGGAAATATATTTCCGCCGGTCAACCAAGGGATGTGCAATTTCCGCGGCCATCTTTCGTAGGTTTTACCTGTATACTAAAGAAATAATCGATGCATCTTCCTCAATGATTCTGTCTTTACACTCCCGTCACGAAGATACGTGGGAAAATTCTACTGACGTTTCAATTTTTAATCGCCGCATCGTTCACAAGATACTAATGAAGCCCATTAGAAATCCCTTCCGGTCATTATCCTCGCGTGAACTCGCGAAAATGCGCCTTTTTAAATATTTCCTCATCGTCTGCCAAGACCGTCAGTTGATGTCCGATCGAGGATCTCGAAATGATCTCCCATAGGAGCCATCCGAAGTCAACGGGCGTCCGAAACAGATTTTTCAAAACCGATTTCGAGGAGGATATCGGTCTGATAAGACGGTTGATGAAGTCGGTAGGCTTGTGGTCCTCGAAAACCGAAAATTCATCCAGAGAGAATCTCATGTCACTGGTCTCGATCATAGCCTGCAGTGTTCTAAACGTCGCCGTGATCGTTCCCATCTTCATACAGCTCGTTTTCATAGAGAAGGACATTAAAGTGCAGGTAGCGACAGAAGTTACGCCTAGGTCGAGGAAATGTTAAACATTGTTAATTCAATTTCAAATTTTTCTCAATTCAATTTCAATTATCATACCTTAACGACAGTGGCCGATATTTCGATGCAGAATGTATATCTGTCATATCACGACTTAACGAAGATTTATCCGAGTCCTAGATTTATTTCCTTCATTCTGGTAATTAAATGTGCTCATGTCAATTTAATTTTTCCGCAGGTGGAATCTGCCCCGCCGTTCATCGGCTTCATCATAGGAGGGGCCAAGAATGTCTGCATTTTGAATCACAAAAGAGATGTCTGCAGCTACATCGAAAGGATATCCGAAGATTGGAGGAATGCTCGCATGTTACCCGATCGCGAAATAATGCTCCAAAGCGGGAAATTCTGCCGACAATTGACCAGGATATGCATGATCGTCATGTACGCTGGTACCTTGAGCTACGCATTCATGTCCCCTATTTTGTTAGGGGAATCTGACAAGTCCAATAATGTCACCACAAGGAAGCCCTCGTTTCCCTGTTATTACTACGTAATCGACGTTCGTCTTTCGCCGAATTATGAAATTATTTATGTCGTGCAAGTTGCCAGCGTGGTCGTGACTGCCACATTTTACGTGATTGCGTGTGCTCTCACTGCCAAATTCGTTTTTCACATCTGTGGCCAGTGTCGGATCGTGAGGTCCCTTTTTGTGAATATTATCGATGGGGACGAGCAACAAAATCCGAGGTTCAACGAGAGATGGTCTTACGCCATCGAAGCTCACCTACGGGTATTAAGGTAAATTAGTGCACTAATTGTAATGATATTGATGTCGTGACTTAAAATATTGGATTAATGTTTATGTAAAAATACGTCACGGTAGTAATTCTTTTACCTTGCAGATCCGTAAAGGACGTAATGTCGATATTAGGAGGAGTATGCCTTGTGGAACTATTAGGATGCAGCACAGTGGCTTGCTTCGTTGGGTTCGATGTGATTTTGGTAGGCAAATAGAAAAAAAAAGATTTACCGAGTCTTTACATTTTCAATAGTTAGCTTCAACCTCTCGAAATGGTTTTTTCGCAGAGAAGAATTTTATTCTCCGTGGAAAACCGAACTTTCTGATTTTTATCCCCTGTTAGTTGACAATTCCTAAACTTTACAGAACCTGCAAGAAAACAATATAGGAGGTTGCGCCATATGTATCCTCATATTCATCTCGTTTATTCTGAATCTATTTGTATATTGTTTCATCAGTGAACAGCTTACCTACCAGGTATGCCTTTTCTCCCTGCATCATAAAAATGTTCTGTAATTTGAAAAACAAAATTGACAGTGTGCAGCGATTGGAAAAGCGGTGTACGAGATCGAATGGTACCGTCTACCGCCAAGAAAGGCGTCAGATATCGTTTTAATACTTGCGATCTGCAACATTCCCGTCAAACTGACCGCTGGGGGGATTTCCGAGCTGTCCATGACTGTATTTTGCGATGTAAGTAAATAATAATATCACTCCGACTAATATTATTTCAATATTTACAAGTCTAAGAATGAAGTGAAAATTGTTTCCCAAACATTATTTACTCACCGGAACAATGTTCTGTTTCAGGTATTTAAAGCTACTATGGCGTATTTAAATGTGCTTCGAGAACTGATGTTGTAACCATTTGGGACTTCAATCATGAGGATTAGTATATGATATATTAAAAAGCGCATAACACTTTCTTTTACGGTAGTTCGGTGACACTTCTGATGAGAGATGCACGTCGTGAACGGTGCGAAACTTTCAAAGGATATAAATATTAATGGAGAAATTAAATAAATAAAAATATGGTTACATGCAATTGCATCTCCAGGAAGGAAAAATAAATTCTTTCGATGTAGTCGTTTAATCTTGATTGCGTAAAAATTGAACTTCACGGAAGTACTGTAGACTGCGGTAGTTCAGATTGTACTTGCAAAATATAAACAATATATCCGGAAATACTAAGATGACGTATTCGACGTTATCGATGTATATATTTTCGCAGATTGATCAAGGGATGTGCAATTTCCGCGGCCACCTGTCGCAGGTTTTACCTGAACACTACCGAAATAATCGATGTATCTCCCTTAGAGTTTCCGTCTTTACACTCCCATCACGAATATACGTGGATACCTTCTACTGACGTTTCAATTTTTAATGCCCACGGTATCGTCCAGAAAATACGAATAAAGCCTATAAGAAAGCCCTCTCGGTCATTATCCTCAAGCGAAGACACGAAGATGTGCCTATGTTTCTTCAATATTTCCCCATCGACTGCCAAGACTGTCAGTTGATGTCACATCAACATTCTCGCGATGATCACCAATAAGAGTCATCGGAAATCAGAGAACGGTCGGAACAAATTTTACGAAAGCGATCTCGAGGAGGATATCGGTCTGATAAGATGTCTGATGAAGTCGGTAGGCTTGTGGGACTCAAAATCAGAAGATTCATCCAGAGAGAATTTCCTGCCACTGATCTCTATCATGGCTTGCACTCTTCTAAACTTCGTCGTAGTGGTTCCCTACTTCATACAAATCGTTATAATGGAGAAGGACGTAAGAACGCAGGTAGTGTCAGAAGTTGCTAATAAATCCAAGAGAGTCCAAATAGTGCTCTTCAATAATTACAATTTTATACCATTGACCGAATGTTGCGATCATCATGAATTGAAAAAAATCATCATACGACATACTTTGGAATTGTTATAGAATTCCGGAATTATATATTTATTTCCTCAATTCAAGGCTTTGATTCATCATGTGACGTTCCATTGTTTCACAGGTGGAATCCTCTTCGCCGTTGATCGGTTTTATCATAGGAGGGGCCAAGTATCTTTGCATATTGTATCGCAAGAAAGATGTCTGCAACTACATCGACAGGATTTCTGAGGATTGGAGGAATGCTCGCCTGGAATCCGACCGCGAGATCATGCTCGAAAGCTCGAAATTCTGCCAAAGATTGACCCGGACGTGTATGTTCATCATGTACACCGGTACCGTGGGGTACACAATATTGACCCCTGTCTTCTCAGGGGACCTATTGTTCTACAATATCACCACGAGGAGGCCGTCGATGCCCTGCTATTACCACGTCTTCGACGTCCGCCCTTCGCCGAATTATGAAATTATTTATGTTGCCCAAGTTACGTGCGTGGCCGTGTCTGCAACCTTTTACGTGGTTGCGTGTGCTCTCACTGCCAAATTGGTATTTCACATCTGTGGCCAGTGTCGGATCGTGAGATCCCTTTTTGAGAACATTATCGATGGAGACGGGCAACCAGATCTGAGCTTCAACGAGAGATGGTCTTACGCTATCGAAGCTCACTTACGGGTATTAAGGTAAAATAATGCACTATTAGTAATTATATTGGTGCCGTGACTTAAAATATTCCAGCTGAAAGAACTGGATGAATGTTTACGGGAGAATATGTCATTGTAGTAATTATTGTACCTTGCAGATTTGTAAAGGACGTCGTGTCGGTACTAAGAGGAGTATGCATTTCGGAACTATTAGGATGTAGCACAGTCGCTTGCTTCGTTGGGCTGGACGTGATTTTGGTAGGCGAATGAAAAAAATAACAGATTTTCGTAAAATTAGGCGAATGAAAAAAAAAATAGATTTTCGTAAAATTCATACTTGTTAGAGTCCGCTCCATCCTCTCGGAATGGTTCTTCGCGGAAAATAATTCCGTTTCCGTAGAAAAATGATCTTTCAGATTTCTCTCCCCTGTAAGTCTAATTTTTATAATTTCCAGAACCTGCAGGAAAATAATATAGGAGATTTCATCATATTTATCCTCATATTTGTCTCGTTTATCCTGAACCTATTTGTGTATTGTTTCATCAGTGAACAGCTTACCCACCAGGTAGGCTTTTCTTCGGTCTTTCACAAAATGTACTGTAATTGAAAAAACGAAATTGGCAGTGCGCAATGATTGGAGCAGCTACGTACGATATCGAATGGTACCGTCTACCGGCAAGAAAGGCGACAGAAATTGTTTTAATTCTTGCCATCTGCAACATTCCAGTCAAACTTACCGCTGGGAAGATTTCCGAGCTGTCCATGAACGTGTTTTGTGACGTAAGTGTTGGAATAATAACATTTCTACGCCTAATTTAATTTCAATGTAGAATAGTCGATGAGGGTAGTAAAAATTCTTCTTTCCAAATTTTTAAATAACCGTAACTATTTTCTGCTACAGGTGTTTAAGGCTACCATGGTGTATTTAAACGTGCTTCGAGAACTGATATTGTAACCGCTTGGACATTCAATCATAAGGATTAGTATATGATAAATTAAAACGAGCATAACATTTCTCTCACGTTCTTTCGGTGTCACTTCAGATGAGAGATGCACATCGCAAACGGTGCGCAAGATCCTGAGAACTTTTTAAAGATATATGTTATTAGAGGAATTATCAATTTATTACCGGTCGCGTTTCTCGACCACTTGTCCGGAGTCTGTCCACTTCTTGAAATAGTAAGACAATGATTTCTTATCAAGGATGAAAGCTCCGAACTCTTTTGTCTCTACACCGCTATGGGTGTACGCACCCGAGAGTGCGTGGTGAAAACTTAATAATTAATTGCACGAAATTGGCCATGGCGTGCAGTAAATGTAAAATGACCCCTGGTTGGATCACCATCTCTAGGTAAAACCGCAAATACGGTACGCAATCCTATCACCTTATGGTCGAGTATTACTTTTGGTTATGAGAACAAACCGAGCAGACAAATGTTCTGGAGCTCTATTAACATTCAGCAATATCCGAACGATCTCCACTACCAATACATTTTACGTTAAATCTCGAAAAACAAAAATAATTTCGATCTGTGATTTACGGTCTTAACTAAAAATACGGTTGCTTGCAATTGAACCTCCGGGAAGGAAAAACAAATTAGAAAATATAAACAATATGTCACGAAATACGACGGTAACGTAGTGGACGTTATCGGGAAATATATTTTTGTAGATTAACTAAAGGATGTGCAATTTCCGCGGCCACCTGTCGCAGGTTTTGCCTGCGTACTAGAGAAATAATCAATGCATCTCCCTCAAGGTTTCCGTCTTTACACTCCCGTCTCGAATATCCGTAGGTACTTTCTACTAACGTTTCAATTTTTAATGGCCACATCCTCTACAAAATACGAGTAAAGCCCACAAGAAATCCCCTCACGGTCATTATCCTCGAGTGAAGTCGCGAATACGCGCCTGCGCGTCTTAAATCCTTTCTTATCGGCGGTCAAGACTATCAGTTGATGTCGGATCGAGGATCTCGCAATGATCACCGAGAAGAGTCATTCGAACTCCGGGAAATTTCGGAACGAGTTTCATGAAACCGATCTCGAGGAGGATATCCGTATGCTACGATTTTTAATGAAGACGGTAGGCTTGTGGTCCTCGAAGAGTAAAATTTCGTCCAGAGAGAAATACATGTCACTCGTATCTATGACAGCCTGCTCTCTTGTAACCATCATCGTTTCCGTTCCCTTCATCATACAGTTCGTTTTCATAGAGAAGAACGTCAGAATGCAGGTAGTGACAGAAATGAGTCACAAGTCGCGGAGACGTCAAATAGTGCTATCCACTAAATACAATTTTTCACGTGGCGTTGGATTTTTCCACAGGTGGAAAGCGCGTCGCCGCTGGTCGGATTCGTCATAGGAGCGGCCAAGTATTTATGTATGTTGTATCGCAAGGAAGATATCTGCAACTACATCGACAGGATTTCCGAAGATTGGAGGAACGTTCGCACGAAATCAGACCGCGTGATTATGCTCCGGAGTTCAAAATACTGCCGACAATTGACCCGGACGTGTACGGTCATCTTGTACGTTGGTGGCGTGGCGTATTCAATATCGACCCCCCTTCTGTCAGGGGCACTGTTATCATCTAATATCACAACGAGGAAGCCGTTGTTGCCCTGCTATTCCTACGCTTTCGACGTTCGTCCTTCGCCGAATTATGAAGTGGTTTATGTTGCGCAATTTGCATGCGTGATCGTCTGTATAACATTTTTAATGACTGCGTGTGCTCTCACTGCCAAATTAGTTTATCACATCTGTGGCCAGTGTCGGATCGTCAGATCCCTTTTTGAGAATGTTATCAATGGAGACGAGCAACAAGACCTGAGCTACAACGAGAGGTGGTCTTACGCCGTCGAGACTCACTTACGGGTATTAAGGTAAAATAATGCACTATTAGTAATTATATTGGTGCCGTGACTTAAAATATTCCAGCTGATAGAATCGGATGAGTGTTTGTGGAATAATGCCTCACGGTAGTGGTTGATGTATCTTGCAGATTTGTAAAGGACGTCGTGTCGGTACTGAGAGGAGTATGTCTCGTCGAACTATTAGGATGTAGCACAGTCGCTTGCTTCCTTGGGCTTGATGCGATTTTGGTAGGCGAATGAAAAAAAAATAGATTTTCGTGAAATTCATATTTGTTAGAGTCCGCTTTATCCTCTCGGAAGAGTATTCCGTTTCCATAGAAAAATGTACTTTCAGATTTTCCTCCCCTGTAAGTTTAATTCCTATACTTTCCAGAATCTGCAGGAAGATAATACAGGAGGTTTCATCGTATTTAGCCTCATATTTACCTCGTTTATCCTGAATCTATTTGTATATTGTTTCATCAGTGAACAGCTTACCCACCAGGTAGGCTTTTCCCCGGTCTTTCACAAAACTTGCTATGATTTTAAGAAACAATATTGGTAGTGCGCTATGATTGGAGAAGCGACGTACAGGATCTGGTACCGTCTACCGTCAAAAAAGGCGTCAGAAATCATTTTAATTCTTGCCATTTGCAACATTCCAGTCAAACTTACCGCTGGGAAGATTTCCGAGCTGTCCATGAATGTGTTTTGTGACGTAAGTCTTGGAATAATAATATTTCTACGCCCAATTTAATTTCAATATAGAATAGTCTATGAGGGTAGTAAAAATTCTTCCTTCCAAATTTTCAAATAACCGTAATTATTTTCTGCTGCAGGTGTTTAAGGCTACCATGGTGTATTTAAATGTGCTTCGAGAACTGCTATTGTAACCACTTGGGATTTCAACCGTAATGATTAGTAACAAGAGCATAACATTTTTTCCACGGTTGTTCGGTGTCACTTAAGATGAGACATGCATATCGTGCGAGAGATCCTGAAAATTGTTAAAAGATATAAATATCGTTAGAGAAATTAACATCTTACTACCTGTCCTGTGTCTCGACCACTTGTCTGCAGAGTGTCCATTTCTCGGATTAGTAAGACAATGATAAGTCAATGATGAGAGCTCCGAAATCTTTTGTCTCTACACCGCCATGGGGCAGACCCGAGAGTGCGTGGTGACATCTTAATATTTAATTGCACTGAATTGACAATAGCGTGCATTAAATATGAAAAGTCCCACAGGTAGGATCACCATCTCCAGGTAAATCCACAAAAAATCGTTTAGTCTTGATGTGAGAAAAAATTCGACTTCGTGGAAGTAAATTAGACCGCGGTAGTTCAGATCGTACTTGCAAAATATAAACAATATGTCATACGACGGTGACGTGGTGGACGTTATCGAGAAATATATTTTTGTAGATTAACCAAGGGATGTGCAATTTCCGCGGCCACCTGTCGCAGGTTTTGCCTGCATACTAGAGAAATAATCAATGTATCTCCCTCAAGGTTTCCGTCTTTACACTCCCGTCTCGAATATCCGTAGGTACCTTCTGCTAACGTTTCAATTTTTAATCAGCACGTCGTCCACAAAATACGAGTAAAGCCCACAAGAAATCCCCTCACGGTCATTATCCTCGAGTGAAGTCGCGAAGATGCGCCTGCCTTCTTGAATCTTTTCTTATCAGTCAGTTGATATCGGATCGAGGATCTCGCAATGATCACCAGGAAGAGTGATTCGGATTCCGGGAAATTTCATAACGAGTTCCATGAACCCGACTCCGAGGAGGATATCCATCTGATAAGAAGTTTGATGAAGTCGGTAGGCTTGTGGTCCTCGAAATCTGAAAATTCATCCCGAGAGAATCTCATATCACTCGTCTCTATCACAGCCTGCACTCTTCTGAACGTCGTCGTGGTCGTTCCCTTCTTCATACAGCTCGTTTTCATGGAGGAGGACATTAAGTCGCTGGTAGGGACAAAAGTTACTATCAAGCCGCGGAAAATGCTAAACAGAGTTCCGTAATTATCACAATGTATTTATTAGTAATCGCTTTCCATAGGTTTTTGTATCAGGGATTCTGAATGTATTCCCAGTGCGAATTCGAATGTGAATCTGAATTTATATCAGGAATTAACGAAGGATTATCAAAAACGTGGAAATTCGGAATCGCACTTTTGTTTTCTTAATTCGATGTTTAAATTGTGTCACGTGACGTTCAATTCTTTCCACAGGTGCAATACTCTTCGCAGTTGGTCGGTTTCTTCATAGGAGGGGCCAAGTATTTGTACATGTTGCATCGCAAGAAAGATCTCTGCAAATGCATCGAGTGGATTACCGAAGATTGGAGGAATGTCCGCACGGAGTCCGACCGCGAGATCATGCTCCGAAGCTCGAGATTTTGCCAACAATTGACCCGGACGTGCATGATCGTCATGTTCCCTAGTTGCATTGGCTTCGCATCCATGATCCCTGTCATGTCAGGAGACCTTCTGACGCCTAATATCACCACGAGGAAACCGGCGATGCCCTGCTATTACTTCGTCTTCGACGTTCGCCCTTCGCCGAATTATGAAATAATTTATGTTGCGCAAGTAGCGTGCGTGACCGTGTCTGTAACCTTTTACCTGATTGCATGTGCTCTCACTGCGAAACTCGTATTTCACATCTGTGGCCAGTGTCGGATCGTGAGGTCCCTTTTTGAGAATATTATCAATGGAGACGAGCAACAAGATCTGAGCTTTAACGAGAGGTGGTCTTACGCTATCGAAGCTCACTTACGGGTACTAAGGTAAAATAGTGCACAAATAGTAATTATATTGGTGTCGTGACTTAATATATTGGATTAATCTTTGCGGAAGAATACGTCGCGGTAGTAATTATTGTACCTTGCAGATTTGTAAAGGACGTCGTGTCGGTACTAAGAGGAATATGTCTCACGGAACTGTTAGGATGTAGCACAGTAGCTTGCTTCCTTGGATTTGATGTGATCGTGGTAGGCGAATGAAAAAAGCAATCGATTATCCAAAACTTTATGTTTTTTAAACGTCCGCTCCATCCTCTCGGAATGGTTGTTTCCTCGGAAGAGAATTCCGTTTCCGTATAAAAAATGAACTCTCAAATTTTCTTCCCCTGTAAGCTTAATTCCGATACTTTCCAGAACCTGCAAGAAAATAATATAGGAGATTGCATCATAATTGGCCTCATATTTATCTCCTTTATCCTGAATCTATTTATATATTGTTTCATCAGTGAACAGCTTACCCAACAGGTAGGCTTTTTCCCGGTGTTTCACAAAATTTCCTCTCATTTAAAAGACGAAATTGTTAGTGTGCAATGATTGGAGCAGCGATTTACGAGATCGAGTGGTATCGTCTACCGTCAAAAAAGGCGTCAGAAATCGTTTTAGTACTTGCCATCTGTAACATTCCAGTCAAACTGACCGCTGGGAAGATATCCGAGCTGTCCATGAGTGTGTTTTGTGACGTAAGTGCTGCAATTGAAATAATTCAATGACTAGTATAATTTCAATATTTAATACTCTAAGAATGATGTAAAAATCCTTTCCCATTAATAGACTCACCGGGGAAATTTTCTGTTCCAGGTGTTTAAGGCCACCATGTTGTATTTAAATGTACTTCGAGAACTGATATTATAAACACTTGGGGTTTCAATCGTAAGGATTAGCGTATGCCATTATTAAAAAGCGCACATTGTTGTCTTGAACTCCACTAACCGTGCTAATCTTAAGGTAACATTTTTTGCGCGCACATCGACGACTTGAGATGAGAGAAGCACATTGTTAAAATTCATGAAAACTGTGAAATATTATGGATGGTATTGAAAAATGCTATCGACTCACCCGTTCCGTCTCTCGGCCACTTTTTCCGAGACTGTCCGTTTCTCGTAATAGCAAGACTATGGTTTGTAATCAATGATGCAAGCGTACTCTCCTGTCTCTACACTTGGGGTAGACACGAAAGGACGTTATGCTGACATGTTAATATTTAATTGCTCGACATTATCTCCATCGCATCGAACATAAAAAGCCCCCAGACATGGCCGTCATCTTCGGGTAAATCCGCAAAAACGCGCAGACCCTTTCGAGATCTTTTTCCCTCAATCTAAAAATCGTCCTCAGTCGACGACAATTCAGAACTCCGTCGGCATGATTTCAAAAGGCAATAGCGTAGATTCCGTAGCAGTTCGCAATGAGTTTTACGAAGTCGATTTCGAGCAAGACCTAAAAAAGCTGCGTTTCCTCTTGAAGTCGATCGGTCTGTGGCGTTCCAAAGAGTCCGGTTTGTCAATGGGAAATGTCATGATGGTCGTTTCTATCATTGCTTGTGTCATCATAGGAGCCATCGTGATCGTTCCTTTTGCTCTCCAGGTTGTCGTGATAGAGAATAGCATCAGGGTGCAGGTAGTAAAACTAATTACTCTTCGTTTACCTCGAAATCGAGATAAGATTTGAACGTCCATGTGCAGCCATCGGAGGCTAAATAGAAGCGATCGGTGATTTATCAATTTTCATGGGATAATTAATTTCCTTTTTCCAAAATTGTACGCAGGTGATGTCGTTTGGACCATTGTTCTACTGCCTGACAGGAGCTGCCAAGTATTGGTGCATCTTGACCAAGAAGAAAGAGATCGGACTCTGCATTGATCTGATGTCCGAGGATTGGAGAAATGTGCGTCTGTCGGAAGAACGCAAAATCATGCTTCGAGCCACGGAATGGTCCAACAGGTGCACAAATGCTTGTGCTATCTTCATGTTCAGTGGAACCCTTGGATATACCAGTATGAAGCCCTTATTCACTGGGGAACTTCTGCCGGGTAGCAACGTCACTACGAGGAAATTAGCTCTGCCCGTTTATTATGGCACCTTCGACTTTCGTTCATCACCGATTTATGAGATTTCGTATTTGATGCAGATAGTACTGATAACAATAATTTGTACTGCCTCGGTAGGGGCTTCCGCTCTGGCTGCGAAGTTGGTCTCTCATATCTGTGGACAATGCCAAATAATAGTATTACTTTTGAAGGATCTTGTAGATGGAAAACAGAAGATACATGGAAACCTGAACGACAGGTGGGCTGCTATAATCGAGACTCACGTACGGATAATCAGGTGAATAAATGTCCGTTTTTCTGGTTGGGGATACTTCCAATTTCGACATTAAACGGCAGGATCAAGTGGTGAATCTTGTGATGTTTCTCAATTTTTTCAGGTTTACGAAGAAAACGGTGTCGCTGTTGAAAGAAATTTGTTTGGTGGAATGTCTGGGATCCAGTGCCATAATTTGTCTTGTCGTGTATTACTTACTTACGGTATGCAAGTTAATTTATGATTACCTAGGGTGCTTAGAATGATAAACGGGAGGCTGTTAAAATTTGCGTTTATTGCAGGCGATAGAACAACAAGATACGGTGACGTGTGTCATTATGGTCATTCTGTTTGTCTCTTTTACTCTAAATATATTCGTGTACTGTTTTATCAGCGAAGAACTTGCAAAACAGGTATACGTTCTTGAACACAACTTTTTGGATCAACTTGAGATATTAATGAGATAATATTGTTAGTACGACATGATCGGAACAACCTCCTTTGAAATAGATTGGTACCGGTTACCGGCAAAAAAAATATCTGAACTAATCATGGTAATTATGATTTGCCAAATTCCACCCAGACTATCTGCTGGAAAGATAGTAGCATTGTCTTTGACTGTATTGGGCGATGTAAGCTTTGGAACTTATGATCTTTCTAATATTTTGTCCTTGTATAATTACATAAAATTGCTCTAATGATACAATGATTTACTATTTCAGATTCTTAAGGGATCGATGGTGTATTTAAATGTATTGCGAAACAATATGATGTAAAGATTTTGAATGTCAATGGTGACGTGGGAAATCGGAGAAGCAATAACTCAATAAATGTAAATTCGCATAGTATAGTCAAATGCAAGTAAGTGAGAAACAACATTTCCATACATAATACTGAAAATTTATTTATGAATAATTATTAAAAATAGCACATTTCTTAGACTCTCTTTCAACAGTAATAACAATTTTATACGTAAACTTCTTGTCGATGGTGTCTTACATTCACCGTTTATAAAAACTCTTAAATATGTGTCTCTTTTCAATAATCGAAGGATTTAATCATTCAACTACCGAATGTTTCTCCTATAAATTCTGTAGCATCATAACCTTTTACCCAAACAGTGTCTTTTAAGTATGCACAGATAACAGCATTCCCAAGCATGTTTTCAATGATCCTTTTAAATCCCAGCTGGCTAGCTAACATGTACTTGTATTCGATATCCACTAATTGGGATACGAGAGCTTCCATGTTTTCTGTCATTGATTTCGTAATTACCTTTTCTAACTGATACCTGTCAACCGAAAATATTACAAAAGCTTGTTTAAAATATTTTTTGATGTTTAGACTAAAATTAATTATAGAAACAAATAAAATTAAGATATATATTTTTTTTTATTTACCTCCGGGCACAGTCTCGGACCATTACTGTGGTTAGCTTGTTCGATGTTAAAAAATCGTTCAAATACCGCATTTCGCCTTTAATCACGCAATGAGTATAAATTGCTTCTGCCCAGTCTACGTGATGATTATAAGCGCGAGCAATTATAAGTCCTTGGGGATAGCTTAAATCACGACAAATGGTCCTTTCAATCTCTTCAGAGGTTAGGTCTAGTATACAAGCAACTAGTTGACCCTGCGATGCTGCACCAAATAATGATACTTGTAAAGCTATCAATTGTGCTTGATATGAACATCGACATGCCAAGTTCAATTTTTTATCCTAGGAAAAAAATTACGGTCACTACGATGGAAAAAAAAATGATTCGTTAGTCTAGTTTACCTGTAAATAGTATTCTGCAGCGTGTGTGAAATTCGCTATCAAAAGGTTTAATCTTTTCAGAATACTTTCAGTTTTCGTAAGCTTCAGATCCGTTTGCGATGAATAAGTTTTTCCCATTTCTTTCCTGGCTTCGGTCACTAATTCATTTAATAATTTTTTTGCTTCGTTTTCCCACATAATGGCAATCTCATAATATAGACGAAAATGTAACGCAACCAGATTAAAGAGATCTTTGTCATTCGGGCACTGGCGTTTTACAAATTCTAGGAGAGCCATTTTCAATCCTGGCACCTGTGAAAATAATTTATCGGACTTCAAGATGAAAAGAAACTAAATTAATTGGTCGAATAAAAAAAAAGTGTGCCGTAGATTACCTTATCGAGACCTTTCCCTAAAAGAAATTCGAACTGATAGTGGTCTTTCAAAATCTGGAAAACATAGTGCATTTCTGTAAATCTACCAACTCCGGTCACAAGGCGTACCTGTAAAAAAATGCAGCTTTAGATTAAATAAATTAGAACGAGATACTTTCAAGTCTAGAGAATTTTCTTATACCAATAAACTCCAATGTTTAAGCGTTTTTAAGGAATTCGCAACTTGTTGACATTTTCGTAGTATAGATGCTATTCCTTCCATGTTGCAAGACGTCGTAAAACAATCGTGGGATTTTATTAAGATCTCTACTGCGATTTTTAAAGTTGAAACTGTAATTAAATTCGAGCTAAGAATTACGTATTTTTTTCAACTTACTAAACCATTGATTAATTAACTCAACCACTTACTGTCTCGTTTTTCGCCGCACGAACGGCCTAACATTTTCGTAACCTTTTTCAACAACTCTTGTCCTAACAATGATGGTTCACTGCATAATTCTATGAATGCATTAAGTGTTACGTCCAAAGGATAACTATTTAACACTATAAACTCGTCGCTCTCATCTGAAAAAGGAAATATAAAAATGATATCTATTAAAAAAAAAAATGAATCAAGATTTCGATGATTTTCAGTTTAATACCTTCAATTGACGACGTTATAATGGCTACAATTCTTTCAGCCAACAAATACGCAACGTCGTCGTTTTCTATGTGATAAGCAACAATTATATCATGGGCAATTTCGAATTTATGTTCATCGTGGCCTTTTATAATATCTTGCAAAAATTGAGTGGGATTTTCTAACGTTAATAAGCTTTGGTAACTTTTTCCCAGGTATGTAGCAAGTCTATAACATAATATTATCCTCGTGCCCGTATTCAGTCCATGTTGAAGGTTTTCCAATAACGTTTCCAATAATAACGTACAATCAAGTCGAACTTGGTGAACAGCTGTCGTAGCACTCCCTTTTTCAGGACTCTCGCTATGATTTGATTTCGTCGAAAGCACGTTTACTGCAGTAACAGAAAATAAATAGATACAAAACCTGGATTTATTTTTTCATTTAAACATTTAAATGAAAGGAAAGAAAGTAATTACGTGACTGCGTCGAATGGTGCCTTTGCAATCCTCGGTTCCTAAGTGTTCCAAATTTCTGCAATTTACTTTTATTGCTGACGGTTAATAACGCCTTTTGTTGCAGAGTTAGTTCATTGGGCAAGATCTCTCCCTCAGCTAAGCTTAGACATAACATCAATATTTGCAAATCCTAATTTAAAAAGGAATATACATTAATTATGATTGATATATGGACGTATGATTTTAATACGTACCATGTGCTTGTAATTGAAAAAGGTTGCAATCCTTAATGCAACATCCAATTTATCCGCATCGATCCATTTGCTTATCAGAGTATCGACAGCTGTTTCCTCAGCTACGTTGCTCAAAGTACACGTGATTTGTAAATCAGTTAAGCCGCATAACAGTTCAGTCTTTAGTTTATTAAAAATACCATACTCATTCTCTACTTCGATATTTTCAGGTCCCGCGAGTACACACGATTTCCACATTGCCATTTCTACCGTGTCTATCGTTTTCTGATCCGCTGAGTTTCCTCTCAAATTGTCCAGCGCTAATCGTAGTATTTTGTACCTAGATGAATGTCAGGAGAAGTCGTACAATTTAATTATTTTCTATATCCCAGCAGTTTAAATCTTCACTATTGACAAATAAGACTTACCGTTCTTTATGAGATAAAACCTTCTCAGCATACTCGACAAAAAATTCTGCTGCTTGTTCGAAACAAACGTTGTATTTTTTAAAATCAGTTGCACATCGTTCCCAAAATCCTGGTATCCCACAGGCACTTTTGTCAATGTCTCTTAAGGCCTTGCGATACTGAAATCAATTAATGGTTACTTTTAATTGTCTACGGTACGACTTTGATAATATATTTTTTTAAACATTCCCGTAATCATTTACCTGTGCAAGTATAACGCGAGAAACATCTTTTCCTGCTACAGTTGAAAGTTGCAAAGCACTCGTATAGTTTTCTTCCATTATTAAGTCATTGACACATTTTTCAACTTCGGACTCGTAATTGTATTGAGCTTTCGTATCACCATAGTTTAGAAAATTTAGAGTTATACCCGTTTTGAAAAGAATTCTGATATATTCCAAAAGTTTCGAGAATTCTGGGGCGTCGACTGAAAAATTACAGACGCAATTATATTTCATTACAAAGGATATTTATAAAAAACAAGACAAAAATAGTGTGAATACCTGGAAGGTCAGCATTAAAATTCAGCTTTACCAGCACCTCGAGAAATTTAATTTGCATGTATGAACTGCAGAAACTTTGTGCCAAGGCCACCACGATGCAATTGACTGCGACGGATGCAATCCAGGAAACATTTTTTAAATAAGTCATATCTGTACATTCCCAATCAATAATTTTCTAAAAGGAAGAAATACATATTTATCGGTAATACATTTCAAGTACTATAAACATATTGTCACTTAAAATTATAGTTATTACTGAACTTACATTGCATTTAAGTGTGGAACAGCCGGACTTAAAGTCTAGCAAACTTTTCTCCGATTCACGGAAATTTCCAAATTTTATACACTGAGTAAGAAACTCAAAAAATGGACGCAATGGATTTTCCTGTGGGGCAATGTTTACATTCATGCGTTACAGTACTACCATGTAAAAAAGTACACTTATAGGTCAGGCAGAAAGATATCGAACCAACTCACTGGCATAAATATTTGAAAACTGCGATTAAGAGTATCAACATATCCATGGGAGACCATAATTTGAAATAAGTGAAACACCTTATCAGCTGACCACATTTGATGTTCCATACACTGTTCGTACTCTGATTCAATCTCCTTATTTTTAACCGATATCACCAGCCATGAGTACCAATACGAAATTGCGGAAAATGGCTAAAGAGCATAAAACAATCTTTTGTAATTTTTTCTTACAGTAGATATATTCATTTGATCGCGTACCTCGTAACATGCAGCCAAAACTGTTAAGATTGGCAGAGAATTTAAACGGGATTCTACTACTAGAGCACCAGGTGGATCTTGACTTTGGTGACATTTTAAGATAATAAACCATAGATCGTTAGTAAATGCATATGTGCTGCAATTTAAAAGGGTACTTTCTGTAGAATTGAATCCCGTAAATTTGTTCAGATCTGGAAATGTTGCAGAACTGGAACTTGGTGAATCTTGTGAATTCTGTAAATATATAAAATAAAAAAAGACTATAATTGAAAGGTAATAATAAAAATAGTTAAAAAGCACTTACAGGCTGGTTTAGACCTATTTTAGGAAACAGTAGCTGTCGTGGATCCCTGGATTTGAATTTCTGATTTTCGTGAACTATCAGCTCTGTTTTCAAGAGTCGAGGGTTACCCAAAGCCGCCATTAAATGATCTCTCACGTTTGAGTCTTGGAAGTATCTAGTAGTTTTCATCATCTATAATAGCATGATAAGACGATATAGTAGTTACTAATTTTTAATTAGACCTATATATGTTTTAATTATTAAAGTGAGGTACTTGTGTACGACTATGGTACTTTCGTCAACTTTAATTCAAACTTAAAATATAATTTTATAGTAAAATTGATATAGTACCTGATCTACAGGATATGCAAAGATTTGTCCAACCAGAAGAAATTCAAACCAAAAATTGTGATTGGCTAGAAATTTGAGTAAGCCATCAGGTAACGTTGCACCATGGATCTGTGCAAATCTTACGAGAATCTCCCACTTTCGTAAAGCACAAACGAACTGTGCAGAATCATTGATCAAGAGTATTGTAAGGCGTGAAACGAGACTTTTCTCAAAGTATGACAAGACGGATTTCAAAGCTTTTTCAGACTGGTACAAGACTGCCTCTAGAAGGCTCTCTGAAATGAAATACATTCACTAATGTTAGTAAAATATCAATTTTTTTTTAATAATAATAACATATCTACTGACCTATAGAAATATTAAGGGCACTTCGAATGTAATTAGCTACGGTAATGTGAAGTCTTAAACTTTCAGAATCCATTCCTAATATCTCAATGAAAGATACACAGCTACAGGCGATTTCTGGCTTAGATAAATTTCTCAGTCCAAAAATATGGGCATCAAAGGCTGCTTGAGATTTCCTTTAAGAAATATTTTCAGTTATCGATCTCTTGCTCCTAAATGTATCGATAGAATAATTTGTATACTTGATGCAATAGAATTACATTTTAGAAGTTAATTTTCCTTGTGACTTTTCCTGATGCTGTTGAAGAATGATAGCTGCCACGTTAGGTCTACATTGTTTAATATAACTGATATACGTTAATCTTTCCTTGTGTCCATACTTTTTAACAAGATACGCACTAGCGAAATTAGGCATTGCTTGTTTCTGCTGACGCCATTCAAATAACTGCAATGCATTCAAGTTCTTGTAACCGTTCAATAGTTTATACATGGTGATACTTTTTACTGAAGAATCATTCATCATCGACCGTTTCAGAATTGGCACATTAGTTAATATATTCTGCAGAATATCATGTGACAATGAGAAATTATTCAAATCTAAACCGTTTTCATCTAGAAAAATATCCTTCAAAATTTCTTCTTCGGTTAGTCCTTCTGTATTTTGGACTATAAGAGATTTCTTTTTGTATTGTAACCAAACTAGCGTTAGCGCAATTATATAATTTTGTTTGAAAAACTTGTCATAATCATCAGATATATAAGAGACAGTTTCTAAAATTCCCTTCTCTAAAGCATCAACATAGGAATCGTTTGCGGTACACATTTGCATGAGTGCATTTGATAATTTTTCATTTTTCATGTCAATCTCGCTCATCTTATTTTCTTCAAGGTATTGTTTAGAATATAATGAGATATTTAATCTTCGTGAAAATGTGGATTTATCAAGGTTACACGAAGCACAAGATAGTATCTCTTCGAATTCAGATGGTGTTACCCCACTGTTGAAAAATCTTGCTAAAATTAATTTCATACTAATTCGTTCCTTTTTATTGAAGACGCCATATCTGAAATGATGCAATTTTTTATTCATTTACAGATGCAAGAAAGTGTACGATGATGTGTTAAAAAAATACCTGGTCAAATAATTAAGAATCTGTTGCCGACCCACATAGGATGCACGAGAACTTTCAACTGACTCAATCATTTCGTCAGTAATTTTTAAATTCTTAAACAGTTCACATTCTTCATTGGAGTATTCTTGTAATTTTTTGTCAGTTATGCTTTGTAAATAATTCACGTCAATCCAAAATTGAAGCATATTGATCCTGTTACTTAGCAATAAATAATTCCATACTTCCGGACCCAGTAACTTCTTACTAATGGTCAAGTCAAATACATTAAAGCATAATTCGGTGCAAAGGGCATTTTTTATATCTTCTGGTATATTTATAATTTCTTGTATTGATTTTTTGTAGATGGACACATTTTGCAAGCTGAAACCAATATGTACAGTGCATGTATAGGACGTAGTGAGCACTACCGGGACTTTTCGTAATTATAATTAACTTACTGAAATTTCTCTTTATACACGCCAATTACTTTGAGGATGTCCCATGCTTCTTTCTGCACATCTTGGAATCCTTTCATATTTACTAAATATTCAGCCAAATAATCTCGCAGCTTTGGTTCTTGGCACATTATACAAAATTTATTTATGTAGTCTATAGAATTTTTGCCCTGATAAACATAAAAATGCATGATAAAACCGAAACTTAAACTATACAAACATCAAATTATACAACGTACATACCATGTTCCTTAAAATATGAGAAGCTTTATGAACTTGTTGTTTACTTAATAATTCATTAACCCAAATGTCAACTTCTTTGGAAAAATATTCTTGTGCCTCTTTGATGCTACACTGTCTTCGACAAGCTAGACATTTATAGGCAAGACTGATATGAGTACCTTTTGCGGAAGCTTCTCTCACAATTTCACGTTCTCCTAGATTCTTCCAGCCTGACCAAATGCCTGCCAGTTCTCCCGACAGACATTCTACTGGAATTCCACCAACTGTAGTAACTTCCATTTTCACATCCTACTGCTGTCGTTTTCTGAAAATATTTACATGATATAATAATTAATCCCACAAAACCTGTTATTATCTAATACAAAATAAATGTAATACTTCAGAAACAAACTGTTCATAAGCTTACAGTATTAGAATGGAATTTCCTTTGACATTTTCATTGTTGTGCCTTTATTTTCTGATACCACTGACCGATTATAAATGACTTCATTCCCATGGATATTCAATCAAAGATCAAAGTACAGAACTGGTAACAAAAGAGACAACAGACGTAATAGTAATAACGAGTAATATTATCCTACAAGTATAACGCACATTCATAAAAGTAATTTAGATGACATTTGACATGGTTATTATATTATTTCTAACGATGATATAACAGTGATCAAAAATATATTACTCTGTGCACTTAATAAAAGTTTCATAACATTCTGTATGTATGTATGTATGTACTGCGGAATATTCTTGGCTTTTAGTAATTTCAGTAAGTCATCAGCTGTTTTATTACCACCTCTTTCTGGCTTTCCCAATGGTCTCGTTTGTGTCTTTGTGTTCCCTTTCAGCTTTAGGTGGACCGAGATATCAATTTGAAGAGAACAACCTTCCGATTGCTTCCGATCTACTGTGGTCGCAGGTGTGAAAAAAATTCACCGGAAGCTAGTCTCTGCCCGTAAGTAATCTCCCAACTCATCTCTGCTAGGCAGCTCGAAAACTGGCTGAAAAAGTCATGAACCCCTCATAAAAGCTTCGAACCCTGTATCTCTAGATATATGTAGTTTAAGGTTATGACAGGTTGAGTCAGGTTTAGTTGGACTAGTTGTCTTTGTGTTTAGCCAATGTTTAGGTTGATCATGGTCCGATCTGTACCTTTATTTTTACGTTGACACAGTACTTTTAATGCTTAATATTTTCCGCAAAAGTAGCTACGATGAATCCAGTTGTAGATCAGGTCTTGGCTCGTGATCTGCATCGAAAACTGAATGGTGTTGGTGTAACTGAAAATGCTATATTTAACGGCAATGTAAGACAGATTTATATTATCTTGTGCTTTACGGTATTTGAAAAATGTGTATGATATTACGAAATTAGTTTAGTATATTGAATACTGTTCACATTTAAATTGGTTTTTGAATAGTTGGACCGTTAAAAATGAAGGATATCTTCCAGGTGGACAAAGAGAACTACGAACCACGAACTCTTGTTGATCGTACCTTGGAGCTCATAGATCCCACTCCAAACATCTACACTTTATTTATTCAGTTTAATGAACGCTTCTTTTGGAACAAGCTATTACCTGTTGAAGTTCGGTGGAGTCCTAGAATGACTTCGTAAGCATATTTCCTCCATTGTCAAGTATTAAAAAACACTAATTTGTAATTCATTTACGTGAAAGAAAACATGCTCTACAGTTGTGCAGGGATTTGTAGTTTTCATCCTCGGAATAAGCAGTGTGTCATTGCACTCAGTGCTCCATTACTGAAATTAAGACCAAGAAAAGACCTTGTCGAAACCCTTTTGGTAAATTTTTACTTGTTCAATAGTAATGTTAATCTATTTTGATCTAGTAATGATATTCTACTGATTACTTGTTTAAATTAATTTTCAAACAGCATGAGATGATCCATGGGTATTTATTTTTGACAAATAATGACAGAGATAGAGATGGGCATGGTCCACAGTTTTGTAAACACATGAATAGAATAAATCAAGAAGCTGGAACCAATATAACGGTAAAAGTATAAAATTGTCTGAAAAAAAATCAATTCTTACTATAAATTTGAGAAAATGTCAACGTGCATTTTTTCTACAGATTTATCATAGTTTTCACGAGGAGGTTAAATTATATCAACAACACTGGTGGAGATGCGACGGACCTTGCCAACATAAAGCACCTTATTTTGGTACTGTGCGACGATCGATGAATCGAGCACCAGGACGAAATGATTTTTGGTGGAACGAGCATCAACTTACGTGTGGAGGAAAATTCATTAAGGTTCGCGAGCCCGAGAAACCAAAGATAAAGGGGAAAAAAATTAATAGTAAAGATTCTAAATCTAGTACACCAGAAGGGAAGAAGCTAAGTAACTGGTTGATAAAGACTGATACGACTGATAAAAGAGTTACACCTCCAACAGAAATGAGACCCCCAGTTACATCTTTACAAACTCGGAATGAAACTGGCAATATTCATGATATAAATAGAACTAAAAATAAAACTGATTATCCAGACAAGAGCAAAGGAATTCCACCTGCAGGAATAATGAAAATTGGAAGTAATGCAAATAAGGTTTTTGGATGGGGTACTGGAGGACCGAATGGCTGCAGGGATTCAAAACCAACTAATTTATCTACTATAAAACCTATTGGCAATTCTACACCAAAGTCTGATTCTAAATCAACACCAAAATTATTGTTTTCTGGTGTTGTTGGTGGTTCAGGTACAGGAAAGAGCAATTTGGTGGACAAATACTCTGAAAATTCTCACTTAAATCACGTTAATCAAAAGTTGTTACATGAAAGTCGGAAAGGCTTAAAGAGTCCTTTACGCACTGCTTCAAGTTTAAGTAGTACAGAAGTTCCTAATAAAAAGTTGAAAGTGAATGTAGAAAAGGATAATGAAAACGTTAATTGTCCTGTATGTAATATGAGGTTTGCGGTTGCAAAATTGAACAAGCACCTTGACGAATGCTTATCGATTTGTGATACAGAGAGTTACGCTACACCAGATACATCGTGTCAGATATCCACCAGCAGTAATTGTCTCCCTTCCAGCAGTTGCAGTTCCTCAGTAATAATAATAGATGATTCCGATACTACAGACAGACATAAAGGCTCACATGAAAGTCAGTCAGATTCAAGGCAATTCAAAACAAATGATAATCCAGACTCCGAAAGTGCAGTGAACTGCCCAACATGCAATGTACCGGTTCTAAGTGCAAAAATTAATGAACATCTTGACGAGTGTCTAACAAATTTGATGCTGACTCAAGAATGTATACAAGATGATAAACCTGATAACATTGACAGGTCTTCACTGACTCTGGGAGTATTTATGGAAACGGATAGTCCTAATAGTATAAACTTGATCAGTTTGGATGAGTCTTCTGTTAGTGATTCTGTACTTTCAGGCAAAGAGGAATCATTAACAATTTCATCTAAAATGTACAAGTGTTTAGTTTGTAACAGTATTATTGAGTCCACGGTTCCCTTGAAAGATCACCTAGAAGATTGTGTTGCAAGTGTATTTAATGATGAATCTTCATCGTTCACTGACTTTAACACGAAGGACAAAAGTGCAGAACAGGTGGCTAAATTTCCTTGCCCAATTTGTATGGAAGTTATCTGGGAGAAAGAGATGAATCACCATTTGGATGGATGCCTTACAAAGAACGTCTAGTGATGTGATATATAGTGGTTCAAATGAACATCTAAATATATTGTGAGAGAAGTAAGTTCATCCAAACAGATTAGTTTTGTTAGGCACAAATATTTATTTTATTTTATGTTCACGAAAATCTGAAATAGTTTTGTTTAGTTTTACAAAACCCATGCTTGAACTTGCATAGCGCATGGTATTAGGAAATTGCTAACAAACTTACTGTATTATTTAGTCTTAGTTTGTTTCTCTACTTAAATGATAATATTTTTATAAAACCTTTATTTTAAAGTTTCTCGTATGAGATCGCAGTGTCAAAGTCATGTGCAGTACAAACACCACAAGTAAATCCTCGAATATAGTTTGGGAAGAACAAGAATACCTGCTCTTGAGTCCAATGTATGAACACTAAATTTACAAACATAACGTCAACTGTTTTCCCATCTAGTCTTAAACTGTAACAATAAGAAAAATATATTATTGAAACCGTGATGTAAGAGTAATAATAATATTTTACCTTTTAGAATTGATTGTGTGAAATTCAAAGTCGCGTTTCAGTGGCAGTTCCGAAGTGTAATTATAGACTGCACCTCCATTCTTTTGTGGCATAATTTTAATATCGTCAGTATCATCGTGCAAATTCAGAATAATTCCTGATGGTGTATTAACTGCAGTCACTACAAACTTAGGGTTGTCTTCGTAAGAATGTCCAAGTATCATTGCTTCTCGATCTCTTCGCAAGGGAACACTGATGTTATGAACTGTTTGTACCGTGGATGGTTTTAGCACACACACATCTATCAATGCCAATAAAAAAAGGTTGAACACTTGCATATAAAAATCAATATAGATAAATAATGCATTCTACCTATAAATGGTCCGAGCAGTGGATTGTCGGTGTACTTATGCAGTCGACTGCGAGTAAAAAAAAAACTGATGAATGGGGAACTGTAAAATATTGGAACGGTGTCCATATTATACTGCAATTGTCCTGTGTTTGAATCCGTTGGGAACGTTGCTACTATCGAAAATTGATCGGAAGCTTGAGAAGTACTGGTGTTACCACCGATGAAATTATAAAAGCTCCTAAATTTCCACGCAGCACTTATCAATATCGTCGGGACCTGTTACGTGAATTAATGAAAAATTAGCTAAAGGAAGTTAACGAATACTCGACATAGAACATTAGACTTACATTTTCGTACTCGGTAAAAATTTCATATTTTCGCAAAGTAGATAATTCTTTGGAAGCTTGATAACATGCTTCGGTGTATGGAACGAATTGTTTCCCTCGCGATTCTTCTCGACATTTGTTATACGGCCACTTGTCCTCCAAACTTTGCTTCACCTGTTTGTTTGTCACTTCACCGCGTAAATTTAATAATATCTTTGTTCCAGTGCACTTTCCTTTCGCGGTGTCGGATGGACCCCATACAATATTTATTTTCATGGAAGATGGCTCGGTCGATGTCAAGCTTAAATATTCCCAATCCCAAGGAATTTCTCTATCACACTGTACACAGACCTGTAGAATATTTATAGATGACAAGAATATTCATTAACTCGTAATTTTCATATTTTGACCCTCAGTTTCGGCTCACCGATAAGTAATAGTTTAGACATTACCTTCATGACTTTTTCTCCCGGTATTGTTTTACTTGCTTTGATTTTAATAACGTCTGAAATCATACTTGTAGGTTCGTAGAGAACTGCCACGTTCCACTGTTGAAAGATACTCTTTGTTTCCAGCTCTCGGCGTATTATGGAGAACATGTGATACTTCTCACTTTTGACGTATTCGAATCTTACCTAACGATTATATTTAAACACGTTATTAACAGTGTAATAAAAATTATATATCTTACAAGTATCATACTAATAAACTCAGTATTCACCTCAGTTGACTGTAGATCGTAGGGTTCAATATAAACTTCCACTCCGCAGCTCCCCTTCGGGGGAATATATGTAAAATAATCTATGAGATGAAGTCCAAGCAGAGCAGATTGAGCAACAGGCCAGATTCTGCAGTATAACGTTTCAGTTGAAACAAAATAACAAACAGAGATAGAATTATATATATATAAAAAAAAAATAATCACTAGGAAAATTACCGAGAATTCCCACGATGCGATGATAACATGTCGACGACCACGTTACTTTGGAAAATATCATTTTCACAGTCAAATATCTTTACGTGCAGTTGTCCTCCCAATTCTGGGGCTTTAGTGCCAAAGATGGTTACATTCTTCATGTAATAATCACAGTATTAAAGTACGTTTCAAATATCTTAGAGCTATTATTTTAAATAATTAACGTTACCGTTGATTCCTCTGGAGCATATTTCCTTACAGTATATAATACCGGGCACGAAGGACATATCGCTTGCAATTTACTCTTTACTTTTGCACCCCTGATATTAGTGACCACTCTTACATGGCCGGTTATACCAGTTTTCACGTATTCTGAAGCATTGGGATCACGTGTTTGCGTTATAAAATATTCATTTCATATATCTTTCCCGTCTTACTTGCCTTTAGGTGTCATGTACGAAACGAAGAATTTTTCGTCGAGTCCTATTGTGATATTAAACGGCAGATATGCATGAAATGACTGTGTACGTTCAGCCCCATGCCATAAATCAGTCAATGGATTGTACGTTTCTATTGTTTGAGTACCGTGGATTGACGTTCTGAAAGTAATCGACGTATCGTCAGATCCACCCAGGTATTTCATAAATATATAAATATTCACCGTAAAACTACGTGGTTGTTTCGCCCTGTGAATACGTGGGTAAAGTTCCCTCTCATTGAAAATAGCGACGTAGCCGTCGCCGCGATGCGAACATTAGTTCCAAGATCGGTAGCTTGGACGGATTCAATTGTTAATGGCACATTAATACGCTGCTGATTAATGTGGAACTCCATATTCTGATAGATATGGTAGGCGTTTCCTGGCAACGAGACCAAAACTGAAAGGACCAAAAATACGTAATTGAAATCAGGTGAAACATTGTCTGAACTTAAAGTTCAGTCCTCTACGTACATTTAAATGCCTTTACAATGTTGGTCTGATTCAAATGCAGACACAGTACCGCCTTCTGTTGGACGCGTGCAATTATTTCCAAGTGCACCGGATGATCGACCTCTTGATGACGCATGAATTGTTTCAATATGTCCTTTAGCCGGGTAGGACTATCTTGATATGTCGACAATGAGTACAGAAGACCTTCCGCTTTTATGTACAGCTTGAAGAACGATACCCAAGGCATTATCTACTTTGTAATTGACAATGTAATAATTATTATGGTACGTCTGGCTTACAGAAACGTGGTTTAGGTTTGTACCAATCCCGTGATTGTTCAGAGTTAAGTGCAACACTGTGGGGATGTTCGTAACAGAGTCGGCGATTACAATGCCGTGCAACATTGCTCCAAAATGCCTGGAAGTGTCTTGATAATCAAATAAATAATTCCCTGTAAGGATTTTCTGCTGGGTGGGTGGCTTCCGCAAAATCCGAATAAACTGTGCTGCGATGTTTCCTCTGAAATGAGAAATACGATAAGCGCATTTTTTTTTTAAATTCCATTTTTTCGTATAAGAAGGTAGGAGAAAGAAAATCATATAAATTCGTTTATGTAATTTCGTGCCCGGGAAATATCTTACATGTGAGTGTAGCATGGGTAATTCGTGCGTTCCATGGATTTCAGAGTGGTGTAAAAGAAATTGTACAGATGCTGATTAGGCTCTCCTTGCATGTACCAGTACAGTGATATTAGCCGACTGGGAGATGGATTGGAAACTATCAGGAGAGTCATGGCAGCTATCCTCATCTCCAAATGTTCGGTTCGATTGACTAAAATCGGCCAGTACACTGGATATATCTGCCGACAGATTCGACTGAGAAGAATTATACGAATAAATTCAAATAATGCATCCCGAACAAGTCTAATTACCACATCCGGTCTGTACGGAGCACTCGGTAGAGAAGACCATGCCGCAAGGAAACGTAGATGGCGAGATTCAGAATTTCCACCACTTGCGATCGGTTCAAGGAACTCCACAACTCTGCCCAGCTGTATATTCGCCAAACCTTCCAGATATACCATTTTCTTTTCGTACTGCGTACTCTCTGAAATGAAATAATTAGCAATCGAATTTCCATTAGCAAACCGGGCCGATGGCTTACCTGTAAATTTGTCCAGATAAAGGCGCACGTAATCGTCAAGCATTTCATACGGGCAGTACATTTGACAAGTCTTGTAAATTAGCGTCCCGAAAGTAAGGATCCCCGTGTTCTGAATGTCAGGTGCAATGTAATCCGGTAAATTGAGGAGCGACTGCATGTTAACCAGCAGCTCGACGTTCGGGTTCTTAACGTGAAACGGTAAATGAGTGAGCAGCTGGATCGCATTTATGTGGGATACCTTTTTCTGTAAAATTAAATCCAATACGAATAGAGCCGATTCTTTGCTCCCTACTTGCGGTAATATTTCCAGCAACATGTTCCTGGAAATATATGGTTATATCACGTTCTTAGAGGCTGCACAGTACCAGAAGCGTATCAGATTTATTTCACCAACCTGATTGTTTCCTCCTTATAACTAGTTCCGGATATTTTGTTGTAGACTGTCTGCAAATCGGCGCGCTCTAACATATTCAGATAGTACAGAAGTATCGAAATGGTCGTATTGTGTAAATTATCTATTTTAGTATCTAATCCAGGATTCTCGAGGCGTTGACTCAGCCTGTCCAGAAGGTTTCGTATCTACGACAGAAACCCACGATATGAATTCCTTGAATTATAAAAACTGTCCCAAATGACACTCCTGGTTCCTATGAACATTCTACGAATTACTTCGACGTTCCCGGAACACGATGCAAATATTTAACATATACTCAAAGCATGTTCCAGCTCATGAATGTACATACAGATTATCCATTAAATATTCTAATTATCGAGAGTATATTAAAAGAATTAAAGAATATCCATAGGCACAATGGTGTCATCTGGGGTAGGATGTTGCCGAGATGGACGTTCAAAATTCACTATCGGAGCCTAAATAGACTTAAACGAGGATAACAGTAGCGACTTGGCATTTCACTTACAGTTGCAAATATAGTAATTTTATCGGGAACGCTTCTACCTTGTGTCAAGTCGCCTTCGGGGAGTTCGTGTTCAAGTCCTGCGGCTTGTAGGTCGGTTTTAGAGATTCTAGTATTCACGTCTCGAACCGATGTTAATTCCAGAATTTGCCTAGAGTGCGGTAAACACGTTAAAACGTCAGATCGATCTACGACGAATCTATGGATATCTCTTACGTCTATCTAATTACATACAGAGGAATAAGAAACGGGCAAGCTTACCGGGTGAATAATACATGGGCTTCGCCGAGGCTTTGAAATGGCTGTACATAAATCCCACCGGTCGCGTTGACGAACAGAATCGTGTAATCCTCTCCCTTAGCTCTTACTTTATACAGTCGCTCGCTGGACTTCAATACTGGGTTCTTGAACATGCCGATAAAATTATGAGAATGTAAAAACCCATAAAATACATCAGGGCGCAGGAATTCATTCAAGCGTTTACTTGGTCATTATTGGGACACTCCATGCGAGGAACGTTGCTCCAATATTTCTGGGGATGTCCTCGACAGGTGCGAGGATCGAATGACTTCGTAACGACGCTTTCGTCCTCGGTAATCGGGATTACAACGCACTCGATATTGCACTGTCCGTAATGATTGATCTGGGAAATACGTGTAATTATAATAGAGCCGCTGGTTAATAAGTAAGATGCCAGGAAATCGTGGCAAAGCCTTTACCTCCTGGGAGTAAAATGCGACCTTCTTCTCTACGGCCTTTAAATCTAGCTGGAGAATCCCAGCAATACTGCGCTTAATATTAGTGGCCCAGGGAGATTCGGTTCCCACGCTAAAATTCTGTATGTACCCCATGTCGTAGTCTATTCTAAACGGCTTCAGAAGTTCCTCAGCCTGTTCGTCGATTTTCACGAAATCCTTCTCGATGCCAGGAGGACCGTTAGAGGCGCTCATTTTAATCGATTGCAACTGGAAATAACGGATTTAATTTGGAGACAGTAACTTTGACAATAATTATCGCATATCGACGTACATCCTATAATATACAGTACCTGTACAAGAACCGAGTCCTCGTCAGCAATAATGACCAATTTCCCATTAAGACCCCACGAAGAAGCTGCTTCTGCTGGCAGCAACGTACTTGAACTTGTAGATGCATCGTAGGAATAAGTGTACTCTTTCCCTTTCGAAAATAATCTTCCCGCGAAAGCGGCTCCAGATAGCACAGCGAAAGTCAGTAAAATGGCACGCCCGTAATGCGCTGGAACAAATGAGAGAAATGAATTAATTCGTGGTGGTCGTTTAAATTCACAGGTCACGGTCGAGGAACAATGTTAAGTGTACTTATGAAACACACGATACTGATTATGTACTGTTTACGAGCTATAGATCGTTTAAGGCACGTGGATGTAAACAATGGATTGTACCTTGGAGGCTCATGATGTGAAATCTTGGCAGTACAGAGACTGACTGGGTACGTGTCAGCCAGAGATGACCCTCACAGTTCATATCAAAGAGTATCTTTGGTTCATATCTCTGTGACCTACGCTTACACCAGTCCTCGTATTTCATAGTGTAGCGGTGTGTCAGAATTATCCCCCTCGGTAAACTATCCGCATTCCCACCGTATTTTTTACTCGGCTTATGTCACGCTTATTCGCGACTGGGAATCTGTAAGTTCGAGAATACAGTTACTTTGTAAGAATAAATTAAACACTACAACCGTAACAATGTTTATCTCTACGTATTCGAGTATGTAACTCCCTAGATGGTTTACCAGCTTCATCTCATATTGCCAACATTTTTTGTTTCTTTTTTTCTGCTTTCGGTAATTCACATCTTTACAATGTTGTCTCCCGGATAAAAGGTTTGAGACATGACCTCTGACCGCTCGCTTATCAGCACTTGATTCATTATCTACGCCGATAGTGAATTTCGCTCTGAAACGTATGTGGATTTTTAGTCATTCTTAAAGTAGTCATTCAATGAAATCATCGCATCCTCGGGGACGCTCTTAAGACTAGTCGGTTAAACTAAGTCACGATTACGACGGACCTCGGTTTCTTTAACTTTCTTTATTATTTACAAAGTTCAAATGTACGAGACGTTTTGCATTTACAGCGGTTCCTTTCTACGGGATAATCGCTATACAAAATTGTCCTTTTTTATATTACACAATTAAGAGGGTTAAATATATGGTGTATAATTATCGTAGCATATACATGAGCCTTCTATGCCACATAGAACTATTGATGAGTTTAACTTCGTAACTGTAAACCGCTTTTAGCGCATGAAAATGGGCGCGTTATGAAGGCTTGATTACTTTCAGGATGGATTTTGAATACTCCCACGCTTCGCTGAAACGTAATTTCAATTATATAATAAAGAGGTTTTAAGGTTTGCTAAAAATTATCTTTATGTGATACAGTAAAAATATCTTACTTGTGAGCTGGATTTGCTTGATCTAATTGTTGGCTTAACTGATATATCAAAGTAGCAAACATTTTTAGATGATCGATAGTGTCACCCTGGAGCCACGCTCGAGGCAACGTGCTCATTATCTGTGGAAAATAAACAATTAATATATATATAAAAAAAAAACAGTTATCAAATCAAATGTACTTATTTCTGCTTACCATATGTGCCTTCGTCAGTGCATCAGTTGGCAGGGAAACTCTCAATCCAGCCAAAAGGTAGCGATTTAAAAGTGATCCCAGTGCTAAATTTTTCAACTGATTATCTCCTAGAAGTCCTTGCCAACTCAGCAGATTTCGCAGCAATTTAACTGCCATTGCAAACTGTCGTTGAAAAAACTGGTGTTTCGTGTCGAGAACTCTATAAGAAATGAATACCGCGAATGAAGTAAAAACTTAAGAATTATGGGGAACTCAAGTTAAGAATAGTACTCACTGTTTTGGAAAAATTGGTATAAATACATCGTTTTCCACGGCGGATTTTGCTTTCTCCAAAATTGCGTTAAAAAGCAATTCTAGAGGTTTGCTGGAATCTGTGAGATTTGGGTAGTCCCTGATGAGACGATTAATAGTACCGACTAGTCGCAAAGTCTGGGAAGTTGACATTGGATCCCATATCTTTTCTACGACAGCTGTCAAGAGTACGAAAATATTAATATTAACATTCAACCGAACAAAATGTTTGGTACAATAATTTCATTACCAGTGAGTTTTGGAAGAACGATTTTCTCAATTGCAAATGGCACTAGTCTGACATCCGGATCTCGTTTTAATGAGTCTTCGGTTTCTTTGCTGTTAAGTGCGTACAACAGTAATGCAGTATACCACTTTGTTCTTTCTAAGTCAGCGCTCTCCTAATGCAAAGAATAAAAGAAAAAGTATAAGTTGTAATATGCACAAATCACATTACTACGATTTTCCTTTACAGTTAACGTAATTTAAACATACCATAACTGGATTCCAGGTTAACAATTGAAGTCTGATTACAGGAGAAATAATCTTTGGTATACACAATGGTACGTAAGCTTCCATGTATGCATCGATGTCGGTCTCCCTCCAGGACTCCAGTTTTGAAAGAATCCCTCGTACGGTGCAAAAGTCATCGACGACGTCAGAAAATATATCTTTACTGTCGTTATCGATTTCATCTGGAAGAAAATTCATATACATTTAATATGAAATTCTTTAATAACATTAACGCTTTACTAGGAGCATAAGTGTTTTTAATGCCTCCACATTTTTTTTTTTTTTTTTCAAGTGATCCAACGATACCACTGCTAATCAGATGGAAATATTTGCAATATACAACCTTTCGCTTGCTTAAATGCGAGATTTTGTTGCTCAGTGACTTCGTCATCACTGGACATGCCATCGATATGCTTCGGCAGTGTAGGAACCAGTTCTCTGGCTCTTCTACGTCGAGCTCTTCTGCCCTCCCTTTCTGTAGCACGGCGGATACGCGCATCATCTTCTGGTCCTCTTCGTATGTTTTGGCCTCCTGTCAAAATAAAAAAAGACATAGTTTAACATTGATTTCTTTTTGACATAATTTAACAATGAAACATTCTCAATGATGACAAAATCATTCGGTTAATGAAAACTCACAAATATTCAATGCGTGGTTTAGTAGATTAAGTAGCAATAATGTTACGCAAGTCTAAGTTAAATGTTTTATTTAAATAAATGCAATGCGTAGATAATGTCCTAAGTGACGGAATATAATGAGAAAAAATAACTGACTCGCAGCAGTGGTGATCTCTTCGGCTTGATCTCTCGTGTCTTGTCGCCTTCGTTCCATGAGTTCATTTGAACGGTCTCCATAGAGGTCTAACCAGCGGTGCTCCAATCCAACAACCAGAGGCAGCTAACAAAAGAAAATTTTAATTAAAGTCAGCTAATTAAGGAACGTACACTAAATAAAGAAATATATTTTTGTCTTCGAATGGAGTTTTCAGTGCAGCCCCTTCTTAAATCTTTTCTGTATAGAACAGAATGGAGATGTTCGTCTCTTTTGTCCATTTAAAAAAAAAAGCATTCGACAAGGTATGTTATGAAATATTACGAGACAACCACATAGCAGGTATCGTAACAAAAGCAAAAACTTAAGAAAGCGAAAATAGTTTGGATAATTTTTAACCCATTAAGAGATATTCAAATGAGACAAAATTTAGTATCACCGATTTCATTCAGAGTTACGGGCTTTCCCTTTGTCCACGTTTACTTACCGAGTATTACGCTTAAATTCAAACACTTATTTCAACAGGTCTACAATCATTTTTGTAAAAATAAGCGTATCTCAACACAGAGAAGATGCTGACCCCCGGCAAAGAATCATACACTGATCTCAGAATGCCATTGTTAAACAACGCCATGTCGGAGTAAATAGTGCCATCTTTTTACTTTTACGAAATAAATTACCACTGACATCAGTTAATTCAAAAATAAAAAAATGTGTATATAGAAGAATTTATTGAGATCCAAATATTTAGATGATTTTTTAATTGACATTTTCCAATACCGGATGTCACATTAACTTGTTTCCGTAGCACATTAATAATTTTGTGGCATTACAGTTTAAAGCCGATACTGAGAAACGTTGAATGACATTGCATGTGAAAACCCCCAATGTTCAAAAAAAGCGTGACAGCGTATGAACCCACCTTCTCATCAAGACACTCTACCAAGTCAGTGACATACCCACGCAACTCTTGGTAATATCTGAAGCGCTGAGCAAGCTGCGGCGCACGTGTTTCGCCCTGATCCAGTTCCTTGACGGTTTGCTCTAATTCTTCATCTAACTGTTCCTGATCCCGCTGATGACGGTGATAAATTTCTTTCAAGGTCTCCAATCTGGCAAAAATAATATTCTCCATTATAATAACGCGATATGCATCAATATTTGTGGTACACTTTTAATAAGTGTGCGCCCATTAGATCTTCAAGAAAGCCTATGCTTTCAGATTTTACCTTCCTTTTCATTGTGTTAGTAATAATTAATAAATAAGTAATTTGAATACAACCTTCCACGGATTTTATTGACAACATCTTCCGGAGAGATTGGTTCTATCTTCGTAGGGTCCGGTGGGTGAATCGATGGTGGTGGCGGTGGTGCTGGCATCATTACCATCTCCAGCGGCACTCCCGATCCTATGACCTGGCTTCCACCCATGGTATATTGCTGTTGCATAATAGAATCTTGTTGTGCTGCTGCAATCTGTGACCGTTTTAAACATGTCACATATTAAAAACACATAGATAGTGGTGACTCATTGAAATACTGCCCAAAATAAAAAAAAAAAGATATGTTACCTGTGCACCAGTTACTCCTTTTCTAATTTGTTGCGCTTCCCATTCCTCTTCTTCGTTACCATGTTCACTTTCATCTTCTGAAACTAATAATACGATGGTAAGACAATGATTCCAAAAATACAGATAACTGAAAAAAAAAAATACATACGTCTGTTTTGTACTTGAGAAGCAAGGAATGCTTCACGTCTCTTTTCTTTATCACGTGCATCAGTATTAACTGTCATATCTATTCGATCTTGAGAATCGTCATCATCGCTTCTATCGTGATCTTCCTCTCTAATCAGTCTCGATTTTCCTTTCTCGTCACTGTAAAAATAATATTTCAATCCAATGTTCAGTGTTACTGTACATGTATGGAACAATCTAAGATAATATTTCCTTTTCGTTGTTTCATTGATAGGATAAATTTTACCTTTGTTCTTCAATTGGTATATAGTCCGTTCCTAACTCTCTTGCCTTCTGTCTACGTTTTCTTGCAGCATGAATCATTGCAGCATCAGGTATGCAACCACCTATAATAATGAGTTTAGATGTTATACATATATTACACACACTTCAACATAATGACTAAAAATATGGAAAATATGTTTACATGATTCATCTAAAAATATTTAAAATTAAATGCTTACTTTCGAGAAGAATTTTCATAGTATCGGTTCTTTCAGTATTTCTGCGAAATTTATGACTGCTACGGTTATCATCTTCTTCTTCATCCGAAGTATAATCGTCTTTTCCAGCTGCTAACGCAGCTCTTCCGTTTAAAATCAAAGGTCCGGTGTTCTTTATTTTAACCTAATGGAATAAATACAATTCATTAATATAGAAATTAAACATCTCATGTAACTACATTAATATAATTATATACAGACAACTGATTTACACAATTTCTAATACTAATAAAACATCATAGAGATAGCTTACTACTAGATCATCTGTCTTTATTTCTAAATCTTTTTCCTGTTTAATGGACATGTTTGCTTGCTCATGGTCCATTTGCATTTTCTCTTCACCTTTCTTTTTTTTTCTCTCATGATCTAGCTGTTTCATCAGTTTTTTGCTCCTCGAAGATTTCTTCACTTTGAAAACCTCGCCGTCGTCCGCTGCAAACATTAATATCTTCCATGATACAGATAGCTCCGTAATTATCTTACCTATTGCAACATGGCGTTACCGTTAATTTTCCCTTAACTGAGATTAACAATTCTACGACAGTATTAAACGTGAACAATTTGTACACAGTTTGTATCCTCGAACCCCAGAATCTGTCCGAACGAAAAATCGCAAGAATATTCGCGACATTAAATACGAGATCAGGTTTTTCGGTCCATGAATCAAGGGCGGTTAATTATTTCGCAAAATCACCTTCCTCGAGCTCCTCTCCGAAACTGAGGAGCGTTTGCTTCGGTTTATCCTTCTTCTTAGGTTTCAGTTTGACGGGCTGAGCGTCTTCTGTCTCCATCCTGTTCTCATTATCCTCGTCCTCTTCATTGAAAGGCCGTCGCCGTATATTACGCTTCGGTTTGTTGAACAGCGACATTTTTTCCGGCCTCGGTGATCGCAAGGGTTTTCGTGCAATTCTCGGATTCACGAAGTCATTACTGATTACCGGTTCGAAGAAGCAATAAACACCGTTACAAAACAATCGACAAACGTCGAAGCGAAGCAGCAACCGCAGCAACTGACTACAAGGAGTTTACCGAGTCGAGCCAAATTGAACAATTCAAGCAGAACGGAACATGTGGCTATATACTGAGGCTCCTTTTCAAACGGCTTGGGTACGACTCTCGAAGAATATTGATTGGTTTAGGAAGGAAGACGCAGCCATGTTACTAGCAGTACGAGGTTAGCGATTGGTCACATCCGTTTTACCTGTAATGGCGGTCATGGCTGGTGTTCCATTAAGCACGTCGAGTATCACACATCGCGTCGCGTCAACGCGCAAAAATGACGAACCAATCAGAGTTGCGTTTAAGCCGGCTCGTTATTTCTGCAAAATTCTGATTGGTTCACGCTTGACGCATTGACGCGCCGTGTTCAATGTGATACTCAACGTGCTTCCTGGGATTGGCTACGATGTGTTTCATGGCGGGCCCTTTGAATATCAATACCAACGGCAAAATGATCGTACTGGAGATGTTTCCAAAAATAATGAAGATCTCGGAATTCTTTGCTTAATGTAGATCTGCATTTCGAATAAAACGAAACCGAGGGAATCGTCTAATCTGTAGGAAACGTTATATCCGATACGGAATTAGGAGTATGTCCATGATAAATGTGGAATGGTTTCGATTAATGGCCGGTAGGCAAAAGAAGTGAAACCTGGGCATGAGCACTCTTTGCTATTCTCTGTCAAGAGATTTTATGGGTGTTGTCTGCGAGAAATAAATGTGGTGTGTCAGCTGTAAATAGCGATATTTAGAATTTAATTAATGATCATCATTTGTGAATGTAAATGAGCGTTGTTAAAATATTACAAAAGTGATGTCTGCGAAAGTTCGAACAAAGCAAGAGAAAAGTGGTGGTAAGAATGTGGTTTCTTCTAGCACTGTCTCAATGTATATTTTAGTATTTGAGGTTATCTTAAAAGAATTGCATGAAGAAAATTATTCATTTACCCCATGGCGTGATATAGAGTGAGAATAGAAATTTAATGGAGTGAACATATTTTAATTACATGGATTGTCATTTGTATAAAACTATTTTGTGTTTACAGAAATCGTAGCTTACAGCGAAGCTGCAGTTCGTAACAATGCCGCAGTTGTCGAGTACTGTAGGATATCAATGGCAGCTTTGTCCGGTAGTACAGCTGGACTTCTCGGATTGACTGGCCTATATGGTTTTGGCTTTTACATATTTGCAGTTATCGGTTTATGGGTATGGTGGTATAATCCAATTTTTACTACTCTTTAAATAACGAAATAATTCTTTTTTTTAATTACTTAGACAATGCTGCTTTTGAAAGCTGGAGGACATTGGAGGAAATTCTTTATCAGTAGGCGCAGTCTATTAACGAATGGATTTTTTGGTGGACTATTTGTATCCTTTAACCATTGTCTTTTTAGAAGCAAATTTATATTAACATTGTAGATTACATTTTAATCATCTGGATGTTCCTTAACAGATTTTAATTAATGCCTGAAACAGACTTATGTGTTATTCTGGACGTATCCTTTCTATATGACATAGTTTAATATATAATAATGATGAAATGCCATTTCAATGTACGTTCCTTAACATTTTTTTACAGATTCCTGTATGGCATGGTGCACGTTTATTAAAGTAGAAATTCAAAGCGAGATTTTCAACTCCTTTATTTATACTTAGGCTGCAATATATTTCATGTTATTAAAGCAAAATGTATCATTCAAGTAATTGTTTCTTTAGTGATATCGTTTTCCATCGGTGAGGAGAACCATCTCTTCGTTATTTTCTGTAAAACAAAAGAACTGTACGTGTAATGAACAATGATGATAAATAATTTATATGTTTATTAATTACACAATATAAATGAAATAAATACTACTTTATAACAAGTACGTAGCATAAATAAATTATTATAAAAACATTTTCTAGGAGAGTGAGCAACCTTACATAATAGGAAAAGTAAATATAAGATTAATAAAATGCATTGTGTAATTAAAAATGAGTTTGATTATTTATCTCTTCCATTCAGGCAGCACATATTGCAAAAGGATTGCTGCCGATCTTACCAATTGTAACAATACCTAAATGAGATTTTCAATATCTATTCCGATCTTTCTCGAGTTTGTACTTAACATGCTCGTTATGTATATTGTATATTACAAAAAGGGGTTGTCACAGATTTCACACTGTTCAACAATAATTTCTATAGGTAATTATTGCACAGACGTACTACTTTACATTTTAATAACGTCCATCGGCAAAATGGAAGGACGATTTTAATCTAAAAGACTTCATCGGGTGTCATGTGTTAGGAGTAATTTCTTGCATCTTGTGTCGTTAGTTTCACTTATATCTTCGTTTCAGAACTCTGCACTGTATTATTCGTTGATAAAGGAGCTAAACATTCGATGATATCACTCGGTGGAGTGCCAGCCTCAAGACCTTCGTGTTTCCGTTCATCATCCATTTTTTCCAGTTCGGCTTTACTAAGGTGATAGACAATTCCAGCTCCGTATCCATCACCTAACACATTGATGGACGTTCTAATTCTATCCCTGGAACGTAATAATAAACGATGAATATATACCTAAAAATAATGACACACATCTAACAAACTGCTTACAGCATCCAGTCGACAGCGAAGAGCAAGGACACATCATTCGTTGGCAATCCCAGTGCAGTCAGTACCAGAAGCATCGTGATCAAAGCAGCACTGGGAATACTGGCAGCTCCAACACTCGCCAAGGTGGCAGTAAGACTGAAAATAAATAATTAAAAGCTTGTACTTAAGAATAATTAAAGATATACAATTTTTTTACAGGAAACCACACCTGACAGTGATGACTTCACCGATCCCCAGGGAAATTCCGTTCATCTGAGCGATAAATATTGCCGCAACGGCCTCGTAAAGAGCCGTGCCGTCCATGTTCACGGTAGCTCCAACAGCCACGACGAACCGAGTTACCCGAGGGTCGATTTTATTATTCTCCTCCAGACAACGAAACGTAATGGGCAAGGTAGCCGCGCTGTAGGTAGCGAAAATGATGGCCAATTTATTAGTTAATAGCAAAAAAAGAAAAACGACGTATTCTCAGTTTAGAATCGCACAGACCTGGACGCAGTTCCCAGCGCGGTGACCCATGCTTGCATCATTCCGCGGAAGAAGATGGCAGGATTTTTCCTAGTCAGGAGCCAAAATATCAGTGGCAACGTCACGATCGCATGGATCAGCAAGCCGAGGACCACAGTCACCATGTAAAGTCCCAGCATTTGCGCGGTCGCAGCCAAGTTGGTGATGGACATGATCTTTCCAGCGATGAGGCACATGATGCCAAACGGAGAGTACCTGGGGAGGACACTCCAGGGTAATTATAAAAAACCTATAGGAAAAATCGAGTAAAGAGACACTCACCACAGTACTACGATACTGACGAGCTTCATGATGATTTCGTTAAGCACCACGAAGAAGTCTACCATGAGCTTCCCTCTGGGTCCAATCTGGCCGGAAAGGAGCCCGAAGGTGATGCAGAACATGATCATCCCCATGACATTGGTCCCGTCTCTGTAGACCAACGTTGGTTCCATCACGTAGTTGCTCTGATTGCTACTCCCAATGACGACCACTTTCTTCTTCATGTAAGACGTCTGCACCTGCTGGAAACACGCCTGCACCAAGTTCTCCGGCACCATGTTCCTGCAATATTAATTTTGTACACTATCTCTGGGACATTTGGCGTTAAAATAATGTACGGCGGCTCACCTAATGATGTCCAGGATGGCGTCCAAAGTGGAGACCTTTGTTTGTTCCCCGGAAGGAGCCACGACCGTCGCCTTGATCCGCGGATCACCAGGATGGATTATCAAGACCATGGCGATGCCCACGATCGCCGCGAGAACCGTGGTGACCATGTAATACGTTAAAGCTCTAAAGCCTATTCTTCCGGAGCTTCTTGCGTCTAACTGAGCCATTCCTGGAACGGACACGATGGGTAAGCTCTAAATGTTCTCCAAACCTTCGACCATGTTCTCGTATCGACGCAGCTAAATTACCAGCGATTAACGACGAGACGATGAGCGGGAGGATGAACATTTTTAACATACGCATGAGTATTTCTCCAGGGAAACTGACTAACATTATGGACTGGGGGGAGAATTCGGCTAACCGCCCTAGGAAGCCTAACGCCAGACCCACCAAAACGCCGGCTATGGTCAAGGTCAGTAGCAGGTTCTCGCCGAACCAGTTCACCACCTGTAAAATGTACGTAAAAGATCAATGTACATCCCGCCATGTTTTCAGGGAAACATAGAAACGCAAGGAGTTTTGCAGGACGCGAAATCTGGACCACGAACCATCTGCAGCCTGTCCAGAGGTGTCACCAGGAGCTTCCCTTTAGGCTCGACCTCGTCCTCGGACGTCATCTTCTCGATTTCCTCAGCGCCGGACCTGAAAGAGCCTCTGATAGAAAGGCGAGTAACTACGGAGGAAGTTGACGAGTCTTTTTTACGTATGGTCTGCCTTCCCGTCCGCCGAGGTGCCTCTCAGAGCTGCAACGGCGCCGGAAAGTCGCTGGGTCAGCGACATCCTGCACACGGGGCGATCCTCAGGGATTCCTCGAGACTCTTCCTGCAGGAGCGAGGAACGACGAAGAGCCTCTCGAAGGGACCATCCCCGCTCCTACGGCGACCTCGGCATCCCTTTAAAAGGACAGAATACGACTCTGAATCCCTTCTTCCGGGTCTGGGCGTCTTCTGGGATCGACGTCGACCTCGAGAGCGCGCGGCAAACCGCACCACTGGGAAGGAGATCAGAGCCTCGTCGACTCGGTCGGAAATTCGGTGACGAAATCCACCCCGTTCACGGCCCGATTGTCCTTAATTGGGAAATTGGATCGTGCGTCAGTCCTAGATTCATCACCTGGATATCGAGGGATCGCTCGTTGCGGGTTATCGGTATCTATCTCCGGTAACGAGTTTTCGGTACTTATGTCCCTCCCGATGGGTCGAGTACTGCTTCCACTTGTGCCGGCCGATAGGCGAGGATCAATCCTTCTTACACATTCAACCAGGGTAAGGGAACACACGCGGACACCTCGAGATTGAATTTCCCCCGCAGGGGAAGACGCGGTACCCGGGGAGAGGAGAAATCAGGGATCTCGGTCGATGATGATCCTTTTTGGCGAGGATCCAAGGATACTTTCCGACCTGGGACGTGGTAGCAGCTTACCGAGATATCGGAAGGGGTCGATCGGGTCCTGATTCCTCGGGGAATCGACGATCCCGAAATTTCGAGCCGGGAAGACGAAGAGGACCTTCGCTTCGATTCGCGGGGCGTGCACGCGCGAGGGCTTGCCGAGCGGCGTATGATCCAATCTCGGGGCTTGCCTAGGTATCGCGTCGTTGGGATCTGCAATCAGGCAGATAATGTGCCCCATCCAGGAAGCTGATTACCGAGAGGGGGACGGGAGGTGGCCGAACGAGGAACAGGGAACAGCGGCTCGAAGGGGCTCACAGGAAGAGGGCACTCATCGCCACCAACACGACGACCGATGCCCGGCTCGGGTCGCACGCTGAAGACCCCGATAGGGTAGATAGGGCATGCTTAGTGTACTCTTCGTTATCGTGGGAGGATGAAATGCCCCGAGGCGGGACCGAATCGAATTCGTCACGAGTTTGCGACGCGTGCCTCGAGTTAAGGTTACGTGAAAGTGGCGTCAAAGAGGTCCCATTTATGGGGATTTTTCTTTCTCTTCGGGGGGTACCTAATCGTTTCAAACTTTACACCTTGAATGTAGAGGCTATAAGGAAGATCCCTCCGCCCATAAATTTCATTATATACACAAAAAAAAATTTTTAATGTCCATATGTTTTGGAACAATTGAAATTTTATCGGTGGAGGGACCTTAATCATGGCGTCCTTATACACGGTGTAACGTTTCAAACGATTCGGTATACCCAGTTTGGAGAAAAATGTTAATGAAACCTCTTTGACGCCACTTTCATATCACCTTAAGGTTGACCTGGTACCTAAGGTGGAGCTGGTGCTGGTTTATGTATTGATACTGGTTCTGGCGCTGATATCGATGTTAATAATGGTATCGATACCATTATTGGTACCACCGAACCCTCCAACGACGAGGGAGATCTCCGATTTAATAACGAATCTGAAATTGATAACGCTTACCTCGATGGAAATTTCATGGCCACGCGCATGGAATACGCTGTACGAATTCGGGACGCTACCGAACAATCCCGATCCATTTGGGTGAGAATCGAATTATAATGCGGCCCTTCCTTGCTAAGCAGCCTAACCGTCTGCAATTGGGCGATTATTGCCGATTTAACTCCTCGCGTTGGAGTTACGCGCACCGAGTAAGGGTACAGACGTGCAGACGGGGACTCGTTTCTGCGAATCGCTTCCAATTGCGGTCATTTCGGATGTTAAAATAGTTTAGTCGCCGGTCTAGCCTGCGACGGGACTTTTTGTACGGAATGTCTGTCACCGTCTCCTTGCCGGACACCGTGGGTCTTGACTAGCGAGTTACTTACTCTCTGTACGTAATTATTTGTTTAACGATCTTCGTCGTTCTCCCGTTTCCGCCATTTTGAATTTTGCCCTCTCGAAGTGACTTCAATTTTTGTATGGAATATCTGTCAACGTCTTTGTTAGGGTTTTGACTTGCGAGTTACTTGGTAACTGCACGTAACTACTAGGTTGAGGAATATGTTCTCGCCGTTTTAATTACGTTACGTTACGTTTAGAACGGCGGGAGCGTATTCCACAATCTAATATCTACCATTTTCGTCGTTCACTCGTCGCCGCCATCTTGAATTTTGCCCTCTCGAGGTGACTTCAATTTTTGTATGGAATATCCGTCAACGTCTTGCTAGGTATCGCGGGTCTTGCGAGTTACTTGGTAACTGTGCACGAAACTATTTATCTAATGATTTTCGTCGTCCGCCGTTCTCCGCCATTTTGAATTTCGCTCTCTTGAGAGGACTTAAATTGCGCTCGGCAGATTTGCCAGCGCCGTGCAAAGAAATAGGTTCAATGTTAGGACGCATTGTCGGAGTCTGTACTTGACCCTTCCTCGTACCGTGTAGCTTCGTGTAACAGAATTTAACCGGCTTTGTTGGAGTCATTGTGCGAACATTGCCGGGGCAATTCCAAGAGCGACGAACTTGGACCGTTGCAAGGGAAGGGATGATTAGGAAGAATGGAGGCGCCGATTTTTGTTTTCAGGGGGATCTCAGGATGTCGGACTATCAGGCCGAGATTTGCATCTTATCCTCTTTGTATTCCCGGCCGCGAAATAGAAAGCGAGATCGAAGCAGGGGCATGAATGGCGGCGTGGTACCTTCCTATTGAGGCTGAAACCTCGTGAATCTGAAAGTGAAAATAGTGGCGTTCTCGCGAGAGCCATTTTACCGCAATCTAGACACCTGTCTTGTAGGAAATAGGTGCACGCTGGATGCACACCGCATTCAAGATCCAGGGGACGCTTTTACTTCCTCGCATTTGCATTTCAGCTGCACTTTAGGGTGAAATTCCCCGTTTCCTATTTAATATTCCAGCGGTATTACGGGTCACTCGTAATATTATTAATTAAATAAGAGGGGATCTTTATTTCTCTATTTTTTTTTTCCCTCCTTAGGTAACGCGGTAGGCTATTTTATATGCATTTCTGTGTTATCTCGGAATAGACTATCAGGTGCAACTGGGTGCAACGGAATAGGCAGGGCAGACTTTTGTTTTCGGGCTACTTTCACCGCATTTTGCGGTATGAATCAAACATGTCGATCCTTCTTGCAAAAAGGGTACTGCAAAGTGCTCCGGCAAAACGATCCGATCGGTGCAGCACCTCCGTTGCACTTCCACTTGCACTTCCCGAGCCTCCTTGCGTGTTCCCGCCGTCGAGGAAATCATTCCCGACCGTTATTTATCGCCATTAACTTTGCGTTTTACCTTCGCGGTTGTGCCTTGGCGCATTTATTAGCGCGGTGGATTTACCTCAGTTTTTCATCGGCAGGAAGTGTTCTCACGAAGTGGGTGAGCGGATATTTACGGTATTCCTAGGGTGAACAGTCAGCGTTTCATCCGACAACAGGTTACTCCGACTTCTATTACGGAGCGGTAATGTAGAGTAACACCTGGCCTAAGAAGTCGTTATTGCATTGTAAATATATCGATGCCTCGTGAAGTCATATTAACGTCTCGTTGCATTAATTGCAGCGCCAGTAGGCCAACTCGAGCCCGGGGGGCTCCGACCTCGGGCCTCTATTTGATTTCGCAAAAATTGGCAAAAGAAAAAAGGAGTCGATTTTCAAATGCCAATTACGCCTCCAAGGCTCGGGAATTACTTGGGCATGCAGGTAATTATCCATCACACATGCCCGGGCCCGGTAGAAGGGAGGCTCGCCGGTTCGCACAACGATCTAGTGACTTTCTCTGTGACATAATTTCTTATACTGGCAAGGGAGGCTGCAGAACGGAAGCTGGACCAGTTTAGTTTAACATCAAACTCGGTGCGGTCATGGCAAGGAGTAGCTGCGTCCTTGTTGCAGGTGTCTTTACCACCCTCGTGGTACTGGTCAGCCCCATCGTTGTCCAGGTAAATCACACGATTTATCGCACCTTCCATCATCCCAGCAATGTACTTTCGCTGCGATCGCACGCGTACTCGCACCTGACCTATTCTCTTAGCCTGAGAAAAATCCTGGGAAAAAAGCACAAGTACTTAAAAATGCAATATCCAGCCTCGGGGAAAGACCTGGGGCGTTCGTTTTTAATCCGGATTTTTTTTTAATCACCAAGGGCCGCGCATCCTTGATTTAAATTAAATCTCAATTACCCTCTCTGGTTTTACTCCGATTTTTTCGCTTTACTTGGTTTATACGGATAACCGCGGAATTTATTGGCGATAATTCCTGGGGCCGATTTGTCTGCTGGTTTTGCTTCCTTCGGTAGATCCCGAGTGCCCTTGGCTTTAATTCCTGGGATTAGTCGATCCGCACTTTTCTCGATCCCGCCACAGTTCGGTGGATCTGGATCTTTTTGCGAAGAGGTACCGCAATTCGATCGCCGACAAAACAAACCCCGGCCGAGTTCGTCCACGCGAATCGGAGGGACGTTTGACGAACTCGGTATCGAGCTTGCGTGATCGATCGATCGTTTAGAAAAATTAGGCCGGAAAAAGATCCCCTGGATCACGCGAGATTTTTGAGGCGGACTTTTTAAGGGACGGTGATTGAAAGTTTGCCCGTTAACAGTAGGACTTTATTCAGAAAGCGACTCGTTTTATTTACAGTAATTCACTGTTTATATTAATTTCTACATTTCAGTGGTAATTTTTATATTCTGGTTACATTTAATTTCAGTTCTTTGGCTGATGAGTCAGTCGGCGGTTTCTGGTTTGGCGAGGTTGACATTAAATTCATCCCTAATTATTATTGAATTTGTGCATAGTAAGGGCATGTAAAAATGCACTTTACGATTAATTCCTGTTTTCAGAAAGGCATGCACTGCTTTTTCTTTTCCAGGACCATGACTTCGTTGGAGATTACAATGATTATCAGGCCTTCCAGCCAGTGGCTCCGATCTTCGGACCCATTATTGTGAAGAACATCCCGAAGAAGAAGGAAGGTCAGGATTTTAGCAAGATCCCCGGCATTCCTGGAGTCGATTTTCCTCTGTATCACGTCGTACCACCGACCAGTTTTTCCTGCGCCCATGTGCCCTATGCACCTGGGATGTACGCCAACGTGGAGACAGGTTGTCAGGTGAGAGCTTTCAGGAAATTCAGGTGAATCGCACGCTTCAGGAATGAGAAGATCCCTGATGGAACCGACCTTGAATCCATCGCCACTGATTAATGGGAAATCAATCTAATTTACGACTTCCCAACGAAACTTAACGGGAGGAAAACTAGAAAACAGCTGTTTTTTTTTATAGTCTTGCTCAGAAAGTTGCTGAAGTCTTTGCTGAAAGGCAAACGGAAGGAGAGAAACAATTTATTCGAGAAGAAAGCGTCATATTTCAGGCAGGAAAAAGTCGGTAAGCATTTTTTTTTGGACAATCTGACGCTTTGCCAGGAATCTCGCGGATACTCGTATACGGAGAAATTCCTGGAAGTAACGATTAGCATGGGAATTAATTTCATGCCATTACGTTGAGGGACGTTCTCAGGATTTTCGGATCCTTTAACATTTTTAATTGAGCCTTCTAGAGGAGATATGGAATTTCTAACTAATGGACACCCACGTGGGAATTATTCCGACAATACTCGCAGAGTTATTTTTTACGTAAATGCGGTATCAGTAGGTACACCTTTCACTGTAACGGAACCGGTAACCTGGATATATGGAGAATGGAAATTCAGGGAGAATGGAGTCGTAATCTCCTCGTCGTTACGATTATTTAACAAGGTATTATTTATTCATTTTACATATCCACGCTCACGGTGCTCCCGATTAAACCTAGGCAGATTAATTACCGCTTCGCGTCTAATTGCTCCGCTCGTCGGTCAATTTGCATTTCCTGTACGTGGAGTAAAAATGCTCAAGGCTTCTTCAGGTTCCTCTTTATATTAACCACGGAAAATATTCTCGGAAAAGCGAGTCGAGGCGGATAACGTGCGGCTCTAATTCTGAAGTTTAGAAAGTCTCGAGTATCGGCGGCAATGCGCAATTACTAAAACCTGGAATAGTATTCGCTCGGAGCCTTATCAAGGTCTTCGGAAAGGATCGATCGCACTTATGCAGAACCAATGATGAAATCCTTGGAAGGCCGAGCAGATTATAATTCCGAATTGGAATTGATTTACACTCTGATTATTAATTTTGAGCGAGCAAAGTTGAGGCGCGTTCCCTTCTTTTGTATGTTTTATTTTATTTTTTAATCGCCGGATATCGAGAGGCGGCCAGCAGATATTATTAGGCCTTAAGGTGATATGAAAGGGTCATTCTATATACTTTAATGCGTGATTATGGAGACCCTAAGGAAGAACGCGATGAAAATATGTCTTTTTTGTTTCTTGTCCGAGATAATTGTAAATTTTTTTGCAAAAAATGAAATTTCAAGCGCATCGCCTTCTTCCTTAGGGCCTCCATAATCTCGTGACTGAAGTTTCAAATGATTCGGTACACCCAATTTGGAGAAAAGTTTTATAAATATTTTTCACGTTAATATATGGCACTTTCATATCACCTTAAGAGAGTTCTCAAAGAGGTGAAACGCTGGTTTTAGATTTATTTGCGAGCCGAGCAGTGACTGTCTAGAAAGTCCCAGGTATACCGGACGAGAACACTAAAACACCTGGAATGGTATCAGCGTAAAGTCCTGCCAAGGTCCTCCGCAAGGAAAGTGCCGGTGCGGAAAGTCGGACGTGTGCAGAAACGCGATAATTGCGAAATTGCTGAAACGCCGAGGCGCATTCTTCGGGGACATTCCGGGATAGGTCTGCGAGAGATCGAGATCCTCTTCGTCCTATCTCCTCCGGCGCATCCCGGGGATTCCGCCTTCCTGGATTGCGGCGGAAAGCAATCCGCGATCTCGCCGATTCCGCAACGCGGAAGAACGTAATTTCAGATCTAGAAACCTCCCCTGCGCTCATTTGCAAATGGAATAACCGGCGCATTAGTCCTGGGTTCCACGCAATTTCTAATTTCAGATACAGTCCTTCTTGCCTTTATCCGCGTAATTGCCGATCGAAATCGCGAAATCGACGAGCCGATCGATATCGATCCTCGGGTCGGAGTAAAAGAGCCACAAGAAAAAATCAAGTAAAATCGAGCCTCACCGCCACATGAAAAATCTCTCCAAGCCAAAGAGCACCATCGAATATCAATAATTATCCTTAATTACCTTCATGAAATATTCCCGCGTCGGGTAAAACCCTGTTAACAGGAAATCAGAGATGAATGTCGATATAATCTTGAAAAAACAATCCTTCCTTTATAACACGTGAATTTACGGGTATTGCCGTGTCCTTTTTTTTTCTTTAAAAAATACGGTGTAAATCAATCGGTATTAATTTTCTCGAAATCGGCGGTTTAGTTGATAAGCCAATCGTCGTATTACGATCTCGGGCGGATTCCAGAAGTGAAATGTGCGGGGCAATGCAGTTATAAAATTGGACGAGGGTCAGAAAAACGAGGCGGTCCGGGTCCGCGTCGAATCGGTGACAATGACGATCGGCATTATTGGGAAATCGCGGGCGGCGACGTAAGTAGGCAAAGTGGAGCGGATTCATTATGTAAGAGAGCGGCGTGGCATTACCAAAGCCTCAAGGCGAGTCGGGACCGGGCGAGCTGAAAGAGTGCCACGGTGAAAGACACCCACGAAGTGCCGTTCGCGAGGCTGGATATATCTCGGATATATCGACGTCGACGGCTCCGTCGGGAGATTAGTCCACGAGGGATTCGACGAATTGGCCCAATTTTCCCGAGCAAATTGCGCCCCCGGAAGTCTCGGGAATTTCGCCACATACTCGCATGGGAAATGCGCTCATTGTTGGTCGTTTTAGTCTCCATAGTCTCTAAGTCTACACGGTCTCCATGGGAAGATAGGCTTGGGTCATAAAGAAGGCACTTTCGATATTGCTGAAACCTATATCGGCATTTTGTAGTTTTTATAATCCTAACCCTGGAACAATTTAAATTGGTATTTAAAAATGTCTTCTCCTCGTCAATATTTGTCTATATCTTTGAATTATGAAAATCAATTTTTTTATTTCAACAGAACAATTGTTCCTTGCAATTGTATACGATTCAGGCAAGAATATGTATGTCAACGTGACATTTGTTTCGGTCGAGTAATCTTTTTTTCTCACTGTTATGATTCCTGATGGTTTTCGTGGTTGGGCGTTTATTGCTTTTTCCTATGGGGTCGTTAATGGGGTCGTCTTCGCGTCCAATTAGCTGTCGAGAATTTCAAGCATTGAATTATTATCCGGGAACTTTCCTTACGAGTTGGGCACGCGATTCGTGAAAGTTCTTAATAATGGACACGTACGACACGTGGGGCATGTCGTTGCTATGCTCAAAATTTGCTCGAGCATGTCTTTCTTTTCCTCTCGTCATGCACGTCGCTTTTGTTTCCTGGAAGTCGAACTTTCTTTCCGGATCGGACGTGTTAATTTCCGACACCATTTGGCATTTTTTATCGGCCGGTGTGTTGATATAAAAATGTCATTTCAGGCGTATCACATCTGCCACGACGGCCGCGAAGGACACCAGGGTGCATCCTTCTTGTGCACGAATGGGACTCTCTTCAACCAGCAACTATTCGCCTGCGATTGGTGGTATAATGTCAATTGCGCCGATGCTCCGGCCCATTATAAGTAAGTATACCTCCAATGAGGAAACGATTAGATTTTCAGCGTTCTTACCAATTAGCAAATCAACCATTGAAGCGCTCCATTGGGAGCAGCGGGTTCCGTCTGAAGAACACTCGACCTCTTTCGATATTAAGCCGAGAGGAAGTAACGTTTCATAAATAGGGTAATTTTCACTTCTGATGGATTTCCTATTAAAATACGATATGGTTAAGTCGGGGACGATAAAAACGGGCCCAATTAGCCTCACGCTAAGAGCTACAAATCCTCACTTTCCAAGTGGTACCAAGATGAGATCCGGAAGAATTTCTGTGATCTTCACGGTGAAATACCTCATCCATCGCATGAAAGACCTCTTGGTTGCAAAATTAAGTGGTGACTTTGGTTAGATATAACACTATATTTTTTATTTATTTTTTTCAGCTTGAATTTGGATCCTGAGAAGAACCCCTTCATCCCGAAGCGGAAGAAGGAGGAAGAGGAGTTCGATCCGAGGTTTAGGATCACCGTCTTCTGAGTAATGTATGTCGTTTATTTATGTATTGTTGGGATTTTAAAAATTCCCCGGACTTTTAGAAATTCTCTTACAGTACATGGCAGTAAACGGGAGTCGAGAAAGGAGAGGCAGAAGAAACGAGAACAACCTGTATGGGTCATCGTCGTGTCGTCGAAATGAACATTACAACCTGGCACGTATTTTGGACCAAGAGTGGACTAAAATTATATCTACAGCCTGTTAGAAGAGATCGTCAATCATAGTTCGGATTAACATTCGCATTCCTCTTTACTCGTTTTAACTTAACTCGCTTTCTTTAAGTTTCGTTAAGCAGTACTTATACGGGGCATAACGAGATTTGTAGGACGTTAGAGTACACTTAGATAGACACAGGCAATTAGACATAAGTACCTTGAGAGGCTGCGTAACGTGTAGACGAGAAATTCACTTGAAATCGGATATTTCTGCACTTGTACTTGCGGGGAAATCTATGCCACCATTAGCAAAAGAAGTATGTGAAAAGTTACGTTATTGCATTTATAGATAGGTCAAAAGCGCATCGAGGTTTAATTTCGGGGCCATTTTCTTTTTTCTCTTACACAAGTTTATCTTAAGACTTCTTGTAATTATTTTAGAAAGCAAGAATAATAATTTAGCATCTGCGAGTACCTTCGGCGATCATTCCTTCGTTCGCCGAGATAGCACGGCTCGAGGTGGCGGAGAAATGTACGTTAATTAAATTAAACCAAGGCGACTGCTGTCTTCGTAAACAAGAATAATAGAATTTATAATAACATCGCCAACGCGACGTGGAAAGCAGTCCGCGCAATCTTCGCCGCTAATGACATAAATTAACGGAGTCCTTGCAGACCTCGCATAAATTTCCTTATTAAACAGTCTCCTTTTCATTTGCAACATTGCTTATCAATACCGACGAATCGTTCGCGAGAGTTTGCGAATATTTTATCGGAAAGGTGTGGCGCGATTACTCTAACTGTCTCGTAAGAAAACGTCCCACAATTTTCTACTCGCCTTAGTTTACGTTAACACGTGTATGAAATTAAATTATTCTTCACTTGTTTCCGTGACTTTTAAGCGGCTCCCATATTAGGGTCGGAATTACTTGTACATCGCGAGAGCCGTAAATAATGCGCGATGGCCAGAGGTCGGAGATTATTAAGACTTTTTAATTCATAGAAATTAATTTCTACCCGGTAGGTTGGAACAATCCTTACCGCATATCACGGGGAAAGGACGAGGGAGTAAAAAAGCTCAAGTTGAAGGATTTAATATAACGTTAGCCAAGAAATGACTCCCACGTTCAATCGACGTTTATGCGAAACGACTTAAATGCGGGGTAGGCTACTCCACCACTCGGATAATAGCCAATTCGATCATACGCCGCGGGTGAAAAAGCGTACCGCAAATACATGACAGTAATGACTATGATACCGACATGACTCCTGAGTGTTTGGATTATATCTTTGAGAATCTCTCGGGGTACATGCATTGAATGAACCTCCGCCATCCTATTTATCGAGGGGATTTTTCCCAGAGCTGGGCTCGACTGCAGAAACTGCAAATCGCTGGTTAAGGCCTTAGGACAACGTGCAATGCATTCAAATTACCGCTAATCTAAGTGAACCCTTGCCTTTGATCGGCCGCGGGAATAAAAGTGATCCTGCGTAAACGCCTTTTTTTTCTGGGGTCTCGAGCTGGAACGCCCACGCGAAGGATTGGTACACGACATTCTTCCGTCGAAAGGAAAGGAAAATTGTGGGAATCGGTAAAGGGGTATACTGTTAAAAAACAATTATTCCAACTTTATACGATTTTTCTTGAAAGTTTTATTCAGACATGGTGTACTAATTTTGTAACATTTCCAGAGAACACTCGTAACATATGTTATAAATATAATACATAGGTTTACTCATTTTTCTACAAGAAGGTTATAAAATTCTAATATGCTGTTGCGAAATTACACATTTATTTTCATGTTTATCATAAATGCATAAGAATTCACTTTTGAGGCATGAAATTCATTATTAGGTACTAAAGGTGAATGAATTTCATGAATATCTTTAACAGTGCAAGCAGACATGGGGACGGTGCTTCGAGACACGGTCGAAGTGTTAAACAAATACGTGGGAATTATTTTTATACCCAGGAATACGGGATAAAAAATCGAAACAAGGGAAAGAAAAAGGAGACCCGGGAAAGGGCGTTCCCGTGGGTGCACACGGGAGCGTAAAGTCAAGGACGTAGATCTCGAAACTGCAGTCTCGAAAGTTGATACGATCGATCGCGGCTTGAGATAGAGGAGAAAGGACCAAGACGAGCGGAGGGAGAGTCGCCGTTAAATAATACATTTTAGTATTATTTGTCCTGAAATTTCCAGCTAAGCTATCTCGATTTCCCCCGTAGTTTATTATGATTAAATTTACGATGAAATGAGTTATTTCGGGAGCGTTAGTGTCAATCCAAGCCGTGGGTTCCTTTCGACAAAGAGATAGGTCGCGAAGTCTTTGCTCGCATTTGCGGGCATTATGTATTATGTACGTAATGGCTCTCGGTGTCGAGTCGAGTGATATTCTCACAAGTTGCATTCAAGGAAGGCACTATAAATAGATCGTGGAAACGGATTCGCGCAATCGCCTCGGCATATCCTTAAAGGATCCGGCCAGGGCGTGGAGGACGCAGCGGCGAAAACTGGAGCACGCATTTCGCGAGTGTAATTATTAGCACGTAAGAGTTTAAAGTACGCTCGATGTCGGTTAAATTACCGTATGTCGAGGTATGAGAAGTAAAAAGGAAAAAAAAAAAAGAGCCGCCACCGGGATGCGATCCCTCGCCCGCGAGAGATTTGAGAATCTTCGCCGCGTCGCGCGGCCATCTTGCGAGTCACGTATTAGGCGTTCCCCGCACGTGGGAAATCGCAATTCCCGAGAAGACTGCACCAAGTAGGGCGATTCTAATTTGTATTTTCTAGTAAGAAGCCTAATGAACCTAATAAACTATTCCTCTGTTTTATGTAACCCGCGAGGTCTGCATGAAGCTCCTGCGGGAGGCTTCTCACACACCAGATCCGGGAGCGTTGCGGCACGCACGGGAACACGTGCTTTTTGACGTACGGTAATTGCGATTTCACACGGCCACGGGCATAAACTCTTGTTCCATCCTCAGCCTCTAAACGTCGATGTCTTCCCGCGTTTCTAGGGAAAAGAAATTGGAACTCGCGAAAGGTCTACCATCGAGGATGGATCCATCTCTTCGGGAGCGAGGATCGATGCTCTACATTATGTATTCATCTGATAGGAGAATTTATCAGCGACATAGGTAATACTATAACTATTCTAACTCCTCCAGTTATTCATTTTCAGGCTGCAAAGTGTCTTAGAAACGAATCCTTTAAGTACGGAGCCCATTGGACGTATGGGCGAAATTCGTTAAGGCGTGCAGGCAATAGTCGACCAAACGTCAAACGCAAGGGAGTAAATAAAAAGAAAAATTGTGCTCTATAATTTTGTTTAAAAAAAATTGGATTAATTAGAAAATAGGGACGTGTCTCAGCGTCTGAGTCACCAGTCTGCGTTTTTGATTTCTTCATTGAAAAGCGATCTGTCGGGTCGATTCAGCAAGATTAGCGGGGGCGGTTCCTGCGTCGGTGGTGCACCGTCATCGTCATCGCAATGCTGTAATGACAACGCAAGGTCTGCCGATCGTTAAACCGTGTGATTGGCTGAGCAGCGTTTATTTCTTGCCACTCCGTATTCGTCATGGGACAGGCTTAAAAAGAGGAAGAAATTTTCACACGCCCCTCAATCCCCATGCATCGAGCAGTGCATCAAGTCATCCATGGATCCAGTCCAAGGACTAATTTCCATTCTTTTTATCCCCCGATAAAATCGATATCGTCGCTTCTTATCAGGAGAAAAGAATTCCCGCCCGCGGGGAAAAACCTTCCGCCAAATTCTAAAAATCCTTTTACCACCGAAAAGAAAGTCAGGGAACGACTTCCTCCGGCGCGTTAAACGACCCAACTCCTGTGATTCCAGGCCGGAATGTCAGCGATCGATATCCTTTCCCCGTATCGATCCCATTTACCGATAACGATCCGCCGTTTCCGTTTTTCCTGCCACCTCGATCTCCCTTCGCGTGCTTTGCTCGCCTTCCAGATATTATGTCACGGGCTTTGTCTGGACCCGGGTAAAATTTCTATATTTGAACATTCGACATTTTCCGACGCGAGCAAAGCTGAGGGTCGGTGTGACGCGGTGTGACGCTGCGTCGCGGCGTAGAGAGGCGCGCTCTGGAAGATGCCGGGGACGTCGTTAGGGTAATGCACGAAAAAGAGAATTGCCGACATAAAAGTGAACCGCTGTGAGATCCTCGACTTCCGCAGAGGATAGACCGGGATGTTTTCCGCACGCGGTCGACTTTCTAGACGGCGAGCGGGCGTAAAAACGCGCCGCGTTTTAGCGCCGTTTATGACGCGAACGTTACCGCGTCACGACACTCGCCGAAGAAGGAGGACATTCTTTTCCGACCCGGAAACGACGTTTCCCGATGTAATTGCCATTATCAATTACCCGCGTATCGGTGATTGCCTCTCGTGTCGACGCGGCGCCGCACGCGATTCGAAGTTTCGACATCTTCCGAGATGAAAATCGACCACCTAAATACATAGATCGGAATTTTTTAGTCAATATCGAGGTGCTACATTTTCTGTAATCACTATCAATTCCGGAAATATCCGCTGCTTCTCTGGAAAAATCCAGGAAAATCCAGAAAAATATCTAAATTGCCAGGGGATAGAAATTCGTGTATCTGCCCTGAGAAAAAAAAAAATGTTTCATTTTGTCATTCCAAGGATAATTATTTTACTCAAATTGTCATAATTCCGAATAAATGCCGCGCACAATTTATTCGGGTTTACTGGAGTCAGGCAATTATTCTTCGCGTTTTTTTCAATGAATTTTTTCAATGAATGAAATTCAATTTGGTTTAATGATTTTGTTTTTTTTCTCAGGGCGTTGGAAATTGTCGGAAAGGCTCGCGCGAGCGCTCATTTTGAAGAGGAAAAGTACAGGTTTGGGGATAAATTTAGCCCAGGCGGGGTTTAAAGGAGGAACGTGTCATATTCCGGATACAGGGCGGAGTGCCGGAAGGGAGACAATGGTGGAGCGCGGAGACTTACGGGCCGCCATGTTGGAGGTGGTAATGCGTTAAGCAACGCCGTCTCGCACAATGCGATCGTAGGTCGTCCGTGGACGAAAGTGCTTTCGCACGAAGCCGATCTCTGATCTCGCCAGTCTATCGGATACGGGAGAACTCTAATTTTCACGCTCGGCGAGGCCCGATGAGACGCGGAAAGGAGAACTCCCGGCTTGCGAAAAATCCAACGACGCAACGCCCCGGTAAGACAATGCCATCGACCAGAGAGGTCGAGACATATCGGGAAAGCATGGCAAACGAGTCGTTTTACCTCGGCTTTTGTGGAGAAAATAAAAACCTCGCCAACTAAGACCCAATTGCCAGAGGTCCCGACCTGGCAGCAATAAAAAACCACCATTGAACCCGAGAAATATTTTCGAAATTAAAAAAGTACTCAAATAAATTCCAATAAATAGGATGTACAATTTATTTCAGTTCACCCGAGTGAAATAAAATATCCTTCGAATCGACAAAATGCTCCTTTGGTTCCAGCAATTCCTCTTCTCGGTGCAGAAAAAGATAGGGAAAATGAAGGAATTTGTAATTCGCGAAGGATAAGTGTCCGCCATTTTCTTCTGGCAGAATTTCCTTTCGAATTGAAAGACAGTCCTGTTTTGACCACGTGGGAAGTATGAAATTTCTTCAAAGGTGGTAATACGTGTAAGTCACCATCTCGTTGCGCTGCAAGGAGGGCATAGACTGGCATACTATAAATAGTGCAAGAGAAGGGCCCTATCCCCTGCCCGTCAATTGCGCCGTCTTGCACCCGACCCGGGAATTTCAGAAAACTTGGAAAACGTCCGGGCAGATACTAAGGCTCGGCTTAGATTTCGCAAGCTGACAAAAAGTCTCGCGGAAACGAGAAGTGGCCGTCAGTTGCATCACGGACTGCGATTTTCAATGAAGTGGGACTCGGACGGCTCAGGGTTATCGCGTTTCATGTATCACCTCGTGGACATGTACGAGGATTTAACCCTTTCATTAGTTAACGCCTATAGGCATGTAGGAAATTTCCTTGCAATGTAATACCACCGTCTAGGGCTGCTTTTATAATTTATTTCTAATATATAGGATGGCATGTAAATAAAAAAAAAAAATTCGCCGTTCACAGCGTAGGTCGCATGTCTTATATGAGTTAAAATAAACTGCGAAAGGGTTAAGGATCGAAGGAACGCTCCTGGCAAATCGTCCCCGAAGACAATGGCAATCATCGGCCCGGTGGGAAAGGTTCCATTAGAATGTCATGCACATGCCTACAAATGTATCATGGCAGACAGAGGCGAGTTGCATTAGTCCTGATCACTTTGAATTAGCTTAGAGTTTCTCCCCTCCCAGTCACATATTTTTATCAATAATTCTTTCAGGAATTTATTCCGGATTTTACTGTTCAGTATGTGACGTTTAATTTTCAGGTAAAGCGCTTTAAAATGGTATGCAAAAAAAACGTGAGGTGGAAATAGTTTTATTTGATATTTATTAATTGCGTTAAATTGTGAAATAGTAAAGAATAAAATAATTTTGTAGATTTTCTAAAAGGCGAGCTCGTGATCGCCGGATCGGGCACGCCCGTTGGGTCGATCAGCTGATCAGGTGTCACTCGCGAATTCGTTACTGCCAGTGGTGCTAGTTGCTCGGTAAACGGCAAATCGGTTTATAAATAGAGAGAAGGGCCGATTGCACTTTCAATGTTCCGTATAGGAGTTTTCAGGGAAATTACTAACGACGATATGCCTCGATGCAGTGGCAATTAGATCGGACGTTGGTTGGACGTCGACGTCGACGTCGTCTCGCGAGAAAAATCCGACGTCGGTGAATTATTTACAGCGATATGGATACAATCAATTGCAGCACATTCTTATTGCAGAGACGACAGGAGAACGCCAAAGGGATCCGATATCGCGCTCCTTGAGAATCATTAATCTTTTCGAGTGCACTTGCGTATCATACAAGTCGTATTAATGGCCGTATCGAGGGAGCCATAATTCATATGCTCGTACAAAAGGGTGAGCAATTTAACCAGGGTATGAGTAATCTCCCACGAATCGAATTATCTCTCTCATGAAATTATGAAACTTTTTTTTTCCTTTCTTCACACGGAAAAATCTCTTACTAGTCTACCGAGCGTGATAGAGAAAACCGATAGTGGAAAAATATTCCACGACTCAACAACCGGTTGCGAGTCGAAGTACACCACAATGCCTCTCGATTTCAGGCAGGAGTTCCGGGTACGAGAATACGATATGATAAAACGAGAAAAAAGAAATAGAAAATACTCTCCCGATCGCTCCAGTTCCCGTTCGGTCAAGGTCGGCGATGGAAAGAATCGGCGAGATGGCGAAACAAAATGGGGATTCGAATGCGTGGAGGAATTGCGAGGGAAAAAAAAAAGAGAAAAACCCTCTAAGATTTACCTCGAGTATGAGTCGCGTTAAAACGAGGCGCGTATTTGCCGTACTTACGGCCAGGTGATAATGGCCAATGACTAGGCCAACATAGGCGCCTATAGTCAGCGATAACTCGAGGGAAATATTTGCAAAGGGGACTGCCGGGTAAACGAGACGATTATTTGCGAAAATGCTTCAGGGAGCTGAGAGCGATTCTCGCGTTTGCGCCATTTTCGCTCTTTACTTCGATCCTACCCTTTCATATTTTATCACTCGAGCCATCTTCAATATTTTCAAATTACCGACGGATGTGACGAGTAAACGTTCCTTTGTGAAAAATTTACCGATGATTTGTCTACATTTTATTGGCTATATTTAAGGCGCCGATATTTACTTTTATTCCGAGGAGGAAGTCGAGATCGCCGAATTGTCGCTAGGAAAAAGGCAATACGAGAGGTGTTAATTTTACCGTCGGATTCTTCGCGGGTAATCGGTCGAATAAACGGGAAAACAGTTGTAAAATGAGCCGGCACATAAATCCGCGAGCAAATCGCCCATTATTGGAGGGAACGCTGTAGGGCGCGACGAGCGGTCTCGTTTGCGATCGCATACTCGGAATTCTTGCCGTTTTTGCGTCCATTAAATCCTTTAATCCCTTGCCATTGCCTTAATATAATGCGTCGATCGCCTTTTAAGTGCCGCCTTCGAGTGCTTCCTCGGTTGCATCACCGGGCCTCTGCAAGTTGTTTATACGTACTTGGTGCGAACCTCATTCGAATTTGTCTACCTATAAAAAACCTCCGATAAATTTCCGAGTTTACCTAAAATTTCCCGAAAAATGTCCTTAACGCCACATTAAACTCCTTTGACAAAATTGACCTTAACATGCGTAATAAAAAATATCTTCACGAAAAATTCGCAATTTTTGCGAATTGGTCCAATATCTGAATTTATCTACCTATTAAAAACCTCCAATAAATTTCCGAGTTTAGCCAAAATTTCTCGAAAAATTTCCTTACCACGGTACAACCGTTTCCTCGATAACGCAATCGAAACCCGCGACTGCGGAATGCGATTTTTCCCTCGCGCAAATGTGCATCCAGTGCACTTACGAGCGCGCTGCATCGGGCGTATGCACGCGCACGTCGGCTGTGTTTCTTTTGACCGATTACCTTTCCCACGGCAGCTTATAGGAGCACATGCAGGCCCATTTATATATCTACATATATATATATGTATATCACGGTCTCCGGTGCACTTAGTCGCGCACGTATGCACGTACCGGGTGCTGAGAATTCCCCCACGTGGGCGTGTGTGGCGCCGTGACGCAACCGGTGCATCGATGCACCTCGGAAATCGATGCACTCGATTGCGGTTTATCGACGATTAGGCGGTCTCGATCGTAAGAGGAATTCCAATTGCGATCGCCGGAAGATCCCTGGGAGATCGCATTCCGGCCTGTGCAATTAGGTCGGGAAATAAGGTGAAAGCTCGCCATGCCGATCGAGTTTCCTCGCTGGCTTGTAAAAGTGCATGCATCGATTCGCGATCCGATTCGTGTGCATTTTGACGAATGGACCGAGATAGATGGAGAAGGCGCAATTCCTCGACCGATCGGGAGCGCGTTTCGCCGGAGGCCGTTGAATCCGGGAAACGATCCTAGGGGAAAAGATTCGGAAAAAGGGGGGATTGTCCTGCGGGGAAAGTTTCCATTCCTGAGCCCGGCATGCAGATGAAATTGAATAAAAGTTGCTCACCCCGCGCCGATTTCGAGAACGAACGAGACTCGGTCGCTGGTGGTTTGTTAGAAGGGACGGAGAAGAAAGTGCACACTGTGGGAATCGATGGATAACACTGGAGCAGTCATTGACTGACAGGGATCGGTGTGTAAGTTATGGGGCAATTAAAAGTCCCCGGTGGTGGAGTCAATTTCCGGGGGAAAAGGAGATCACGTTCAGACTCTAGGGAAAAGAAAAGCGGAGAGATTGTCCTGGGCGCTTTTGATTGTTACCATCTTTTTTCTTTTTTTTTTTCCCTAATGCTTTCATCTCGATTTTTCTTCAGGATATGTTTATGGTTTCTATTCCTTGTTTTTATCTCTTTTTCGATTTTATTACCGCCTCGAAAGTCAAAGGCAAGAGCGGATAACGTATTACGTTTCCTAGCGCGCGGATGCATTACGGAGGATAATGCATCGCATGCATCCGATTCCCTTTCTCGGATGCACACGCAATGGAGAAGGTCATTCCACGCCGATGCTTTGTAGCCATTTCCATTGAAATCGAGAGTTGCGACAGTTATTCGAGGATGCGCTCTCTCGTTTTCCGGAATTTTGCGAAAGCCCCCTCGCGACGTAATCGAACTAGCTTGCCGGGAATTACACACCCCTCGTAATTATGTACCAACTGTCGTACCTCAGCTCGTTAATCCCGCGATTACTTAGCGAAGGCGTGACAATTAGCGGCGTTTGTTTCCTTCCCCTCCCGAAATGGATTTCCTAGGCATTCACGATTACCGCTAAATAACCCGTTTCTATCTAAAAAGTGAAAATGCCACGATGTGGCTAATTCTAATTGTGCGGCTAGTCAAATAGTAATGGTAAAAATCAGTGCACCTCGGCTGGTTAAATTGCGACAGTAAAAAGTCGAATAAATAATCAGAGGTTAATTTAACCGCTTCAGAGTGGCGTTAATCGTGTTATCGTGGGAATTGAGCGTACTTCGAGGTCAATTGCTCTAGTTGGATTGCAGAAAATGATTATTACACGGTAAAGGGGGGCGCGAATAGTTCCTCCGTTGGCAAATACGCGAACAGTTAGCAGCATTGTTAATAGTTGCATTATTTTTACGGCAACTCGTTTGCGTCCGGGGCAGGTATTTATCGCCACACTTACAACTAATTATGATCCTTCCGTTGTAACAGTTAACAGGGGCGGCAATCAGGGAGAATTTACATTTACAAGAGGAACTTTAGAGGCCTCGGTGCACTCCGAATGCAGCTCGGTGCACCGGCGCTTGCGGCACTAAAAAACATCCAAAGCATTAAAACATAGAGAAGTGTATCGCAAGTTCTGGGCGATAATTGTGCTGGTTAAATAAATGGGGAACGGCGACCCCGATTACTATTTATACCCCCTTGCGCCATTTTAACGAGGTCCTTCGACATGCATTTCCCCCGGATGCGTCAATTGCATTTTCCAGCGATCCGACTTTCCATCGCGCCTCGCACGTTTTCTCACATTCTCAAAGGTGCAATAACGATTTTTTTCTTTCCCTCCACCGACACCCAGGTGGAGTTATGTCACTTTCGAGGTGGAGAAAAACCGTCGCATTCTTTCCGTTTTTAGCACAGGGTTTTACGAGACCTCGAGGTACCGAGGCAATGAGTCAGTCGGGGTTGCGATCGCCCAGAAGGAGCCGGATCTAAGGGAGGTATCACTTATCCTGGTAATTGGTAATTGCAGGGAGCGCAGCTGACCCGGCGCATGCGTCTCGTGCATTCGAGAGTTCGCTCCGGTTTGGAAACAGGAAGGTTCCCCTTCGCCTAGAAACCAGGCAAAAAGAAGATATTCAAGGGCTGCTGGGAGATAAACCCAATTCCTGCTCCCCAAAAAAAGTGCAGGCCAGAAATTCAATTAAAATCGTTTCCTCTCAAGGTGGGACGTGGCAAGTGGTGCCAAACGAATTTCTTTCCTTCTAGGTTGCCACAACTTGCTGTGTAGAGAAAAGGGATGAAAATAGAGAAATTGAAACTTCGGAAAATGAAAAAATTGTAAATTGGACATGGATTGGATTTATGCATCTCGTGCATTTAAGAGGTCGTGCCGTGCAGAAAAGTGGAGAACCACCTCACCTGTATTTTTCATTTGGCACCTTTTTGGGCCCTAAAAATCGTAATTCAGGGGGACAGGGAACTCAGGCTGGCGATAGAGCCATTGTTGGGCCGACCTATGCATCCCGTGCATTTAAGAGGTCGTGCCGTGCAGAAAAGTGGAGAACCACCTCACCTGTATTTTTCATTTGGCACCTTTTTGGGCCCTAAAAATCGTAATTCAGGGGGACAGGGCGATAGAGCCATTGTTGGGCCGACCTATGCATCCCGTGCATTTAAGAGGTCGTGCCGTGCAGAAAAGTGGAGAACCACCCCACCTGGTCCAGCCGGGCGCGGCCTTTCCCCTGGGTCTATAAAGCCACGAGGAGTCCACTTCCACCGAACATTCTCTGGGAGCCCCGTCACTCCTTTAACTCACCATGTGGCTACTCGTTCTCGCAGGTGAGTGTGCGATACCACCGAGATGGACTCGACGTTGTCAGGGTGATTTGTGTGCCAACCCGTTGTGAAGATCGCACCATGACGATCCAAGTGATACCCAGTGCCCGAGGACGACCTCGGATAAGCGTGCCTTCTCGAAACCCTGGAAAAAAGAAAAAAAATATGGAAATTAATCACCGAAAAATTCTCTCGAGTGCAGTGGGGCTAATTCGGGGGAAATTTTGCCTTGAATAATCGTCTCGTACCCTGAGATGCCTCTAAATAAATGAAATTAATTGTTAAATCGGGTGTGCCGGTGGAGGCTCGAGATTTCGATTAATTCCCGGGGAATTCGGCGGTCACGCTCGAGCTAGACGCGACTCCGTAAAATCGAGCTAGTCGCGTTTCTTGCCACTGGTAATTGGTAAAATTGGACAGCTAGGCCCGTAATGTAGCCACGGTTGATTTTGCCGTTTTTACGAGGAGCTAAAGCGAGGGTGCGTGAAGGCACGCCGAGGTGCGTGGGTACGCGCGTATGTATGTACGCGAGTACGTGCAAATTGCGCGTCCACGGTTGCTCTGGCAACGAAGGGAGCCTTAACCGTTGGGCGGAAGATTGGCTTCCTTTTTTCTACCATAAATCATCTTTATTGCGATCTGACTGCGGGAGTAACTCAATTCAAGTTCACCGAGATTCTCGAATCACTTGCCCTAGGTGGTTAAATTTTTATTGAGCCCCTCGTTGAGCGCTAATTCGGGCTGGCTCTGAAAATTTCTCTGTAAAAATTAAATTACCCCGTAAAGTAATATTATTTATAGAGCAATGAGGGGGTAAAACGGGGAAAGACTCGATTTGCCTGCCGGATATTGCGATTTATCCCAGTTTATAGAGTATTACCGCGTATTGATATAAACTACCGCCTGCTCGTACTATAAATCGCATGCTCCGGGTTACGTAAAATTCTTCAGACCGGGTATGTGTGGGAAATGGTATTTTACGAGTACAGAGAGCATGCACACCCGTGGTTTACAGTCTAGAAACTCGCTCACCGGAAGACGGAGTCCCGCTTTCTTATTAACTATATTCACCTAGGCACGCTATACGTAATCCCACATCGCCCCGTAATTTCCCGACCTGTGTATTTAAATTCTGCAAGGTCGTAACTCGATGGTATTAAAAATTGTCCCTGGCCAAACATTGAGGAAAAGATAGGACCCTTTTATTTAACGCGGAATCGAGAAATTCCGCGTTCTCGAAATTCCCTGGGATGAAAAACGATCCTCGACCCTCACCCATGTAAATCGGTAAACGCGTCCAATTAAACCTCCGCAATGCAGAAGTAATCCCATAGAAAGCGTATCCCGCTTATCTGCGATATTTCAATTTTACTGGACTCGAAGTCGTTTACGTGAAACGCGATTTCCCACTTAAAGACATCCATCGTGGACCGAGAAATCCTTGTCCTCCAATCTGCGGATAAATTCCCACACGACTTTCTAGTCCATCGTCTCATATCCGCCATTAAAAAGGGAGATCACTTTTACTCGACTTTTACACATCACGGAATTGACGTTCCCCGTCGTTTAATAAATCGTAAATTAAAAGCTCCCGGGATTTCAAACACAAACAGACGTCCATCATCCTCGAGAATAATTCCGCTAATCCGGATTTATGAAAATTACCGGCGAGATTAATTTTTTCCCAATACTATTAAACCTTCCGGAGTTTAATTACACTTCGTTAGAATTATTTTAATACCGAGTGGGGATTATTTGATTTCATTCCTGCGGATTATTTTGGAGCAATTGTAGGGAAATTCTCTTCCATGAGGAAGTCGACTCTGAAATGTCAACCATGTCTAGGTACTTTGTCGTTAACCGATCCTGACACGTAATAACAGCCGCAAGGCACACCTGATATCTTCGATTTCAGTAATATCGGTTACAACCGCACTTTAAGCGTACAACGCGTGAGTGGGAATTATTTAATTTAATTTCTGCGAATTATTTAATTTAATTCCTGCGGATTATTTCGGAGCAATTGTAGGGAAATTCACTTCCATGAGGAAGTCGACTCTGAAATGTCAACCATGTCTAGGTAATTTGTCGTTAACCGATCCTGACACGTAATAACAGCCGTAAGACTCGCCTGATATCTTCGATTTCAGTAATATCGGTTACAACCGCACCCGGAGCGTACACGCTTGAGTCGGACGTCGGAAAGACTTTCTCCGGCATAACTCGGGCCGACTTAGGAGAAACTTAAGAGATAACCCAAGAGAGGAAGAAGGAGGAAGTAGAAGAGGATCGGATCGGGCGGAAAGCGAAAAATCCCTCGGAACAGATCGATCGAGGCGGTAATTCGCGAACAGAGAAGCTCGGCGCCAAGAGCGATCGGCTCACCGAGCCGGAGCTAAACGGATCAGATCGATTTGTTCCTTTCGTGTTAGAAGCGTGTTCTCGAGGTGCAGTCTAATGCACGCACTCGCTAACTCGCCGGAACACGAGGTGGAACTAACCGATTGGGCCGCAGTTCGGACCAGGAACCGTGAGCGGGATTTTAATGCAGTCCGACGTGGGATTTTTTAGACACGAGGATCAAACCGCAACTCCCTCGGAAATCAGATCATAGAGCCGATCGCCATCGATCCCATTTCACAAACGAAAGGAAATAATTCGGTAGAGAATCTAAAAATATGAAACATGCAATATGGGAAATTTCTATAAAAAAATATTTTCTGTCATCGTGCAGGGGTGAAGAGAAATAATTCCAGAAGCTGGGGGAGTTTTCCTTTTGTTGGGGATCTTTGAGAGGTTGGGGGAGAAAATGATGAAAAATCGTTGGAAGGAAAGTCCGAGGATCGAGGATTTAGAGATCTCTTCTCGCATTCGACTTACTTTCTAAGCCATCGCTCAGCCTTCTGTACTTCCGTTCTTCGGCGAACGAGAGCTCACCGCGACCTTCGCACTTGTGCAACGAGTCGACATCCCACCTCTTCGTCGTATTAACGCCTCCCTGGAACGAGCAGCCATTACGACTCGTTACCCCCTGCGAGGAAAAGGAGCAGTCGCGGTTGCCAAAGATCGCTCTTGGAACCTCGTAATCGTGAGGAAATACTACTAGGAAAGGGTTAAAAAAGGAACGAAGGAAGAAACAGGCGAGGCCATTCGGTGGCCGCACTTCTCGGGGTCTTCAAGTTCTATTAACCCACTAAATACCCATTAATAACCAACAATAGGTATTCCTAGATCGCTGAAATGTCCAAATCTCCTTCCCTGAGGAAATTCTTAAAACCCTGAAATTTCACGGGTGGAGGGACCTTCCTTATAGCCTCTCCATTAACGTAGCAAAGTTTGAAACGATTCGGTGCGCCAGGTTATGAGAAAAGTGTGATAAACGAGACCTCTTCGACGGCGCTTTCACCCCGCCTTAATGATCAGCTGTAAGCCTATAAGCCTTCCTGGTCGCCGAAATTTCATTCACTGAGTTAATTGAAATTCCCTTGTTACTCTCTAGTAGATTGTAATGGCGATGCCGATTCACCTCCTCTATCGAAATTACATTCCATTTAATCTAATCGGCCCAAAAAGCTGTCCTTTCTCCAGGGTCGATGTATCATGGAACGCGTCCGATTTATCTTATGGCCGATCTCATTTCCGGGCTTTCGTCCGCGAATCTCGCACCTCGTGGTCGTTACGTCCACCTCGAGCGAAACGAGGGCGTCCGCCTCGGAGTCCCACACGTTCGAGTGGGGCCGATTGGGAAATCGTCCGACGTGGAGTACGTAGGACTGGGCCGCGACTCGCCTTTCTAACCGGCAGTGAGTGCAGCTGCGAGACTCGGACCTCGAGGGTAGCGACCAGGATACGCGCGGACACGGCGGCTCCTGCGAGCTCCGGCAGGTGTGGGTGACTGACTCCTGCACCGGCAATCCGTGCAAGGAGTCGGAAGTCCGCACCGGCGAGAGTGCAGGCTGGAAAGTGAAAACCAAAGCACGACACGGCCACGTCTCGCCCCGAGAACGGACATTATGCACACATGCAGGACATGCATCGTGCATTCCAGAAGTCCCGCGCGCACTCGCCGAAGCAGGACGCAGACCTTGGAAAATCTTGGAGCATTATTAAAAATCACAGAAAATAGTGAAAATTTTTTTAAAATGTCTCGGCAGGTCTTGAAATACGCAGCTGGGTATTTTCGGCACGTGGGACATGAAATCATTTTGCATCGGGGAATGGGCATTAAGGATGCACATTTAATTTCAAGGGGAATTTAAGTATGGGTCGTTTTAACCCGGCAACGCTTCCTTTCTGGATTTTCCAAATTACCGCGACCTTTAACCGCAGTTACCCTCGTCGGGGCGTGTGCGCAATCGAGTAAGTCGATCTCGGCGGATCGTGAAATCAGCGCTTATGCAATTGCTCCCATGTAGGGCGGCGATAAATCATTTTTCAAGCAGCTGATTACGCGCGCGGCTCCTTTGATTAGTCGCGCCGATACGAGGTCCAGAGCTCCTCAAGAAAAAGTCGTAAAATCAATTCGCGACCAATTATCAGGGGGACGTAACGTGGAAAAATGACATTGTATAAGTATCTACTCTGATTGCCGTCGTCGTTACTTTCTTGCAAAAATCGAACCGTCCACTTTTACCGCATCGTATGGAAATTCCTCGCTTATCCGTGGATTTTATCCCAATTGCATTGATTGAAAAATTTTCCTTCATCTCGGAAGGATACGTAGTCATTAATCGCGGGAATGACGCGTCCCAGGAAATCGGGGATTTCGCCGAGCAAACGGGAACTCGGGATTCAAAATGGCGGCCAATTACGCGGTGGGAACCGCGGAAACTGCGGAAGCTGTGCTTTAATTGAAGCTGCGGTGGAGGCTTCGGGGTGGCCACCGCAGCTCTCATCGGAAGCAGAACGCTTCCTATAATCAGCCGCACTTTTCCCCCTTTTGCTTTGCTCTCCTGCCGCGGAGATACGCACTTTCTTCCACACGCCGGTGGCGTCGCGTTTTCCCTCGCAAACGGCCAATTAAATATCCATAACACCGCGACCGCCGGATGCGACGTCGCGGGTCGTCCATTTCCCGGGGGGACGTTTTCCCCGACTTTTATAATTACTAAAGAGACCCTCAGCTATTTCGCTTTCTCCTATCCGAGGATAAAAATCGAAATGATAAACGCCACCAGTACAACTTCGCTCGCCATTGCAAGAGCCTAAACTCGGTTACCGAAGCCCATCCACGAAAGATCGATCCAATTTTTTTTTAATTACCCGTCACTAAGAAAATCCTGATATTAATTTTTTTACAAAAAGGGGGGATCCTCATCTACCTCCTGAATTTTTACTTACACCTTCTAAGCACTGAAACTCAACTGCCGATTTTTTTTTATTGGCTCTTGTTGAGAGAATGAGGATTTTAAATTTTCCTACGAAAAGTGGGGATCTGTATAATTCTCCGGAATTTCCATTTATACATTCCGGGGATTTAAATCCGATCGGTTCCCAAGCCAGGCCCCGTTCTCAGGAGAAAGTGCAACGAGAATAGAGCTCGGTACTCTGGATCTCAAGTACGTTTTGTCAAGTATCCCGGGAAAGCCGTTAAAGAGATCCTCGATAAGGTTCGCACGGGAAATGAGCACGCGCTGATATGAGATGCAAATCCTGGTCGAGCACCTCGTCTGGCACGACTTGAACGGCATTGTTGTTACCGGATCGACTCTGTGGATAATGGAAATTTTTTATTATTTTTTTTGAGGACCGACGTTCAAAGGAAGAGAATCCACCAGAGAGGAAACGCCGTCCACTCGTGAGGTCGTATTAACGGAAAGCCACGTAACAATCGGCTTCGTTAATTAGGCGGGATCAGGCCTAACAAGGATGTTACTTAACGATCTTGCCCACCGGGTACACCCGTGTTACTCAAGACACGCATTGCACGCATCCGTGGAATCTCACGTAGGAACAACAAAGCGGCGTTAGGACAGAGAGACCTCTCGGTCACGCGGCGACTTTTCCCGCGTTACACGACACGCTGGAAAAAAAAGGAAAAAAAAAAGAAAAAAGTTACCTGTCCAGGTGACGAAAGCTCGCCGATTCCCACAGTCGTGTCGTAAGCCCGACTTGCTGGTCTCTCTGGAGATTTAACGCCCTGATATCGGTTCGATAAGGAAGACAAACGCACAGAGCCATTCGACGGTGCTCGTTCACGAGTTGACTTAAATGGATATCCGTGAAAAAGAGAAATGCACAATAATTAATGCGATTCCACCGAATTCACTGCAGCACCTTGAAATGTCGATTTTCCAAATGACATTTCTTGATTTAGCATGATTCTGTTTCGAGAATCAGAATTCCGATAGCAGTCGCACGTTGCTTAGGTGATTATGAATCACGTGGTAAAGTCTTAGACGATTCGGTGGATTATTTTGAAAGAAAATTGACTTTTTTTTTTAAGGGACGAGGGTTTCGCGTCGCCTTGGTCGCGCCTCGAGTCTCTTAATGGCGCTAATCGCTACAAAGGTCGATAGGAGGGACTCCCCTAAGGCACGGGATTCGCGCAGAGGATTAGCACGTGAAAACTTCGTACAATGTGTCGATCTCACCACGTAACTCTTGGCTCGAGGCAGGATAATGGAGCCGAGGCGATCTAAATATCAGCACCCGGCAACGTCCACGTCTTGCGAAACCGACATTATGCAGGTCCTCGAGAGTGCACCGGTGCAACGCTGCTCTTGTGAAAATCCCGCTCTTACTTTTTTACCCCCCGTACGAAGTGGGGTTCGACAGATCGTGGGGCAACCGCGACGATTATTTCGAGTCCCCTGATAAGGCCGATAACGCCCGAAATAGTCCTCCCCAAGCCTCGAGAAACCGATCTCCGTATGCAGGAATGCAGCTCAGGTGTGCGGAAATTTTCCGCTAATTAGTCCCGATTTACCTTCCTCGGTTACGGAATCGGGATATTACGCTTACGATCGGCACTTCTGATAATCCAGCCCGTAATCTGGAGCACTTCGCGGAATCGTCGCGTTATCTCGAATCGAGTTTCCGAGAGCCGATAGAAATTCGATAACAGGGATTTTCCCCGAGTATCGACTATTTCACCGACCCCGAGATGCCGTCCCCTTATCAGGGGATCCTTATCCGGAATCTCGGGGCGTTTGGCAAGTTCCTCCGGTTTTCCCGATTTTTTCCTTAAAAATCATATCCGCGGAAATGGGGATGTTTTTACTATCAGCGGGGATCTCGCTTATCGAGGGATCGCCGGGATTAGTTTTCCAACGAAACTTCGATCTCTTGATAAGAGGGCAGTGCATGCACGGTTCAGTGAAATCCTTTTCTCGGCTCACTGTAGTAGTCTTCAGGAATAAATATAAAAAATATATAAATCGAGTAATTTTTCTAATCTTTCCGTGGAATAAATCCATGGATATCCTTTTTCCTTCATGTCTGCGATCGCGAATACCTCGGTCGGGGATTTAACCGAAGGAAAGCGAGGAATAAGTAATACGGTCGTTACTGCGACGCCGGGCACTCTACAATGCCCAGTCGAGCAGCACTATAACCCATTTACTATTGCGTAAGTGCAATGCCTCGGGATAAGCGTTCAGGACACGTCGACCCTAACTGAAAGTCGAGTAACCTTTTGCGAATCGCGATAGATTTTTCGATTCGGGAAAATAGGTCCTTTTTATCACCGGTCAATCTCCTCTATCGGTAAAAAAAATTCACCCCGTTAAAAGAATCCCAAAAAATTCCCACTATATGTATTGAAATTTTCACAGAGATTTCACATGACAAACTAAATTCATAATCCCCTAATATAAGCAGTATATAGGTTGGCATGAACAATGCCGTAAATAAAATGCAGGGTTCGAAAATCGTTCACACGTTCTACAAATATTGTACAGGGATTTAAATTGTTGTACCGGATTTCGGATTTTTGGGTTAATTTATATATGAAAAGGGAAGTTTATAGATTTTTTTAACGGCGTGGAAAATCGAAGGCGCGGTGTATATGAAGGTGGGAGATAAATCGAGAGTCGAAGAGGCATCGATTCTGTGAAAGTCTTCCGGCTCGAGTACATGTATTCGAGAGTACATGTACCGTCGAGTACATACTCGCACTCGTTTCTGTGAGAATCAATCGATGAGTAACGAGAAACTGGCCGAGCCCCGTATCGGAAACGAGCTCGCGTAAGGTATCGATCGATAGAGATCGATAAGTGCCGATCGATCGGCGATTGCTCACGTGACGTCCAACGAGACGACTTAGGGCCTGCCGAACGGTCGGATTTTATTTATTCCGCAATTTCCCATGCAAATAGGAATTCCCGTAAATTGTTTCGCGGGCCCGGTGCAATTATGCCGGTTACCGATAATGCATGCAAATGTAGCAATTGGAAAGAGGCGGCGCCCCCCCGAAAGAGCCTTAGGTGGGTTTCGAAAATTGATTTCTAAGTGTTTTAGATCGAGTTCACATTTTAGGAACTCCCTAAGGGTGTAAAACACTTCCCTGAATTAGCTCATTACCCGATACATGCAACTTTCTCCATGCACTTCGTTTCGCCGGACTCTATTCGTTCTCTGTCAGCAAAAGTCGAGGAATTTCGAATTACCGACGAAAGTGCACCGAGAAAAAAAAATGTCCCATTCAGAGACTAATTACTTGACTCCAACTCGAACATAGATTGTATGCAACGTTCCTTCAGAATGATGACAATTTCATTGGGACTATTAAATGAATTATTCCTTCGGTTCAATGAATATCTTTCCCCCAGTGTATCTGAATCTCTCGCGCTCTCTTTTCATTAATTACATATTAATTTAATTCCAGGCCTCCTGGCGGTCTCCGCCGGCAAAGAGGCCGAGAAGACGCAAGTGGCGTCTTCGGCATCCTCTGCATCGGCTGGAGCCGATGACCTGGTGATGCTGGAAATCGATGTCAAGGAGCCTGTCAAGAGATCGCCGATATCGGCCAGTGCAGTGTACGGAGCATCCCCGAGTCAGTACATCATTCGCCACGGCGATGACGCCCAAGAGGTGAGAAATTATTAAAAAAAAAAAAAAAAGGAAAAGAAAAGAAAATTTGTCCAATCTATATCCGATCAAGAAATACCCCCGATGTCTCCCAAGAAGAACCGAGATCTCGATCTCCGCTTGCAGTCGATCTTGAGGTCTATCTGGGTAATGTCTATAACTTTTTTTTTTACAAATGGACAATGGCTAGCATGGTCGGGTGCACTTGGAGAATATCTAAGGGGAACAGGGGAATTCGATCGCGATCCGGTCGAGCGAGTTCCTCGTTTTTCCGGCCTGGAAAGGACAAAAGACTGCGTCCTTCTCCATCCGACGTGTAGGAGCTTTACGAGGCTTCGCGATCTCTTCCTACGAGGAGAACGTCCGCGACTTTCGACGTCGTTCGGCCATCGGTCAACCGTGACCATTGGCCGCCTATCACTTGCGCGATTAACAAGCCGTGGAGAGATTTTTCACACGCGGACGGTGTTGCAACGAGTTCTGTCGCACAACTTTCGAGCATGTATCCAGACTCGGTTATGCGTTTCCAGCTCTGCGTCGATTCCGAACAGGATGCCGGTGAACGCACGGGGGAGGCAAGGTCTCATGCTTTGACGTTTCGGGATCGCCTTTATCAGTAATTCCTTTGATCGTACCCTTAAGAGCTGTAACCAACACTTTGAGCCCGAAAACAAGCACCTACGTTTGAGAATTCTTCATACGAAACTCCCAAGCACATGACACATCCACTGATAATAATTTATTACGCAATTAAGAGCTTAGGAAGAAAATTTACATTCGAACAAAATGGCGCCGCTAGGACTGGTCCACTTACGCCTCCTGTATTATAAATTCCTATTGATCGGGTTTCCAATTTATTTCTCGTTATTTCGATTAATTGTATTATAAATTCCTATTGATAGGGTTTCCAATTTATTTCTCGTTATTTGGATTAATTCTGGGGTAGCTGTTCTTTTTCAAGGCATCCATTGATATCGGAATTTGGAGTAAAATCCTGATTTCAGGTGAGATCGCTCCTAGGGGGTTTCCGATTTTCCGCATTTTTTTAAAAGGACACCCGAGTTTCCATCCATCGTCCTTTGCTGTGAAAAATCATCAGTGATTAACCAAGAGAAGACAATTCCGTTGATAATATTTTTTCCGCGAAAAATCCCGATTTCAGGCGAGATCGTTTGGGGGTTCCCGATATTCCGCATTTTTTAAAAGGACACCCAGGTTTCCATCCATCGTCCTTTGCTGTGAAAAATCATCAGTGATTAACCAAGGGAAGACAATTCCGTTGATAATATTTTTTCCGCGAAAAATCCCGATTTCAGGCGAGATCGTTTGGGGGTTCCCGATTTTCCGCATTTTTTAAAAGGACACCCGGGTTTCCATCCATCGTCCCCCTTAACGGGAAGTCGTCGGCGATCAACCGATCGAAGTCAGCTCCGTTAATTATGTTTTTGTCGCGAAACGCCGGTAGAGGACGTACGCGGCGTTAACGCCTCGCGGCCCGTAAGTCTTGGTTGCGCAACCCGGAGAGCTTACTCGTAATTCTAGTCTTAGCCGGCAACCAGAAAACCGGTAAAACCACACCCAGCGTTAAATGGAGAGCCGAACGATCGCGAGTTCCCGAGACCCAGCCCCGTTTCGATTTGGCCGAAGCGGCCTTGCGAGCCGCCACCATTGACTCATTAGGCATTAGAAGGTATATCGGCGACTTCGATTGCCGTCGGGACCGGTCTGCATGATTTAATGCGGCGTTTATCCATTTTTGCGCCACTTTCCGCCAGGAGAAGAGAGGGGAGAAAATTCCGCGCGAGGAAAGGAGGGGAGAACCTGGATTTTCCCCGGAATGTGCGGCATCCTCGAAGACGTCGATCGAGGCAGGTCGCCCTCCTCTTCGAGTGATAAACGTCTCGAGGATGACACTTCCCGGCCAAGTCCGCCATAGAAAGTCCCGATGAAAGTCTCGGGTTTTCTCTAATCCGACATCCTTGGTCGAAGTTCGATTAGAAACCGATATTCGTTCTCTCGAGGAATCGTCGAGTTCCTGTCGGTGCATCGAGTTTGTGGCGAATTACCTTGAATTTCTGGGGAAGCGACACGGATAGTCGGAGGTCTGGGAAACGCGGTGAATAAATCTCCTTCTTGGTCGGGACGAATGGTCGAGTCTGGTAGAATGCCTCGAATCTCGTTTCTGGCTAATGGGTATCGATTAGTGGGCGTTGCGGTCGCAACGATGTGCGATGACGAACGGCCTCGTAAAAGCGTTCTCCAAATGTTCGCCATCATTCTTCGCCGTTGCCCAGCCCTCTAAAATCGTTTTCTTAACGTTCTCCAATGTTCCCCGCAGTTCTTTGATTTTTTAAACGTTCCCCGGCATTCCCCAAACGTTCTCCGTTATTTTTTCACGTTCTCCAAATGTTCGCCATCATTCTTCGTCGTTGCCCAGCGCTCTAAAATCGTTTTCTTAACGTTCTCCAATGTTCCCCGCAGTTCTTTGATTTTTTAAACGTTCCCCGGCATTCTCAAAACGTTCTCCGTTATTTTTTCACGTTCTCCAAGTGTTCGCCATCATTCTTCGCCGTTTCCCAGCGCTCCGAAATCGTTTTCTTAACGTTCTCCAATGTTCTCCACAGTTCTTGGACGTTGTTCGAGTGTTCTCCAAACGTTCTCCAGCGTTCTCCATAATTCCTCATCATTCTCCAATGACGTCTTCATATCTTTCTAGCATTTCCCAATGATTATCCAGCGATTCCGATTTTTTCCCAACATTCAACGGTATTTTCCACAGTACTCCAAGACCTCCCTCGCGATCCCGGACCCCTCAGAAATCCATCCACTGAAATCGGGTCGGATGTCTCGCGAAGGTGCGAATTGCTTCCCGGTTATGCAACGTAGAAAGCGCGGGGTGCAGTTCCGACATTTATCAATAATTTATCAAGCGGACATTAAAGCCAGCCGGTGGTTTATCGCCGGTTGGGCGAGCCGCATCCATTAGTTTGGCACACACTCCACGCCTCTCTAATTCCTCGCCGAGGCTCCGTTTCTATACAGGTTTATCACGGCTTGAAGGATCTCAGAGGGTCCTGATTAACGATCAAGATTTCCAGATAGGGTCGACACTCTTTTCGGGATTGACAGGAGGCTAGATTATCGGATACCACCTCTGCAAATGGCAACACCTTCACGGAGCAATTGCCCGGCATCGTCAATCAGAAATAAGCATGAGATACCGCCGAGAGTAAACTCCTACCATGAAAAAAAGAAATATTGAATGAAGGAAATATTTTATCAATGAAAGGAATAATTTGTCTCAAATAATGCTTCTTTGAATTAATGAGATATTTCTCTTGTTCAATGAACATTTTTTTATCAGTGTACAGGTGTTTTGAAGGGTTCCATTCGAAGCGACACATCGAGCCTGAAAAATCGTCCCCTGGCTACATTTAATGATAAAGTACCTCAAGAAAATTAAAACTATCGTATATCATGATTAAGTAATTGAGTTTATAATTTTTTTTTAACGGTGCGTTGTAAGCAGGTATATACGGTTTTTAAAATAATTTCTACCCAGAGTAGGTGTGAGGAGTGCTGAACATTGTTTTTCTTTTTTTTCCAGTTGTCGCCGGAGTACTTGACGCTCGTGTCTCAGTACACTCAGTCAGAGCCGCAGGCATATTCTGCGCCGAGAAACGCTGCGCCGCAGCGTCGGCCGCTCCCAGCATACGCTAGGCAGCAGCAACAGCTTCAGCAAGCGTACCAAAATCAGCGCGTCCCAGCTGTATCTCCCCCCAGACCACGAGTTCAGCTTCACTCCGATGCACTTGCACGAGCCGAAGCAGTAGCCGAAGTGCAGGCTCAGGCAGATGCGCAGTCCCGTGCAGAAGCTTTGCATTTGGCAAGACTACAGGCGAGTCCCTCGAACTCGGCCTCGTACCAAGTATCGAGTGCCTATTCGGAGCCAAAGCTGGGAACCTTTGAACAGGAGCTGCTGCAGCTGGTGTCGGCCAATCAGGCTCAAGAGTTCAAGTTGGCATCGTCGAAAAGGCCGCTGAAGGGAAACGGGTATCCCCAGTACTCCCAGCAGGTGGTGGGCTACCCAGCGGAATACGCAAAGCCTGCAGCTGCACCCGAGCAGTACCACATAGAGACCACAGCTCCGCGTTACCAGCAACCGGTGTCGCCTTCTTATCAGACCGTGGAGGAGCCAGTCAGGTTGCAGTACCACCAGCTGCAGGTGCAGGCACCGGAGTACCAGGTGAAGTCCAACAAGCCGTTCAGACCGTCTCCGCAGTACACGGAGCCCTCGGCGGACGAGGGTCACCTGAAGCTGCAGCAGGCGCAGGCTCGAGCAGAGGCCGACGCGATTGCTCGAGCCCAGTCTCAGGCTGAGGCCCAGGCTCTGGCGTTCCAGAAAGTGGCCCAGGACTCGCACAACAAGCACCAGCAGGCGGCCTTCGAGCAGATTCGCCTGGTGCATGAACGTTACCAGCAACAGAGCGCCCTCGAGCAGATCCAGGAAGGAGCGCAGGTGAGCGAGGCAGGACGCGCGCATATAGAAGAGCAGACCACCCCGCCGAAGGACCATGAAGCTGCATACAAGGCCCAATTGAAGGCCCAGAATCAGGCCGAAGTTGCTGCTGCGAGACGGGCGCAGGAAGCTGCGGAGTACAAGGCCCACGCGGACGCGATTCTGAAGCTGCAGGCGCAGCAACAGCAGCACCTGAAGGCGCAGGAGGACGCGCACAACTATGCCCTGAATTTCGAGAGTAACCAGCTCCGGGCCCAGGCTCAGGCTCAGGCCATCGCCCAGGCGCAGGCCGAGGCCCTCTACAAGGCCCACCAGCAGGCACGAGCTAAGGCTCAGGGGGAGGCTCAGGCTGCCGCTCGAGCCCAGGCTGAAGCTAGGAAACGGGACCCTGATAATACCCCTGTTGTGCAGTATCTCCTGCCCAACAGCGTTCCTCTACCTTCCCCTAATAGCTACTTCACCAGTGATCAGGTGCAGAAGTACCAGTCCTCTGCTGGGTCCTCCTATGTACCCCGCTCTGCTCCAAAATCCGCCCCCGTAACTGCGGCCACGGAAGAGCAGGTTTACACTCAGGCTGCCATTAATCAGCCTCGCCAAGCCCATAAGTTGAAGATCCCCTCCTCGGGCCAGTCCTCCATCTATGTGTCTCAGTCTGGTCTGCTGAAGAAATCTCCGGTCAAGTCGCTCACTATCGAAGAGATCATCGAGCAGGATCAGCTGAGCTCTCCGCAGGTTGTGCGACTTCCCAACAAGGGGCACCAGGTTCTCACTCAGGAGGATTTAGCTGCTCTCATTAATGCCGGATTCACCGTCACACCTGTCCCTGAGACCAACAAGCCCACTCAGCAACCCTATGCCACTGAGAACTCTTCTGCTGGGTATTACGCGAAGAAGCAGAGGAGTCCTGCTGCCAGGCCTGATTATGAGAACTATGATCAGATTTCTGCCATCCCTCGACAGAGACGCCCTGTTAGGAAGAACCCTTCTATCCTGAAACAGGAGGAGGCCCATGCCAGTGAGAAGGTCACCTACTTGGTTCCACTTGAACCTGCCTATGGTACTAGACAAACTCCCCAGAAAAGATCCCTAGGAGAGGCCGAGGAATAGGCCTCGCTTGGTTTCGGAGCACCTTCGAATGGCCTTGCTGGTTAAATTAGTAATTGGAAATTTACTCATTGCTGATCTTGGTCCTTTAGATCGTCGGGAGGGTCCTAGGGATCCTCGGATAGGTGTGTTCTAAAATCTGTTCCCGCATGAAATGGAAAAACAGAGGATCGAAGGGGTGATATCTTGCCTCACTTGTCAGCTGATCTTAACGTCACGCGATGCTTAATAACTCGAATTGATTTTGCGGTGAACAGATTTTCGGATCTCATCCAATCATCTTGAAGAGGCGCTTCGTGTCCCGATCAGACATGTTCGCGAGGATAATTTCTCAGCTGCGTTTTCCCATTACTTTCTTTATACCGGTCCAGATCCCCAGATTTTCCCACGTTGCATCCCAAACGCAGGCTCGAGGTGCATCGGATGTCCCGAGTTGCACTTTCGTAGCTAATCGCGAGATATTAAAGTCCCGGGTCAGGAAAATGCTAGTTTGCGTTCTGCGGAAGTCGCGGTAAATAATTTAATTACGTTTCACAGATTCGTCGAAATTTGTTCCAAGTCCCTCCCGGGATCATTCATAATAATTCGTCACGATTAAATGGAATAATTGTTCCGAGCGCACTCGCAGAACGCAAACATGGCCGTTCCCATTCCCAGCATTGCACGTAAGCTACTTTTTTTTTTATACTACCATAATTACCATTACTATTTACAGCGAGAGCGGTACGCCCATACCCAGCGACGTTGCCATCACGAGTTGTTCCCCATAAGCACTAGATCTACGATTCCTTCATGTCCTGTTTGTAATTCGATTACTATGTTTTTTTTATACGGTGTGTCTATCAGTGCCTAGTGGCTGCGATGAGATATATACGAGGGCTCCCATTGGCGTTCAGGTGTTCGTGCCATTCTTGGACGACCCCGAAGGTGCCGAGAGAGAGAGGGACGAGAGTACTTTTCTTTCTCTTAATTTATGATCGTTTTGTAAATACTAGACTTTTATCTAATAAAACTGTTGAAAAATTTCCACCCCTCGTCGTAGCCTTCCTTGCGGCCCCTCCTAGAGAAGAATCCCTCAGCAGAAATTGATAGCCTTCGGTTTATTAATTTTTTTTTTTAACCTCAGGACGTGCATTTCACTTTCAATATTTATTTATACATTTAAATCGGTGGAAAGTTCTCTCGTGATTTTTATACACTTTGTGGCGATGTTTCCCTTCTCGGCAGAAAATCTTTGCGTGCCTCGATCTCATACGCATACCTCGGGCCGTACGTGAAAAATATTTCCCGTAATGAGGGGTCTTCGGAAATTGCCGGCCACGGACGTCGTTATTCAGAAAAGCGTCACGCACGAGTCACGGCCCATCGGAGTCTGTGCACACCGATTTAACGATCCATTATATGCCGTAACGCGGATCGTCGTGAAAAAGCCCGAACAGCCAGGCCTCTTAACCTCGGCCGTTAATGCACTCTCCTTTATTCTATCGAGCCCCAAGAGGGTATTACGAGAGTCTCTTAACCTAGGAATTAAAAGTCGAGCGGTCGACTTTCTCCAATTAGGCGTTTTTAAACAGCAGGCAATCGATTCCGGCTTCGACTCTAGTCTCCGCGTGAAGTTTCGAGACATCTAACAGCATCAGAGCTGAAATAATAAAAAAAATGTGACCATTCATTTTTAAGCTGGAAATTCCGAAATTTTATGATTTTATTCCCATCATTGAGAATCATACAGAAACCTGAAACCATAAAAAAAAAATGTAACAATTCAATTTTAAGCTGGAAATTCCCGAGAGTGGCTTTATGATTTTATGCTCATCAATTTAATTATGAGGACTTGAGGCTGAAATGATAATCAAAAATGAAATCACTGGTTTCAGTCTGAAAATCCACTAGGATTACGATTTAATTTGCCTCAACGATACCATACTCTAATTCGAGGCACCGAGTGCATCGATGCATCCGTGGTGCATCTCTTCGCCATCCGCGAGGCTCGAGACCGAATGAGCCCCGTAATGAACGCCTGCATCGGGAAAAAAAGACCCCTGGTGCATTTATAACCGGAAAGGTGCAAACGTATATTTACGAGCAATTGCAGCGTCAGTCGAGTCGATTTATCTCCCCGGGTGCAGATTTTATGGTGACAAAAGCCTGCAGGGGAAATTACTTTTAATTACACATGCAAGCGCGATCGCACTCGAGGCATCGAAACTGCACTCGCGGTGCATCGGGTATTGCGGAGACCCCAGAATAATTGCACGCAATATGACTCGGTGTAACAAAATGTGTCAGGTGAAACACACAAAGAAATGTCACTTGTCAAAGAGTGCAGATATTCGATCGTTGCAGAAATGCATCTCGAAGCAAACATCGATCCAGAAACCGCAGAACAAGATGATCGATATTGGCCACTCTTGTGGAAGATGTTACAACACCCCACGTATCGTTAAACACAGCGGGTATTGCATAATTTACAGTCCGTCGGTGTACTTCACCGTGAATAGTAAATTGTTGGGTAATTAGCATAAATTATGGAAGGCATTACCGCTGCACCCGGGGATCATAACTGCAGCTGTAATGCCATCGTCGCGTCGAATTAAGCGTAATGTTTATACAAAATGTTTAAGGGCCACTTAGCTACGGTAATGACTAATTTCCTACATTTTCTTTACACGATCTCGAATCCTCGAATTTAATGCCGCAGGAATATCGAGTAACGTCTGGGATTTAATTCAGAAGAAACGTCTGCGGGCAAGAAAAATTTACGCCGCCACGTAAACGTCCAGTTGTGGTCTTAAGAACCCTCAGAAAATGACGTTACACAATATTAGTATCTCCGGGGGAATTTATTGCGGTTTTATCGAACCGTGGGGGCGAGGGATCGATTTCCGATCGATTTGCTCCCTTTTTTCCGCGGGCGCGGGAATTTCGTCGGCGCCTCTCGGTACGATTTATCGGACTCACCGCGCGTAATCTGATATCATAAATAATTAATACGGGCGGGGATAAATAAAGCAGGAAAAGCAGATTGCCAAGCTGGATTACACAGGTCGGACACTCGGCGGCCTTGGGAATTTCGATCGGCCGAGAAATTCCTATTATGAAAGCCGCCATTATGGACTGGGGATAAAAAACGCGGCGGATATAAAAAGACGCCGAAGGACGGTGTCGCGTTTCCGAGCATTTCTCGTTTCTCTTCGCAAATCGAGAAGGAAGACCGTGGGGGCTTAATTAGCGAACTGGGAAAAATTCCCTCGTAAAACTGCAGCCCGATTTGGATGCACCGCCTGGAATGCACTAATTCAAGGCAATCGTTCGAAAATTGCAGCCCCGAGGTCGATAGCCGATTTTTCCATTTCATACGTCTTTTCATTCTAGGTATATCTCATAGTCATTGAATCCCTAAGTTTACTGTCATCCCGAATTTGCCGATTTTTTCATTTAATACATTTTTTTTTTTTGTAATTCTCGGTACATCTCACATTTATGAAATTCGTAGGTTTACATTAATCCGAAATTCGCTTTCTTTATTAAAATAGTTCCTGGAGGTGAGAGAATTATTTTATCGCGTTTAGTTACTAATCAGTTAAAGCGCGGTTAACCAGTTCTTCGGAATGCACCAAATGCAGTTGATCGATCCATTTTGTTGGATTTCTTTTTTTAACGTGTGCGTTGACCAGCAGTGGTACTTGCGCAATTGTCGAACGCGGTCCTCGTATTCCTCGGTATTTATCCGGGTATTTAGCAGAACGAGGGGCTTCCGGTTATTCCCTGTCTCGTTGACCGTTCCGTTGCAGGAACGCTGCGTTTTTCCCTGCATTTCCGGGCATGCATCGACCTAGGACTGCATCTGGCCGCGCGTGCGGCCCGTAAAGTGCGGCCGCTCTGTCGAAAATGTGGAAACCGCGAGATTTGCCCAGAATCCCGGGGCGGCATACCTCGGATGTTTATAACTCTTTAGCCAGAACCGATTAAACCAACATGTTTCTTTGGTCGAGGCCAGAGGGTTTCTTGTACGATTTTTTCCTCCGACTTTTGACGAGTCGCTTTCTCCACGAAAGTAAAGGGACCGCTCGCCGCTCGCAACTTCACGCGCCGATTTGCAAGTGCAGATTTTGTTGCACGCATTTTGCAAAGAGAAAAAGAAAAAAAAAAGGAAAGTTAACTCGAGCTCGTTTTCAACGAAGCAAGTAGACGTCACCTATTCATCGACTCATTTCCCACGAAGATTGAAGTCCTACCTCGTGAAATTAATTATTTCTCGATTAATACAATTTTTTTATTATGAACCTCCGTTCAAAATAATTACTGAAAATTTTGTAATGTTTTAAGGAATCGCATGGTCTTTGTTTTTGGAATTTTTCTCTCAGTTCATCGATTTGCATTCCTGGCTGTGACCGGGAAATTAATCACGCCATTGAAAAGGATCTCTTTCGGTGCGTTTCACCGATATTTCGAGTTGCATAATTTTCGTTTCCGGAATTTCCCTCTCAGAGAGTTTACCGATTCGCATTCCCAGCTCGTCGGTGCAATATGAAAATCAATAAGCCATCAAAACCGATCTTTCGGCGCATTTCATCGATTTCTCGTCGGCGAGTTTGGCCCTCATCGGCGATCGGGGTTGGCCCCGTCGGCGGTGCATAATTTAAAATGCATATTTTCTCCTGTCCGGTGCAGCCAATTAGCCGCCACATGCTTCTTAATGAATTGAATGGTAACATCGCGTTTGCAAGTAAAGAGTCAATCCTCCCATATCCATGTCCTCGAAACAGCGTTCCACAAAGCGTAAAAAATAGAGATAAATCTTCCGACCTCTCAAAAACCCTGGCTACATACTCTAGAGCCCATTTGCATATTTCCCGAGGTTAAAGACCGGGCGAATTGACGTTATTCTCGCAGAAAATGGCGAAACGAACGAGCGAGTCGCCGACTTCCGTAGGTTAATCACGAGATAAACCGCGGAAGCGATTTTCGCATTCCAATGTTCGCGCCGGAGAACGCAAAATTAATGACATTCCCAGGGCGTTTCTTTATTTTGCCATTTTTACGACGAGTGATAATTCCGATACGCGTCCAGCTCCTTGGAAAAAGGCGTAATTCGAGGGGGGGGATTTAATCAAGCGGCGAGAAAGTGCGATCAATGGCGGCCCTGACTATCAACGAACGAAGAGGCGTCTCGATATGAAATTTGCTACCAAAGGCCGCAAATTGACGCCATCGATCAGAAACTCGGTGAGCCCTAATGAACTCGTTCACAACTTTCAACGGACCGACGTCGAGGAATCAATTGACAGTGTCGATTAATAAATCGCTTGCCCGCCTCTTCACGTGCTGCTTTTCCCTCCCGTCGTATATCCGCTTCTCGATTAGCTCGTACAAAGGCTAATTAGCGAGAGTCGACTTGCGCTCGTAAGGTAAAGAACTCTCGCCGTAAAGAACCGTATAACATGTACATGTCGGATTCGTAAGGCCTTTATAAGTGCTCAAGTGCACGTAAAGAACCGTTGGACGTGCATGCATGGTATATGTAAATACCTCGTAAATGTATGTAAAGAACGCGCCATGTAGAGAGGCCCCATTCTCGCGAGAGGATTACCAGCAATGCAGAAAATGCATTTACGAGGGCGAAAAATCGAAGAAAATAATGTACACCATGGAATGATATATATTTTTTTTTTATTAAGATTTTCTGTTAATTCGGCACTTTAGGAGTGCTCGACGATCTGGCTAATTACGCCGTGATTTTTTTTTATAAATGCTAATTGTCGAGGGTTGACTTGCACGCGGTAAAGTCCTCGTAAAAAACCGCGGAACATGTATACATGGTACATAAGACGAAAGTTAAATATGCCCTGAAAGGATTTTTTTTTTTCTTCAGTTGTGATGTTAATACATTTTTTATTCGGTATTAATAAGGAATTCGTCACGTTAGGAGGGATGTCGGATGATCTCGTTACAGTGGAGGCGACTTTTCTCGAGCGGCGCCTCCACCTGTTGCGGATTGAGTAATAACCTTTCTTCTCACGCACCGCGCATTACACCGCAATCGGTACCGGATCAAACGAATCGATCAAGAGAGAGAACGTGAGACATAGTCCTGAGGTTGGTATTTTCGGCTCGAAATGACGTAAGTATGGTTCGCCTAAATGCACGTCGGACTTATCCGTCATTAACGGGTCCGAAGCCGCCAATTAAGGGCAGGGCCGGTTTACTTTCGGCGCACTTTCGTTCCGAAAATTAACAATTGCCCGATTTTTTCGGCAGGACAGTCCTGCCTTCCTTTTTGCACCCTGGAAAGAAAAATTGATATCGCTCGTTTGGGCGATATTTTTTTTTTTCTTTTCCTTTTGCCATTTCGACCGAAATTTTCGATCGGAATATCGAGACCCACTCTTGACGTCATCGGTAATACCAGAAATTAAACGCGAAAATCAGCGACCCCGCAAATTGGCGGTCATGATTTGCGCCGTACTCTGTAACTTAATTTAAAACCCCATTAACTTCGGACGTTCGAACCGAACCTCGACTCGTTATCGACGATCGTCATTGATAATAATTTATCCCATGTATTTACTTTTTAATTCCCATATCATTGAGTTCGTGATTACGTGGGCACGAGTTTCGGAATTGCTTGGGCGGCAATACCTGAAGATCGACGGCGGATCTTAACAGCTTCTTATTGCGGATACCGATCCTCTACTATCGGATAAATGAGATCAATATTGAGAGCATTATCGACACTTCCACGGATGATTTCCTCCAATTGCAATTTTTTTCCCATTTTTTTTATCGACTTAACGAGGGTGTATCCAGAATATTCGAAATTACCTGGCAGTGGTAATTAGAGGCAAGGCGCGAGCAATTAATGGGAATCGCATGTTCTGTTGTATCCTCGATTTTCCGAAAAAGGTAATACCTCGACATGTAGCAATTAATTAACCTGATAGCCTCCAATTTTGCCGCCACTCTCAATTGTTCCAAAACTTGGAAATCAATTTTTCGGCAGGTCAGGTATTTAAGTTGGAACATGTACACTTTTCGACAGATTCTCAGGTGTAATCGCGCTCGCTTAAAATCGTACATTCAGGCGTACAATATTATTTCGATTAATTCGACCTGAGGCAAAGTGTAGATTTTACTCGCTGATAAAATCGAGCACTTCGGGTCGTACGTTACGCGATAATATCGCGAGTACGTCCAGCCTTATTATTAAGGTGGTCTAATATTATTACATTTAATAGAGTCGTGACCGTAGAATTTCCAAGCTCGGGTCCAGGATTAAGGTAATTCACGAGCGAGTCATACGATTGACGCAACGAATCGTAATGGAGATTTACATTCTGAGGAAATTATTCGCGACTACGCGTATTTATTATAATAATAATTACGAAGACGATTAAGCGGCCTCACTTAGGTTTACCCTCTGGTAATTGAAGACCGTACGTCATACTTTAGTATAATATTATCCCCCGTAATAATAATAAAGACGCGGCGATACCGGTTCAGGAAGGTTAAGAAAATCAAGAGAAATTGAGGCGTATCGATCTCGATGACGGTGTTTAATTTTATCATCTTTTTGATATTAAGCCGGCACCTCCAGCTTGGCCTCGAATTCTCAATGAAAAGAGAACTCCTTTCAATGGAGATAGCGAAACTGTCTCATTTCTTGTCCGTTGACACGAGTAGAAAGCTTTTGCGCAACATCATGCGAAAATTGGGAGCGTACGTGCGTACATCCTTCCATTCTTTCGCTTGCACAATTTTGGAACCTCCTTAAACCGCTCTACATCACAATGACATTAATGTCCAAACCCATCGCATTTACTTTAAAGTTCACCGAACTTATCCTGGAAATTTTCCCACCCTTCCAAAAATCAGTCTCGAATTTTTCCGCGCGAGTTAAAAGTGAGATTTACGCGCCGACCGTAACTTCCGAAGTAATTGGCGAAAAATGGCGAAACTCGCTTTCTGGGCGTTGTCGGCAGCAAACGAGGCTCTTCTTCCATGTTTCCAGGGCACTTTGTGAGTACCAAGCCCTGCCAATAATTCAAGGAACACTTGGAAAAAAAAAAGCCCTCGGTACTAAACCTCTCTTGCGAGGTTCGCTCGAAATCGCCGAACTGACCTTTCTCAAGGCGGATTTTTTTCAGCAATTTTGCCAGTATTTGTACTGTTTTCGTTCGTTGTTCTTCCTCTTGGAGGATTTACAGGATGTCGATAAACCAGCTCGCATTAGCGATTGTAAGTACAGGCCGTGCTCGTGAGCAATGACCTCCTCGCAATGTGGAATGATCGAAACCCTTATTTATTCCATTTATTCCAACAATCCCTGGGGCGGTAAACGCGTATGACTTATGACTCTTGACTCATGGCCGCTCTCTTAATTGGCAGTCGAGACCTGAAAACGCCGGATTTCTCTGCAGGAAATCCAGTGTCACCTGGCACCGAATTCGAGTCGCGGTTCGAATACGAAAAAAAAATAAATAAATAAATAAAGTAAATCGCTATTTGTCAGCCAACATTAACATGCGTGTACTCGCTTCTGCCGGGCTTTACAATTGCGCAAGAATTCAATCCAGAGGTGCAAGAACGACTCAATTTGCAAGGACTTTTTTTGGGATTTAAGTCTAGTAGAATAACTGTAAAAAAGTGGAGATGGTTATTTCATGCCAAGCTCGATTATTACCGATTGATTAAAAACTCGTTCGGTTTTCTGGTGTTTTTGCCATTTGTTAACGACTCCTTATTCGGGCATAAAATATCGCCCACGAGAAGCTCGGGAGTTAAAGGCGAAAAATCGGCCACTCGTCGACTCCGTTGTAATGCCCTGGTTTACGTTCGACCTTACACCAAATTGCGCAACGAGGATCGCCGATGCAAAAGCAGCTCGTTTCTCGTTTATTTGCGAACAGTCTCGACCGTTTAACTCTCTTCTCTCTTGATCGGATCGACGCGAGGAAAACAGGAGAGCGAATTTCGTAAAATAGTCCCAGAAAATTCACTTCGGCATTTTGCAAACCCTGTCTGGTTTATTAGCGAAAAATCTCTTCTCGTCCGACTCGATCGACTGGAGAAAAACAGTAAAGCGCTCCGAAGATGAAAACCAAAAATCGGTACGAAAGGTTTCCCTTAATAATTTCATAAAATTGTTGGAAAAAATTCTTTAGGATATTTTCCATGTCCTGCCGCGGCACCTCCGGGTACCGGTAGTTATCGGCACCGTAATCACCAGTTAGGGCCAAAATGGAGAACACCGAGACCACTTAATTCCGAGATCGGCTTGCAAAAATCCGAGACGTCGGTGTGTCACAGAAAGCTATCACAGAGACGCCTTTGTCGAGGCAGATCCGGTTGCTCTTGGAAGAAAAATCTCAGCTTCTGTCGGCGCCAGGTGAATTGCCCAAGAACAGGCAGGGAAGAACGGAGACGTTGCTTCTGTCTGGCCAAGGCGGAGAAAATTCGTTCCAAGGCGGACCAGGTGAACACCCGAGGACACCTCGCCACACCCCTGCTGGGTGAACACCCGAGGACACCTCGCCACACCCCTGCTGGGTGAATCGAGGCTTAATTAATAAATTATTTACGTGTTTTAATTTTTTTTCCCACATATCGGAACACTCGACATTGATATCAAAGGGCCTTAAAAATCGCTCGGGGCAAGAAATCGAATTAACAAATTCAATCTCGATGACCGATCGCGGAGGTTCGAATCTCTTTTCGCCGTTCGTTTCCGCGCCAGGTTGCTTTCCTTTTTTCTCCGGCCGAGGGAGAGATATTGCGCAACGACGTTTCGAAAACGTGATCCATCGATCGATCACCTGCTAAATTTAGTGCCAGGTTAGAGCATTAGGTCGATGCAACACACGTTTCTTCGATCGGTGCGAACGATCGACTTTCATCCCTCGTTCCTTTCACCTCATCGATGGGAAGGTGTGGTCTCTGCCATTAGGTATCTCTCTTCTGACATCGGTTCCTTCGAATGATCAAAGGAGAAGGTCAAGGCCACCAATGATCGACGCCTATATCGATCCGAAAATCCTGCAGACTTTGTATCGGATCCGCCTTCAAAATCCTAAATCGAGGCCATGGTACTTCCTGCAGAAAAAAATTCCACACTCTCCTCTCCCCGTTTTCCTATTTCCCTATACGCACCTCCAGAGAATTTAAAAATGACACATCTATTCGCATAAAAATTTAATCCAATAACTACGCATCGTAATTTCTCAAGGTGGATTATTCACATAAAATGAATTCGTATCGATTTGTAATCTGTGCATTTACATCGTGTTCTTCCGCGGTGTCTACACGCCCGTTAAATCTAATTAAATTAAAAGATTTATAGGGTGAACGGAGAAAAAAGGAATTCATCTAACCAAAGAAATATTTTGTTAATTCGAAGAATAATTATTTGAGAGAAATATGCTCAAATAAATTGTCATAATTCTGAAGAAATGTTCCGTCCTATTTATTCGAGTTCATTTCAGGCAAATAATTATACTCCGAATTTATTAAATATTCCTTCGGTTCAATGGACATTTCTTCTCAGCGTGGAGTCATTGTTGGAGAACTTTCCAAGGTAAAAGTGTCATCGCTACATTTGTGCGTTGACAATAGACTCTTTTCATTGTTTGGGGGAATTCATGTACATCTGACAAGGTATTGCGAGATTTATGCGGCCTGATCCCGGCGCGCATATCAATCGACGTTCGATTATGATCGTGCACCGATCGTGTACCAATGTCCAGCGTGGACACCCGAGGTTTCACTTTTGACCGGTTGTTTTCGAGGACCTATTTTAAATGACGATTTTTTTAGGTGGACGGGCATTGCGACAGAATCGAGAGACCGCCTCGACGTGATCGAAGGCGCAAAATTGGAGCGAGATAACAAACGGCGTGGCCGGTTGCCACATCTGATAATAAACGAGCCGATCGGGATACATACGATTCGTCCGAATATTCGAGATTTGTGAAAGAGAGCGGCCCCTTATCGATCATCAAAGTAAAAAGTGAAGAGAAGGAACCGAGGTATTAATTCCAATAATTATCAAAGTGCCCGATCGAATCGATCGGGCACTTTTGATCCTTCCCCTCCCACGTCATCTGCTAAAAGTTTGCCAACCATTGCTCTACATTCTGTCCAATTGTCCCCTCTCTCCCATCACCTCAAATCAGTACCATCACATGCAAATATCCTCCGAGGGACTACCCGTAAAAATCCACCCGAGATAGATTTAATTAATCTTATATTAATCCTCTTCGATTTTTAATTCTTTTATCAAGACCTGTCGAGTGGATTTTTCCAGGGCGTGAGCACAGACACGGGCTTGGAATTTATTCCTGGAGGATTATTCTTTCTGAGGTATGGCCCTGGGGGTTTGGTTCGGCATCTGGAGATCTAGGGGATTTCCAGGCTGACCGGACAGGATCTCTTGCTGGACAATTATCGCGGTGTCGAAACAGTCGAATGGCCGCTCGGCTTCTCGACTTTGGCGGATGGTCCGGCGATCAGCCCCAAGAAATAAAATTTAAAGATCGAGCGAACCAAGCGACCCAGTTCTGGCCGGACCCGGGGCCCTTGTCGGGAGGGGCACGAGTATCCTCGACGAGGAGGTAGGGGACTCTCTTGGTCACCACGTGAGCATATAAGCCACGCGTCTCCACCGCCAGGATACAGTCTCACTACCCTCCCTTGCTCCACGTTGCTCTCAGGTCAGCAAGAAATTTTGCGCGATAAAAAAAGATCATTCCATAATCCGCCAAAAATCATCCAGTGTCATACTCAAGTGTCGGTCTGATCGCTCTAGTTCCTCCCATCACAAAGGGTGTCACAAACGTCAAAGGGGTAGTTCACCTGAAAATTCCAATTTTTAGACGAAAATCAAAAATCCAGCCAAAGAGTAGAAGAGAATTTCCGATTTTTAATAAATCACTCTGATATGCAGGAAAAAATTTTTTTTAAGCATAATTAGAGCCTTCAGGGGTTCTTGGACGGTAGGCCTGCATTTTAAACGCTGGCCCTGCAGGTGCCATAATTATTGCACCTGTAACCGTGTCTATTGTCTCCTTAACAATGTAATTGCCGTGGCCGCCCACGTTAAAACGCCACCTGCATTGCTTATTAGATTCATTTGAATAATTAAATTCAATTGTCCGCGGATAGACAGGTTAGGCTTGAACCCTGGTCGTCATTTATGATTCGCTTAGATTTTCCTCGATTAAATGTAATCGCCAGTAAGACGTAATTCTCGCATAATACGTCCATTAAATGGCGGGAGACGGGATGTAAGCGTGTCGCCCAGTGACCCGAAAAATGGAGTAACGCGATCGAAAGTAAAGGCCCGAATTGCGTAAAGGATTTCGGTCTCAGAGGAGCAGCGTTCGTGTCCGACATCGGAAATCGAGGCGACTCGTTTCTTCCGAACTTTCGATGGAAACTTTCGGGATTAAAGTCCCCGTCGTTTCGACGAGTACGGAATTATCGGGGTTGGAAAGAAGGGGGACACTTTACGAGCCCCGCGCGGGGATTTCGGGGCTTCTCGTAAGAGGTTTGTTTCCGGAACTTAGATCCGAGCATTTACGTCCCTTCCGGTACTTTCCGGACGTGCCGGGAAACCGGGACGTGATCGCCAAAGATCCAGAGCCGAAAACCGAGAAGGTCTTCCGAAAAGAAGGGAAGGAAAAAAGTGTAGAATCAAAAGTACCATTTTCTTGCGCGATGTATCTCCTCTGCAATTTCTTTTTTTAACGCAATTTAACAATATCACAATAGCTGTAATAAACTCCCCCGTTACGAAGGGCATTCGAAAAGTGAAACGCATACTTCCTTCCATCTTATCATTTTTCCCAGTAAATTGCAATTTAAATTCATCCCTGGGTTTGATGTCGGTACAATTTTCATCAGCGTCGTTCTCTTAATTACGAAAATAAGAGTGATATAATAACAGTGGAAATAAAAAATGAGAATTTCTTCTTAGGATGAAGTGCTTCGTAGTGGTAGCAGCGCTGCTGCAAGTCGTCCTAGGCGGCCACGTGGCCGTGAGGCTGCCATACCTGAATCCGGCAGGCGTGACCTACGTGAACGGAGGAGCCCTGACCTACGCCTCGGGTCCGTCTCTGGAGCATGTCCACCAGCAGGTGCAGTACGCGGCCCCCCTGCAGTACGCCGCACCTGCGGCCATCCCGGCGAAGATCGAGTCGCACCACGTCGGCTACGCCGCGGCGCAAGTACCTGCAGTTGCAGCCGTGCCCTTCGTGAAGCACGTGCCAACGGTCTCACAGGTGCCGGTGACTCGAATCGAGGCTCAGCCAGGATTCGTGCAGAAGCAGTTGGACGTGGTCAAGCCGGCGGTGTCGACGCGTAAGGTCGAGGTGAGTGAAGGACCTCGAAGAAGTACTTCAAGAAGTACCCGAAGAGGTATTGGTGTTCATGAATGCCTTCCCCGAGGATATGGCGCTGCAAGTGCGTAATTGGAAGGCATTTATGTTCATCGGAGGTACACGAAGAGGTACTTGAAGGAGGGAGTACGGTACCGCAAGCGCTTTGGACGGTGTACCTGCTCGTTAGAGTACTCGAAGACGTTTTCTTTATATTTAACCCTTCTTCAGGTGCGCCGCCCAGCCATCCAGAAGCAGTTCTACGACATCGAGGAGCGAGTCATCGTCAGGCCAGCAGGATCAGCCCTGGTGGAGCTGGACGAGCCGACCTCGAAACTGCAGCGCGGTCCAGCAGTGGTGCACTCGGTGCCGGATGCTGCATCCTTCGCCGTGTCCGCGATCCCAGGGTCCCACGGGATCGTCGCCCATGCCGCGTCCTACTCCCATGCCCCAGCAGCTCCTAGTGCCATCCCCGTGATCGCTCATGCTCCCGTCCACGTGACCGTGGCCCCGGTCATCTCTCACGCCCCGGTTGTTCATCACAGCCCTGCACCTGCGCCCGTTCTGGCCTCTACCCCTGCCCCGGTAGTCTCCAGCACCCCTGCGGCCTCCACCTTCGAGGACGAGTCCGTGGTCGTGGAGAACTCGGATTTCCGCAACGCCGCCAGTCTGCAGCAGCAGCAGCAGCTCCAGCAGCAGCAGCAGCAGTTCCAGCAACAGCAGGACTACCAGCAGCAGCAGCAGCAGCAGTACCAGCAGCAGCAGTTACAGCAGCAGCAGTTCCAGCAACAGCAGCAGTATCAGCGCTTCCTCCAGGAGACCCACGAGGCTCAGGTACGGGTTTACATCACTTATTCTCATATTCCATTGTTTGAATGTTACATTGACTTTATATACTTCTTCAGGATTTATTACCGATTTAAATTCATTACCTCAGTCCCGCTATGAGTACTCGATAATCTTGGTTAAAAGGAAAAGGTCGCTGCCAATCTCAGCCGGATATAGGAATTCTTAGCAACTCGACCTTGCCAGCTTTCTGTGCCGAAGAACGCGATCGAGAGAGATTAAATCCGACACGTCATCGACCTTTCATTTCCGTTCATGGACTGACGTGCCCCGTTATGACGACCTTCTAGATTTTCCGCACAATTTTGCGTTCTGTGCCAATTGTTCCTGGACCTGATATCCTGGTGTCTCTTCAAGGTGCAGCAGTTGGCCCAGCAATCGGCGCAGCAGTTGGCGCAGCCTCAGGTGTACACTCACTCTCATGGTGCTCCATTGGAGGCTGCAACTAGACTAGCTGCTCATGACCCATCGCCAGCTGTCATCCCCAGCGTAAGATCGAGCCCTGATGAGTCCAAGGCTAATCAGCACAGATTGATCGAACTTTTGACCGCTCGAGGAGGTGTTGCGGAGGTGAGTTTATCATAAATCATGAAAATTTGTCAAAATTTATCAAAGTTTATCAAATTTTATCAAAGTTTATCAAAGTTTATCAAAGTTTATCAAAGTTTATCAAAGTTTATCAAAGTTTATCAAAGTTTATCAAAGTTTATCAAAGTTTATTTATCAAAGTTTATCAAAGTTTATCAAAGTTTATCAAAGTTTATCAAAGTTTATCAAAGTTTATCAAAGTTTATCAAAGTTTATCAAAATTTATCAAAATTTATCAAAATTTATCAAAATTTATATCTCTGCTCTAGTCAGGGTCTCCTTATCATCTCTCCGACATCATGAAGACTTGATCATGATTTCAGCTTCTTGAATGATAATTTTGTTATGACTATTAAATGGTCTCTTTAACTCTTCCAGGTCGGATTTGGCCGCGAAGGACCTGCCTCTCAGGTCGGGGATGCCGGGCACGTGCGCGCTCGCGTTCTGTCCGCAACCGCAGCTCCGGACCACGCGGAAGCCGCAGGTGAACGCGTGTCCACGAGACGCGTCGTCGTCAGCAGGCCTATCGAGACTCTTCAGGAATTCGACGTGGTGGAGCCTGCCACGAAATTGGAGCGAGTCTCCGTCCAGGAGCCGACCATCTTCAAGACTGCCCACCTGGACCATGTCCAGGTCCATGGATCCGTACCTGTGCTCGGCAAGGCCTTTGCACCTGCGGTTGCACATGCAGCTGTCCCCGTCTACCAGAAGACCATCTCTCCAGCCCTGGAATATTATCACCACTAAGACTTTATCAACCGCGGTTCACGACTTTTGTTATTTGTGGTTGGCAATAAAAACCTTCACGTGCACTTATGCGGTGTCGTCCATTGTCATCGGTTATTTAATAAATGATAAAATAATTCCCATTAACCCCAGGAATTGTTATAAATTGGCCGAGCTTCTTACGGTAATGAGAGTTAGGCATGTATTGATGTAAAGTGTGGAAAAAATCTAACGCGGATAATTAAATGGGTCGGTTGATGGTAATTAGCAAATTTAATGGCTGGCTAACGCCGGGATGTGAGCACGTAAAATTAGCAAGGATAATGCCAAGGAATTACGTCGTCTTCGGCCTGGTAATTGAGTTCTCGATTTCGGGTTAATACTTCCCTCTAATTACTGTCGGGGATGCTACGTGTACTGGATATTTCTACAGGTCATGCAGGGAATATTGAGATATCTCGGGTAACGAAGGGAAATGTTAAGCGGAAGTTTATCTCACGCGAGGCAGGATTTTCGAAAAATAAGAGACCAGAATTTATTGGGAAAGATTCGGAACGAAAGCCATTTAGTGCAGAGGTTGTTTTAACGCTTCTCGGAGATAAGTGGCCTCGATAGGACGGATTCCAATTTACATCGATAACATCGCACCGCCATTTATTAGTGCAATGTTTGCGCAACGCGGGCGCACGGCTTTTATTTCGTAATTTCTTTTTTCTTTTTCTTCAATGAACGACGGCGTGGGCTGCGACTCGGGATTACGTAAATGTTATAATTCCTTTTTGGGAGGTCCTGATCATTTTTTTCCTCTATTTATTCCTCGTTGTTTCGAAAGTTGTAAGTCCGGTCAAAGAACCGACATATGCAAATGGCTTCGAAATTAGAGCAAGGTCGCCTGTCGTTGTTGATTCGACATAATAGGTCGTTTCGGGGAAAGTTCCGTTCGTTGCTGTAATTATTTTACAGTGAAAAATTAGGCTACATGGTTAATAAATAATATTTTATTGCCATGTGTGGATAAAAGACAGGGATAAGTAAGAAATGATGTTCTGAAAATGGTGTGTGAAGAAATGATTACGGGTAATCGCTCCGTTTATACGTATTGGGAGATGTTCGCGTATTAGCTCGTATTATTATTGGCAAACAATTAATAAAGTAAAATCATGGAGAAATATTTAATTTTGACGTCGTTTCGGGGAGGTGCTGCGATCTGCAGCTTCCAGCGGAAACCCTGAAGACGTAGAACCTCTCTCTTTGCTCGCCAAGCAAAGTACCGACATAAATTGCTTTACCATTCTTTTCCGATACTTTATCACCTACAGAACTACTTTAGAAATACGAAAATTCAATAGGGATTGAGACGTGCCGCCACCATCCCTCTGTCAACAGATAAAAGTCCCTAAAAAGAGACTCTTCAGCATCCACCCCAAAGTGGCATAATCGTCCCTTCATCCTTTTTACAAACATTTGCCCAGAATTCGATTTCGTGATCGGGAATATAATTCAGGGATCGAACTCAGTTTCTCTCAGGGCCTGAAATCGATTTCATAATTATGATAGTAACAGATGAATATAATAAAAAATAATTCAAAATGCAAGAGATAAATTGCAAAAAATCTCGCTCGGCTTGTTTTGCTCACGCGATCGATCTTGGATGATGTCCTGAAGCGAATCCAAAGCCACCTATTCCTGAAATCGATTTTATAATTATGAATCTAACTGATTTAATATAATAAAAAATAATTCAAAATGCAAGAGAATTGCGAAAAATTCCGCTCGGCGTGTTTTGCTCAGGTGTTTCGCGGAAGTAATTTCTCCCCCTTTGATCAAGATCGAAGAGTGCGATCGATCTTGGATGATGTTCCGAAGCGAATCCAAAGCCACCAGACAAGGATAACCAGTCAGAAAGTATGGGCACAGGTTGTTCTCTTCCGAGGTCGCAACATTGGCCCGAATCGCGAGTCGACGAGCATTCTCTCATCTCCTTCAATGTACTTATGAGAAGACAGGAAGTTCGCGAAAGGACATTTTGCGATATTTTCCTGAACCCGTTTGGACCCCCCGATCCCAAATTTCCGCATCGCGAATCACTTATAAGTTCCTGCCTTCATAAAAAAAATGGTCAACGTGAAATTACAAGGATTAAACGTCTATTAAAAATGATTTACGAATGAAAAGACATTCAGTTAAGGTCGAGGAAATCCTGGATTTTAATAATCGGGAGATTTCTGTGATTTTAGTGATTTTTATGATCTTCCCCATTTTGAGGAGGTCACTTTCTAGGACGAAATTCGGGAGCGTGGGTCGGATTTATTCTCCCGACTGGTCCGTTTTCCCTCCCACGTTCACCGACCTGAAATGCAATATGCATAATTCCTGGGTCAGAAAGCTGGCATGGATTAGCGCTTGTGCAAGCAGTGGAGCAGCATTTGTCCCGTCGACGTCGCCGTCGACGTCCATCCGTTCGCGAGGCGACCGAACGATGAAGACCACCTCTTCGAATTTTCCGATTCCGAGGGAAAAAAAGGCCAAAAAAAAAGCGAGTTAATTTTCGAGGATGTAGAAAATATCTTTATTCCCAACGAGGCCGAGGAACGTGAACAGTTTAGTACAGATTGCGTACGATGCTTCCTTAAAAAGTGACTCTCGCTCCGTTCCACTTACAAGAGAACGACTCGCTTCGTTTCCCAATTCCTCCATTTTGGTAGCACCGAATTTCAGGGCGTGGCGTCCACGCGTTGGATTTTTTAAGTTCTCTCTTGAGCTCCGAAAAGCGTAATTCATTACTCCAAATATGGACGATGAGATTGAGTTTGAGTCCGAGGTGGTGCAACGCGAATAATCGGTTCATCTACCGAGGAAAAAGAGCGATGGCGACCTTATCGGGTCAGCATCGTCTCCACCTTTCGAAATCGAATCACGTGGAATTTCAAAATTCGGGGAAGCCCGCGAGTTGCCCAATGGAGTCGAAATTCCATTTCAAGAATTCCCTCGAGGCCGATGGAGTCGAAAAACCTCAATTCCTTCATTGGCAAAAATTCCTCTCGCCTGACCCCAGAATTAATCCTTTGAAAAAGGTCCATTTAAAAAAAGTAAAATGGATGACTCGAGAGTGAGCGACTGGGGCGGGTCTCGGTAAGCCCTTTTAGGGAATCCTCGTTAATTTATTCAGAATTTAGACAGTTTTCACGGAAAACAGGACACGTGACCGACGTAATCCGCGGGAGTGAAGGACGCGTAAAAAGCCTGGAAGCTCATTGCCGAAAATCCTTGGGAAGGGATTCCTCTCGTCTCACCCCAGAATTTATCCTTTGAATAAGGTCCATTTAAAAAGAAATATAATGGGGGACTAATTCGCGGGAATGAAGGACGTGCAAGATGTCCGGAGCTACCGGCACCCTTGACTCAGTTTGTAAGGTTGGCGCCCTGGGCTGGTGAGAGACCAGAAGGTCTACCAGGTCGGGAAGGTGGTGATAGCGAGACTCGACCACCGGGGAACACTCGATCCTATATAAGAAACACCTCAGAGATCGGTCACTCAGTTATAGACCTACTTACGAGTCCCTATCGACGACTTCCGCGCTCCCCTGCCGCGTCCCTAAGACGAGGTGAGTGTCACCTGGAGAAAAATGTAAAAAAGTTGAAAATTCCAAATTGGAAAGTTAGACACCGCGATATAAGTTCTCTTCCACTCCAATGAATGGTCGTTCCGACAGCTTAGATCGCGTTATCAAAGATTTTATCAGAGCGCAGGGAGTCACACACGGCGCGGCGCGTCAACGCGTCGAGGACGAGCAATTAATAAAAATTGCGTCCAAATTGGAAAGTTAGACATTGCGATATAAGTTCTCTTCCACTCCAATGAATGGTCGTTCCGACAGCTTAGATCGCGTTATCATTTTATCAGAGCGCAGGGAGTCACACACGGCGCGGCGCGTCACCGCGTCGAGGACGAGCAATTAATAAAAATTGCGTCTAACGTCATGTATAATATTTTCCGCGAGGAAATATCCTAATTTTAGGCACGAGTCATAAACAGACATTTTTTATACGAGTATGTAGCGGTTTTGATAGCGTGATAGGGACGATAAGACGGGGGAATTTTTTCAAGAGACCGAATGTTTTATATTTACAGGTAAGGGACTCGGTCTGTTCGACATTCGCGGTTTCTATCTCGAAATTCAGCCCAGGGTGGCAGATATTTTCTCCACGGGTTCGGCAAGGTGCGTAAATATTGCATGAGTCGGTACTTTAAGTGATTGCATCCCCGGGTTTGTGAATTAGAGCCTCGGTACCCGGAGTTGCCGGGAAGGAGCGCTTCCGGGCGATCCATCATCCCATGGCGTCAAACGCAGCGAACCCCCTTGATCCGCATTCACCCCGTGGGATTACTTGACCCGAAATTTCAGGATTTGGGCCAGGAAGTTCTCCCCGTAAATTTCGAGGGACTGTTTCGACCTCGCTAAAGCGTCCACTCGAGCATATCGTCGCAATCGTGAACTTTCCGAGCCACCGAGAGTCTTGCAACTTCATCGATTGCACGTACTTGCACATGATGCATGCGTAACACGGTTCATCAAAGTCTATCCATGAACGATGCTATACACATCAATTACAAATTTCCCGCAGAAAGAACAGAAGCCTTCTTTAATATCTGCGACATTTATTTGGACATTTAATTTTCCTAACATTTATTAAAAAATATATATTATGTTATCCTATGATATTTCTTATTTACCTCGCAGTGTAACATTAATTCTGTGCTTAATATTGAATTTTTTTAGAGGCAGGGGAGCTATAGAAATTCCCCTCATCGGTGTCATCGTCCCACCTATAGTCCTCCTCACTATCTCGCCCATATCTACTCTCCATTATCCATGCAGTTTTCCATTTGGAGAACCCCGTGCAATGAATCACCATATCCTGTAGTCCCATCTATAGTCCTCCCCACTATACCGCCTATCTCCGAAAACCTGGTATCATCTTATCCGGGAATTGCGCACCTAGATCACGCTCGCCGCACTGGTGATACCATTATCACCTATACTCCACCTCACTATATCGACCATTTCCACTCTGTACAATGTCCCTGCCGTTTTCCAATTGCTAGATACCGTGCAATGAGTCACCACGTCTATTTCTCTCCCTGCATATCACCGATGCACCGCACCGGCGATATCATTACCACCTAGAGTCCTTCCCACTATATCGCCTATCTCCGAAAGCCTAGCGGTCCATGGTCGCGGTTTCATCTTTCTCGTGTATTGCGCACCTAGATCACGTTACGTTCTGCCGAGATAGGATTAGTCGCACCTCTCGACCGGTAATTTCTTATTGCTGTCATAGAGTCGACTCGCCGTTACATTGGGTAATCGAGATTAGGGGCGTTCAAACGAGCGGCCTCTCCTGACAGTGAGACAATTATCGCGCCGGTAGATTGACGTAACCGTTGTTTCAATTACCCCAGTAAATTCGAGCGATCCGACTTTCTTCCCGAATCCTCGTAATCGTCCGCCAACGTGGGTCGAATATCACCCTTTCCTGCTTTCCCTGTTGCGAGCGATTACACAAGATGGAGACAATTCGCGAAACAGGTGCGAAATACGTGACGCGATTCGCGAACGTCAAGTCGAGGGGTCGAAAGACTTTCAACGAGACAGGTGTCGATTTAATGCACGAGCTGTAACGCAATAAGTCATGTACCATCTATCAAGCTCTCATCACCCGGAAGTCATAGATTCCCGATTTTTAATTTCGCCTCTTATCAATTTTTCGGACGCTTAGTGACACCCCGAGGAAACAAAATATTCATTGAACGACAGAAATATATTTTTTATTCAAAGAATAACTTTCACCCAGATACCTTTAAAGTGCCATCGTTCTGAAGGAACGTCGCGTCTTGTTTATTGTATTTTATTTTCGGCAAATTGTTTGGTGAATTAAGAAAAAATTTTTTTCTGGTACCATTCGAAGTCAAGATTTGTTGGGTTAATATCGAGATGCAGGTCTTCGGGAAAAGTATTGGGATGGAACCGACGTAGAAAGCGAGTCGGGTCTTCGGGGACCTTGCGAAAGAGATCGGTCAAGGTGGTCCAGATTCTGGTCCAGATTCTGGACCACCTTGTCCGGGCATCGAACGGACGATTGCACATCCGTTTCCGGGTAAATTGCCTCCATTTTGGAGGCCGACGATTACGCCCGGCTATTTGACTCGAGTCCGTGGCCACGTAACTCGGGATCGGAGTTCCACGCTAGTTGGACTGTTAGATGAGATCTCGAGGGGGACGGGATTGCATCGGGCCGACTATTAAGCGAGGAGGACGATGACAATTCCGCCGAATGGCGAATTATACTTCCGTGACAAGGAAACACCTCGCAGCGATCCTCGGGAGCGATCCCGTCTCGACGATTTTGTTTCCAATCCATTTCATCATCTATGAAAAATTTCAACCCGTCATAAGATGCATTGGAATAATTTTTGAATGTATTATTAATTGTGGCGCTTTTTAGTGATTTTTTATTTATTTATTCCGTTCTATCAGGAACGATATGCAAATGAACCTGTTCGTCCTTTTTGCGCTGATAATGGGATGCATTTCATTATCCATGAAAAATGTTAACTCGTCTTAAGATGCATCTGATTTTTTAATCTACTATTAGTTGCAGCGCTTTTCATGATTTTTTAATCAATTAGTCCGTTCTATCAGGGCCGATACGAATTGGCGAAAATGTACGTGCTCGTCCTTTTTGCGCTGATAATGGGATGCATCCATGAAAAATGTTAACTCGTCTTAAGATGCATCTGATTTTTTAATCTACTATTAGTTGCAGCGCTTTTCATGATTTTTTAATCAATTAGTCCGTTCTATCAGGGCCGATACGAATTGGCGAAAATGTACGTGCTCGTCCTTTTTGCGCTGATAATGGGATGCACCGCTGCACCGCCGTATCTGGCCCGTCCGGATGCACCGTTCGGCCACCCCGCCGTTCTTGTGAACTCTGACATGGAGGACACACTGCCCAACGAACTGCGAAATGACTTCTACAAAAATCCCAGAATTGCCTCCGGCCTCGCCAGAGCGTCCTGGCTCGGCGAAAAGGAAATCCAGGTACGAGTTCTGCACGCGCGGTTAAAAAACCAAACCCTATGAGGCATCTGTTCGATTCAACATTTTTATACAAAATATTTGACAACGTATACCGAAACATCAAACATTCTTCCAGGTGTTACATCGCGAGTCCGACAACATCCCACGGGAGAAAATTTTCAGCGCTCTCCACAATGCCGGATTCATCCGCAGATGAAGAGGCTCGACTGCACTACATCGTATTAAAAAATAAAAATAGAAAAATTAGAAAATCATTAGCATTAAGTCTAGATAATTTAGATACCTGTAGTATTTATTTGAACCGAGTGCATATCTAGAATCGAGATTCGTGGTATATTTATTAAGCGCGATTTACGGATTATGAAGACAGCCAATTTGCAAGAAATGGCAATAATTTGCGATAACTTCCGACGTTGGTGGGCTCCTTTTGTAGAGACTGTATAAATACAATTAATTAAGGACTAATCAGAGAGAATTTAGTATTTCATCTTGGAAGAAGCGATACCCCTGGTCACCTGCAACCAGATTCTCAGAGCTGCAAGACGTGATTCTCTATCAAGGCTGCTCTCCATTCCAATCTCTACCGTCTCAGCGCTCTTACGTCGGTGCAATTTATAGTCCTGCAATTAAATGTATTACACGTTGGCTCGCTGTAATGGATCTCCGTGTAACTGATTTATCTGGCGCGTGTTACAAGCGCTATCGAGCGACTACACTCTCGCGGAATGAAATTTACGTCGGTACAAGGGTGCAAATGATTAAAGTCCAGCATCCCTTGTCGCACATTGCGCACATCGATATTAACAATTTCAATAAAAGATTTACCGAAATTCAGCCGTCCCTCGATAACGAGCCTAACGAGAATAAGGATCAATAAACGTCCCTTATTAAATTCCTCATTGAATTTATTTTATGCCCCGAGGAAAAAAGAATTAATCAAAGAAATAATTATTTCACTCACACTGAAATTACTTGTCATCCGAGGATATCTTGCTGGCAATTTATTCCAGTCAAATTATTTGAATTAGTACATAATTTAATTTTTTTTTAATTGAATCACATTTTTTTCTCAGCGTATGCAGTTTTATGTCTACGCTTGTATAATTGCGGAACTTCGTCTCTTTCTTCCTTCTATGGAGTGCAGATCTCTTTTAATGACTTTCCCCCGAAATCTCGAGGTAGCTAATTTCGTGCTTCGGCGATTATGAAGTTCCCTTCCGGTAATTTCCTAGATTGGTGATAATTTCACGACCGCTGGGATTCGCGGCTTGGACATGCAGGGGGCGTGTAAGAGGAGCATGTCGGAGAACGAAACGAGATCTAACGTGGACGTGGGATAATCTCGTAGACTCGGTTCCGTACTTTGCAGAGAGAGTGCAACTTCTTGTACCTGGATCGTCTGCATCTCTGCATCTCTGCTCGCATTTCAGAGCAAACGAGTCGCTCGATTCCGCGTCTAAGGATGGAAGTCGATCTCGTAATCACATACTAGAGGGGTCGTCTCTTCCACTCGACCTCTCGCTGATAAACATCGATGGAAATTTGCATAAATCTATACACACCTCATAATGTAAAATTGTAACTAGGAGAAATGACAAATTAGAGCATGTACAAATACCCGGGCTTAAATGTATCGCGCATTTTTACTTGAATTAAATGTAACGATACGTAATACGATACGATATAATGTAATTTTATTGCAATTTATTGTGCCACTGAAATAATCAATGATTGAGTATGTTAATTTTGGAATTCTTCAAGATACGAGCGATAAAAAAGAATACAAAAATTGGGATTTAAGGCATGACATTAATTTTTTTCTAAGTCCCCCTTTATGTGTCTCTTCCATTACTCGGAGCACCTCATTAGGGGAGGACGATTTGTCTAACGATAAAGTGGTCAGAGGGAGGGAATCTCCATAGAAAGCTCCCATTGATATCAGGACTCATTGTTCCAACCTGTCTCTTGCAAGCCAAGAGGACATAATGCCGCAGAGGAATACTGGATAAGAGATTTTTCGGCTCTTTTGGCTCCTCTGCACCTCTCTCGAGTGCATCGAGATGCATTGATGAATTATCGACTCGAACGCTGCCCTTCGATTCGGGGAAACTCTTAGGGAGATCCTGCACTCTTGGAAGTGGTATGTGAATAATTTATCCTTCCCCGAACACCGTGTCCTTAAACATGTCACGTCGGTAATTAAGAATGAAATCACCATTAACCCGACTCTCGATTACAATCTGCATACGGATTACCGGAGTTGCAGCTGAGGTGTGGAGTACCTAGTTACACCTACGAGGGAACAATTCACGGCATCTCGAGTTAGATGCACCCCAACACCCTTTCATGGAATCGGAATGGATGCATCTGTAACATTCCTGTGCGACATGTCACCCGACTTATGTCACCGGAGTGCATCGCGAGGAGATAAATGGAGGTGACGAATGAGCGTCGAAGGGGCGCGATAAAAATTCCAAGAAAAATTGATAAAAATTGATCAGAGACTCCAGAAATGCACCGGGAAGTGGAATCGATCGAATTCGAGATATCGAGGCCTCGATCGCGCCCGGAGATGGTCTCGAGGGAATGGCTCGTCTCGTTCTCTTTAACCCAGGAACAACGACCCCCGTCAGGAAATACTCGGGCGAGTTATCATCGCGTCCTCCCCGGAACAATGAAAATTCTTTCCAAAGGACAAAATGCACATCCTTTGTCCGCGGAGCGGCGAAGTTGCGGCAAGAGTGCACTCGGCCGTGCGAACTCACCCATCGAGGCGTACGATTTCTGCAATAATGCACGTCGAGAGGCGATCTTGAAGACTGGATCCCCTCGAGAGGATCCTCGAGAGGATCCTGGACCCCCGCGAACAGCGTCGGGGTAGGACCTCTCCTCTCGTGGGGATGCATCTCCTATAAAAGTGCATCGCCGACGCGGAGGCTCGGCAGATTCTCTCGCCGGGCTCTGCAACCGCGACGGCCTCGCGAAGATCCTCGATCCCTGGATCCTTCGATATCGCATCTCGATCCGGGCACTTTCGATAACGAGTTGCATCCTGGAGGACCTCGTTGCATAGGCAGCTCGATCTTCCCCGGACGTGGCCTAGTGCATCCGTGACCCAGGACCAATCTACCGCTGCATTGAGAAAAGGATCTTGCAACTCCCTTTACGTGCAGCATCGTGAAGTACGTTTGTATATTAACTGCATCTGATATGCAGTTAAAAAGTTGATAAATTATTCTTCGCCGGACAATTTGGATTCCTTAGAAAAATCTACATTTATTTAATTGCCAGTTATTTCGACTTTTGGTGGGAACCGGGGAATTCGAAAGGCATCGGTGCACTTCACCTTATCAGGAATAATCTATCAACCGAAAATGCATGTCCGAGTGCACTCGCGCAACATTCGCTCTATTTAATGTTGGGATTTCACGATCAACCTAGCGTGGCCAATTGTGGGGCGATGCACTCGATGCATTTTGCGGTGCACCATTGTGTTGGGAATTTTGAATACGAGACACCTACGTGTCGGTAATTGCCAGTAATGCGATTCAGCATAGGAAATGAAAATTCTTTTATAAAAGTTCCTCGAGAAAAATTCTACACTTTCCCACTGATTTTCATTATCTCAGCCGAATGATAGGAATTTTTCTGCAGGTGTGAAATGCATTCCCGTTTCAGGTGTATGGAATCAAATCCCTCCTTCCCGAGGATACCTCACTCCAGCGATGGTAACCATTTCTAAATGACGTCGATGCTTTCAGCGAGATGATACTTCACGTAATTCTTCTCGCCGCTGCAGCGAGAGCAGAACCGGTAAGTAGCATCGCCTTTCATGGGGATTCCGAGATTCCTCTCAGGTGAGAAATCGAGATGCATCCTAAAAAGTCCTAAACGGTAGATCTGCACTTTCAGCTGCGGAAGAAATTCATTTCCCTTCCCCATGAAAATTCATCTCACTGGGAAAAAGTAGTCGCGAAATAAGCACGAGCATATCGGTAAACCACTCAGTCCCTAAACATTGCGAGTCCTCCCCCAATATCGAAACATGTACATTCAATATAAATATATATCCAATATTGCAGAAGCCTCATATGAAAATACCCCGTACCTCCCCATTTAAGTTCTACATTGTGGAGATATCGAATTCAATATTTACCGGAACGCGAGATATATCATGCGAATATTTTATTGGTAGATAATCGATATACCCTGATAAAAAAAAAAACATTTCATGAAACCAAAGAAATATTTTTTTAACTCGGGGAATAATTATCTGGCTCAAGTAAGCTGGAATAAATTAGCCGCAAGATTTATTCAGAATTGTGACAATTTTGTCGAGTCAAATGTACTTGGATGTGAGGAATTATTTCTTTGGTTCCTTGAATTATTTTTCCAAGTGCACTAAGTATTGCTTTGCATCTCGTGTACTCTTATTATCGCCTTTTTTTTTTAAATGATCAAGAAGTGTTCGCGCGATTTGTCGGGAATAATCCGGGCATCTTGCGTCCGGCTTGCATGAAAGTTGCACAACGCGTACGCGACCGTAATACGGGTTTAGCAAAGCGCCTCCGCGGATGCACCACGTGAGGCAACATTTGCCCGAGATGTGCAACATTATCGCAGGACGATGCACTTTCCACCGGCGGCGCACCGTCTGCGTCAATGAAATATTGAGCGCGCAATTCCTTGAAAGCCGTCCTAGCCATGCGAGTATTTTTTATTTAACCGGTGCTTATACTGACTATTATTACGAGCATTAATTTTTTATCCCACGGCATCTTCCTGAAAACTCGAAAGGACTCATCCATGAAACTCGAGGTACACATTCGCCAATAAAACAATTAAGGTGGCATGAAAGGGTCATTCTATAAAAATAAAAACGCTAAAAGATAAATATACATTTTTAAACGTTCATTAATTAGTGGTTTTTCCTTTCAGCAGCAGGGGTTCGAGTACGCTGGTTTTCAGGACACGTACTCTTCCGGGTATGTAGGGGAGGTACCTCCTTTACCACAGGATGTTCCTAATGGATTTGGGGACCAGAGTGCAGGTGAGTCGGTGAGACATTTCGAGTGTTAGCGGTTATGGATGTGTGCTCCAAATTTTAGGCTTCCTGGATAAGGAGGTGTCGGGTAATATCAATGGAAATGGGTGGCAGGATGCGGTTTCGGGAGAGCCGGGAAGGGATTACCCGAATCTGGACAGGATCCCGGAAACCTCCTTCACCTGTGCTGATAAGATACCTGGAGGATACTACGCCGATGTCGAAACGGGATGTCAGGTTAGTCCCTGAATTTTCGACTTCTCATGGTCCACTTTCCTAAAAAAAAAAAAAAAAAAAAAAGAGAGCAAAACATTATACCAATCCCAATGAGTTTAATAAAATCCACACCTTCCGCAAGTGCAATCTCACGAAGTAAAAAATTCCTTCGCGTATCCACGTACCGAATCTCCAATTTTTGTGGAGAACGCACGATTCATTTCCCTCTCTAAAAAAAAAAAGAAAGAAAATTTGATATCAATTTTAATTGTTTAAAAAAAAAAATTAGGTCTTCCACGTGTGCAACACCGGAGGTGTGAAGAGCTCGTTCATGTGCCCAGGGGGCAGCATTTTCAACCAGAAGCACTTCGTCTGCGACTGGTGGTACGAATTCATCTGCGACGAGGCACCATCCCTATATTCCCTGATCAAGTCGAAAAAGGAAGTTGAACAACCCAGTGAAAACGAGGAAGGGTACCATTTCCCAGGGAACAAGGACGAAATCCCCAGGACGAGGTACCAAGGCAATTCCGCGCACGAAGGGAACGACTTGTCCCTAGCAGGCACAGGAGAAGGCAGTGCAGATTTCTCAGACTCCGAGAAAATTATAAACCATCCCCAAACGATTGCAAAAAGACCTCAGGTCGAAAATCAGGTGTCCGAAAACGGCCTACAATTATTTAAGCGGAACGATCGATCCGAGGATCGCCGATCATCGAGCAATGATCATCGGGGGCCTCGAAGAGGTCCTCAAAACGGGATCAAGGACCGCCCTAATCCCAACTATCTTCCCCCTCAATTAAACGGTGATAATCCAGCCGTTAAATCCGCAAGCTCAAACGGCAACGAAGCTTTCGAGTCCGCAGTTAGTCGAGCAGGGAGTCCTGGGAACGGCAATTTCCAGGATGGCAGCGCCGAGGCGAACCGCAAAAGGGACAAACCCGGAAGAAGGACGGGTCCGCAACTGGCGGACTATTTGCCACCAAGAGACGAGAAGACGGTTTTCGATACTCCCAGAGGATTCTCGGCGAGTCCCGACGAAGTTCCCGAGCAGAGTTCAAAGCCTGGGAATTATCCGGAAGAGCTGCCTCGAAAGGAAAGTGCCGCCAACGAGGGATTTGGGCAGAAAGAAGTGGCGCAAAACGAGGGTGGCTATGGTGGGCAGGATCAGGTGCAGCATCCTGGTCCATTTGGAGGTCCTGGGCACACCCGAGATCAGGGTTCACCTCGAAATCTTGCGTCTTCCAGATCTTCGTTCCCACCTGGGAATCAATATTTGGGACCCGGTCCCAATGGTTCTGATAAAACCCAGACAGGATCATCATCAGTTCCAAGCGTTCCATCAGCAGCTCCTTCAGGATTTGGAAATCGATACTTGAGTCCCAAGGCTCTCAGGGAGGGTGTTCATCGATTTACACTTGCAGGAGGAAACGCTGGTGGGCAGGATCAGGTGCAGCATCCGAATTCATTTGGAGGTCCTGGACAAACTTCTGATCTGAGGGGTTTATCTCGGAACGGTGGATCTTCCAGATCTTCGTTTCGACCTGGGAACCATTATCTGGGACCGAATGGATCTGATAAAACTCAGGCAGGATCATCATCGGTTCCATCAACGTCCTCTTCAGGACCTGAAAATCGATACTTGAGTCCTGCAGGTCTCGGGGAAGGTGCAAATGGGTTTGGACCTCAATCTGGGGTTAATCCTGGTGGGCATCCTGAAAATCAAGGCGATCAGAGGATTTTTGATGATGGATTTGGAGGAAAGAAGGATGAAAGCTCTTCTGGGAGTGAAGAGGAGGAAGGGGTAGGTCGGAAATCTTTGCCAAAGCCAGGGTCTGATTACCTAGAGCCCACCTTGGAGGATGATAGAGGGTTTGGAACTGGTCAGGAAGGAGTCGGTGATGGTCACCGTGGTGAAGACGATTATTCGCGTTTTCTCAGCGGGTTTAGGCCCCCGGAACCGAGGAATTATGTTCCTCCCAGGTTTGAGGGATCTACTCCTGGTGGAGATTCAAGGAGACCACCAAGTGCACCTGACAGGACGTATTTAACTCCAGAGGGAAGGGAGGGTATCAGACCTGTAGATTTCCCCAGAAGATCGGAACACGGATTTCCTGGCCCCAACAGAGAACTTCCTGGCTCCAATGCGATCGCTGGTACCCTGGCTCCTGATTTGGTCCTGGGACCGACAACCACCTTGAGTCCTGAAAATTTTGGAAAGTCAGGTAACGACGATAGACAGGATTTTATATACCCACCTTTGACGGTTCCTGATCCAGGTTCGCCTCCGACGGAAAGGAACGATCAGCTGATCAGACCTGGTCCTGTTACCTCTAGACCTGTCCTAGGTCAAGGCAGGACGAACATACCTGCGAAAGTGCCTTCCACTTCGAAATCACCAATTCAAGTTCCTCGTATCAACACCTTTTATAGTACTGCATCAAGTTTAAATTCAGGACAGGGTCCCTCACCTGGGGGACGAAGGACTAATTTTTCAAACAGCCCATTCAACGAAGGACGAAGAACGGAAGGGAATCCTCGAAATTATCTTCCACCTAATTCCTCTGGAAGTAGAAGTACTTTTAGGATGGGACAATCAAGTGGTACTTTCGGGAGAGACGAAAATTACCCGAATTTCAAGTCTAAAGTTGGAAATCGTCCTAAAGGATTTTCTGTAAATGATTCTGTTAACAAGGGAAAAGGAAGAGGGAGTCCTTTTGGACATTTAGCACCGGCTTCAGGAGCTGAAAATACTCGATCGAGAGGGACCTCTGGGAATAATGAAAACTACCCGAATTTGAATATTAATAAGGTTACCGGAAATACTAACGATGCGCATTCTGTAAAGGATAAGAATAGAGTCGGCCAGGATGAGGTCCTGCGACTTCCTGGAAGTAGAACAATAGTGACAAACATAAATGATCTGTATTTTCCGCTTCTGACATCCGAAGACGATGGGGCAGGATCTCGTCAGGGTCCTCTTCAGGTTGTTAATAGGCCGGCTCAACGGAGGTATCTCCCAGTATTGTAAATAGTTCCTGAAAGGAATAATCGACAGCTTTAATAATGCCATAAGCCAGTATACTCATAGTATTTAACAACGAATGTTAATAAAAAAATATGTAATACTTGAACTTTACCTGATCTGCAAAATCGAAGTATTAAAAATTCGCCGATAATGCTCGATTTATTTACTTAACGTGTACCTAATCTTAAGTAACATATTTAATGCAGACATTAAACAAATTGTACCCTCCTCACGAGTTTTATATTACATTAGTTAATCCGAATACGAGGTGAGAAAATTTATTATCAACGACTATGTAAATATAAAAGTCATTTTAATGACTGCACCCTGAATTCCGGTGTAGCGCCTGCAGAATGGCAATTTCCTTTCACAGGAGCACGGATCGTTGCCGACAATTACGGGTATGCATAATTCCACATAACGCAATTTTTGAAAAATAAATAGAATACCCTGATAAAAAAATCGATAAGCAATAAAAGGGTCACATTTTCTAAATAAGAATTATTAAATGCACCATGCTTGCGAGTAATCAAAAGAACTGGCGCGGAAAGGAGACATCGTTACGACGTTCTAAAACCGCCGAGGAAAAGAAGAGAAATAAGACAAAAAGGAGAAAGAGGATAAATAAAATCGCATTAAGAGAGTACTCGAGAAAATTGCAGTTAGCCACTATCCGCCGCCATTTCCGGAATGGGTCGAGATTCGCGTATCCTGGGAAAGGTTAATAATTAATTAATTGCCCAAGTTAATTATCCCGAATTACTATCGTAATTGGAGCGGCGCGAAATGACGTAGCGTCAGCACTGCGGTATGAGTTCCAAATTGGATAAGTACGGCACTGCTCGATACAGTGTCGGTAATTCGAGAAATACATGGAATTTCACCGACTCGAATGGCAATAATTGGTAATCAATGCGAGTCGAACCGTAACCCTCCACCTTGCACTCGCAAACGCATTCACTTCGATCCAATTAACCGATAATGAAATTAATTCATACCGACGTTCTTCCAGAAATATTTCTCTACAGATTATTGGGCCCACTTCGTAAGAAGTCTTAGCAAAATCTCAAGAATTTTTCCTAATCCAATTCTTGCCGATATCGAACATTTCAAGGCTGATTGGCGGGGCCTAATTACACAGAGGTTCACCGGAGAAACTTAATGCAAAGCACTTTCGCCCCGGCAATTTTCGCACCTTGTATTGCATCTTCGAGAAGATGCGATAACTGAACTGCATCCGGGAGTTTCGCAACCTCCTCCAGTGGAAGTAATACCAAGATTACGTATCGGTACTCGTAAATCGAGCACTTTCCTTGGACTTTTCGCAGTGCCGTACGTTTATCGAAATTTTTACTCGCGAATAAAAAAGAAATTAAACCCTATCGTCGAGATTTTCTCAGGCGGACCGAGGGAAATTAATGACCAGCGAATCGTAAGCTAGGTATCAGAGCTAGTTCCATTTTGCTCCATATTCCTGGATCCTCCGAAAATGAGATATCTCCTGGATAATCCGGTTCCCACGGGACGAGCAATCTACCGAGGTGAGATTCCCGAGGATCCAGGACCATCCCGTTTTTTTCTCAGGATCCTTGAGACCCGTTGGAGTGCAATCAGCAGCAATATCCAGGAAATTATGCGGACGTCGGGTCGAGCTGCCAAGCCTGCTCGTCTGCCGGTCTCTGGAAAGTCTTCCTTCTGTCCCAACGACACCCTCTTCAGCAACTGGTCCACGAGCAGCGGGACCAAATTGGCTGCTCCCAGGTTCCCAGCTTCCACTCCATCAGCGAGGTCCTTGCGAAAGCGATGGAACGGACAGATAGGTGTCTGGGAGATCGGCCAACTTCAGCCCATCCTCAAGAATCGAGACCCTTTCCTCCACCGCTGAAAAAGATTCGATATTTTCAACACCGTCCACTACAAATGTTTACCAAAAATAGAATTATCCTCGATTTTTGGTATCGACAAAAAATTACCACTCCTGTAATCGGATGAATAATTAATATTAATTCATAAATCGATTTTCAGCCCATCCTCAAGAATCGAGACCCTTTCCTCCACCGCTGAAAAAGATTCGATTTTTTCAACACCGTCCATTACAAATGTATACCAAAACTAGAATTATCCTCGATTTTTGGTATCGACAAAAAATTACCACTCCTGTAATCGGATGAATAATTAATATTAATTCATAAATCGATTTTCAACCCACCCTCAAGAATCGAGACCCTTTCCTCCACCGTTGAAAAAGATTCGATATTTTCAACACCGTCCACTACAAATGGATACCAAAACTAGAATTATCCTCGATTTTTGGCATCGACAAAAAATTAGCACTGCTGTAACCGGATGAATAATTAATATTAATTCATAAATCGATTTTCAGCCCATATTCAGGAATCGAGACCCTCTCCTCCACCGTTGAAAAAAATTCGATATTTTCAACACTATAGACTACAACTGCATACCAAAACTAGAATTACCCCCGATTTTTGGCATCGACAAAAAATTAGCACTCGTCCAATCGGATGAATAATTAAAAATAATTAATAAATCCCCAGGACTTAGTTTCAATTCTAACGCTCCCCATAGCCACGCCTCGATTTCTCTATTAATTTCTTACTTAATCCTCCTCAGATAAAGATAAATTTATTTTTCAAAATTTCTATTGTCTCTGCAAATTTCCCTTCGGTATTCTTAACGCATGTTTTTTTAAGAGAGACAGGTTTAGTTTGCAATATTATCAATATTAATTGATCGATCCTTTGAAACTGCGTATGACGCGCAGAAAATCCTGCGATCTCGCGATTCGTCCCTGGTCGGGAAATCGCACAATTATGATGACAACGTGTTTCGCTTTGCATTTTTCAATATGCAGATACCGACACGTGTGTTGGTGCAATTATCATAACTCAGGTGCGAGGAGGATTGTTAAGTGACTTGCGTGCCTCGTTGGCGCCGCAGTTTATGGACTGGTTGGATTGCTTTTTTACACCTCGAGTGATTTACGCAATCCCTGAAGAGCCGCGTTATTCAAATTCCTTGCATTTTGGAATACCTAATCCCATTTGCGATCGATTTGCTCCAGAAATCTCGGAACTCGCCGAAGGCAATCTCAGCCTTTTCCCGAGGTCCTCCGTCTTTGGAAAGCAGAATTATCGGAACAATGCACGTGGAATTAGTCGCGGTTATATTCGTCCTCGGTACGTCAGCTTCATGAACGATTACGTCGAATTACCGAGCATTACTCGAAGCCTCGAGGTGGAGTTGCATTTTTGCCCTCGTTACCCTGCTAACCGCAGCTTTTCCTATTTCTTTCAATATTTTCCTGTCAAACCGCCGTTAACCCATTTTTTAACCGATCGATCGAATGGTTATTAAAATTCCATCTTCATCTCGTTCAATCGTAATTCCGCGAGACTGACGTCAGAATTTCTTGCACTGTCCATTAAGTGTGCGTAAAAGTTTCGTCGCCATTTTGCACGTAACAAGAAATGATTCTCTCTTTTTTCTTTTTTTATTTTTAATTTAAGGCAACGTCACGCAATCCTTTTTTCCCTCGATCGAGGGATGCAGTTTCTGTTGCAACTGGGGACGTTTGACAGGAGGTCGATCCACGTGCAACAATACTCCACGGAATTAGTATAGACAGGCTCCTAATCATTCGTTGCCACATAGCGCATCAACGAGATGAGATTAGATCGCGCTTGGATCCGCGAGATCGAGCGATCCGGTTGGATCCTCTCGGATATCTTGGATACACGATGAGGATGATTTGATAGATCGTAAATTGCTATTCCGCAAATTGGTGAAGATCCCGAGGATCTTTGCATAGACGGGTACGTGGGTACGTTGTCATTGCGAAATTACGCTACGTGACTACTCCGGATTGATGTGTCTCAGCCTCCTCAAGAATAATGAATGGGGCAAGTGTAATGCGACGAATATTAATTAGCCCTCAGTTAATGCACGTTTTACTGTCCCACGAAGGCCGATCAGAAGCGATTTACTAATCGCTCGGATGCTGACAAAGAGCCTTTGTCATTCTGAGATGAAGGCCTGTATCGGCAAATTTAGATCAATCCAAGGTCTCGATCGGCACTTCCGGCGTGCCCGATTTCTCAGGAATTTTCCAAGAATTTCCCACATGACACATGCAATTGGATTTTTCAGGCGAGCTGCATCTCTCTCCGGTGCAAAGTCCCTATGCACTCGGGACGTACGGAAGTGTCATCAAGATCCACCGAACTATTAATTAATATTTTCTTCCCGATCGATGATTTGTATTTTTTCCACAATATTAATCGGTTTCCTTGAGTCAATTATATCGACTCGAGGTCGGCTGTGCCGATAGTTGCGTAAAAATCGCAATCGTTGATAGTGAAACCATCAACGAGTGACATAGGGTCGCGCTGTGTCGAAATCCATTACTCGGTGCATACACTGATGCACATGCTGACGCCCCCACCATAAAATGACGCACGAGCCATGTGTCGTGCTTATAAACAATTCATTTTTCCCCGTCTATAATTAATGATCAGCCAATCGAGTTGCATCGATCGAGAGTCTTCGGTGTGCACATGCACCGGGTATGTGAATTTAGCGATGATCGAGTAACAATTGCATCCTGACTGCACCCGAAAGCCTCAAGAGGGAAGCCGAACAAAAGAAAGATGCACATTTTCCTCAGCATTTCGAAATCATTAATCGGCGTCGGAGCTTGATATTCGTTTTCCTTTGAAAAAGAAAAAAATAGAAAAAGAAAAAGAAACTCACACGTGGAGACTGCACACGACGCGCGTGATTATCGCGCGTGGTTCAAAGATAACGCACTGCTATCATTTCCACGGCGCGAAGGTGAAGTGCACGCAAGGTAAATTATCGACTTCCTGGGAGAAGAAAAAAAGTAAGAAACGCGGATTTTCTATGACGGTGCTTTTCCGCGGTGGCGAAGGTCGCGTCGGAAAGGAGTTTCGCTCTCAATTGCATAATTTCGGCGTATGGATAAAAAATATTCTATAATCTGGATGGGGAGATAAGAGATACCAGTATCTGGGATTTCATAATATCAACAAGCACTGACCGACACGTCGCGATAGACTTTAAGCTCTCCCTCCATTTTGAAAATACTCCTCCTCTCCACCTGCATAATCGGTGCTCGACCGATGCACTGGCAATGCAACGAGAAAAGAATTGAAAAAAAAATGAGAAAAAAAATCAAAACATTAATATCCCCGCCGTATTTTATATTAATTAACGGCACATGATTAGGCCACGTAAGGGCACATGCGCGTATGTGCATTACTACCCTTAGGAGATGCAGTTGCACTGCATGATGCAGGATCCAAAGTGCACCGCGAGTCCCTGGAAACGAAGGTCGACACGCGAGGATTGTCAGACGACGTCGAAGAAAAACCCGGAAACCGAAATAGGGGATCATTAGATAGGAGGATACTCGAGCGATAACTGATGCAGTTTTGCGGTGTTACGTCACGGTTTTCCGAGTGCAGGATGCATTTATCAGCGCGGCGCGTGCGGCGCGTCGACAAACGGCGGCCTTGCGTGCTCTTCCTGTAGAGGTGGATTTCCTTGGTGGGAAGTCGGGGAATCGTCTAGGGTCTACTAGTAGGACTCGGCTCGGATGCGGAAAAAGGAAAAGGAGCCCGAGAAAAGGAGGAAAAGCTAGACAGATCGGGCATCGGTGCATCGGCGTTGTCATACTCCGAAGAGCGGCCTCACGCGGGCTTCGTCTAGCGGCCGTTCCGCGGCTTTGGCGGCTGGCGCATTTATCTAGCCCCTTGAATTGCACTTAACATCGCAATCGCATAGTTATCGGAATAGTTCGTTGCTGGCCTAGTCCTAGTGCGGTGCGGAAAATGGAGCAGCGAACCGTGTCAGGTACGAGGGCCCGAGCCCTGATTTTCGCACCCGGGAAATTCGACTTTTCGACCCCGGAAGCGGAACCACCGGGTTCGACGGATCCGTTTCCTCGACGTTAATGCACCCGACTACGGTTTACATGCATCTGGTTTCCGCAAATTGGACGCGGAATCGCGTCTTCCCGCGAAGGGTCCTCTCGGTGCAGCTTTCCCGAGTGGCTTGATGACTTGTGCGTCCATCGGTGTCATTGCGGTGGTATCTTCCTTTTTGCATCTTTTTTCTTAAATTTTCTTTTTTTTTCGACATATCTCATGATATCAGGTGTCCACTCCGGTCCTGGTAAAAAATTGAAAAACCTCATTTTAATGAGATATCAGGTGGGGCGTGTGGTAGTTAACGTGGTTTCACGCGACAATGGAATTATCATCAATGGGAAACAATTTTAGTCGTTCCAAATGATCGTTTTATTAATTAATTAATCCGGGTATATCGTGCGACCAATGGGTTGTCATTTCGGATATTTCATTGTTACCGGTTATCATCCTCATGTTCCGAATTTTCTGGACACATCCCGCGAGATGTCGGCTCCGGTTCACTGGAAAATTAAGAAACATCATTAAAACTTGACGTCATACTCGACATAGGGTAGACAAGCATGATTGCAAGATATAGAATTTTTAAGGGGTAACAAAGCCGAGGGGCAACGCTTTCGGCCGTACTAAATGATTCTTTACTACCTGCACTTTTGTGCATTTTTGTATGCACCGACTAACACTGCGCCCAGCAATATTGCTGGGACGTTAGTTTGCCCAACGCCGCTGCAAGTGGCCGCTTTACCTCTTTTCCCTTTTAGTTCGGTTCACTTTACGAGGTTGTTCGAGAATTTTGGAGCTAAGCCATTTGTTTTGAGGGCACCGAAGTCGATGCGACGCGCAGATGACGTGATTTGAAGAAGCCCACCGCGGCGGGTTTTTGTAAAATTGTCGGTAAAATTTTGGGAAGCAGTTCACTTCATATATTTTTTTTTCTCTCTTGCGCTTTCCATTGCCATTCCTCGTTACTCTAGGATTTCGCTGCAACGACACGTGGTAAGTATCAACACGAGGCGACGTAGAGCGAGCATATCTGTGCGGAGACCTTGATTCACGCCTGCAGTGTGTCAGTGGGTATTACGGCCATTGCTAACATAATGCCGCCGTACATACTCGCGAGTACATGTGTCGGGTACATGTGCGCGTCCAGACGTAATGCGGACTTATTGTTCCTACGGTTTACGTGCTCCATTCATGTCCGTTACCGTCGATTATCGAGACACGGCGCGATCGATTGACCATTCATCATAAACTATGACGCGTCAGCGGAGGGTCGAGCCGCGGGGCCGAAAATTCCGGCTCGATTATTAATTACGATATAATTAACTGCGATGCGATGATCGATTATCACCCCTCGTCCTTTCTTCTACCTCGGGGTAAAATTGCAGAAATCGTGGAACAGTTTGAGCCCCTTCTGAGGGTCTTCGAGAAGGACCCCAAGCTGACGATAGTGCATGCTGAAGAGGAGGCCGGGACCAAGTGCGGAGACAACTACTTGTCGATAGTCGTCAGGTCGAAGATAGTCGGCAGACGAGGAGACGGCTCGCGTAAGTGTTCCTGAAAGGAAAGAAAGTGAAATGACAACCTGGCCCACTTTTCTGAATTTTTCTCTTAATTATTTCCATAGCTTATAACAAGACGTTCGTGTCGAAGCGTTACCCGTTTCACCGGAAGATCGCCGAGTACATCCGAAATGCGGACTTCTTCCACAACGAGGCGTACGCCTACAAGGAGCTGCTTCCTCTTCTGGGTCCAGTTGGTCCAGCGTGCATCTATGCAGGTCCAGAGGCCATCATCATGGAGGACCTGAAGTTGGCTGGCTACGAGGTCTGCGACCGGATGGATCTGCTGGACATGAACCACTGCGTTTCCGTTCTCCAGGTACCACCGAGGGGAATTCCTTCCTGAAGATGAGCAACGGGTTAAGAAGTCATTTTCACTCGGTTCAATTAATTCCTCTTAGACTCTCGCCTCGTTCCACGCCAAGTCGTACGCGCTTAAGCTGAAGGACCGACCAGGGTTCCTGAAGTTGGTCTCCCACCTGAAGGAGGCGGTTTTCCCCAGAGATGAGAAGCCAGCGATTGGGCAAGCTGTAGAGGCCAGCTTGCACCATGCGATTTTACAGCTGGAGTCCATAAAGCCCAGGACGAAGGATGTCGAAAAGGCGATCGAGGCCGTGGGGGGTCTCAGAGGGAAGACCGTGGACATCATGAAGGATGCCCTCTTCTCGCCGGAGGGCCAATTCCATGTCCTGGTCCATGGGGATCCCTGGAACAATAATTTACTATTTAAGCACGACCAGGCCGGCAGGGTGGTAGACGTCAAGCTGGTGGACTTCCAGGTGATGAGACACGTCTCGATCGCCACGGATTTCCACTATTTCGTGAACTCGAGTGCCAAGTCCTCCATCATCGACGACCACTACGAGGACCTCGTCGAGACGTATTATAGGTCCTTCGTGGGCCACCTCAGGAAGCTCAACCTCCCCGAAGAGAACATCAGGGACCTCACCCTGGACCTCTTCAAGGCCGAGCTCAAGAAATATGCCGATTTCGGGATTCTTAGCGGATTTCTCCTGGTCAATGCCGTCCTCGCCGAGGACGAGGACGTCATCGATCTCGACTCGCTGTCTGCGCAAGAATTACAGGAACTCAGCGCCCGACCTATTCCAGCTCGCCCGAGGAAGGCCGAAAGAGTTATGTGCGTTACCTCGCATTATTTACGCACGTACTGTTAGGTGTTAATTATCACTAGACGCGAAACAATCCTTGCGACACCCTAAGAGAAACGAAAAAAGGAAACCAAAGTCGGGGGAAATTTCCAAACGCAACTACCTGCACATCCGGCCTTACTTTTTATCCGTCAAGAGTCCCACGGTAATCCTTGATTTTTTATTTTTTAATTCAATACGAATGGGACGCGAATTGGAAATTCACGTTTTACAATCCCTCTTCTATGTCCGTGTTTGACATTACACTTGTAATCCTGTGCACAAAAAAGTTATATATATATTTTTTTTTTCTAACATGCAAGCCAAAAATACCAAACTGTTACATAATTCCGACTGTAAATACACGTTTGTAAATAATACATTGTTAACCGATGGCCGCGAGATAGGCTCTCGAGAATATTAAAAATATGGTTGTACTGTTATATGGGAGGCGGATAATTATTGTTTCCCGTTCATTTACATAGCTGTGAGTATATCTGCAGTAGAATTGTGAGAATTATTTAATATCCAGGTTGTTTAATAATTAAACGACTTATTTTTCTAGGATCAAACGAGGTCGTATCAGAGTTTTCGATCCTTCGATCAACTTATACGAGAGTTCTCGCTCACGGTTAAGTTATCCAGAGTTTTGCAATAATTGCGAGTACAAGTGCACAGAGTCTTGAGAGAAGCCCAGGAACCCTTCGCAAACTTATCGAGCCAAGTTTTGCGGCAAGTTTTGCGCACCGACACGAGCAATACCTCCGTGAAGAGCTTTTGCAGGTGAAGAGGTTCGTACTTGAAATTATATTTGAAATGGTAAACCTAAGAGTGAACATTTGTTCCTAGGTCATACCCATAATGCATTTTCAAAATGACAATTCGTTTACAATCCTGGTTAAAGAGATAAATGCCGCAAAATATCTATCCGCAATTCATATCCATTGTACATTTGCATTACTAGTGCCGGTACCCATGAAAGTAGTGAAATTAAAAAAAAATCCAAAATGATGGGAAGTTAATTTCCCAACGAAAGAAATGAGTCGGGCAACTTCATGATCATCGGTCTCATTTGACTGGTTCATCCAGCAGGATATTAAAAATTAAATATGACATGATTGAAGGCAAAGTCCGTGCAACTCAGCATCCCCCGATCCGTAGGATAATCACGATCCTTGCCCTTGAGGCTGCAGCTGCAGCTGCAGTGGCAGAGTGCCAGGTAGGCGGCAGAAATTCCGTGGTTTTTGCATCTCAGAAATACGCACTGTTTCCGCCGAAGATAAATACGCTTGTAAATTAAATCCCCTCCAGTGTCTAACTCGTGGAGGGGCGAGCTGAGAGAAGGGACCTAGAAGAGGAAGGTGGGAGAGTTCCTCTCGGTACATAAACGTTCCCACAACCTCGACACTGTGCACACTCGGTTGGGAAACCGAGACTCGTCGAAGCCCCTCGGGCTCTCGGTCTGTTTATTAAGAAAGTACAGCCAAGGAACCAGCCGGCAGATTAATTAAGTAATAATTCCCCCCGACTTCGTCCACCGAAGTCCGCCGTCGCGTTTGCCCCTCGCCCTGGAATTTAAATGAAATGCAATGAAATGGAATGAAATGCAATGAAGTAGGTAACTTGGAAGAAGGCCAACACGCAGGGACAAACGATAAAATATTGCAGGGTAATTATAATTTGTATGAATTTTTTTTTTGTTTTTAAGAAACGCTACTGGAGTTCAGCTCAATTCTAGGTCGGACGATTGTTGCAGTAAATAATTGTACAAGGGCACTGCAACAATCTAGACCATGAGCATGTAGATACAGATTGAGTTCCTCCTCGATTAGGTGATAACAATTTCGAGTGGCTGTTACATGACTCCGAGGTACCGATTTTAAGTAGAGGTAGGTGCAGTTCGACTGCACTTAGTTGTTTAATCGCGAAACACCGGGAAAGCTATCGGGCTCGTTCCCTGGATTTCCCCGGGACCGCGGACTGTCACGTAAGTCGATAATCGAGGACATTTAGGATGTAACAGCCTCGGAGGAGCGATAGCATTGGGGAATCGATTTCAAGTAACGGCGCGAACTCGCGTACCCCGATAATTGAAAGCCCCATTTAAGAGTCGACAGGATGATATCCATTATTCCCCTGGATTTTTGCATCCAGAGCAGAAGAGTAAAAGAAGTACATACCACCGAAGCCCTCGACTCCTCGACATATACCAATCTCCAGCAGCGATGCGTTTAAAATTAACAAAAGGAAACGTCAAAAATATGAATTTTCCATAAAACCGCGGAAATTTGCTTGCGCAAATAGACGCACCGTCGGCAATATGCCGGTAATTAGAGTACGTCGATTTATAACGACGCAGATTCATCCTGTCCGCCGTCGTCGAGGAGTCGGCTCGCCGCGGGCATTCTGGATCCATTATTAGTTATTAATAATCCCCGTTTAATGCGCGGCCATTCGTCGCGCGGGTTGCGTAAACTTCCGCCAGTGCGGGATAATCGCTCCTGAAATTATTGTCACTCTAATAACCCTCGGCAGATGAAAAAGAAAGAAAATGAAAGACCAGTTCGCCCGAGTTCGGGATGCAGCGGGGATTGCATACGTAGGATGCACTTCAAGTAGTGCCTCGGCGCGAAGAAAGTTTACGTAAGCTAAGCGCCGACGTAATCGCGCGGGCAATCGCACGTATAATCCTCAGTCTTGAACTACTTTTCGCGGGGAACGTCACCTCGGAGAAAGTGGTCCGATATCTCCGTCGTCGAGACGGGAAACTTGCCCTGAAGAGCTCAGATTCGACGTCGCGATGCCGAAGAGCGAAGCCGGAACCGCGATCGCCTCCGATCGAGGTCGAGTCCCTCGGGATTCCCCCGTCGAAATCTGTAAGAAATAAATTTCCCTCCCCGAAGGGAAGGTACTTAGATATATTTTTCATAAATCAAAATCGCATCGACGAGGGCGCTGGAATTAACGACGTGCACTTACGAGTGAGGCTCGACCTCCTCTTCGGGATACGTGCTCGACCGGGACCTCTTTCCTCCAGGTCCTGCGTTAAGGATGGAGTACATGCAAAGGACTCGAAATCGACGTGGAATTTCTCATCGATCCGGATGAAGAAACCGTGCGAGCATTTGGCACGTACCGGGGGTCCATTATCGCCATTACGCGATGCTATCGAGAAGGATCGACGCATCCTTGGCTCTGTTTTATTCCTCGACGCCATTTACGAAGGCCCCTTTTCCCCTGCTTTCGATGTCTCATGGCTGAGGAATCATAAAGGAGATTATCAGTCCGTGGGAAATTGAAATCCTCGTGGAAAGTGATATATAAAAAAAGGGGTAAAATGACCTCTTTAGGTCCATCGGCACCGATATACCAGAATGTTATCACAGGAATTAGTCCTGACCTTACCTTGTCGGAATGAAATGCAATAATTAATTTTTTCTCCACGGGTAATTCCAGGCCTTTACTTCAAGCTGTATCGAGATCGGGTCCATCGGATTGCATGATTTCCCGAATAGCCAGGTATTACCTAATTAACATTCGTATGGGGGGGAAAAATTGACACGCGAGGCGATCTAATGAATACCCGTGTCCAAGTATGAAGAGTAACACCGCATCGAGCCGTCTCGTCCTGTTCCCGTCTTCGACGTTGATGTTCGCTCATTAACACTCGAGCAGGATCCCAGATCCTGTAATAGCCTGGAGCCTCGTATCGCTATCATTAAAGGACCCCGGTAAAAATCCGGAAGGCTCGGGATTACACCTCGAAACTGAAAAAGATAAGAAAGATCAGGGTTGGGAAAAATGCGTACCGATTGCGCAGCTCTAGGCAGCGGTTAACGTCGATTTACTTTTCCCGGGTGCAGTGCGAGCTCGGTAAGCGATTCTTATTAATAGGTTAATATGAATTTTCCGAGCGTGGAAGCGACGACGTGAGGCCACGCAAAGCGCAAACCAGAGGGCCTGCAATCCTTCCTTTCCTGAGCTAACGATAGGGATGGATGCCGACGATCAATCATCGGGATAAAATGTGCCCCCCGCGAGTGTCGATGACCCAGATGGTAACGATCTGATAATTAGAGAGACCTCTCGTTGGGTAATTAAAATCCCAGCCTCAGCAGACCTAGGGACTAGATTTCATTATCTAAGAGAAGCGAAGTTCCAGACTCGAGTATATCTCCCTAACATCCTGTAAGGATGTGCCTTCAATTTATCTGGGATCAGATATCCAGGTGACAGGAAAATGGCATCTAGGGGAGATAAATCGTTAATGATCATTCCTCCGAATGAGACCCCTGGATTTTCTCAATTCCATATATACATTTTTTAATATAGAAAAATTTACTAAAGAATCTCGGTTGGCGTGGAAAAATGCGGAGTAAAATTTTGATATCAGATTGGAGAAAGGTAGACATTGTTTTCATGTCATCTTAAGTAGAGGGATGCTGGATGGAGCCAAAGTTGAAATCACCTCCAGGAAGTCCTCGCTTTTATCCGCTCCCTTCCTTCCGGCCGCGTTTCTCCGCGTTATTTATACGGTGCGACGAGAACGCGGATGAATCCTCGGGTCTATCCTCCGAGGAGAAAGTGATACGAATACAGCGGGTCGGAAATCTTAGGCGATCGTGTTCCCGGGTTCCTTCGTGACTTCTCATGGACAACGAGTTCCTGAATCGGCTCCAGGTAGACCCAAGAGTCGATCGATCCTGGAATCGATCTCGCCACTGTGGCCCGTCAAGCTGTAGGAGCATCTCGCAGAGATCTCTAAACCGAACCTCGAGTCGAGGACGAAACCAACCCTGAAGAGGGTGACAATCATCCTCGCGATTATCGGCTTCGCTCCTGCCCGCTAATCGCGAGATATTAGCGCAATCATCTCCTGGACCCCTTATACAGATTCTGTTACAGGTGCGACAGAAAAAAGCGCGGCAAAGAGAGGCTGGTTAAGCTCCGGGATTTCCAGGGGCGAAAGCACGCAAATCGGAGAACTAAAATCCGACCTCAACGCAAGCAGTCGCGTTTCCGCGTCCGGAAAAATCCCCAGAGGGGATAAAATAAAAGTAACTCGACAATCATCCCGGATTCGCTCTCTGGACCCGCAAATAGAGTCCCCAGGATTTTTGCTCCCTCGCAATATCAGAGATCCTTTAAATTCGGGACTTATCATGGCCCCTCTGATCGTGCACTCGTCGGGACGATTATCAGAGTGAAATGTACGAGGAAACTCGGCTTGATAAAGGGTCCTGCAGGTGCAGCTCCTTAAAGTGACGTCTCGGCACGCACGTGGCCCGCTGTGGCGCTGCAATCGCGGCGCGGATTTCTCCCCTCGGCGTGTGGGGTGCCACTTGCGAAAACCCGGCTAATTTATCGAGCCTAGCCGAGTAAAACCGGGGAAATCTCGGCTAGTCGTGAGTTATCACGCGCGCGAGTTGTCGCAAGCGATGATTTACCGAGCAGCTGGAATAAGGGAACGCAAGCGGCCAGTTGTCACTCGACGATTCCGCGAGGACCATGCCACGTCGCCAGGATGCTCGCAGAAGATGGGAAAAGGATCCCCTTGGACCCTCCATTCGCCTGGCTGATGATCCTGGTGCATGTGCAGCTGCATCCAGTCGCATCTGCGGTACCTGCAAGAGTCGGATGACGAATAAATACCTGCACGAGTAGGTATACACACATACAGCATGACTAATTTTGCGGCCATAATTTATTTGCAGTGCTATTCTTGTTAAAAATGAAGTCGAAAAGTCTTGTATAACTACTTCTCCACGGTGCAACATTTGCGTCTAATAATTAATTGAGAATTATCCAACCTGGCGGATATGATTAGCGGAACCGGAGCACGCCGTAAGCTGTCTCGCTGACGTTCGATTAATTATTATAAATAAATTACGGACATTAGGAAAAAATAGTACAGGACTTTTCGGCTCCATTTAGCTGTGCAAACTGTGGGAATTTTTTTTATATCTTGTTTATGAGGGAATAAATATAAGAGCACGCGCTGATACGTTATTCCTATCAGTAATCAGGTCCTTTGTATGAAACATGAATCAGGTCGCTACGTTGCCGAAGACGTCCGCACGTGTAAACGCATGTAGACGAACGTAACGAGGTGCGCTCTTCAGGTATCTCTACGTGGACGAGGATCTAATGGTGGTATGCAATTTGTTGCGCCTAAACGAGGCAGATAGGACGCGTAACGACCGAATCGTCCAACGAGTTTCCGCGTTACGTCCTAATGCGATTACGCGCGTTGTGCAAGCTGGTCTCGAGGTGTCGGGATGGAATTATCGGTCATGGGGACGACGGAAGCTTTTCAACGGCCATTCTGCAAGACTCTTCGACTCATTGCCAACTAGGGCTAATTTCACTTTCCCGGGGAAAGGAAGGAAAAAGGAAAAAAAAATTGGCAAACGAAAGCGATCGTCTTCGCGGAAAAAGTGGAGCCGGTGCCATAACTCGAACACAAGAGGCGATCCACGTTAGGTAAGGAAAGTAACGCCGCCTACGTGCACGTAGGTCGCAAGTGCATTCAGTTGCACCGGTGCATGTGCATGGAGAGACAGATAGGAGTCATAGAGCTACCGGGGATAGCAAAGGAGCCATTGGGTCGATGCTTTCGATGGCCGCTGTCAGAGCCACGTGGACAGCCATTTTCCCGGAAAGTATTCACGCCTATCCACGAAGAGGAGCCTGTATTTTGTTTATCCTATGCTAATTTCACCAACGGGGCGATAGCGACAATTATCAGAGTCCTGAATATAATTATCGGAGTCAGTCGATTACAAACTAGCCTGTGAGACATTTCATCCGCATTTTCTTTTAAGCGCCATCCCTGGATTTCATGTACATATATTAAATTAAAAAATAATGAAATCGCGTCTTCCCGTAATTCTAATGAAACCCTCTCTCGCGATTTCTGAAAAATGAAATTTTTCGCGGAGATAATGGAATGCCACAATATTTCCAGGGAACGCAACCAAACCGAGACTAGGCCCGGCGGCGTTCCGACGAGGTGTTTTGACTGGTAAATTACAATACTCCACCGCGACGATCATTTCTCCGAACCGCCGTGGTGCAACATTTAGAAATAACAAATGCTCAAAGCTCTGCCTCAAGATGGCGGAGTCTCGTGAGAAGGCTACCGAAGCGCGGTGTGTATTTACCGGCGTTCCTTCTCGGGACGGCCGATGCTGCCGCGGCATCACGTACGAGAAAGAACCCCGAAGATATTAATTATTCCCTACATGACTTAATATTAAGAGGCCCAAGGTGCGTGCACCTTGTGTACACATTTCCCGCGACTCGGCGGAGACGGAAGTGAAATTACAAATTCACTCTCGGTGCCCTATCAGCGAAAACCACCGGCATTAAGTTACAAGCCGTTAACATCGCGACCACCATTAACTCTGATTTTTGTAACCTGGTCGATATGGACGGACAAATTAATTTCGATTTTTCCTCGTTCGGCCATTTGTCTAACGTCGCCTTTCGCGTTCAGATGCGCTCCTGGAGAATCTGCTCGACGTCATGTTTTGGCGAATCGGCGAGATCATCAATCTAAGTGACGCAATGGTCATCTAATCGCTGCACCTGCCTCCTCTCGCGGGGATCGGCGCCGATTCCATGCACGGATTCCACCTGCATGACTGTCACGAACTGATCAATGATTCGCCTCACGTGACGCTCGCGAAATGATCCGCTGTACCCCGGTAAGTGCATTAGTCACGTCCACGTCGATCTCCGGCATATCTCCAGGAATCCCAGAAGTGGTAACGAGAAAGCCGTGACATCCGATTCCAGGGGGTCGATATCTTCGGATTTCGAGGTGTCGCCAGACTCGTCTCGATTTCACCTTCCCTATCGCCTGGGTAATAAGGAAACGTAATCAGGAAAAATCCCCGATTCAATTAAGCCGCGGAATTAACTCGCATACCAGCTATCAAGAGTATTATGCAAACGCGGCGTATGAAAGTGGCACCGATTACAACTCGGCAGTATACATTATTATAATAAATTCTCACCCATGAAGTGGACCACCGCCACTTCGATTTTCTATTAATGGACCTTCAGATTGGTGCGGAGGAATTTTAAAGGACAGGGATCGTCATTAAAATGGCTCCAAGTGAGGCTTGCCGAGGTCGATATGCGATGCAGTAGGTATTCCGTTTCCTATTATTATTAATTATTAAAATAAATTCTCACCCATCAAGTGGTCGACCGCCGCTTCGATTTTCTACTAATGTACCTTCGGATTGGTGCGGAGGAATTTTAAAGGACACGGATCGTCATTAAAATGGCTCCAAGTGAAGCTCGCCGAGGTCGATATTCGATGCGGTAGGTATTCCGTTTCCTATTATTATTAATTATTAATATAAATTCATACCCATGAAGTGGTCGACCGCCACTTTGATTTTCTACTAATGTACCTTCAGATTGGTGCGGAGGAATTTTAAAGGACACGGATCGTCATTAAAATGGCTCCAAATGAGGCTCGCCGAGGTCGATAAGCGATGGAGTAGGTATTCCATCTCCTTGTTCTTCGGCTCTGCGAAGTGACGAGGAGTCATCCTCTGGGAGTCAGGAAATCATCTGTGAATCGTAATGAGCGCAGTGGATTATGCGAAACTGTCCGATCGTGAATGCAGCCTGATTGGCGCAAAATGGCGGCGGATCTTATCGTGGAGTGCGTAGGTGTTGATTGATCGCCGATTTTGTATTTTTTTTTTTTTATCACCGAGACTTCCTTATTATCATTTACCGACCCTATACTGGGACCGGTTCGACCGAGTCTGGGACAAGTTCGCTCGTAAAAGTCGAGCTTTCCGAGTTACGCAAGGAGGCGAAGGGGGCGAAGAGGCTCCTGGAACAATTGGAAAAGTGATCCCCCGGAAAAGAGGAAAGTCGCCTTTTTTCTTCACCCCTTTCCTCCTCCTCCTCTCGCCGTTTACACGCGAATCGCGAAACTAATGGCGCCGATCTTCGTCCCACTCGAAAGAAATGGATTCGCCATTAGTCGAAGACCCGAGGTGAGATGGCCACTCGTAAAGGAGACCTCTTGGCCGATTACAGAATTACTGGCGACTCGTTACAAAATGCGCCTCAAATCGTGGAATCGTACTGGCAGCAGAAGTCGTAAACTCGAGAGTACCTTATGTCGTACTTATTTTAACCGACGCTATTACCGGACGCTCCGAGTTGCGCAACGGATATCTTTGGACATTAGAGGATCACCCCGAGGATCAAATTAATAACAATCGCAGAACGGATGTTCATACACCAGAACATATATGTTGTACCTTGCTCGATACGTTCCATTCCTCTCATTAAATGGTAACGACCGGATAAGAGATTTCTAGTCTCTTGTACGCATTTTCAGTCGCAATGAATATCGCAATTTCGCAATCGCAGAACCAGCATATGTGAAATAAATGTTAAAAAAATCCATAAGTCACAGGAATAAATATCCACTGGAGTATATGTTTGATCTGTATATAGCCCTCCTAAAGGAGGATAAAATACCGAGTAAAATGGACTATTGCTTGCAAGAGACTTTCTTGGCGGCATTGTCGGGGAATTATGTGTAAGCGAGTGCTCCTAGTGATACGGACACATCTGGGTTTGCGTAAACATAATTGCGCCACTGTAACGAGTCGGCAAAGGGATGCGCAACCGTAATAACAGCACCTGCTTGTACTTAGGGGAATTATCGTAAACGCAATATACATAATCCGCCGGTTGTACGTCGAGGAGGAGGCTGATAAATCGGAAGATAGTAGTAGACGTCAGCCACGAGGGGACCGCCGGGAATTTTCTTGCATATAATTTATACCTTCGTGATAGTAAATGTTTAACGTTTCGAGGAGGCTAGTCACTCCGGCGTGGAGCCTTTTTCCCGTAAAAATGAAGAAAGTGGAAAAAATGGTCCCGCGATTGCGGGACCGGTAATCGTCTAATTTGGAGGATCGTGACGACACGTAAATGGAATCGAGGAACGGTCAACGAAGTCATCGCTGATGACATTGGCATGGTTGTGAAAAGTGACCGCACACCGTCAATTTCTCGCAATTAGAGAAGGCAAACGGCTAAGTGACTCTCCTTAAAATGATAATTCCGCGAACTCTGACGAGAAGGAGAGATTTCGCCTAAATGGAAATAAACGAGTGCCTTGAAAATTCGAAATCTGTCCTGATAGCCGATGATTACGGGTCATCGAGAGCGGCTCTTCAATTCACTCGAGACGGCCAATTTTCTGAATCAAGCGTACACAAAATGGCGGATTTTCTTTTTTCACCCACGACCCGGCATCGAAGTCTCTTTTCGCATCGACCTTTGAGATCGCTCGAGGCAGACCGCGAAATAAACTTCGCTATTTTTATCCTTGACCATTAAAAAGCCACCTCGGGGACCTCTAAAGTACCATCCTCGGTTTCATCGCAATCGTAATGTAAGCTAACTCTCGCAGATTGTACATAAAGATCGTACAAGACCGATTTGTCACCGACCGATAAAGAGTCAACGGCCCGAGGCGTACGTGAGAATTCCTCGTCAAATAGACAACCTAAAAATAATAAATAATAACCGCGACGCTTATTTCATAGCATAATCAGAAAGTAACATAAAGTATGAATCAATTTTATGAGAATTTCAAGCGGCACTGTTTCTACGGTTTTTTTTTTTTTTTTTCATGGAATACGCAATACAGACATCTTCCCTTTTTTTCCGAAAGAGAATCGAGGAAAGGACGAGGTGTAAGGACCTCGTCGAGTCCTTTACAAGTAGATCGTCGGTCAGTATCATTCCGGACGCGATAAGGGGTAATGATTGAATGGAAAGAGAGAGATCGGTCTAGAAATGAGCGAAAAGAAATCAGCAACGAGCTCGACCGAACGTTACCGTCGACGGAATCGCCATGCAGTGCTTTGATAAAGGTCTCTATCCCCAATGATTTATCCTGATGATCTATCGGACGTCTCCTGGCGGAGCGAACGATGAAACATTTTCGCGATTAATTGCGATCGGCTTTCGCGCGAGTACGCGGCGGTGTGATTAATTACGCGCGTTCGTCACGTACGCGGAGCGCATAATCCGAGCCGAGGAGATAAAAAAGGGAAAAAAATTCCCGATAAATAAACAACGCATCATTCGGGTCAGATCTACGGAGTAGTCCTGGCAGAGTTATCACCATGAAGTACTGCAGCGGTCAAATGTGGACCCCGTTGTTTCCCAATGTTTATGCCTTGCCTTGCTCCGACAACTGAATGTATTGGCCGTTTATGCGGACAGGTGACGCCCCGTGCGTTGCGCCATGTTCAGGTGATCGGTGCATACGCATAAATCCCCCTGAAATGGTTGCATAAAATGTTTAAGGGGTAAAAACCGTAACGCGGGGATGCACGTACCGGAATATATCCGTAGTATAAAGGAATACCTCCTGTGTCGGGTTTTCCGTGAAGAAAATCCCGGGCTTAAAAGAGGATGTCGATCCTGATCTCGGGGGTGCATCTCTTCTCGGTGCATCCACTTTGACCGGAGACAGCGAATAGGCACGGCAAATTCTGAAATCGCAGATTGAATGATTACACCTCGAGATTAAGATTTCGAAACCGTGACTTTACGTGCGAGTTGATTGGCATTACATAAGCTTTTGCGAAACGAGCCACGGGGGTAAAAAGCTGCCCTTAACGATACATTATCAGAGGGAAATATTGCTTCCGAGAAGACTTGGCTTGTATACAATGGTCGTAGGAAATGAAAGTTGTTATGGTATTCCTCTGCTTTATGGTCCCATCAAGAAGTCATTAGGCACCGGTGTGCCCCCAGGGGGAAGATGGAAGTCACCGGGTATCTCGCGGCATATTACCCGGTAATACCCAGATATCATCGAACTCCGTACTTATATTACCGAATAATATGTATAAATTACGTCGTAATACGTATGACCCTCCTAATGGGCTTTTAAACGCCCGTGGTCCGCATTAGCATAAAGGTTATTCAAATGGCTGTTAAGAAATCCTGGCGACCCAAAAGTCCTATAAATTAAATTACAATTTACCGCGTCCTTTTTTTATAACCACCCGTCCGCGAGATTTTAATTATCAGAGAAGGGCGAGCCCTCGACTAATTTTCCAACGACCCCTCGTCCATTCTTTTCGCAGTAGACTCTCACTTATAAAAGCAGGCCCGGAACTAGATTTCGTTGCACGTATCGTGCGAAAAGCCATCTCGGCGGAAGAAAACAAGTTTATTGTTGCTCAACATCATTCAGCTCGGTCACGTAAACTACGGTCGCACGAATCCCGGTTTTCGCAGGATCGATTCTTTCCACAAGGCGACTCTCTGTCGGCCACCTTCCTCCTAGGAACTCCTGGTTGCTGCCTCTAGATATTCCCTCGAAGAATCCCCAGGTGTCCTCGAGCTGAAAAGGAAAGAGAAAGAATTAAATAAATTTCGTATTCAATTTAAGGATTTCTGAAAAATTCTGCTGTACCTCTCCGAAGAAGCGCTCTTGGTCCTTCTTGGGTACTTTCACGCGTGATTGCACGCATTTCGAAAGGCCCAGGATCGCCAGACATTAATTTCGAGGTCAGACTTTTCCGAGTGCCTGTTCGCCTTCGATCTCTGGTCACGATCGATCGGTCGAAGGTCGATCCCCGACAAGGCGGATCCATATCGCTCCTTCCCACGATGCACAATGCACTTTTTCCACGATGCACCTCACGGTAATGGACGACCCCTCGTCGAAATCTAATCACGCCCGATGACAGCGATGGAAATATCAAAGGGGCGAGGGGATTTTAAAGTTATTGAAATAAGAGGTAAACCAAGTGCACCCATGATTTATCCACGAGCTGCCAGCTCGCAAACTGACCTTTCCTCATGAAGGGGAAATCTCAGTTGTCGATCTTATCCGAGATGGCAAGACCGCCCTCGTTACATCTGCACACCCTGTGAATCAACACAGGTGGAGGCGCCTACTACCACATGGAATTAAATATATTTCAAAAAAATATGTGAAAATATATTTATGTATATAAAGAAATTTGTTCTTTGCATATAATGAAATATATGCGGATATAGAGGGGACTCGCGATATAGTTTCAACGGCGAGATATATTCCTGTATATATTTTTTTATCTACAGAAATATATTTATGTCCATGTGGGTTGCCTTTTGCAATTGCTATGTACATGCTAGAGACTTTTTTACATTTATCTCTCGAGGCGACCTTTCTAATAAAAATTCTAGTCGAGTCGTTCCCAGTATGTACGGAAATAAAAATTATTTAATTATTAGTAATATAAATTCATGATCGGATGGATCGGTTCCTGTTTAGAGGCTCGTGATTCCTGTTTGACTATCGAGTTTCGTTAGAAACAAGAATTCACCGTCGATGGCACTTCATTCTTAGGGAAGAGTCCTTTCCGGGTGCACTCAGGGTGAGTACCGTCAGGTGTCATACGGAAGTGCGTGCCGTAAAGTCATTAGTAATTACAACTGGCACCGGTTGGGAATGAATCAGCCTAGAATTCTCGTGTTAAGTCGAGGACAGGAAGTTTCCCTGCTTCGACGATTTAGCGAAGCGAAGGCGTCCGCATATATAGCGTGGCGGGTTCTCATGCGTGTGATATAATACGTTTATGTGCATAATTCAATAAAAGTTATCCGGTTACCGCGTAACATTATTACGCGCCGCACGTGAGAGTACACGCGGGTACGTTGGACGAAGAATGCACCGAGTGGGTGCATCGCTGCAAGGAAGAGCGCATTTGTGGAATTTATGTCGGCCACCCTTTACTGCCAGCCTGCATGGCTCATTCCTTTGCAAGGGTGTACACCCTCTCTGTGCACTTGAATAATGAATCGACCAATAAGGCGACCCGTTCCCGTATTTCCCTGCGCAGTTTCTTATTTCTCCAAATTTATTCCCTACGTCCACTCCCATTCGGAATTCCTTTCTCAGCACTCGACTCCAAAGGGAAAAGTCTATCAACAGTGACCCAAGGAACAGAGATCGATTTCGATTGGTCTGCGTGCACAGGTAATTGCGAGAACGGATTACCGTGGCCTGTCATATTTATCTCAGGGGAGCAAATCGCCGCGTTCCTGACAAAAGCAAAATTAATGTCGCAAGTCAATCGTGGGAGTTTGATGCTGGTCGCTTTCCGATAGATATATAGAGCAAAAAATTATGTAGATTAGGGCGAGGATCGAAAGCAAGGTCTGCCTAGGATGATGGGTGGTGGTGCAATGATCGACATTTACCACCCACATTATGGGCTACGATAAACCGAGGAAAAGATAATTCGATCTCGTTTGCTCGGTCGGGAAAAGTCTTTTGAACTTTCATGGACTCGTCGAGACGGTCGCGGAGTCGTCATTCGGAGAAAAATCCTCGGTGAAATGATGTGGGATAATTGCGATTACAAAGGTACCTCTCAAAATCCGCGTGTACCACTCGCGGGAATATTTTGAAACATTTGAGGTCCATCAAGAAGGCATCAACATCATTCGAAGCGGCTTCGTAGCAGCTCGGATTTGGATTTGATATTATTGAGGGAACTATTATTCTCCTATCGGGAACGGGCAATTGTAATTCACTTAGAATCCTTGCAACTCTTTTCTCACGGTGGCGACACGGTGAAAGAAGATCACTGTACAATGTTCTCGTTCCCTTGAATTATGTTTCGTCATTGGACACGCTTTTAACCGAGTTACTGCCACCATTGAAATTCTGAAACAAGTGGAGGTACTTCAATTTTAATAAATTCAGGTATTACCGAGGACACGAAGGTTGCAAATTAAATTAGGTGTGTAGACAAAAAAGATTGATTTCAACGTACGATAGAAATTATTGCGAGATCTCGCAGCATACAATCACCTCTTTCATTCCTGCATCGCCTTTGACTCAATTTCTCCATTGTACCATCCTCGGCGAATTATTCTGCCATAAAGTCTCTATGACCAATCAGAATGGTATTCCAATTTCGACTGAAAAAAAGAAATCACATCTAGAATTCGAAGGTGTAACTCTACGATGATCGGAGTTCCGAAGTCACTTATGCAATAGCTGCCATTCGCTTTGCTTAGGCCCAAGATAAGTTTAATAATACAGTGATAAATCCCATCCAAGAAAATAGGAGACCCGCACTGCCTCCACCATTACCAGCTAATTAAGTTCAAAGGTAAGCTTTATAACACCAAGGAAGCGATTCACTTAAGTGTTATCACGGAGCGCGAATGACTTCCAAATTCTCGGGAATATTAAATAAAAAATCAAGAAAGTCATTTTCGTATAATAGTAGTCCCCGTATATTTTCACCGAAGATACACATAGTGAAAGCGCAGAGGACGTAATAAGGCACAGAGGCGATAAGAGCACTTCCTGAATGGTTATTGCCATAAACATACGCAAGGAAAATACCAAAAGGTCCGCCAATAAATTCAGCATTTTCATTCCCGCTTCAGATTGCTCGCCCGAGTAAATCCGGAAACAGAATGGAATTAAACCGCCTCGAGGGAGATTAATAAAATTCATATCCCCTTGTTGCAATTCCTTCATCGTGGGACAGAACCATCCGAGGACCATCGGGCGTTTCGAGTGACAACCAATCAGGAACCACTCCCGTCGCCTACGGGACGCCTCACCACGTTACATTGACTTTCACCAAATTTACCCCATAAGTCTTGTCAAAGACATTCCTATTGACTCCACGCCCCACCGGCGGCGTCAAGCTTCATCTCTCGATTATCCCTACACAGCATCTAGAAAGCTATCTTGTAAGAAAGTCCTTTCGACCAATCAGACCGCATTCACGCAGGATCACGAAAACGGAGACAGGCGTATATCCTTGATAACAGGGCTTCGAGAAGTAAAATCATTTAAGTCATCACGTAATATCCGAGCTCTGACCATCCGACTCGTGACGCAACACGGGACCGATCATCCAAGATACGAGATCCTTATGTACATACGCGAGTACCTCTCGTTGTCAATGGTACCGGAAAGATGTTCCCCAAGTTGTTATCGGCTATCTTCCTCATCTCGACAAGCACCTACGACCTCGGCCAATTTTGACACAATGCCTCTCTAATGCCTGATCTCTCCGCAGCATCTCTGGCATCCGAAGCAGGTCTCGTCCCCTTTTTCACCAGGTTGGACCACGGTGTCTCTCGTCCATACCCCAGGTAACGTCGTGAGGTTGCCTGAAAAGTTTCCGAATTACTGGGGCACCCATAGCGCGGGCGAGAAATTTTATTCGAAAAGTTTCCGCCACCGCAGGGAAACCAGGTGCTGGACCGGCGAACGATCGAGCACTTAGGAATTCCGGCGTTACTCTCGGGGAAGTTAAGCCTCCGTAAGCTCGTTCGGTGCTTGTAATTTAGTCGAGTTCGAGTAATGTTCCAGGAACATGGGCGGCGCCGTTTCCCCACCATGAAAAAGCAGGGAGTCGTTTGTCTCGGTAAGTGCGCCTCGTCCAGTCCGATTCTGTGAGAAGGAAAAAGAAGTTACTTTCATATTTATTTTTCCCATGAAGTAATAATTCCTCGGTTTTATAATCCCGCAAGAGATTGTCCTGGTATAATCGCGAGGACGATAAGCCCTTATGACGTTAGTCCTGATAGTGAATCGCGAAACGTGGCGTGAAAGGACATCCAACCTCGCGTGGAGCCGACGACGGTGTTTCCCAATGACGGATATCATTGTCGGCGCGCGAGGTAAACCGATAAATCGACACAGCGCGCCTATTCTGCGCGAAACTGTTAAATTAACCGATAAATCGATGGAGTCTCCGAAGCGCGTCAATGGGGAACACCGAGAAGGAGCTCGAGCTGATGGAGGTTCGCCGGCGTCGTCGTCGCGTATCGCAGAATCAACGACAGTCGTAAAACGATATCTTCATAGCGAGGCGATCGGCAGCCGTATAAACTTCTTTCCCGAAAATCTAGTTACCGACGACGTCGTTCGATACAAGTCCAGGGACCGGAACGGCAACTAATTCCGAGAGGGATCTTTCTTGTAACGAGTCCTTCCTGTAATTTCTTCCTATCCTACCGCGATACCGGCGGGTAAAAATGTAATAAAAAGCGGAATCACGAACCCCGGAGCACGTAGAGCAAGTAAAGAGATCGAATAAACTTCTACGCGGTGTACCGGAAGGGAGACGTTCGTTTTCTTGGCATTCCGCAATTTTTCCCCGATATCGCCGGAGAGAAAAATTGCTGGAAAGGAGAGCTGAGAGAGAGAAAGAAATCGAATAGTCTCCCGGATAGCGATACCATCTTATCATGGACCATGGTAGAGTTCCGCGCCAAGTACATGTTTCATATATGTATATAATGTGCCTGATTCAGCTGGCATCGCCGCGGTCGACGCGTGTAATTTGTGCCAAATCTAGATTCCCTTCGTTGTAAATAATCTCGGGCCAGGTAAGTTTCTTTAAATTTACGAACCTAATCGTTACTTTCCATGTTTTGGCCGAACTGGGCTCGCACGTCGGCATGCTTCGGGTGCACTGGCGAATGCATTAATGCTGCAGATATTGAATATTAATTCCAGGCCCAAACCGCGCGATGATCTCGCATGTAAATGGGCTAATGGGGGAGGATGTTGTGCCCCCGGAAGCAAGCCAGAAGTCCACTCGGTGCATTACAATCGGCTTTCTGAAAGGAAAATGAAATAGTGACCGAAAGTACATCGAAGGAACGTCTTTCTTCCCTCTAACTTCTCGATCGCGGATGAGCTCGAGTATGTTAACTCAGCGCGGATGTGACACCCGACCACACTTCGCTTTACATAATTGAATTAGCGGTCGCCTCGCCTCTACCAACATACCCGGCTGGTTAAAGGGAAATCCTTGCTAACAGGACAATCCACTTACGAGTCCTCCTGTCTGTGTGGGTGGGTCGTAGTTAATAATCAAAGACTACCTCCACCGTCTTCTTCCGGCTCTCCTTCCTCGCTACCTCTTCGTTTCACCTCCTCGCGGCGCCACTCAGCGTCCTCCTCTGCTGCAGTCCTGCGAGGCGTACAACCAGGTACCTACATCATGATGGATGCTTTCGTCACTACATATTATCCTGGCACTATTATCAAAAGTACATCTCGAGTCGGTTATTGTTAGCGTTACGCGGCGTTATCTCCTACCGACTTGTCGAGTCCTCTCGGCGGCGACCGGAGTAAACGTCCTCGCGCGTTGCAAGGATTAAATCATCTCCGTGTAGTCTCGTCCTGGGAATGGTGAAATGCGAGATTAATAGGAAAATTCTCAACAAATAGCCGGGAATTAATACCGGAGTTCTCTCTGTCGCTTCCGATACCTATGTTGGGTTATCGCAGAGATTAAGAGTGGCTCGGTGGTTTACGTACCTGGGATTAAGTGATTAATTTTTTACCCGCGAGGTAAAACCGCTCCTTCCCAAAGCACACACAGCGCGGTGCTCCTCAATTTCGCCTGGAATCGCCGATCTGGAATCACGAGCGGCGATTCGCCCTTTCCAGCTCGTTAATTTTTCCCATCGACTGTAGAGGTCGCTCTCGGATGGATCCTTCGAATTTTCTTCCCGGGCTACGGTCTCGGGCCGCGGTTCGTCCGCGTATTACGGGCGTTGCGAAAGACGCGAGAAGCGCCGAAACCTAGAATTACCAGGGGGTTATACTCGCCGGGTAATTATCGTGTAGGTAAGGAAAGATGAAAACTCACAGGCGACGACCCACACTCACCTACCGATTGTTTCCGCAATATAGTCCGACGTCTCATTGGAATATTCATGCGCTTTGGAATCTTGAATCACTTTGGCTGCGAGCCGCTTCGACGCCGCCGACCTCTGCCAGGGTTCCCGACAGGAGTCACGGCGAACGACCTTTCCCGAGGAAGGGAACAAATGCTCGTGACTGTCCTTAAACGCGTGATTCCGAGCCGAGGAAGCCACTTCTGGGTCTCTAGGCGGGAAGTACGTTAGATTTGAAATCCAACATGGCGGCCGTCGCTCGAGTCAACTGCCGCGCGACACTAGCGCCGCCACGCATCCCTTCGTAACTAATCGAGAGCGCCAAGTAGAAAATTCCAGAAGATATTTCCACGCTCTCTCGGCGGGCTTTCGCGTCGATTCCGATCCTACCACCAGAGGAGGGAATTTCTTCCCGATCGGGACCAAATTACGGCTCTTGTACCCTCATTCGAGTGGAGGGTGTGGATCGAGGAAGTGCCCAACCCGGAGCGCGGAGTTGCGCAAAGGCTGAGAGGTTAAGTGACGAAGGGAAGATCGTTAGAGGAACGCGTCGAGGAATTTTAAATGCTGTTATCACAGGTAACGAGTCGTTTCATTAGATCCTGGTAGAGGGACATTGCGTATAATTGTTGAAATGCATATTTAAACAGGAGAAGTTCCGACGCGTTTACTCCATTTTGAAAAACGCCGCTTCTAATATAGGTTGGTTCGAGTCGACTCTCACACTTTCCTGCAAGCGGCCCGGCTAACCTGTGCCCGGAGATGCAACGAGGAGGTTAAAAGAGACGCAGTCGTTGTGAAACGCGAGAATAAGTAAGTAACCGGCGATGCAGCTCGCCACGAGCTCCTCTCACAACGCTCCTGGACTCCCGTTCTTTCCGCGACTTGCAAGGTGCTCGTCCAGTAATTGGATGCAGTTGCAATCTTTCGGTTTCCGCCAGTCTCGCCGCATCTCGATCCCTAATCACGTAGATATATATATATTTCCACATACTTATACATACCCTTAAACATATAAATTCACTAATTCGTGTTTCCAATTTTCCAGAACAAGCCAACCCGTGTAGTGCCAGGCCAGACCCACCATCAACCATCTCAAAGTACCCAGGATCCGACACCGTACGCCCGGTTTAATCTCCACAAATTTATAAACCAATTGAAACAATCCTGCAGGCGCGATTACAAGAGCATCGGCATTCCCCGTTTAGTCGGTGGTATTTGCATTGCCTAATTACTTAATTACTTAAGTGGCGGTCGGCCGAATGCACGCGACCGCGTGCAAGAAGACGCGAGCCTGCAGCGGCGTACCACTGCAATGCAATGTACTTGCGGTCGCATACTCGTGTAATCGAAGCCAGGAGACCTCACATGCCGAATGCGGAATCCCTCTGTCGTCCACCGCCCCTGCGGGGAGGCGAGGTCGCACGTTGTGCATTGCGAAACGGTGGAAGTCATCGGAATCGGAGGCGCCTTTCCCGAGGACACGCGTCCTGCTCGTTCCCCAGGATACGTGTCCCGCAGCCCGGAGATTGCGATTTGCGACGTGAAATATTAGACTCGGCGATCTGCCTATCTGCGGACTTTATCGTGGTCTAGGGGATGCTGTTTTTCCCGCACGCCGTAAGATCTCCCTGGGTCGATCAAGCATCTCCGGGCGCAATGCCGAACGTAAGCGTCCATATACTCGAGCTGGTGCTTATATTACACGCGCATCGCGTAAACAATGGTCGATCTTGCCGGCAAGATAAGCCCTTCTTGCAAGCAGGATGTCTCGTTGCGCATGTGTAACGGACACTTTCTAGGTTGGCATTTAGCCACCGAAAAATCGGATTTGCGACGCACCCTTGCGATCAGCTGATCTGGCCGATTCTGATTTTTCTATCATTTTTGTTTATTTGCCGGATACCGAGCAATCTTTGTGATAGAGAATTGTTGCGACAGGGGTCGTCATGTTTTAATCACATGCTTTATTTACATCTTAATTAGGGTTATTAGCCATTACTGCCGGGGAATTGTCAATGGCGAGTTGGCTAAGAGGGAACTATCGCCGGTTTTTCGCTTTATGGGGTACATAGATTTAAAAGGCTGCACACACACGTTACGGATATTGTTCATTAACTCGAAAGCTGATTGTGGTACGCCGGCCAATAAACCAATCACTGTTATTCAAGCTAATCGGTGATTCGTAAAAGGGCACGCGAACAGTTATATCTCGCGTTATTACCCTGCTTCTGGCATTTGCAATGAGCAGAAAAATCCTTGGGAACGTATACTCGAAACGAAAAAAAAAAATTTCGGATAGGAAGGATCGGTCCAAAGTGCCGGAATCTGAGGAATTCTCATTTCTCAGGTGAAATCGATCTATTCTGGGGGAAATTAGAGTCGACTCCGGGAACCCTCGTTACTTAATCGGTACTTCGTGCGGCTGCGAGCTGATTATAGCATATCGATAACCACGAGATGCGTAGCTATGAAATTTGCATCAATTTGAATGATTACTTCTTTTTTGGCCAGGTTCGAGGGATTTCATGCGTGCGCCACAAACCTGCTGTTTGGGGCGATAAAAAGTCTCAATCGAGGGGAACAACGGACCTTTAACGGCGGTTAATAACCAAACGACTGGCAAAAGATGTTCGCGTTATGAAATTCCCATCCGATTAAATGCGAATTTGAGTTCATGATAAATTGCCGAGCTGCATTCGCGCATTCCTTTGCCTGCATCGGACAAGGTAATGCTTCCGTGTCGATCGTGGGTCTAATGAGAAATGATGAAAAGCTTTCTCAATCGAGGCCACTAATACGTTTTCTGTCAACAGGGGAAGAAGAAATCGTAAACGGGGGAGGATGGAAAATGGAAGGGACATCCGGATGATGACTCCATCTTATGAAATATGGAATCCGCAGGAGCGATCCCCAATCAAGCAGGAATTATCGACGCCTCTGGTCCGGAAATCCGAAACCCACAGAGAAATGCTTTCTACTCCCGTCAGGAATTATCCTTGCCGATTAAAAATCACCGCTCGTCCATTGTCTCGATTCGTATATGTCTAGTTGTAGGCGAACGAACAATCCCGACTTGTGGAACCGACTATAAATCACTGTCACTGGCTACTGTCCGCGGCGGCGCGGGAATTAAACAACGATTTCAGTGCTGCAACGGGCACAAAGATATCGGATGACACGAGATGGAAGATGCAACCCGCGGGAATAATTTCGAGTAAAAATCAGGCCGACCTTTATCGCAATTTCGCACGTCATAGATTGAAAGCATCCGTGATGTACGAGCATACGGGGAGCACTTTCAGCAGCTCTGGAGCCTTTTTGCGCATGTTCCCGCTAATTGACCGGAGATTATAAACATTGCGCATACCGTATTGTCATAACATAGGCGAACGTAAGCCGGGTTTCGTGACGTGGCACAGAGAGTGCTTTATGAAAAGGTTAAACATCGAAACCTAGATTTAATGCCGCCTATTACGACGGCAAACAATTATCAGGATTCGTATGTTAAGGATTATGAATTAGAAATTATGGGATCTGTGAAAATTAGCCTTCCGCTTGGCACTGACAAAGGAGCGTGTTCTATGGGGCAGCCATGTTCGTATTTTTGTCTTTTTAGATCGCATGCTATCTCTTAGTCCTGTTAATTCAAGCTCCGACCTCCCTTGTGGGTCAGACTGGCGCAATGCACATTTATTACAGCGTTTCTTACGTAACATTGTAGAAGTTATATTTTTTTCTAGCGCACACGACTTGTAATTGGTAAGCGCTCAGTACGTGTGTAACGTATGGTAATAAATCATATAGATATTATATCGGCTAAACGCTCGGGATTATTACTTGCCGGAGTGTAAAAGGTAATGAAAATTGGCTCCGACAAAATTTATACGACTTGATGAAGGCCTTTAACGGTGCACTTAAGATTGTAAGGAAAAATTGTCCATTCAAAAATATGGTAATAGGGAGGCCGACGAACCCACGACCCACCGGGGTGTTGCAATCAGGAACTTCGTGTCAGCGGGACTTCCACGTAAACGAATTAATTAGAAACGTTAGTCTCGACGTTTAGCCGAAAAGCCGGATACGACGAAATTCGGAGGAGCGTTCCATAGTGGCCTGTCAAAGTTGGGCATTTTTGACATGGATATGTGGAAGGCTCTTATCGAAGCGGAAAGACCGAGGAGAACCGATGCGTAGAACTGGAGTCCTCATATTTATCATTTTGATTCCGATTTCCTCGGTCTCGAATTAATTGTTTCCACCTTGGCCCACTGCCGCTTCCCACATCATGGAACTATCCTGCAGAACAATGCGTATGTGGCGCAAAGCCGTAGATGGTGCTCGCTCGCGTATAATACCCTTTTAATTATAAGTGGTGATACGCAACTCGGCAATCTCCGCCTAAATCGTAAGGGCGAATTTATCGACGAGTGATTACTGCCTCCAGGAACTGTGACATTAATAAACGGCCCAAAGGGAACTCAACAGTCAGTATCCGACCGAACTTCGTATCTCGTAGCGTGAACAATCAAGAAATTAAGTTAATACTAGTTACTAGTACTAATTAACTTCCGTCGAATTTCATGTCGCAATTAGTTCATGTAAAGGTTGTACGAGCTCCCCTTCTGAAAGGCCCATATTCGGGGAGCTGATAATCATCGAAGGTGTCAATGAAATCCTTCAACGATATTTTCGCCCAGACGATGTGAAAGGTGGCAATGCGTTCTCCAGACAAGGCCGCCGAAAAGGAAGGTCATGAAAGAGCCGTAAAAATATCGAGACAGCGGATCGATCATTAGGGGGATTTAATTCATATTTAATAACCGTTTTAGTTGATTAATGCGAAGGAAAATAGATTTCTGCGGAAGAATGTATATCGTTCAGCGAGCTCCTCCGCTTTTAAGCGGAGCTGCTGTCTCGGGGGGCGATACTTTTCTTCCTTACGATAATGAGCAGTAAAGTAATTAGAAACCCAGGCAGAGCCCTGTCCGTAGATAGTGCTAAAGCGGCATGAATAATTCACGACGAAGATTAATACGCTTTGTTCGGGCCTGACAGATCGCATCTACGTAACTCGGGAAGTGGGACTGTTAGACAAATTTGCCAATGGCGGACCCGCGAATCGCGAGGTAAATCGGCCTGTTTGTTGGCGCAATTGTCCGGAATAATTGCTTCCCTAGGTGCGACACTCCGGTTACTGGGCCCAGAATCGGCGGAATTTCAAATATTTGCCGGGAATCCGACGGAGGCTCGCAACTCGTTAATGGACGTTAATGAATGCGCGAGTAAACCAATTTCTACGCGGAAAGCACATTTCACGCGATATCATTAAAGACGCGCTCCAAATTGCGGGGCGAATTAATTCCCAAAGTTCGCGATCCGTATCGATACAAGGATTCGGGTAAAATACGCCGAAAGGAAATGAGATCTCTCGGAATGGGACCCAGGATCTTGAATATGCAAGCCGTGAATGTTAATTGGAATTAATTAATCCGACCGGTGCGCAGGCACGCTCGAAAGGGTTTGATGGAAGATTAAAGCTCACACTTTGTTTCCAAACGAAGGGAGCCCGGTTTTTATCGAGGGAAGGAAATGATCTAATTCAGGGAATAAATTATCTGATTCCGATAATCTCGGTCAGTTTGAATACGAGTGCCTGCACACGAGAACATTTCCCTCGGAAAATGAATTATTCCGATTTCTTGAGATAGGAATTCTTCAACTAGGAGTTAAAGATCTCCCCTAAAAGTGTACCGAAATCCTGCGTCGGTACTTTCATCTCTAGTGTTATAAACTATCGCTTTTATAACTGCCGAATTAATTCCACTGGGGAAAAAAAAAAAAAATTCCCTCTTTATAGGAGGCTTCTGTAATAATTAATTTGATAACAGGCGTTTAGCATGTAAGTTGTAAGTCTGTCAAATTCTAGCGAAAGGTGGCTCGATCCGCATGAATAATTTCCGGAGCGACCCTTGATGAAAGAGAAGATCATGACTGATTCATGAGATGCGTTGATATTTTCAAATGATTTCACCGATGCTCATGAGGCCGCCTTGTAATCATGACAGCTCGTACCTTCGACGTTTATCACGGAGCTAGTGCATTAACTCCCGTAAGATCGAGCCATAATTCGCGATACATCATTCGACGATATTTTTCGCCCGCCATTTTTGATAAAAAATTACTTTCATTTATCTAGAACCAAGAATACATATGTTTCTCTTTTATTTTTTCTTTTACGAAATGTCATGCGTTGAAGTTTCAAATGATTAGGTGCACCCGGTTTGAAGGCAAGTTTTATAAATATTTTGACGTTTCATATATATTTAATGACTCTTTCGTGTCATCTTAATGATTTATGCTCTTCAGAGGTCGTGCACCATTTTGCGATATGCATATTGCACCGGATTAGGGCGATTACCTGCTGCAAATTTATCGTCGATACTTGAAATCGATTGCTATTTTCAATGCTTGACTAATCGTTCCTCGGTACTGCGCCTGGATTGTTAATAACTTTTTAAAATTGCGAACTTCGCAGAACGTCCTCCTCGCGTTCTCCTTTCCACCGGGAAAAAGTGACACCGTTTAATAACGCGTCGATGACGCTACCAGTGCATTTGATGCACCTGCGGACGGTGCATCATCCCATGAGAGGTGCATCCTAGGTGCACAATATCCTGAAACGATTTACCCGGTGCTTTGTCCTGTCATTTTGTAATCATGGCAGCTCGCTCCTTCGACGTTCAGTGCCGGTTCGCGTTTTACGCTCACCTAAGATCACGTCTCAATTTGTTATACCATGCAATACGCAATATACAGGTATCATCCGAGCCACGCAAGATGTGCGGATATTAATTACTCGGAGGCGCTATTCTGTCGATATTACGATCTGTAATGCAACTCACCTACGAGAGTATTGTCTTTTTTCCTCCGCCATGAGCGAGGATGTTAAAGGTCGAAAAATCGCCGCAAAGTTATTCCGAGCCGAATCACCGTCGATATCTAAATCCGGCCATACCAACTAAACAGGATTACAAGAAAGTTAGTGCGTGTATAATATTAATAACGCGGATAATGCGATTACGCGAGGTATTACTCGATAACGTGGGATCGGCCGGTAACACCTATGACCTTATGAAGATGCGGAACGTTTGTCAATTCGTCTAGTTTGATTGTAATAATTCCGTGTCTCATCGAATTTACACCTGTACTTTTACCCGTTAATGCGGCGAAATTAATGTTAACGACTATGTTAATAGAATCTAAGGTGGCGCCCGAGTTGCAGCGTTGACATTATCGAGCTTTAGGACGTGACAGTGACATATAAAAGTGACATTCCCCGCTTCGATTCCTTTTTTTCTCTTCAAATCGGATGATGCATACCGGCGAGCTATACTTCTGCAATTTCTTTATCGAATAACCCGAAGCTTTGCCGCCTTGTAATCACGGCGAATCGGCTTTGATGTCTGTCGATACGCGACTTGCGTTTATCTAATTTCTCCCGTTCGAAATCGTTGGTACATCGGATGCGCAATGCCGCACGCAATTGTCAGGTACACGCGTTAATAACCTCATGGCGCCTTCCGGGAGGGAATTCACCGGCCGTTTTTTGTCAAAAAATTTATTGAAAATTTGCTTTTACAGGGCTAAGAAAAAATCAGAGGAGTCTCGTCTCATCACGGAGCAGGACAGACAAAATCGGTATCGTGCAGAAAAGGAGATGCAGCTTCAAGGTCCAGCGTGCACTCTCCTTGCATCCCGTCTTAATTTGCGATACGACGAGCACGCAAGAGATACTCCCTCGGTGAGGACATTAATAATCCTTGGCGGCCATCCACCGTCGATTTTACGATCTGGAAAACGGTCCATCCCGGCATTGTTTTTTCCAGAGAGCGCCGATGTTGCGGAGGTTCGCCCACGCACGCCGATTGCCCTCTTCTCGTTTTCCTCTCGTGACGGTCCTCCGTTTGCGCAACCACCTCGAAGAGCACCATCGAAGAGGATCTCGAAGACCGAAGCTACGCGTCACTCGCTAATAGCGACCGAGTTTCCGATCCCCTCGATTATTAGACCGCGCCGTCGACGAAGTGGGACGAAGAGTCGGATGAAATCGGCCGAAGTGGGACGAAACTCATCCTCGATCGACATTAAGCGCTTCCCCGCCGCGAGAGACGGACGTGCACACGGACTGCCCGGTGTGCAACGACCATTTCAATTCCGAAGCCGTCTTTCAGGGATTTCGACACCTCTGGCCCTACGTCCACTTCTAGTCGGCGTCTCTGGTCTACCTCCCGCAACCGAGTTTCCTCACCTGGTCACCGCTCGAGGATCTGCAAAAATCGCCGGCTGAACTTTCGAACCTCGAGATGACACGCTGCCTTTCTTTCCTTTTGTTACGCGCCTCGGATAAATGTCAAAACGCTGCCCATTTCATTCGAAATGGCATGCGAATCATTTTATAAGAGGTAATTAAAGAGGGGGAAGAAAAAAAAAATCATAAATCGATTGACCAGAGATTTAAGGTGGCGTAATCTCTGATGTTTGGTCAAATTGATGTGTAATGACATCGGGGGTACCGAATGTGGTTTTAGAATGATGTGTTTGGAGATTTGGAATGTCTAATATTTGTTAGAGTTGACGTGTAATGACATCGGGGATGTCGAACATAGTCTTAGAGTCAGGAATACGGAGGTTTGTCGGGAGGAATAAGTGGAGCCGTAAAATTTAATGTTATGGCCGGGTTCGATAGTTCACTCGAGCGGATGCTGCGGAAACGATGATGTCGAGCGATGATATAATCGAGGGAAAAATTCGGTGATGGCTGTAATCGTAACAACGAATGCCGGCGAGAAAGCGCGCTCGGAGGCGTCTAGAAAATCGACGTCGATCCGATTTACGGTAAGCGGAAGGGCGCCGAGAGAGACGCCGGGCCGATTAAACGGCACGGGAATCACGTAATTGATAATAAACTTTACGCCCGTGCGAATTGCATAAGGAATTGTCCATCATGCGCCGCTGCATTATTGTCCCCGAAGGCAGCGCATAAAGCCAGATTAGACGAGAGAAAAGTCATCAGCAAGAAATGAGAGTCATAACATGGCGTATCATCCCCACATACGACCATTACCGACACTAAAGTCGAATCTCACTACCGTTCCAGGGATATCAAAGCGACCTCCCGAAATACCAGAAGACACCGCACAGAGAATCAGCGAATCGAGCCCATCCCCGAAGTCGATATCCTCTTCAGGGCGAAATTGGAGAACCTTTGGAGTCCAGCAACCCTTTGGCGAGCCATAGACAGCAGACCCGAAACGCTGCAGTAAAAGAACTTCTAAACCCTTCCAGCACCTCAAAGAGGGTAAAACACCTGAAAACCGAGAAGCTCCTCCAGGTGACGTGAGCCCTCGAAGCTGGTCACCTCTTAATTCCTTGGTCAATTCCCTCAAATTTCTACACAAGACTCTTACATGTATTCCAACGAAATAATTTATGCCGAGCCAGAAAAGCTCGATTTGGAAATGAGACATTTTTCAGGGTGTCTGGTCATATTCGGTGCTCACGAGTCACGTGGTAATATTTTGGAGCTTTTGGGAAAGTGGCTTCTTTTAATCGGTTTCACGTCACCTTAGGGCGCTTTGAAACGTGTCTTCTAGGGTGATGGACGCTCTGCCGCCGACGATGCTCTCGGTCAAAAGGAACATTGTGGAATACGGCGGATCGGAAGATGTTACTCTACTTGCAGTATTTCACTTTCACTAACCCCGGCCTCCCACGAGCTCATCTCCCGGAGATTCCCCCAGCCGGGCACCATCAGCGGGTCACTTACGTCGTGAGGTCGTTCGTCGTTTGCGGATGGCATGGCATGGCATGGCATAGCAAGACATAGCAAGGCGCCCCTCTCGCATCACCACGTAACGATGGAGCAGATGTCCTCTGGAGGTAGGGAGGACCCGAAGGATCCGCGAGCATCCCTGAAGAACTGCCTGGTGGGGATCTGGAACATTTCGGGGTGCAATCTCGGGGTATATATGGTCGCAACGACACCTCCACCATCAGTCACCTTCTGACTTACCTACGTCCCAGTGTTCTGTCGGGATCGGTTAGGTGAGTTGGACTCTTCAGGGCCTGGAGGACCTCTTCCCCGGGATAGACGGGGCGCCGGCTCCTCCTAGATCCTGGAAGGACGGAATTTTCGCGCAACAGTCCTCGGGAGTGTTTCGCGCCGGTTTTGGCATCGAATTCGGTCGAAATCTGAAGATATCTCTTTTTAAAAAAATCCGCTCCAGGACCGAAGGTGCTCGCGAGATTCGGTGCAGATTGGGATAGGGCATGGTGGAGTCGAGTAGGAGTGTTGAAATTTAATTAAAGGCTAGAATATCTTCGGGGAGGAAATTTTGGAATCGAGGAAAGGATACTTTGCTTCGTTTTCGGTATCTTTTGGATTCTGATGAGCATTGCATTCATTGGAATTTTTGGAAAAGGGCCGTGACTGGAAGGATATTTTTAATATTTCGTTGTGTACGAGTGAAAATTGGATTTTTTTATTAATTCTTTTTATTCCTGCTTGAATGTGAATTTCGAGGTTGAATTCCTGCCGATGCCTTATTTTGATACCCTGGAAACGGACGGAGGTTTTGCACAGAAGCTGGGGACGCTTCAGGGATGGAATGTTTAATTTGGGCTGTTTTAAAAGCTTTTTGAAAGCTCCCGTGGAATATAATGTTCTTTCCGGATAAAGAGGCCGCTTTAACGAGGAATGCTCTAAATGAATCCTACCGTACCGGGGTAATTTGGGTAATGTCAGGGTAACGAGGGTTGTTTTTAAGAGACGGCCACTCGGGAGGCTGCTTCACTCTCGAATGCGCCGTTTACGCAATTGTTACTATTATAATAAATAAAGCCTCTTCTGAGCAGGTTATTTTGCCTCTAGGTCGACGCTTTAAGGAAGGCGGCACCACCAACAGACATGAGGTTGTGTTTGCTGTGGATGGGTGAGTTGCACTTGAAATTAAAAAATTCAATTACTCGGACATACATTAACCCAAAACTTGCACGTCTCCTCCTTCGCACAACTAAGGACATAATTGTCGCACATAATTTGCCCACTCCCCGCGAATCATTCTATTTCTATACTTTTAATTTCACCAAACTTGCGCAAGGGACCTCCACCGTTTAAGTCGAGGAGCTGATAGCCTAAGCGCATCCTTGCGCACTCCTGCAGTCATTTTTAACAATGGAACGTTAAAGTCAATAGGCGGTCCGTCCCAATTCTCAATAAGCACAACGCGAAACAAATGTTCGTGCGTAAATCATTTTCGCTTCTCTGTAAGGGAAATTCAAGATTGCATATCTGGAGGGCATAAACGAGCGGCGATTGTTTCGACGACGAAAGTCCGAAAAGTCTGTGGAATGAAAATAAATCTATTAATTAAAATCCGGGGAAAATGCGTTGAGTAGAATTTTCTAAAAAATGTCTATAGATCCCTTAGGTAGTCGAGGATCAAATGGATTTATTTACCATCTCGTGGTAAACGGTCCTTAATTTTTTATTGTCTTTTGCCCGGGCTAATGGGGGATCGAGGGAGCTGGTAGATTTAATTTGTATTGTTGCTTCTTACCGCGGTAGCCGCGCTAATTCAGACAAAAGCCGCCGAAGAACCATTCCTTTTTCGTAATTTCCTCTAATTAAGGTAAACAGAAGATAAGAACCGGAGGTCCTTGCAGACAGTGGCATTGTTCGGGAAACTTTTACCTTCTACGTGGCAGACTCATCCTTTACGCTCGGGTCATCCGCCATGAAGATATGGGTCAAGTGTATGCAACGACCAGCAACGCGATAATTTGACCTACACGTGTTTTTTTACTCACTTTCCGAATTCCGGTACCGAGTCGAGACCCTATCATTATGCCAATAAATAATCGGAGGAGTAAAACGCGGTGTCGATAGTGATAAACATAAAAGAAACATAATGTCCGCTGGGAGGCAACAAAATGGTAATTCATCTCGACGAACAAATGCACTCGCCGAGGAATTTAGGATTAAATGACGAAACGGCAATCACCAAATTACCCCTTACGTGAAATGACCTCACTTTGCTTTTCTGCATTTTCTCCTCTCTCTCTCTCTCTCTCTCTCTCTCTCGAGCGATGCACACGTCCCTCTTTCGTATAGAAAAATGCATAACTGACGGTTGACGTAACTTTTCAACACAGGCTCGATCACCAGAATCCCATTATTTATTTCTCAAGGAATTAACATTTACTCATGACTTAATTATCAAGAGTTGAAAATTAAATTCCTCAAGGCGATGCGAGAGGTCAATGAAATCCTTGAACTGGGTTAACCGAATCGTTAAAAACATTGCAACGTAAATACATAGGCTCTAAGGAAAGTCCTGACATCCATGAAATTGTTTAAAAAATTTCATATAGATACTCAAACAATTTTTTATTTAAAAAAAAATGGAGTTTATGGGCGGGAGGACCTTCCTCCCGACCTCCATGTTCACGTAGGGAAATTCGCAAACAATTCTTTACACCCAGTTTAGAGAATAGTTTAGTCAAGGATGTAAATATCTTATATAAAGGGAAATCGATTTTTGAGAGGAGCGATAAACGTTCCAGACATGCGCAATAGGAGAAAGCACGATAAGAATGTTGAAGCGAAGAGTGGGCGCGCGTGCGAAGCTCACACGAGAGAAATGGCTTGAAAAATCCTGTGACATAACTTCCCGGCAATTAATTAGGAGCATTGTCGAGGGACACAAAGCGGCACCCGGGATTCTCACACCAACCGCGTCCTCAAAGAAGTCGCACGCATCCGCAGGCGAGCTGGAGAGGACGTTCGTCCGCTCGAAGCTCGCCCGCAGATTGCCGATCTCCAGGTGTCGAAACGACACTTTTACATTCGCCACGGTTCACACTAATTTCGTTTCCCCTGTTTCAGCCTTGCTGGCTATCCTCCACGCATCCTTGGTGAGTTTACAAAATGCCCGTCACGGGTGGGTCGAGAAGGGAAGGCGCGATTCGCCGAGGCTCGAGGCTGATCTCGAGGCCCGAGTCGCTAAAGAAGATGGCCTGGGTCATTATTAACGACTTACAATAATTCCCGTCGGGGAATTCTCCAGGAATCCGGGATTTCCTAAGGCGACTCGCCATTAGCCAGCTCGCTTCGTTACCGATATGGGATTTTATGCGAATCGGAGCGCTCTGTTGGACTTCGTTCTCCATTGCACAAGGATTCGATCCTTAGCGAGACCGCCTTTGAGCCATAGGAAGACCGCGGCCTGTAAACTCGGTCCCGATGCACTTGTCACGACCGAGTTGAATTTAGAATCAATGGGGTTAATTAGAGGAGATATTGAGAGAGTCGTCTTCCATTGGGAATGGTCGAGGACCTAACGAGAGTGATCTTTTTCAGGGTCAAGATGGGTACGACTACCCGAGACCGAGTAAACCGCTGATACCGGGAGGTGCGCCAGGTGGAGGGTCGAAGCCAGGAGGTCCTGGGAGTTCAGGACCAGGAGGGTTTCCCGGAGGACCCAGTGGTCCCGGTGGACCGAGTGGACCAGGGGGACCAGGGGGACCAGGAGGTGGAGGCTACCCATCGGGTCCATCCGGTGGACAGCGACCTGGAGGAGGATTTCCTACCGGAGGGCAAGGGCCGAGTGGACCTCAAGGTCCTGGAGTACAGGGTCCTGGTCAAGGACCTTCCGGTGGTTATCCTAGCGGCAGACCATCGATTCCTTTCCCGAGCCCTGGGCAAGGACCTAGCGGTGGACAGGGTCCTTTGGGTTCTGGTGGCAGACCGGGTCCTGGAGGACGACCAGGAGGACCGGGACAAGGGCCAAGCGGCGGATTTCCGTCCGGACAAGGACCTTCTGGCGGATATCCTGGGCAAGGGCCGAGTGGTGGATATCCTTCTGGTAGACCCGGGCCCAGTGGGGGATATCCTTCCGATGGGCAGGGACCTTCGGGTGGACAAGGACCTTCCGGGTTTCCATCCGGTGGCCAAGGACCTTCGGGAGGGTACCCGAGTGGAAGACCAGGGACCGGAGGACAAGGACCTCAAGGACCGGGTGGATATCCTAGCGGAGGCCAGGGTCCTCAGGGACCGGGAGGCTTTCCTGGCGTTGGACGACCGGGTGGATATCCTAGTGGAGGACCCAGCGGTGGGCCAGGTCCTCAAGGACCTTCGGGTGGATATCCTAGTGGAGGACCCAGCGGTGGGCCAGGTCCTCAAGGACCTTCGGGCGGATATCCTGGCAGTGGACCCAGCGGGGGACAGGGTCCTCAAGGACCTGGCGGATATCCTGGTGGAGGGCCCAGTGGAGGACAGGGACCTCAAGGACCTCAGGGACCTGGCGGGTATCCAAGTGGAGGACCTAGTGGAGGACAAGGACCTCAAGGACCCGGGGGCTTTCCTGGAAGCGGACCACGTCCTGGTGGTGGCTATCCTGGAGGTGGACAAGGTCCTCAAGGAGGTTTCCCTGGTAGTGGACAGGGTCCTCAAGGACCCGGTGGTTTCCCAAGCGGTGGGCAAGGTCCTCAAGGTCCTGGAGGCCCTGGAGGATTCCCTGGCGGTAGACCTGGCGGCTTTCCCTCGGGTGGACAAGGACCTCAAGGTCCTGGATTCCTTGGAGGTCCGGGCGATTTTGGTGGAGACGGCGACGATGGGAGTTACGACGAGGGTGACTATTCGGCCATTCCTGGAGAACCGGGACGCGACTATCCTATATACGCTGATATTCCTCAGACTAGTTTCAGTTGTGACGCTCAACAATATCCCGGGTACTACGCGGATGTAGAAGCTCAGTGTCAAGTTTTCCATATATGTGCCAATAACAAGACTTACGACTTCCTCTGCCCCAACGGCACGATCTTCCATCAGCAGTTCTTCGTCTGCGTCTGGTGGAACCAGTTCGACTGCAACTCCGCCCCGAGTTTCTACTATTTGAACGAAAACCTGTACGACTATAGTATAACGGGTAGTCCAGGACCTTTCGAGCCTCAAGGACCACAGGGACCAGGTGGTCCAGGTGGATTCCCTGGTCAAGGACCACAGGGACCAGGTGGTCCTGGCGGATTCCCAGGTCAAGGACCACAGGGACCAGGTGGTCCTGGCGGATTCCCAGGTCAAGGACCACAAGGACCAAGTGGACCTGGAGGATTCCCAGGTCAAGGACCGCAAGGACCAGGCTATCCAGGCGGTAGACCTCAGGGACCATCAGGACCCGGCTTCCCCGGTCAAGGACCACAAGGACCAGGAGGACCGAGCGGACCAGGTGGATATCCAGGATCTCAGGGACCATCCGGCGGCTACCCCAGCGGACCTCAAGGACCTTCGGGACCATCGGGACCATCCGGTCCAGGGTCACAGGGTCCATCGGGAGGATATCCAGGCGGACGACCACAGGGACCCTCCGGACCAGGAGGTCCTGGCGGCCCAGGCGGACCAGGAGGATACCCGCAGGGCCCTGGCGGACCAGGCGGATTCCCTAGACCTCAAGGACCTTCCGGCGGTCCGCAAGGACCTTCTGGTCCTGGATCTCCCGGCCAAGGACCGCAAGGACAAGGTCCATCCGGATATCCAGGTGGCAGACCGCAGGGACCTTCGAGTACATCTGGTCCAGGATATCTCACTCCTCAGAAACCGGTAGGAGGTCCTGGAGGATTCCCCGGCGGCCAACCAAGCGGTCCTGGAGGTTTCCCTGGCGGTCAACCAAGCGGTCCCGGAGGATATCCAGGCGGTCAACCCAGCGGTCCTGGAGGATATCCAGGCGGCCAACCCAGCGGTCCTGGAGGATTCCCAGGCAGCCAACCCAGCGGTCCTGGAGGATTCCCAGGAGGACGACCCAGCGGACCAAGTGGACAACCCAGCAGTCCAGGCTTCCCATCGAGACCGCAAGATGGCGGTCCTGGAGGCTACCCAAGCGGGAAACCCAGCGGCCCTGGTTTCCCAAGTGGACCTTCCGGTCCCGGTGGATTCCCCTCCGGGAAGCCACCTCAGACGGATTCCCCATTCCCATCCCAAGGACCCTTGAAACCAGATCGCGAGTATTTACCTCCGCGGGCCGGGTAACCGCGTAACCGAAGCACGAACGCATAGCCAATGCCCATAGTGATCCTACGTGGTTGGTGCTGCGATTTATCTGTAAATACGAGCCTCTCCTTACCTACTAGTAAGCTAAGCCATCAGACCTAACTTCTACTCTACTTACTGCATCTACGTAAACATCTAAACCTACGCATAACTACTTCTAGGAATTACTATTAATTTTTAATTTACTCTGCAATACCCGCCGGCGTCCAGAGTGCCAGTCGTTGTCCTGGGGATTATCCAATGCGTATTGGGAATTTTTGGGGAGGTTGACAAACCCTAGAAAAAATCAAGACGTTCCACCGAAGGACGGACGTCGGCTTTTCAGCCTACGAGTATTATTACGCAATTGTATTTATTTATTCAGCTTGGATAAGTACTTTCCCCGTTTTAGCGCATGTCGAGGCCACTCCACAATGGATACAGGCGAGAGGTTGAATAGCGACTCGGACCTGATATATCCGAGGGGTGTCTCGACTCTTCTTCCCGATTTCTATTGAGATCGATCAATCGATATCGGCGCCTAGAAGGAATATCCGAGGCAGACTCGGATCCGCCTAGATCGGCTCGTAGCGCTATCGCCGTCTTTGATTTAGCAATGAGCATGACATAATTACGATTTTATATATATATATTTTTATAACAATGGTTTGAGACTCCTGCGTGGGATGCCATTATGTATATTTTATACGCGAAATAAAGGAAACTCGTTTGCAAGACTCGACCCACCTCCTTCATTCCGTCGCGGTTACTTAACGCCTCGGCTCGCGGAACTTTACTTACGCGAGAATTACTACATATTGCCTTTCCCTTTCCTTTCATTAGCGTAATTAGTTATCGCGAATTGTCTTCGCCGGTGATTACCGCGGAGTCGCGTGCGGTAACGTGGGGGAAATTCAATTCGACACAGCTCGACAGTCTGCGAGCACTTTTCGCGGATTTGCGCAAAGAGGGGTATCGAAAAGTGTTGTTATAACTCATTTCTGAGATATAAAAAATATACAGGATTTAGGGACCCTAGATGTGCCCGTGAAAAATGACGGAGGTGAGAATCAGGGTTCCTAGGATCTTTTTTTTAATTATTCACGAGGAAAGGTCTCGACGTACAATTTCTGGCCTACCGTACTCCATGTCTCGGTGTCACGCGAATCTGACAATTATTTGGACTTTCACACGTTACGCCAGCTCTTTTGACACATGTAATCTAGCTCGTACCGTGTTACAAAACCTGGTAGGCAGCACGAAAGGTGCGATCTGGAGCACAAGGCTAAGGAAGACGAGTTCATGACCTGCGGATGATTATTGAATCGTGATAAGCGAACTAGAGCATTTATCGAGGAGTCGAAATCCGAGGTGGGAAATCGGTGATTAGCCAAACTTTTCGGGTAGGTCGGGGTAAAGGGCGCCCTTAATGGCACCAGGAGATGAAGAGGCTCCTCCACGGGCTGAATAATTGGCACTTTCGAAATAAGAGCGCCTCTAATGACTGCATTTCACTAATCATTTCTCTCCCCCCAGACCGTGGGAAACCGGGAATTCCGAAAAGGAACGGTAGGTGTGCCTTAATTCCCTCGCCTTAATTTTCAACTCCTACTAAATTACTGTCTCATTAGCGTTCGAGTGCTCGACGTCCTTCGTTATTCATCTCGCAACGTGAATGGAATCTTCACGGAGAGTGACACGATTTTCTGGGTTACTCTTAAAGCCGCATACGTTGATTTAACACCTGCTAACAGGTGACACTCGTGATTGTTTATTCCATAAAATGAATGTTTTCACTTTTTTATAGAGGAAAAATTTTCTTTCATCGGGGAACTTATTGCATTTTTTGTAGGACAAAAAATTGCTATCGGAGGACCGAATCTGGCGATTCAAAGGGTATCGATCCTTTACCCTATTATTATTGAATAATATTTCAATGACGAATGTGCCAGCGCGATTGGCACTCCGGTGAATAGAGCTGAAGAAACTCTTCAGGGTCCACATATAACTAGTTCATTCATGATTCGATACCGAATGGCTACCTGTGTGCTCCAGACCATTCACTTGCGCTTATAGAGCTCCCATCACATGCTAAAGGGAAATGGGGATTCAACAAAAATTCATTCCCGGGAAAACGTAAAGCCTAAGCGCCGAATCGGACTTGAATGCTGCGGAAATTTGTATGACTGCGAAAACCGTATCACTGCGCATATACGTTGCGCAATCAGCTGATTGGCTGAATCAAAGGGTAAAATTTAAAAAGAAAAAGATAGAGGTTTAGATGACATTAGATCTCAGCGACAGAGCTTTACATGGGTTCGGATTTTGTGGTGCAATTCAGACCGGGGAGGAAATAATGTCGCAAGAACTTGACATTGAATTTTTTTCCTCCGCTGGAACAAGTGCAATTATGATGTACGTCACCTTCCATTGTAGGCTGGCTCGACGAAAAAGGCATAGAAAATGCAAAAGGCGGTCAAGATGACGTTACTGTCGGTGAATCTCTGAGGACCATAAGAGGTAAGAAGTTCTGGTGCACCTCGACACGAAAGTACCAAGCCTTATCGATCCTGATTTATCAGACACCGTTCCGATGGCTTGTTACCATCTGACGTAGACGATTTACGGCGACGAGAAAATAATTGGAGCGTTCTAAAAGGGTGGGAAAAATAATTAATCCACGGCATTGGGTGTAACTATTTGGGTGGTACAATTTAATAATAATTTTTATGCCCATGGATTAATCATAAGGATTTATTTGAGTACCTCTTCAGGGTCGCCGCTATTCGATAAGGATTATAGACTATTGGCAGGACATGGAAGGATAAAAAAAAACAATAAGTGCGATGCGCGTGGCGTATAATTTAATAATAATTACATGCGTGCATGGATTTGACGTATGGATTTTTCCCCCATTCGCCAGGAGTCTCTTCAGGGTCGACGGGAACCTCTTCGACAACGCCACCGCCATTCAACAGGGCATAAAGGCGAATGGCAGCACGTTAACGATCAGCCCAGATTACCTGGCGAAAATAGAACGGGTATCTCGGCAAAGTTCCTCTGATAGGTCTCGGAGTTCGTCCCTCTCGAAGTACCTAATCTCAATTTTATCACGCGGCGCGAATAACCCGCTCGCAGGGCTGAAGAGAAATTCGCGGGACACAATGGACGTCGACTTCGCGAGTTCCCGCGGGGAGACATTCTATCGACAATTCCAGGGAAAAAATATCGGTCCTGGGGAGCGCGATTGTCTACCGAAACGCATTGCTGATAGCACAGTCGCTTTACTTTCCAGTGCATCGGCGGTCGGCACTAAAAGTGCACTAGAAATTGCCGAGGCCCTAAGGAGACTCTTCCATGATAAAAAATCAGGGTGATTTATTAGATATTTAAGAGGATGCGGAAATAATCAACATTTCTTCTAATTAGTGGATCCAAGGAAGTCAGAAAATGATCCATCTCGTTCTTATAAAGAACGGCGAAAAGCCATCTCGAGGTGTCCACTGCACCGGATTAATTTTTCTTTTTTTTTTTCAACGACCAGCTTTTGCTTTCAAGTCGCCCGATGCAATTTCCAGCGTTTCACGGTCCTTAGGATTTGCCGACGCCGCGATATCCTTGTTTGAAAAAGTCGAGCGGATTTCTGCGGAGGGAAGGAAAGAAAGCAGTTGACGAGCTTCCGAGGCTTTTCAAGGCTGGCGCGCCTTCCCTCCTCGGCTCTTTAGATTTAGCTGGTGGAATAATTACCAGCTTCCATGGAGTCCTGGAAGGTGCTCAGATAATAAACGAGCGGCCTTAAAGCGATGTTAATGGACAAGGAATATTATCAGAGCCGACACCTGGAGAGAAGCGCCTTAAGTATGTCTCCTGGGTGGTCATAAATCTTGGTACCACTGGTACCACTGGTATCACTGGTATCACTGGTATCACTGCTGTCCCCGGTGTCATCGATCCTGTCAGCCGTGTCAGCAACTTCGTCGGTGTCACCTGTCCACGCCTCTGCAATTGCATCCGTGATTTATCCATAATGCATCCACAATGCATCTGTAATGCACTCATAATGCGATTCGAGGGTCACTCACCATCCTTGTCAGGGACATCATACACCTCATGATAAAGCCTCCGGGTTATCACCTTATCAGGATGCATCGAGAACCCGAAGACGACCCTGAAGGGGCAGATATACCAGGAAGAACCAGAGATATCGCACTTACTTATCATTCCTTCGACTCATGACTTAATAGTTTCGAGGATCTCTTCGACTTTCCACGTAGGTCTCCTCGTGTCTCCGATGCATTATCTATGCAACTGGGACCGGTTAGAGAGATCAGGGATCGGTTGCCGTCATTGTCAGGGACGGTGCATCGAGCATTCACGTAATCCGACCTCGTGCGTGTCGAGCGGTCGTTAGCGGCTCTTCAGGGAGTCGAGGCGATATGTCATCGGCTTATCGATTTGAAAGCCGCCGACCCTTCGATATCACTAAAAAACCCGGAGCCTCGAATATCGTCTCCACCCTCCCGATCAATTTTCAAAGGACTTTTTCATATAAACTGTCGAAGCGGTACCTACATCTCGTGGCATATCTCGTGTATACTTTTAAAATTAATAAAGGGAGGTTCTTTTATCGTGAAGCATTTACTTTTATTTTCTAGGTTTCATGTTTGATTTTTTTTTTTTAAGTAGGTTCTTTGGTACCAAGCGGAGAACGGGAGCCGCATAATTAGGCCGGTTTGTTTCTTCGCCCCGTCGTCGCCATCGCCGCCATCTTGGATTTCGACAGCCATCTTGGATCTTCTTGACAACATCCGGCAGCCGGACGCGAAGTATCTGCCCTCGGCATTCCGATCACGCCGAATTCCTTGCTGGCAGGCCCCTGGAAAAGGCATTGTCATGAGATAACCATCCGATCCATCCCAACGATCTTTAAGATCATGACGAAACCCCGCGGCAAGTAGGTCCTAACCAGTGTTCTGCCATTTATAGTACAATAAATCTCCAGTCCGCGTCACAGGCGGACGACAATGGCCGACGTCGTAAATGGCACGCAAGAGCGAAACCACAAATTGAGAAGTGTCGGGCGGAGCTAGTGGTCTCTCTCCCGAGGAAATTCGTCCTTCCCCGATGGCCATTTTCTACGGAGATCTCGCAGCCACCTTGATATTTCTCTAAGCCGTGAAATAAACCAAGGAATTTATACAAAAGAAAAGAAAATGGATAAAAAAGACGATTAACGGCCGGAAAAAAATCCAGGAATAATTTCAGGAATACTGGAGGGTAAAAAATCCCAATAGGGTGGAGTTATTATTATTTCCTCTCTCAAGAAAAAATTGTCCTTTCTCGAGGATCATTTTTGCAGGTAGTTAAATTAATCATGGAATTGAATGAAGAAATGGGAAGAGGATAAGACTATAAATGACCAGAAGAAGAGTCGAGATCTAGATCTCGCCCACGGGTGGGTGCCAGGTATTTATTAACTTTCATCCCACCTCGTCGATTGCATTGATTAAAAAAAAAATAATGGCAGATTGGAAAGCCGCAGCCCGAGGGGTGGCACGATTATAAGCACCGGTCCGAATTACGATACCATATTTTATTAATGACGCGCTATGGTTCAAACGTGATCACGGAGCGTGGCGAGACCTCCACGAGGTCGATTACGAGGAGATTGCAGCGTGCTCTCTTCTAATTGTAAACCGACCTTAGTGGAGGCTCTCATCCCGCGAATCCCGACAAAGGTCTCGACGAAACAGGTGCCAGGACCTCCGTAAATGTCGCGACCTCGATCGCACTTCTCGTTATCCAGGCAACCCCCGTGAAAATGAAAATTAAAAAGAAGAAAATTATTAATAATGAAATTGAGTACGCTATTTTGTATTCGACAGGTGATTAGGAATGTTGGAGTCTGAATGGACATTTTGAATCACGTGTCGAGGTGCAAGGACCCGACTGTCCTTATCAATGACAACGTCCACGCCATCGCGCTTCCTGTTATCCAGGTACTCCCTATGAAAATAAATGAAAATTAAAAAGCAGAAAATTATTAATAATGAAATTGAGCACGCTATTTTATATTCTACAGGTGATTAGGAATGTTGGAGTCTGAATGGACATTTTGAATCACGTGTCGAGGTGCAAGGACCCGACTGTCCTTATCAATGACAACGTCCACGCCATCGCGCTTCCTGTTATCCAGGTACTCCCTACGAAAATTAATGAAAATTAAACAGAAGAAAATTATTAATATTGAAATTGAGCACGCTATTTTGTATTCGACAGGTGATTAGGAATGTTGGAGTCTGGATGGACACTTTGAATCACGTGTCGAGGTGCAAGGACCCGAATGTCGTTATCAGTGACAACGTCAAGTCGATCCTCGAGGGAATTCGCGATCTACTCGCGTTTTCCTGTTAAGTCACGGTTACATCACGTAACCCGACGACGGAAGAAAGTTTGCGGAGGCTTCTAACAAGATGTATGATCCTCGGCCGATCGCATCTGGCGAAATCCCCCCCTGGGAGAGGAGGAAGCGGAGGATGCAGATCGGCGCATCTCTAAAGATCAGCGAGAGAGGTTCCCAGGTCCAGGGTCTGGCGAAACACTAGGTGATCCTCTGCCCCGTGAAAAAGCGGCACCAGGACGCTTACAATGTGTCTAACGACTTCCGAGTAACGAAGGACCTCCCAGGGATGCTGGGAGATCGAGGTACCGAGCGATGGACCGTAACCGTGGTGGCGTCGACAAATCGGCGATTCTCGGGTAATCCTCGAACCTTGGGACCCCCAGGACCTCAAAGGACACTTATAAAAATGCCCATCTAAATTAACACCCTCAATCATAGATCATTTTAATGCGACAATAAATTCCCGTCAAATTACACAATCTCTGTAACATGACATTCAGCATCCATGTTGAATAAAATGATACCCTGCGTTAGATTAAATTCAAGTAAAAAAGCCCTACGATGAATACTCAATATTTCCTGCATTTAAATATGAAACACGAAAATGTCTGGAAATTTCCATGGATTTTTATCAGCACCTCAAATTGGAAAATCTAGGGTCATGTACCACAAGGTGGGCGCTAAACGTAGGTCCTATCGTTCTCTCCCCTTGAATCCCCCATAAATATTCATACACCCCCCTAGAAAGGGGGACCTCGTTATCTCAGGGATAGCGAAGACGGCGAAGACGAGTCTGGATCCTGACGTCGATATTGCCATCCCTGGACCAGATCCTGGGACCAAGAGGAGCGGTTCTCCCCTGTATCCTACCTTTGATGACACTTCAGGTATCTAGACCACCTCTTCGGCATCTTCCTCAAGACACGCACGTACTCCGATAAACGCACCTCCGCGTTGCGAAAGTTAATACCGTATTTATGTAACTGTTATAACTTAATGCCGGATAATGCCCCGAAGGAGGGGTCGTGCGAAAGGGGCATCTTCAAGTTCCTCGGTCGAAAGTATGCCGGGAACGCGGCACTCCGAAAAGTAACGCACCGTAATCTCCTCACTTTACGAGTCCTTACTCATCGCGTCGACCGGTGATGCAGTAACAAGTGCATTTGCACATGTGCATAGGAAAGAAAATGTGAAAAAAACGTCCCGAAGCTCCTTCGACGTAAATTAAAATTCCCTTCGAATCCTCTTTCGTCGGTTTTCCTGGAAAGGAGACGTTTCCATCGAGTCGAAGTGGAGGACTCGGGCAAACCTGAAGAACCCACCGAGGCAATACCTATTATGACCAAAGAAGCGGCGACTTTCTCCCCGATTCCTCTTCAGGATCCTCCTACAGATCTCGCTCGTTACTCGATAGGGATTTCATTCTCACTCGGAGAAGAAATAAATTTCACCGGCTAACGAGGGTCTTCCTTAAACGTGGAGTCTGCGTTTCGGGACTTGGAATAGGATTAACCGGGAATTTATTCCAAGCCTTAAGGTAATACGAAAGGGTTATTCTACAAATGCAAAAGGTCAAAATATTTTTAAAACTTTTCTCCAAACTGGGTGCACCGAATAATTTGAAACACCTCCACGTGGTGAAGTATCAAATTACTCGGTGCATCCAATTTGTAGAAGAATTGTATAAATATTTTGACGTTTTGTATATATATACATATTCTTACATATCACCTCAACCAGCTCTAGGTTTCACCTCTTCCATATCGACCTCGGGATCATCGATGCGTTCTCCGATCGCGCGTGAGCGATCGGTCGGCCTCGTCGATGCAGTTCACCGCGATTTTTCCGCGGCGTTTGCGCCGCTCGCTCGTGGCGAATTTACGAGGACATTAAGCTTCATTATGGGTTACGTGGGAATGCGTAGTAAATTCGAGGGAGTCGACTTTAACGCGCCTCCACGGTGGCAGCCTCCGACTGGGTGCGCCTTCCGCGGATTCGATTTCCTTCGGCTGCACTTGGGTGCATACAGGTGCATAAGAGTGCATACGAGTGCCGAAGTCGAGGGGAGATCCCGGAGGATGCAGAAGCACGTGCATCCTCGACTGACATTTACGCGCTGGTTCCTTGGAATCCTCAAAATTTCTGCATATCCAGGTTGCACATGCACTCCGGTGCAACGGGTGGATTTATGCAAGACCAATGTCGGAGGCGATGCAGGTCGGGTGTCGGTTGAACCGGAGTGGAAAGTCGATGAAGACCGCACCTCGTCTATCCCTGTTCCCGCGTTAAGTTCGCGATCGATCGCCGATAGATCGAGACATAAATCGAAGGCTAACTCAATCGAACCCGAGCGATACCGCTTTGCCCTCTGGCCGATCAAGTTATTACTCTCGCGGAGAGATCCTACACCCTGGTGATTCCTCGCCAACCGGATATCCATGCTTCGCTGCGTCTATACAGGAACTGATTCGATGATAGTCCGCGAAACTAGAGTGCAAGGTGCATTTCTGCTCTTGAAAACCGACCACGTGGACTCGAGTAGACAGAGGTTCGATTGCGACATCGCGTACCTAGAAATGCATCCACCCTGAATCCATTTAAATCCAATAAACCCTGAAGAGTACTTCGCATTGATTACCTACACGTCGTACCATATCATTTCGGAAATAATTAAATTCTTTTTGTTTCTGCAAAAAAGAGAAGAGCGATACATTATTTTCCTGCACAGAAGCGACTCCTCTTCGCTTCCGATGGCGTCCCTGCAGCCTTCTGCATCTTCTTCGTGGCGACCAGGCATCTCTAGAAGAATGATTTTATTTTCTAATTTTTTCGTGTCTGAGAAACAAAAAGAATTACTGCCTAATTTCCAGAATAATTATTTTTTTCATCTCCAGGTAATGGATTTCATTTTTTATTTAAACCGTAGTGGAACAAGAAACCATTTTTTTCTTTGGCGTAGGAGCAGGTCATCGAAGGTGATGGCGTCTAGGAGTGGATCTTCGGCATCTCCTTCGTGGCGACCAGGCATCTCTAGAAGAATGATTTTATTTTCTAATTTTTTCGTGTCTGAGAAACAAAAAGAATTACTGCCTTATTTCCAGAATAATTATTTTTTTTCATCTCCAGGTAATGGATTTCATTTTTTATTTAAACCGTAGTGGAACAAGAAACCATTTTTTTCTTTGGCGTAGGAGCAGGTCATCGAAGGTGATGGCGTCTAGGAGTGGATCTTCGGCATCTCCTTCGTGGTGACCAGCTACCGGCCAGCTACTCCCGTCCTCGTGTCGGCTCGATTCCGCCCTGGTCCCCGGCTGCTCTGCAATTACCTCTACGCTCCACCGCCGAGCCGGCAAAAGGTCGTCACTGACGCAATCGACCACGATATCATGGAATATGCTAGCTTGGGTTGGCTCGGATGGGGTTGGCCAATGCAAACCTCCAATTAAGTTCGAGGGACGACCCGACGAGGCGTTCATCGGCTGCGGCGATGAAGAGGACGCTGACCACGTTTGCACACCTCCCAATCTACCGATAATTATCCCCAATGCTCGAAGACATCGATAACATGAACACACCACGTCGCTAAAAAATGTAAAACCGTCCTATTAGATAAACAAATGAATTAAACATTTTTTCAAATTAATTTCACGGATAAAAGATGATGTCGAGATGGAGTGTGACATTTTCTTTGCAGATGAAAGAGAGGATGTTGGGAATGACTATGATGAGATGACGCAGGTTGAACCAGGTTTCCGATGATCGATGATTGGAAATATCGACGCAGTCATCATTAGAATGTCGAGAACGCATTTTTGGAGAAATACATATTTTTTTTAAGGCTGGGTGCTGGATGAAGATGCGACTCCTAACTACCTACTTCGGTGGTTCTCCCAAGGATCTATGATGATCCGGTAGCGGGACACGTATCATCGCCGGGATTTGCGGAGAAATGACCGAATGAATGGAAATTACGAGTGCCGCGAGGGCAGAAGTATCAATCCGAGTGTCTGATTGCTCCCCCGAACGCGGAAGGAAAGTCAAAGCCGTCATTATTGGAATTACCCTACAGTAAGCTGGAGACATACGATAATAACCGCATCATTGAATTTTCGCACGTGGAAAAATAGATCCGTACCCGACGAAATGTCGCTGTAATCATCGCATCGAGGATGACCTTATATCTCGGGTGGATCAGGAGTATCGATATTTATCCCGATGCGATAATCCAACTTCTCACCCGCGAGTCAGCCAGAAAAGAAGAAAGCGGTAATTACTAGAAATTACTGTGTTCAGTGGAGAACCGGATTGTTAAAGAGGAGTCATTTTTCCACGGCGCACCCAGTGATTATTTCACCTGTCAAAGGAGCTGCAATTTGTTCATTGATCAGGGGAATCCGTCGAAGGGCGTCGATGCATCGATTGCATCCATTCTTCAGGACCTGCATCGATCCTTGAAGAGGATGCACTAGATGCATCGCACGTATCGGCGAACGACCTTCGTTACTTTTCACGCTAAAGAGATCCCATTCGAAGGTTCAACAAGGATTCATCGCGTTTAACGCAATCCTAGGGCTGTTCGACGTTCACCTCCGCCATGTTCGCGTGGCTGGATGCACGTCCTTGCATAGCTCTATGGTTTGCATTTTTATGCATTCTTCGCGTGCACTTCATCGATCCCAAGTCATGACTGCAAAAGCGAGCGCTTAAATTTTTTTTTTTTTCAACCCGCTCGACTTATGGATTAAAAATATACAACTTCATTTTTATTTTTTTAATTTAAAGACTTTGTTTAATTTTCTTCATTTTGTTCAGGCCAACCTGGGAAGCAAATCGCCCGGAGTGATCGTGAATCTTGTTATCCTGGAACTGTATAATTTTGCGGTAATTTAGCGAAGAGCCTTCCTTTCAATATATGTACTTAGGGAATGTTGCATGTAAAACCTGTCAATTATTACATAATGATCCCGGTCGTATGTGCAACCTTTAATTTGCGACACGGAATGGTACAACCTTCCGTTCAATTTTCTAACAAAAATTCACCTCCCGCGGAAATTTGCGGTTCGTTTAATTTGAAGCGAACAGGAGGACGTTGAAATAATACACCGAGAGGAAAATGAAGTTTAAATATTTTAACGCGATTGTTTGTACGTACGGGGCAGAGTTTTGCATAAGTCTCACGCGGAGATTCGTATCGAGCTAAATAATTTCACGCGAAGTATTCCTGGGTGATATTTTATTAATTTTGGACATACTGTGCATTACGCGTAACATCCTCTACTTGTATGAGAACACATAAATGTTTAATTCTATAATTTATATTCACAGAACTGACATTATCGAGATTCATTGAACGTTAATGAAGGTAACACGTAAAACGAATAAGCAGATCCCGCTTTACCGTGTTCGTTAACAAAACCCTCGTTTATTTACTCGTACACTATACAAACGTATTTTACATAAATTCAATATCTACACGCTAACTCATGCACTCATTTCCGCGTTTGGATATTCCCGAATCGAGCAGGAGTGGAGAGCGCGCATAAATCCGAAACATCCAAACAATGAAGAATAAAAAAAAACAGAAAAAAAAATACAACAATGAAATTACACCATCACCATGTTTCTATAATATAATATAATTATATCTCTTATTTTCCTTAAATCTTACCGAATGACAGCACGAGTTTGCGAGCAAATAAGTTAAGTCGAGCAAACACCGGACACATAATTAATTGTTTAACACCCCACCCCAATAGCACCATTATCAAATCATCGGAGTCAGATAATTTCCAATTTTAAATAATTACTAATTAAATATGAACGCTTCCTTGTATCAAAATACGACGTCTTGGTATCAGCAGTCCAGATGAAGAAAATTTTGTTATTGATGAGGACTACATAATGAATGCTGCGTTTTTCTGTTTTAATAAAAGTACCGTAAGTATAGCAAATAATTCATGTTACAGAATGGATTGTTGGTAAATCATGGAACTCTGCTCCGGAAGATCATGACCCATATTAAATGATGAAGAGTCTCTTCGTCATCGACGTCGAAGAGGGCGTCGCGCGCTCTGCACACCCACTTCGACGACCCTTATCAGAATTTAATCCCACCGAATCAAGAATGTCCCATAAACCCCGTCAAAACCCAAATCCACCCCTGTGTTCTACGAATGCTAACAGAGAGCATGGAGACAACCTACATACGCGTATAAATATTCCGACGCATCCCTCTCGCACCAGGTGTCGACGGATCGACACAGTCCCCAGGACATGGAGATTCGCACCGGGTCCTTAAACATTAAGATTGCTGATGCAGAGGCCGTCAGTTTGATTTTCTATAAAAACGTAGCCATCCCCACGGGGGTCCATCGCGATCGCGTCGGTTCGATAACTTCGCCGGGTCGAAGATAAGGTTCCTCGTTCACAAATCCCATACACTCGGCCAAGACCCGACCTGGAGAGAACTGGAGAACACGGAAGAAACCAATAGAATCCTCCAAACGAAGAAGTTCGGCCCCGAAGAGCCGGCAGAAGCATCGAAGACGTCAACATTTGGGAGACTTCAACGCGTGGCAGGAAACGTCGCCTCTTCGGCAAGTCGCTTCCGGGTTCCTGAATTCTTGCAGAAGTTATCCAACGGACATCTGATCGATCGCGACGAGGTCCTTGCTCAACCCCACTTGGCAGCTATGGAGTAGAGAGACCTGAGGAGTTCCAGAGCCCGGTTGTCCGAAGCCGAAGAGTCATCCGGGGACAGGGAATTCCGGGTCTCGGCGGTGTCGATCTCGTCGTTCCTCCTCGAGGCGCTCTTCGGGGTCTCCGTGGTGCTCTTGAACCTCCTGCCCTTCCTACTCCTGAACGTCGTCACGGAAGGAGCCGTGGAAACGGACCTCTCCGTTGTGGAGGTCGCACTAGGTCCCAGGATGAACCTGGACCTACCAACAGGAAGGTTCAACCTATTGATACCAGATACGATATCCCGGGATTCTTCTGACGTGAACTCGTTCACAGGCAATCTCAGCAGGGCGTCCAGGAGTTGCTCCTTCTCCTGCTCCATGGTCTTGTTCATGGGGCCGTTGCAATGGCTGATCAACAGAAGAACCAACTGGCGGACGGTGGAGTTGTTGTCGGCTTGCTTCATCACCTTCATCAGGGTGTTGGTGCTGGATGCGTTCAGCTTCCCGAACATCTCCTGCGCCCTGAGGACCTCGTTCTCGGTGACGTTCAGAATACTCGCGCCAAACCTGAAGGACTCAGAGGGTGCCAACGCATCCTGGGGGACGTTTGTCGCGATGATGGAGGAGGTTATGGTGGTGGTAATACTGGAATGCGTGGTGTAGGTCGGCGTGGGTGTCGCAGAGTTCTCCGTCTGGTACGCATTCGGCAGCAACGTGAACACAGTGGGTGTATCGTCGTTGCTGGGGTTCCATTTCCAGGACCTGGACTGTTCTCCATTATTCCCAGGAGCGATACCACCAGAAGCGCCCGTAATCAGCGTTTCCCTGGGCAAGGTGGTGGTCCCAAGGTCCACGCCATCCCTCGAGGTGGACTCGAAGACGGTGGGCTGAGTAACCGCAGGATTATCCACCAGTCCACGGTTTATGTGGTTTGGATCCACAAAAACGGTGGTTTCCCAGAGCTGAGACAATACAGGGGATGACGTCCAATGATCGTTGGTCTGTCGATCCGAATAGGTGGGTTCTCGAGTCTTCGAGGTTGCCGGCAAACGAGCCCTTTCGGGTCTTCGAGTGGTCGTTATCAGGCGATCCTGGACCCGGTGCCTCCCAACGGTGGACGTTGCTGATCTAGGAGTGGTCCTTGAGTCCTTTTCAAGATTGTTCCTGCTATTATAGGTCGGGCGAAGACTACTTGCCGTTACCAGAGACTCCTTCACCGGCTCCGAGTCCGATGGTCCATAATAGTTGATCCTAAACGGCGGTTTGGTAAACTGAGACGAGTCGTTCTTCTGGAAAACTGGAGTCGTCCTTACGTTCCCGAAACTCGCGGCGACGCTGTTGTACTTGTCATCATCAAAGCTATCAGTAGTGGCAGTGTTCATGTACTTCCCGAAGAGGGGTGGCGTTAGCTTTTCGGAGATCCTCCCCGTGGCGACTCTTCGGATACCCTCTACTCCACCATCAGCCTGGAAGGAGGCAGGAGTCGACGAAGCTACATAATTATTTATGGGGGTCGCATCAAAGGGTTTCACGCGTTTCCCATACGGTTCGCTGGTGGTTCCGTTCTGGACGGAACCTATGGGGAAATAGTCGCTGAAGCTGGATCCAACAGATCCACCCTGGTAATTTTCTACGTCGCTTCCCCTGCTAGATCCAAACGCTTGGTTGACCTCGAAGGCGACGTTGTTCCCCTGCGGCTGTTCCTGACTATCTATAAACCCATTTCGACTTAAACTTGAAGATGTTGGAGCAACCGGAGGGTATCTAGACTCTGACGTAGCTACGGAAATCGTGGTGAAGTAGTCCGGAGGTGATGTGTAGTACGTGTGGAACGTGGACTCGGCGGAGGGCTGGGTGGTGCTGGGGTAGGTCGAGGTCGGTTTCTTTCTCCAGGACACTTTGGTCACGTCCGAAAAGTCCAGGACCTCGTCCTTCTCCTTCGTCACCGAGGGATACTCCTCGGACGTCGTGGGGTACTCGGTGGTGACGTCCCAGATGTCGTTGTCACTGGTCGCGGATGGTTCCGTGGGCCTGATTTCGGTGAGGACCTTCTTGAAGGTGTCAGGATCCTGAAGGTAGGCCGACAGAGCGTGGGTGAAGACCTGGGCGAGCTCCCGAAGCTTCGTGTTGTTGGACTTCCTGCCTCCGTTCAAGGGACCCTCGCTTTGCTGAAGATCCAGGTCCTCGCTGGTGTCGTCTCCCTCTTCAGGGTCTTTCTCGGTGGCATTCGTCTCCAGGACGTTATTCAAGTTGAACAAGTCCACGTACGAGTTCACCGTGTGCTGAGTCAGGATGTTGACGGGCAGTTCCGCGGACGCGTCGCTCTTCTTCGAGATCTCTCCCTCGGGAGCGACGTTAGCACCGGATGCGGATTCGTTCAGCGTCTCGGTGGAATTAGCCTCTTCACTGGCCGTTGCAAAGTACAGAGCCAAGGAGTGCAGAGCGGAGGGACCTGAAGAGGTAGGGATGTTCAGTCCAGACCTACTTCCATTAACGTAGTCCCCGAGCGCGGGGACGGTGCCCTCCAGACCCTGAAGAGACTGCAACATGCTGATGGCGTGCTCCCGTTCGGGTGGGGGTCTCCCTTCGAAGCCAGGTGTCCTCCCAATCCCCGAATTCCCTTTAGGAAGATATGTCGCACTTCCTCTAACCCTGGCGGTAGAAGAGGGTACGTTCCCCCTCGTCAAGGTGTTCTTTAGGGTGGATTTAAGATCCGACCCGCCCGAGTCATAGGTCGACGTAGTTCCGGGATTCGCGATTGACCTAGGGGTGGTGCTCGTGCTTCCAAACGCATAATTCCTGGTGAATGGGACATAGGGTCCTTGGGTGGACGTCACTTTCCCCTGCCTGTAGGTGAAGCTGGTGTCGTAGGGACTCAGCGTCCTCCCGGCATTGCGATACGGCTTTTCCGTCGCAACCCCGATTGAGTTCTGCGAGGTCCTGAAAGGACTCCTGGTGGAGAACGCCCCTTCCCGTTCCTGGTCATCCTTCAAAGGAGAATCCGCCTCCTGCGCCCCGAAGCTCGAAGCCTGACCATGGTAAGCCGATGTAGGACCCCTTGCCACGTTCCCTGGAAAGTTCCCATCAGTTCTCTCGGGGACTCCACCTCCATAAGCGTCTCTGTACCCCTCCGTGTTCTCGTAAGAGGTCGTCGGATATGCCTCCGTTCTCTGATCAATGTTCACCTCCTGATAGTACGGTCTGGCCGTCACGGTGTTCCGTTGGTACCCTTCGGTGGGATATTGTCCTGAGGTGGTTTGGTTCTGCGGGACCCCATAAGCCCCGGGTGTAGGGCTGTTCCTGGGGTAGCTCTCCACGTTGCTGTAGCTGTTCGAGATCTCCGTGTTAGCCTGATACTCAGGGGTGGCGAAAGGGGTAATGGTGGTCGTCTCGAAGCCACTTCCGTAGGTTGCTTGGGTGGTGGCGCCGTTTTGTCTGTATGCGTCCGTGTTCACGTAGGTCCTGGAAGTAGTGGTCCTCTGAGTGGTGGTCCTTGCTGCTTCCTCGACTCTCTGCGAAGAGCTCGTCCTCGGCTTATAGATAGGAGCGTATGTCGGCAACGGGAAGTTCGGGATGGGGACGCGTGACCGGAACAACGGAGGTCCTGGTGCTTCCTTGCTGGAGTGCGTCGTGCTCGAGTCCTGCCGGAAGTTCTCCGTGCCTGGGGCCTGGCTTGGGTAGATGTTGTTAAATTGATTGGAACTGTACGCCTTGTTGTAGCGGTTGTTGCGGTTCGCCGCGAAGGCGACGCTCTCGGCTGGCTGTTGGTACTCCTTCACGGGATTCGAGGTGCTCGTCCGGAATGTCGTGGATTCTGTGTAAACTGGAGTCACCTTCTGGATCGAGGAGCTGAAATCGTTCCTCGACCTAGATTTCGGAGGCCCTAAACTCTTCTCGTTCTCGATCACTCGATGATCTTGACCGTTTGAGGATTGAATCGATCTGTTGTCTTGGTTGGTCTTGGTCTTGGACCTGTAATCATTGAATGGGAATCCTTGCTTCTGGTTGAAGGTGTCCGAGGGTTGGTTCGATCTGTCGCTGCCACTTAGACTGTTCGACTGGACGAATTGATTTTGCCTGGGCTTTGATTGTTGACTTCGGCCCGGATATTGATTAGACTTTTGCTGGTTCCCTTGAAGTTGGTTCTGAAGAGCCGGCTGACCGTAGGGGTTCATTCTGCCGTTTTGCCGACCATCGTAGTCCAGGGTGTCGTCCTTATCCGAACTCCTGTGGAACTCGGAGTTCATCCTCTTCGCTTCTGCTCGTTTTCTTTCCTCTTCTGCCAGCTGTTCGGCACTTTGCTCGTACAGCTCAGTTGACTTGCTGCAGTCCACCTTGAACCACCAGTCGCAGATTAGTTGCGATTGTTGGAAGATCGTTCCGTTCGGGCACAGGAACGAGATCTTCCGCCCGTTGTCGCATATGTGGAAGACCTGGAGATACGAAAGGGCTTTGTTACGGAATTTTTCTCCCAGTTTTTGTCGTTTAATGGACTTTTCTACGTACTTGACAACTCGTCTCCAGGTCTGCGTAGTAACCGCCCTTCAACTCTCGACAGCTGAACGACGTGGGTGGAATCGATGTCAGGACTGGGAAGTCCACTCCGGGTTGACCCACCACTCCTAAAAAATAATTTTCATGTTAAGTAACAGGTGGAGGCTCTTGAAAATCGACGCATTCGCCCTACTGCCGCACTATGATACACGAATTAAGGTCATACTCTGTACAGCGTGGTAACTACGACTCGCAAGTGGCTTATTAATCGACAATTAATTACACAGCTACGAAACAGGGATGACAAAAATCGCATCACCTAGCAAACAATCTAAGCCACGGGTACGTTACATACAATACTTTTTACAAGAAGCGGGATAATTTTCTACAAAAAAAAAATACAGGCACTTGGAGCATTTTTTATGTTTCATATGATATTTTCTTGGCAGAAATATGAACTGATATCCCATGCTACGTCCTGGACTTTCCATGCAGATGCGACGAACTATAAACATCCATCCTTCTACGTAACATAATTTTCGGTAGTAATAAAAAAGAAGGAAAAAAAAAAAGTACCGAGAGAAATTCTAAGGGCGCGAGTCAAAGCTATGTCAAAGCTATATTACACATCAAGTGCGCGATCAAATCAGAGGTAATTATCCAGTACCAGCTCCCTTGAGCCACTCCTTCAGGAGGTCCTCGTTGCCGAAGAAAACTAGGAAATAATCGGAGATGAATTTACCGAATTGATCGGAGTTTCTCGGGGTGAATTAGTCAATAGTTAGTGACAAAACGATCAACCTTGGTACACTTGGTACTCGCCATTCTTCTCGGGTGCGAGTCTCTTGACGACCTTCCTGAGAGCTTCCACGTCCTCTTCAGAGGCCTCCAAACTCGCGAGGTCCAATTCCGAGAGGAACTCCGGCAGCCTGGCTCGCTCCTCATCGTCTGCCTTCTAAAGAAAAATATATCCACTTACAGAGCTTGCTCTCGATCCAATTTACCGGGATCCAGGAGTGCCTCGAACGGCTCTTTCTCCTATAAATCGAGGCCCCTCCCCGAGATAATCTAGATTTTACTAAAAGACTCGGCTTACCGCGGTAAGTAACCCTGCCGCCCTATATCGACGTCCACCACGTCCATTATTTCGTTCTCATCCCTTACTTCTCTACCAATACCACCCTAAATTGAGCCTCTTCTTGTAAAAAAATTTTCGAAATTTAACAAAATGCATTTTCCTGCAACGAAACGAATCGCAGGTTAATTATTAACACACTCTGCGTGAGCTTTGCAAAAGCGTGAAATTAAATTCGCGGAAAAAAAAAGAAGAAATGTAATCGCTAATAAAAATGCTGGGAAATATGTAGTAGAGGGAAGTGATCTCCTCGGCTTGATTGCAAAATTCTGGATCATTTTTGGAGGTAAAGGAGGATCAGTGTCGACGTGGAGATGATTTCGGGGGATCCTGGTGGTGGATGCTCTTCAAGGTGTCAAAGGTTTTTCCAGGGGGAGTCATCCGGAAGGGTCGCAGACGAGAGGTGGAGGACGAGGAACGAGGGCCCTTGAAAGAGGCCAGATGAATTTCTCAGGGCGCGAGAGTACCCGAAGAGGAACCCCGTTTTAATCACAGGGCGCTCCATCTTCCTCGCGGACTTCGGGGCTGGGAACGGCCGCGCACTCGGGAAGTTTATTAGCGTCGTTGCCCTAAGCCACCATTTGCAAACGGTAGACTTTTTGAGAAAGGGGAGTTAATGGTGCCCGGAGCCGTTAAAATTCAAGAGTAATGCTGCAAGGGTAGTTCGGTAACTCCGAGGGAGGGTCGCCCGTCCGGAAGTTCGCGGATCGGCGCCGGACGGTTTCCGGAAACATTAGCGGATCCTCGCCGCACTTCCGGCGAGATTATTTCGTCCGGAAGTTCGGACTTCTTCGGTTTTTCCCCCCTTCGCCCGAGGCATCTCGAATGGAGCTTCGAGGCCCAATTATCGGATTCCTTTTGCAACTCCGCTCCAGATAAAGGAATCGAGTCGCTGCGATCGTGATTGTGCGCGGTAATTGGGATTAATTACCCCCTAATGAATTTTTCCTAACCTATGAAAATAGGTGCTTCCTCTGTACGGATATTCTGATCAGGTATACAGAGCTGAACAGGCTGGTTATGATTGAAACACCCTGAACTAAAAATAAAACAAGATGAAAGGGAATTATATTTATTAGAGGGATATGAAAGAAATATTCCAAGGATCTGGATGAACGTAGATGGTTCGCATAATCCGTCATACTTTAAGGAGACGTGATTTCTCTTCGCGGTATTCCTCGGGATGGAAAATATGGCGCCTGGTGGCAGGCTGCCATTTCTACACAGGAGAATGGCTAGCAGTTTGCTCGCAGGGGCTTCCAATTCTCGGTGTACGTCGTACAATATCCGACATTCTATTCCCCCTTCGATATACATCCCATGGAAATTCGACGGATCACGGAACTCTCTTCCTTCAAGAAAAAGAATAAATAAATATGTAGAGATAATTCCAAGACCCTTAAAAGCTCCCTCGAATCCTCCTTCCGCCTAGCGGTAACTTCTTAAGATTCTTCATTTTAAATTCCGGCAAAATCCGGAGTACTTTTCTTTCCTTCTCGGGAATTTCCCTTCGGATTAGTGGAAGCCTCGTGAATTACGGAAAAATAAAAAAAAAAGATTTCCAGCAATATTTCCGAGACGTTACTCGGGAGGGCAAATTCCTAGGTTTGGCCCGATGAAAAATCCATATCGTCTCGGAGAAGCTGGGAAAAATAGGACGGCGAGAACTATTTTCACCGGGAGGGCGAATAACTTTCTCGCAAGCGAAGCTTTTCGGAAAAACGTATGCCGAGCTGTTCGAATGATCTATCGATATCGGTATCGGTATCGGCCGAAGTACACGTAAAGTATCGCGGGGCGCAGGATCCGGGACGTTTTGAGCTGCCATTATGAACACCGAGGCCAGCCCAGGGCTCTTCGAAATCACTTTGGACACGCGAGATTATGCTGAAATATTACCATACGCGACCCGAGCTTTCGCTGATACGAGGGGACGTATCGAGCGCCGCAGCCCTACCGAGTAATATCGGCCCTTCGAGGTGGAGTCGCGTAATTTCGCCGGAGAACGAGAGGAGATTTAAAAAAATCCGCATACTCGTCCCGTGCGTTGGAAATGATACTACTAAATTATAAAGAATTATCAGACATTAATCAATAATTTAATGAAAATAAAAGAAATGTGTCGCTTGAAACGTACTCCGTTTCGAAAATGGTGAACTTACATTTAATATCACCCCACAAGCAGTTTCATAAAAAAATAAAATTCATACTTCAGATTTCCCCGCGAGTTATGAGAAATCCACTGGCGGTGTGCAAATAATAATAAATGTAGGGAGTTCCCTTTTTGACGCAACACCCCATGCTGCCCCAGTTTCGCGTAATTAGACCTCAGGGTGTAATTAAGGCAAACTTTCCAGAGATCGCCCGCTATGGATCCTTTCCACTATCAGTGGAATAACATTTATTTGTCTTTTACGCACCGGAGATCGATCAATCGATGCGTTTGAGGACCTTGAAGAGGACCCTGAAGAACGCCACTTTGGACCCTCCACTTTTTACGAACAACTTCACGCAGGCGCCGTTAAATTCGGGAATTCTTGCCTCGTCGCGCAATTCTCCTGTCTCGTTTTTACGAGTGCATACATTTCCGACTCGCTATAAAGTTCCCGTGGAGGCGCATCATTACTGCACTTCACCGAGGTGTTTCAATTACTGGGTGTTCCCTCGTGAATGTGGACCAGGTGGTTGCATTCGAGGGTTGGAATTCTCATGGAATTCGGTTTTACTTCCTATTGACAGCAGACATGCCCTCCACTATTATTTTAATAATCCTAGAAATTTTTCCCCAGGGTCCGAATGATGAAGTCGGTCCCGACTCGCCTCGTTATCCTTGACGTTTAGCCCCGATTTAGGCAGGACACATTAAGGACCTTCGAAGTCGAGGATCCTTCCGCCCGTCATATGGCACCACCCTGAAGAGCTCGCCGACGACCCTGAGGACTCTCGTCAGGTCAACGACAGATAAAGAGTTCACGACCAGGTTGAACGTCGCTAACGAGGACGTTGAAGTCCTGATTAAGGACCGCCTGAATTTCCGGATGAAATTTCTACGAGGCCAGAAATATCCCGAGCGCATATTCATTCTCTTAGAAATTCAATAAACATCCGTTTACAATAATGTCTTTTATTCGCCTTTTAATTTAATTAAACCAGGATATTTAATTCCAGCCTCGGAAATTTAACTAACGCGTCAGTTTCGAAGTGAAATTCTGTTTTGATGCCATCGAGAAACGCGCTCTTCGTCTTTTCTCTTTTTTTTACGGGCGGAGGTAACTCGTTAATTTATTTTAATGACGCGCGTCCCCCGAATTCTTGCCGGGGAATATTATATAATAATTTCAGGAGAGGTTTTTACGGGAGCCGATCATACGTAATCTCGGATATAAACGTTGAAGCCGGTTGCTATTGTGTTCCCACCTTTTTCCCGGATTCACCCGCCCCCTTTTTTCCTTTTTTTTACGGCGCCGGGAATCATATTTTCTTAGATCCCTTCCTGCGCGATAAAAACTGTTAATTCAGGTAGTTCCAGTGTTTTAGAGGGACTCGCAGTCGTGGCACAATTTACGGCTGCTTTACGTAACCGTACTGTAATTATGGGGTGTTTCTGTACAGGTGCGGATCACAGGTCATTTCCCGATACAATACGAGCCGCTTCACGGCGCTAACTTACCGGAGTTTTACCTCTCCTCTTGTATTGTACCGGGACATAGTTTTTTACGGCCCCTTCGGAGCACAAAAGGGTATAAATTAAATTTTTCATTAAATTAAGAATTGATTATCTTCTATGGGGGAAATATTAAACGAGTATTGTTGGCCGCGTTGGCTTTCCTTTTGTCGACCTTACAAAGGGAGATCCTTTTTCGAAATCTTCTTGACAGAGACTCGGTTGTATCACGCGGAATTAAGTAGTCGGAATAATGAAATCCAAAGTTCAATTTTTGTTCGCGTCAATTTTACCACGATATTAATTGATTATTTTCTATGGGGGAAATATGAAATAAGTATTGTTGGCCGCGTTGGCTTTCCTTTTGTCGACCTTACAAAGGGAGATCCTTTTTCGAAATCTTCTTGACAGAGACTCGGTTGTATCACGCGGAATTAAGTAGTCGGAATAATGAAATCCAAAGTTCAATTTTTGTTCGCGTCAATTTTACCACGATATTAATTGATTATTTTCTATGGGGGAAATATGAAATAAGTATTGTTGGCCGCGTTGGCTTTCCTTTTGTCGACCTTACAAAGGGAGATCCTTTTTCGAAATCTTCTTGACAGAGACTCGGTTGTATCGTGCGGAATTAAGTAGTCGGAATGACAAAAGCCAAAATTAAATTTTTGTTCGCGTCAATTTTACCACGATATTAATTGATTATTTTCTATGGGGGAAATATGAAACGAGTATTGTAGGCCGCGTTGGCTTTCCTTTTGTCGACCTTACAAAGGGAGATCCTTTTTCGAAATCTTCTTGACAGAGACTCGGTTGTATCGTGCGGAATTAAATAGTCGGAATGACAAAAGCCAAAATTCAATTTTTGTTCGCGTCAATTTTACCGGGATATTAATTGATTATTTTCTATGGGGGAAATATGAAACGAGTATTGTAGGCCGCGTTGGCTTTCCTTTTGTCGATCTTACAGAGGGGATCCTTTTTCGAAATCTTCTTGACAGAGACTCGGTTGTATCGCGCGGAATTAAGTAGTCGGAATGACAAAAGCCAAAGTTCAATTTTTATTCGCGTCAATTTTACTGCAATGTCAATTGATTATTTTCTATGGGAGAAATATAAAACGAGCATTGTTGGCCGCGTTGGCTTTCCTTTTATTGACCTTACAGAGAAGGATCCCTTTTCGAGATCTTCTCCATAGAGGCTCGGTTGTATCGCGCGGAATGCAGTAGTTAGAATGACGAAAGCGAAAGTTCAGTTCTCTACGGGAATTCTAGAGGATGATTCAGTTCGCCCGATTTTGACGTTCTCGTTGCCATCGAATCCCCATTCGCCGTGCTCCAGTTTCGCAGCCGAGGTCTCAAGGACTGCAGGGAAAGTCGGAGATGCGTACCACATGTCATGTCGCAATATCTGGCCCCATACACAAGTACATATCGACTTGAATTACAATTTCAAATTTTTAATACCACGCCGAAGAAAAAAAAAAATCCCATTGAACCAAGGAATAGAACATACCACATGTCATGTCGGAATATGACAATTAAAAATACATTTAATTAAAATTAAAAATACATTTCTTCGGTCCAATGCATCTTTTTATCCCGGTGCATCAAGATTTAAATTTCAGATGAATTTCAAGCGGAAAAAAATAATTTGGTACGTGAACGGCCCTCGAGAAATTAATTGACCCCTCGAGTTAATGATTACAGAGCACAGTATCGTACTCGCTAAATCGATGGTTTATCATTGTTAAATGACTTCCCGAAACTGCAATACTCGCTGTCCTGGAAATCGATAACCGCAACCGCCCCTTAAGCCCCAAAGTATATAGATATGGTCCATTTGGCAAATCGATCCAATTAATTATTCTAAGACCAATTCCCTAATAATTCACCGTCGAAACGAGGTGTGATCCGTTAATACGCTACAGGGAGGAGCTAATTAGGCAAATGGGTTCGGATTCTTCACCCAGCTCAGTATTCCCTCTCGTTACCGAATTTTCCAAAAATCCCGAGGTGAATGATTTAAATATTGAAATATGAAAATATCTCCCGCGAAAACGAGGTGAATTTCGTCGAGCAAGTGGAGGGAGAATTTGAGAAACTACGAGAGCGATGTAAAACCGTAATTTTTACCCGGCAACTCCGAACGACTTTCGAGCGAATGCCTCCGTCCATAAACGAGGGAAGAGATTCATAAAATTTGAAATTTACCCGGGTCGAAATTGAATTTCGCGCCGCACCAGTGTTCGGCCGAATGTCACTCTCCACCTCCTCGACGTCGTACTCGCCGACCCGTTTATTAATTTCCTCTCTGCATAATGTATTTCATGCGCTCTTAAAAATTACCATACGCAAATCCCCCTTGAGGGCTGCGATTTTTCGTGGTAGTACGCACTCTCCCATTTTTTTTCCCCACATTTTCCCGCATTTTCCTACGTTTTCGCATCCCCGGGTTCGGGGCTGGTCAAACGCGCCCCATGAAGCCTCATTCCCGGCGATCGCGCATGCACATGCACCTGCACATATGCACCAGGGCGAAATTACGCGGGCCGACCTTTAATCGAGAAAAAATTGCAGCTCACTCCCTCTCGTGTTATACGCAGGCGGAGAAATTCTGCGGGTAAAATACCCTTTCGAAATTCTGTAAAAATTCGGCCAGTCGAGTAATTGCTCCAGGCTCGGAATTCCCGGTCCACGTGGCGATATCGATTTCATTTATTTATACTTTTTCCGGGGGTCTCTCGGTGACAGGAACGCACGGGTGATATTTCGCACCGACAAGAATGCTAGATGTAACACTTTGCGCCCTCCGATCCGTGAAATATGAGTTAAATGATCGTTAAATCGAGCCGGACACGGTGCACGAGCTCGACGTCAGACACGGATGCACCGCGAGTGCATGTGCATCCTCGGCACGTGCGTCTTCCCACGTGTGCGTGCACACGTTGCGCAAAGCCGCGTTGAATAACAGGAATCCCCTCGATGGATGCCGCTTCCATTGATACCTTATCAGGGTGCAATCGCTCGGCGATTGCAATGAGAATCCCTGCACCGAGAGAGACGCCAACTTTCTTCGGAACGAGCGTTCATTGGCGTAAGAGCAAAACCTCTCTCGGTGCAGTTAAGTCCCGGAAAACAACTAGGAGAACTCCGGTCTCGGTGTGCACTTCGCCGTTCCCCGGCGCCGACGAAGCACGTCGCTGGTAGTTTGTTTAAACGGGCTAAAAAGCGCACTTTACGGACCGGAGAATGTGCAGGACCTACGGCCATGAAGAGCTTTTAAGAAGGGCATTTGTCATGTCTAAATCGCGGTGAAGTGGGACACTAGTAGAAACTTCCCTGGTAGTATAGAATAATTTCTTAACACTTCATTCTCATCTTTTCTACATATTTAACTTCAATAATATATAAACATATATAAAACTTATGTTCCTTCATTTATGTACATATAATGAAAATGCATTTTCAATTTCAGGATTATTATCGGACACTTCATTTGGTATCTAAGAAACACGACTGATTTTTTTTTCAGGTTTTTTCTTACTACCAGGGTGTGTAAGGATGGTTGGGGTTTGGTAAAGGCAATTATGTTTATTGTGGCAATTACTTTTCGCGTCAGAAAGTTATGTGAAAGACGTTTAATGCCAGGATCGAGAGTGATTTTAATATATTTTTCAAAGGTGAACGTGTAATATGGCGCCGAGGGAATAGTCGACTTTCTCGTCCGGGAGGACGAGCAAGTCCCCACGGCATGTCTAATGAGTCGGGAAAAATAGGAAGAGAACTCCGACGTGGCTGATATGTACTTCCGCGAGGCTTGAGGACGACCTCGAGAAAGAGCACGCTTTCTTCGGGCCTCGAGCTAGGAACCCGTGGGTTCTCCGGGTTCTTTCGAGGCCGGGGTCTGGGACGATCGAGCCAGCTGGCTTCATAAAGGACTTTACGTTGGGATGTAAAAAGTAATGCCCTATTTTTTGGTCACTGCATGGCGGGGTAATAATAATGGATGGATTAATCCAAGGCAGGTATCTAAAGTTTCGCCGAGAAACAGGAGTCGCGTCGACTCCTCTTCTGTGCGAAGTTCTGGAGGAACTCCAGTACAAAATGGCGACCTACCGGCGCCCTCCTAATTAATCCTCCACAGTCGATATCAGTGAGATATTAATGAGAAATTACCTTCGAAAAGTCAGAATCTTGAATTTGACAAGGGTACTCGAGTTGTGTTTAAGCGAGAACGCACTTTTAAAGCGGAATATTAAATTCTGAAGGAACAGGAGTCGATTCCTTCGCGTCGCAAAATGGCGGCCTAGTGGCGTCCTCCTAATCAATCCTCCACAGTCGATATAAATGGGATATTGATGAGAAATTACCCTCGAAATGTCAGAATCTTGAATTGGAGAAGGGTATTCAATTCGTGTTTGAGCAAGAACGCACTTTTAACACGGGATATTAGTTTGAGAAGTGTATCGGTCCGAATTTGTCAGCGTACTTCCGCGAGTCACCGCAACTGCGTCGGAGGGCGCTGCCAGCGGATCCATTCCGTGCCACGGTTGCATCATGAAACATCCCATTGTCTTGCCAATCTGATGCGCTCCGCCGGAAGCCCGACGCTTCGCTCTTTAGATAGGAAGTGGTTCTTGGCGGGTCCCGATACCGCCGAACGGCCGCCATCTTGGAAGGACGCGAATCTCGACAAGTTCGCGTCGCTCCGTGGAAGTCGCGCTCGACATGATTTCCGGAATGAAATTATTCAGCTTGAACGGTTGGAAATTTAGGAGAGGAGGAAGTTTCGAGGTGTCCAGAGGAAGTTAAGGAAGTTCTTTCAAAAAGTTCAGAGACGGAAGATATCTCGCTAACCTCCTCTGCCATATCACGGTTTATTGCGGTGCAACTACCACGGCAATGTACTCTTTGCGAGTTTTATGGGCAAAGTCCTAGATAAAAAGGGACTTCCAGGCGAGATGCAAAGTATAGATCTATTGTAAGCGAAACACTTAAATGTACGTCGCTATTGCAGAATTTCCACAGAATTCTCGGAGACCTCTCGGCTCCTGGGGACTGAATTTCGTCGATACAAACTCTGGGAGGCGCTCCAAGTACGAGTACGGGACAGTAGATCCATTCCATAACACCGTTGCATCACGGAATGCCCTATTGTCTTGCCAATCTGATGCACTCCGCCGGAAGCCCGACGCTTCGCGGTTAAAATAAGGAGGAAGCGCGCTATCGATAAGGGGCGACGCCAGAGCTTCCGAGTGGCGGCCATTTTGAAACGACGCGATCCTCCCGGGACGGCGAAAACGTCGAATTCGGCAAACAATTACCATCAAAACCGAACAGGAACCCTCTGGATGTCCATAAACCTTAAAAATATCCCGGTTTCACGCTAATTGGCCCCCGTTTGAGTAAATTTGTAAGCCCATTTGTTTCGCGCAGCAGCCACTCTAGAAAATGGCCCATCCATGTATAACATGAATTTCCCGGGAAACAAAACAATCGTTCACTTTTGACTTTATTCCGGGTCCACGTGCCAGTTTCGCAATGGTCTTTCGATTCAATTACCGCTAACCAAATTCGACATTCCCTGAAACGGCTGGGATGAAAAATCAATTTCCAGGACGAATTCGCTCACATGGCGTCCCGGAAGGATCGACTTCCTGGGGAAGGAAGAAGTATCGAGAGGATCGAAGATGAATTCAGAGAGTCCTTAGAATTCGTCCCTGAGGAACCTTCCCTCGTGAATCCGGGAAAAATCGGAAATTCGAGGGAGTTCGTTACAAGGGTTCGAACGGACCGTAAATCCTTCGTCCTGAAATAATAAGAGGTTCCTTTCGGCGTTCTTTCGATATCCTTGCAGAGGCTATCTTCAGAACAAAGAAGTTAACTCCCAAATGAGTTATCGATAACCGAGATAGTCCCCCTTTACGTGGTCATACTCTTAATTACAGTCCTACAAAGTGTACCCGACTTACTCTCGTAATCACATCGCGAGGTGGAGATTTATTTTTCCAAGGTTTTTAAACAAATTCCCGGGATAACTCTTCAGCATCCCCAAGAACGGTAAAAGGATACGCGAAAGATACAAACGCGATCTCCTCGATTTTCCGGTACAAAGGGGAGTAACTTTTAATGGAAAAACTTCTTAATCGGCTTACTCGAAGGATATCAATCATTCGCGTGCACATATCCGCGATTAAATTGAATCGAGAGGATATATCGGCAGGATTTCAATATCGAACTCGTTTTCGCCCTCGGCCCTCGGTCTGCCTTTGTTTATTTCTTTATTTACCTCCGAAATCGCCCGTCGACGACGTGGATATCCGGCTGTCTTTGTCAGGCATAATCGAGATAAAAAAAGGACAAAAGAGAAATCCCGAAAGGTAGTCCTGCAGGGAATTTATTCCACCCTCCCTTGTCCTTTCTCTTCGTGCATATAAATAATGACACAAAAGTACGGGGAGTTTTTAACAATAGGAATTAAATTTTCTTGCGATTTTTCTGGTGATCCCACGTTTTTGGGTCTTCTTCATTTTCTCTTTCCTTCTATGGTGTTTGTATGGGACTTATTTCGGGGCCCGTTTTCGAGAGGAGATGCATCTTTTTTGGGGCTTTGGCATGACTGCCATCTACGTAATACCGGGAAGATCGAGGGCCAAAATGTCGTACGTGTCCGAGGCGTTCTCGTGGAATGAAAACCCGAAGGTTGGCGGTAGTCGGGTCACGAGCGGGAATGCGACGGGCAAAAGCCGGAAGAACGGAGACGGAAGAGAGGCATCGGCCTCGTGAGAGGTTAGGAGGAGCCGTAAAAGAATCTCACCTTTATTCCGCAGTACCCCGGCGCGAAGATCACCGCAACACCTGGAACAATACGAAAAAAGACGTCAGATTGATCTCGCAACTAAAAAGAAAAAAAGAAAAGAAATCACGCCATCATGGGCGAGGTAAATTCTCCTCGATTAAAATCCTAATCCCTATCGATTAAAGTAATAATTTTGCATAATTTATAGGGAGAAAAAAAAGGGATCTCATGAAAAGATGCCCTCGATCAAGTGCAGGATATACTCGGAATGATGAATATTTTTCTGGATTAAAATGATAATTTTCTTATATTTTCGGGAGACAGGATTCGATGTAAATACCAAAAACGACACACGGGTGCGGAACACTTTTCACGGTTAATTAATCGTAATTTTTATCGATTAAAATTATTCTTCATATTTTATAGGGAGAAGAAAGGGCAGGGGGGGAGGATGTTCTCGGTTAAATGTGAGAATCGGGAGACAGGATTCGACGTAAATACCCGGAAAAGGTCCCAAGGATTTCAGGACGAAAGTTCCCCCGAAGCAGCCCGAGCTCTTCGGCTTCCTCTTCAGCAACCAAGCGCCTCGAGTAACGAAGCACAAAGTGCTCGAGATTGCCGGAACCGGGTGGTCCATGGGAGGGGCAGAAAGAGCACCGCTTACCTTCGGTAACGGGCCATCCTCTCGAGGTAATAATTAGATCACGAGGATGCTGGGCGCATCCTCGACACCGTTGCTTTCGCAGCTGAGGATTAATCCAGGCACGACAAATCCCAGCGAGCACGACGCGCACGAGAGTGTCTAAACACTCCTTCGACATTTCTCGCCATTAAGTAAACAACATAAATAAATTCGATTCTTATCAATACGTTGTATATTTATTTTTTTCAGGAATTTCATCGGGTAATCGGAATCGCAGATACCGGCACCATTGTTTGGGGCCAGCATAGGCAAATTGCACGGATAAATACGAGCAATTGATTCATATAAATTTAATTTACTTTATCCGTCAGGAATACATTTTTTTGTAATGGAGAATCATGACGAAAATTTCCTGGAGATTCGTCCCGAATAGTGGACAGGATTTGGGATCATCGAGATCATCGATGTCGATGGCATTTTTTAAACAGCATAGACACGTTGCATGGATAAATATGAGCAATTCATTCTTATCAATTCGTTATGTTTCGTCTGATAGGAATTTTCTGAACGGAGAGATTGGTGACGAGAATTTCCGGGAGATTCGTCCTGAATAGTGGGTAGGATTTGGGATCATCGAGATCATCGATGTCGGTGGCATTTTTTAAACAGCATAGACATGTTGCATGGATAAATATGAGCAATTCATTCTTATCAATTCCTTATGTTTCGTCTGATAGGAATTTTCTGAACGGAGAGATTGGTGACGAGAATTTCCTACCGGTTCCTCCTGAATAGTGGGTAAGATTTGGGATCATCGAGATCATCGATCTCGGTGGCATTTTTTAAACAGCATAGACACGTTGCATGGATAAATATGAGCAATTCATTCTTATCAATTCGTTATGTTTCGTCTGATAGGAATTTTCTGAACGGAGAGATTGGTGACGAGAATTTCCTGCCGATTCGTCCCGAATAGTGGATGGGATTTAGGATCATCGAGATCATCGATCTCGGTGCCTTTGTTTGACCAACTACTGAGCAGTGCCCGTGGCATCGGAACAACGAACCGGGGCCCGTGATAAGCGAACATTGACAAGCCTCGACACACACCCACGCGCCATTTCGGCGGCATCGATCCGCCCGAAAGGCGGACGAGACCGAAAAGCGAGGGAAATCGAAAAGCGGACTTTTCGAAACGAGGGGCATCGACATCCAATGTTTCTATTGCGCGTTTCGGTCCTATTGTGGCCCACCCCCTGTAGATATTCGTGTTCCATAATAGAACACCTGTTGTGCGCCGAAAGTTGAAAGCCCCCCTGCCTCGAGAGCTCCCAAATTCGAGTGCTCCCCGATTCAATTTTCCCGATGCACAGCTTCCCTCGGCGCTGTTTTTCTATTTTTTTTTTCCAATTCGGGAAACAAGTTGCCCTTTGCGAAGTGAGGCAAAAATTGGCCGACATACTTCTCCAAGGAAATCCTGTCCCTTCTGCAGGAATATATTTAAAACATGTAATTTCTCTCATAGAAAATGTCGGAAAAATTTCTTTTAATATTTTAATATTTTCTAAGGTAATGTCACACCTCGGCATAGCAATCGGTACTTCAGTGGTAGTTTGGTAAGATAATATTGCACTTTGGAAGAAAGAAATAATTAGATCATGATTTTTTGCGATTCGTGTCTCGATCGTTTTTTTTTCCAGGATCTTGGGACAAGGCTGAAAGGACTTCCGGGATAGAATTGGGGAAAATCGTCGCGTAGAATAAGAAAGTTAATAGCAAAGCAATTTTGGTGAGATGGTATCGCACTTGGTGCATAGTTAGGTGCAATCGCGGGTATCCTCGAATCTCGAGCGGGCCTGCAAGAAGCGGCTCGATCCGATCGAGATTGCGAAAGAAGCTGCAAATTCTACAGCTCTCGCTCTCTGTGGGAGGTTTTCGCGAGGTCCTGTACCAAGAGAGAGAAGAGTCGAAGAGACGAAAGTGAGAGCCATCCGACCAGTTTTCGCCCCCCTTAGTCCTCGGTGGACCTTCTTCCCTGACCCGCGCAATAGCTCCTGGCAGACACAAGGCTCCATGACAACACCGTAAGTCCCAATTATTGCGGGTCCCGCTTTCCTATAGTCGACTTTAACCGTCCCTGATAGTCGATCAAAGTTACGAGGGGTGCCCTGAAAAGGGAGGTCGGGGAAGAAATGGATAAATCGAGCGGGATTACATAATTCGGTTTCCCCGGTTCCAGTCCTGGAGATCCTTTGAGCGAGACGTCCTGCCTCGGCTCGAGTCTCGAGGAAAATGGCCAATTTCACAGATCTCGCCTTTAACCTCCGTCCTTAAACAAATCTTGTAACCCACTCCTCCACCTCTCAGAAATAATGGAATTATTTCCCTTCCACCTTTCTTTTCTATTTTCCCCCGGGTTTTTTAATCGCGTTTGAGTGCACCCAAACGCATACCTTGGCAGGGCTGATGTTGGACTATATTTAATCAACTAGAGCCGACTTCTCGAGCGGCATAATTGCATCTCTCGGAAGTGCATCGGAGACGACCCGAGTTAATCAAGATGCAGGTGCGAGTTTCAGTCCCCAGCTTCTAGTTCCGTCCTTTGCAATATTTTGGCTATTTCGGTGTAACAATTCTGACATTATTTCATTATGCCTGGCAGATAGCTCTCGAGCCGTTTCTCTTGTGGGAAATCCTATGCGTTTCCAAAAGTGCATTCTGTCAGATGAGGTGCAGCGTCCATCGGCTCTGTTTTTTTTTTCGGACCTCCGAGATTTTTTGCGAACGTCAAAGCCATTTCATCGCTATGTCTCGTTCAGAGCTGATCTGCTGAAAAGTCTTTGGCTAACTAATCTCTATACTTCCTAATTAATTTTTCCCCTTGGGAATTCTTTGCAGCCATTTTCAGAAAATGTCGGCCAGAGTTCCATCAGTTTCCGCTGCTCGAATTACGTAGCTCCTCGTGGACGTGCGAGCCTCCTCTTTCCCCGACACCCCTCGTTTGTCGAGGGGCCGTGTACCTGCAGGAGATGATTATTTAATTAGACACTCCTCGACAAAGAGCCTTAACGAATCTCGTTTTGCCAGGGCGCGATACCCGGCTCTTCGGGGACGCGTCGTTTCCGGTTCTTCCCGACGAGATGGAAGGTTCAAATTTTGGAGCTCTTCCTGCAAAATTTTTCTGACATTCTATTTTTGACCATCGCGACTTGTTTAATTATAGAGATAAAAAATATTATGGGTACTTGGTGGCATTTAATAATAGAGAGTCTGACTCGCAACGTTAATCAGCAATTACGTTTCTTCCGGGTCTGCTCTGCGATCAGGTGAGAGCCAAATATCGAGCCCAGTAATGGCAAGTCTCACTTCAGGATATGCGACACCCACGTGAATAATTCAATCAGGGCTGCGCATTGATGAACTCGAAGAGTTTTTCGGTTAAAAGTTCCCCGTCGGAAAGTTTCCCGGAATTATTCCGTCTTCAGTAGCAGTTCGACAGTGGGAAAGAAATGGGCCGGGCATTCATGAGCCCCGGGGCTCTCTGAATAAAAACGCACTTTATAAACAAGCCGGGGAAATAAAGGATAATATCGAGGCAATAAAAGTCAATCCCCTGTTCGGAGTGGCGGCCTTAAAAAGAAAAAAAAAAAAAAACAGTCATACCACGGGCGGTAAAAATTAAACCCAGGCAGAGGTCGCAGCACGAGACGTAATTTCATGGGGTCTACCTTATAATTAAAAATCCCGCCATCGGTGGGGCAGGATTATATTTTTAACGTTTATACGGAGAAACTCATCGCTGTCATGGCGGAATGGCTTGCGAGCAAGTAACGTAATTGATTACGAGATGTCTATCGAGGTGGCTGTCATAACGCGCCGTTATCCGTGACAATTGATGACTGTAATTCAAACTAAATTGCACTTTACCGACAGACCAAGTGTTTCGCTATCGAGTCATCGTAGGAATTATAATGTCACGGGCCGTGATGTACACGCACTTATTGTCGGGCATCGGTGTAATCACCGAGTCCGACGTCATGTCCTGGAAGACTGGTTGTCGGTCTTGACAGCGGTCTTTGACCGACTCCATTGACAAGATGGTATTTAAGCTCCGTTTTACATGCCCTAGCTACCTTCCAGTACACGTGATAATTAATTGGACAAATGGTAATGAAGAATTTTTAGAAAAATCCCATCAACGCTGGCCTCTTACTTTTCGGTCTAATTAATTGAATCCCTTCGTAATTGAATTTTTCACCGGCAATCGGTCACCGGCTTTGCAGTTTCCAGGTGACCACGGGGCTGACCGTAACCTGCATATTTCATCCCCCAGTGTTCAAACTGGCTGTGTAATTGGAACTTTGCTAGCGCATGAGTTGTTCGCCAACTGTACTCGCGCCATTTACTCGTACAATGAAGCGTACGGAGTTTCCGTACACCACCTGTGCACACCCACGAAGGACTCGTCAACCTGTTAAATCGAAATTCCACGTATCGATCCCAAGATCTGGATATTTCGGAGCCCCGATTTTCCTCCTTCCCACTCTTCGTCATCTTCTTCAGGGTTCGCACCTCTTGCAAAGATCCCCAGCATCGGATTATCATTGTATAATGTTATTTACAGAGCTCGTCCTGGGGTTATCAGAATTCTCTTAAGAGGTTCCCCAGGATCTTAGGTGTGCTCAGGATCGCCGACCCGGAGGACTCGATTTTCCGCCGGCATTCCCGGGAAAAAGGAGCAGGTCCTTCGAGCGGCTCTTTAACTTGAACCCCCTCTGACCCCGAAGAGGAAGAAGAAGAAGGAGAGCGGTGTTTGCGGTGCCTTGCCGAGCGTGTTGGAGAACACAGACGAAACACGTCGTTAAAGTCGCTTCCTGGAAAGTGTACTACCGACTCATCTCTCTTTTCAAATAAAACCTAGACGGTACTCTCGATTGGCAATTACATGAAATTCTTGCAATCTCGATCCCGAGGCGAAGATGACGCGAGCGAACTTTCCTCGAGCGTTCTTCAGGCGCGACCTGGTCCCGGAGAAAAAAATATAAAAAAAATTATTATAAACTGAAAAAAAAAATATGACAGGCAGTATACCGAGGAAACTTGGTGCAACGTATTACACACCTATGATAATGCATCGAAAAAAAATATGATGGTGCATCCCAGAATGTTCAAAGGTGCAGTATGCAATGCACCCGTGCGTTCTCCAGGTGCGATCTGGTCCCGGAGAAAAAAATCGAAAAAAATTGTTATAAATTGAAAAAAAAATATGATAGGCAGTGCAGCGAGGAATACTCATCGGTGCAGTTTGTAATGCACCTGCATGATGATTGGAAAAGCCCCGGCAGGTCGATCGAGGGCAATCTTGGAAAGGCGCTCCGAAGAGCTCCTCGAGGTCCGCGGAGAAGGTCGCTCTCCTAGTTGCGAGTTTCAAAACTCGCACTCGGCTCAGGATCGCCTCGAAGGGAGGTCGAAGTCTCGGATGCACCCAAGGACACCCGGTATAAAGGTCCCCCTCGAAGTGGCGGACTTTGTAATTCCACGAAACGCCTCGTCCGCCATTTTGACGCTCCGATGCGCCGCATAACGAGGCGGCCTTGCGCCGGTGTAAGTGCGGCCATTACTACTGCGACCCTCGCGGAGAGTACCAGAGGAAGCCAACTTTGTAATTATCCGATTTAACCTGAAAAGCGTCCCGATCCTCCCGTAATTTCGTTACACGCCTCTGAAACACATCCCACTTATCGTTACCACGCAAGCCCAAGCCATTCGAGTTCATCCCGAAAATCAAGGTGAAGCTGTTCGAGCATTACCAAGAAAATTTCCTAAAAAATTCATGAAAAATGGAAAACTTGAAATAATTACCGGGACAATGATTTTACGGTTTTAAGATTTCATTTCAACGCGCTTCGTTGGATGGGAAAGTTCAATGGGGCTCGTTACTTTCATACAGAAATTGGCATTAACCGCAGGCGGTACGCGCACTATACCTGCCACCGAAAATCCCTAATGGAAAATTGCAGATAATCACCGGAATAATGGTTTTTACCATTTTCGGGTTTAATTTTAATATTCAATCGGACGGGGCGTTTCAATGGGGCTCGTTACTTTGGTATAGAAATCGGCGTTAACCGCAAGTGGTACGCGCGCAATATCTGTCCCGAAATTCCGTGCAACGAGGTAACTTCGTAATTAACCGATCCCCGACAAGCGGCACCCCGTGGAAGTTCGATGCCCCCGTAAAATTCGTTACGGGGTCGGATTAAGGCATTAACGCGGAGGAACATGCTGCGAAAGTTGGAGGGACACCTTCGGGGTTAAATCGGCTCGAAAATTCCTCGTGTGTGGAAAATCTGGGCGTAGAAAATCAATTTTTCACCATTTCTCCAGGGAATTGAGACGTGTCTCCTCTTTGCGGAGTCTCTTTGCTCCGTGTACATGTCTCTGTAGGTGTATATGTACCTGGAGGTGTACAGGTGGGATCGCTTTAAGGACACTTTCTGGCCTTTAACGTAACTTCTACTCCCGGTGTCGGGTGGGGCGTTGATGAATTCTTACGACAGACCCTCGAACGAATGGAGCAGGTTGGATTGTTCTATTTGCGCAACCCCGCCGAGACAAAGCCCCGAGGAGGTGGAGTTATTTCGGAGAACATATCCGTATTTGGAGCACGGGCCCCGCGAGTGCACTCGGAAGAGGGTGGAGGAGCACAACGCGAATTAGGAGCCCTTCAGTCCAAAGAACGAGGGTGGAAATACGCGAATTGCCCCCCAACGTTTCCATCGATGCCGATCGCGCGGTTTTCATATTTTCACCTTCCGAAGAAGAGTCCTCTTCAAATTTAATATCAATTTGTTATCCCCGATTATCAACGATCACCGCCCAGCAATTATACCCGATCACCCCGGATCGATAATTGGTAATTAAATCACGCCAGAGCACGGCAACAAAAAATGGAGAACGGCGTAACTTAATTTGTTTTTTTAATTGAGGATTTTCTTGTGTCCGTTTTTTCAATGTTCCCTTTTTTTTTCCATCACACGAGGGTTCCTGGGGAAGTCATACGATCCTTGCCGGTAAATCCGATATTCGACCCGGGACCAAATTACGGGTCACCGCTCTTCAGGATTCACCGAGTCGAAGTCCTTGACTTTTCCGTGGAGGAGGAGCACGTGGTGCCGCTCCCACGCTGAAGAGATACGTCACCAGGCAGGAATAGGCGCATCCTCCAGGGGCGAGTGACAGTTCGAGATACGACGAGGAGATAGGACTATATCTTCAAGATCTACGGAAAGAGAAACGTACGAGATGCTCCCGGTCGTCTAAACGGCGGGGAAAAAAAGATTCCTCTTGATTTATGTCCGCCATTTTGGTGCACGGTGCGCCCCTCGTAAAGGGGTTAAAAAGAATAGGAAAGAGAGCAATTAACGGGGATTTCTCGCTCGAAGGATTCCTCGGGAATTACTGCCAACGAAGAGCCAACGGATCCTTTCTTCTCGAGGCGAAATAATCCGATGACGACATGGGGAAGGAGCGTAAAGTAAAGCGCGGATAATCGAGCGTTTCGCACAAAGAGGTGTTTCGTCGCCGTTAACTCGGGGAAATAGCCCCGGCCCATTTTCGCCACCTGCAATTAGCAATGAACCCAACCTTGCCTGAATTCCTGCGGCAGGTTCCCACCGAGTTTGGACGGTTTAGAAATTTTCTCCCTCAGGATCGACCCTGAAGACCTGGATGGACCCTGACCGTGGGCCTCGATTTCCTGGCGCGAGTCTTAAAGAAGAAAGATACCTCGTCCAATTGTCCGACCGTGAATACAATGGAAAATTAGAATACCGCAGACCCTGAAGTTATTTCCTTTTGAAGTTAAAAAGGAGACCCAAAATCCGAGACGCAGAAATCGAGGGACCTTCACGGTCGCTTCTCTTAAGGTAATCTCTCCAAGGAGCGGATCGCCCTCGGTCCGATTATTCGGTCGTAAATGCAAGGTGCAATTAGAAACGGCCCTTATCCGGCGATATAAAATCAAACGAAATCCTAGGAAAGATCCATCTATGGTAAAACCCGGAATTACGGGTGGCAGGGAACGAGAACTTTTTTTTTTGGGATAATTTTAATACGCGGTCTTAGTGCACCTCCATATTCGGCGCCGCAAACGATTGATGCCGAAGAGGAACTCGAAGAGGAGTCGCTCGCATCCGGAATTAGGCTTGGGAGAAAGCAAACTCCTAATCGAGCCAATCTAGGAAAACTGACGACTTAAAGATTAGGAACTGGCAGGCACATATTCCGAGGGCTGCGGAAAAATGGCGCGTTTAAGAGAGCCCCATAAGAAACTTTTACGTCCCCCGTCCTGGTAAGTACCTCGGGCTTAAGTGCAATTAAATTGAATTGTAACGTGGCATTAAACAACCGCACGGCATAGTTTCAGTCACTAAATAGTAAGACTTTTTACCGTGACTCGCCGCTTCAGAAATTATGCGTCCTGTAAGGAGGTGGAATAAAACGGATGAAACGGGAAAAAAAAAGGGGATAAAACGCGAGACAGGTGTACTCGAAGAGGAGGAAGAGGTAAAGAGTACTTACAGAGAAGGAGGAACAACTTGGAACCCATCGCCGAGGACAGCTTGGCGGCTTTTTTCTGCAATGAGAAAAAGGGAAAAGTTGAGTTAGAACGACGAGCGCTGGGAGGGAAACGCGAATGGCTAATTTTCCAATGCATAAATTCTCCTTTATTTATCTTAGCGAGGGGGGGACACGTAACGCGCGAAATGTCGCGAGAAGCAATTCAGATATTACTGCGGCAAAATCGACGGGGGGGAGAGAAAAAAAAAGTTTTAGTAACGAGGCGGAGCCCGGCATGTCCGCGTTCTGGGATAATTCCACTTTCCCTGGAATCATGTCCGTAAGGTCGGATGCAAAGTGGCCTTAAATTACGTCCAGCTCGGCATTTCTTTCGCACCCTTGGTCATATTAGAGGCATAAATTCTCGGGGGAGAATCGCAATTAGCTTACGGTGGTTTACTCAAAACACGTATGCCAGCGGTGTTACTCTTATTACCCATTCTGAATATTAATCGGGGACTTTGCGCAACTCGGATTAGGATACGGTTTCGGGCTAGCGAAATTCTTATCGGGCATTTTTATTATTTTTATCCACATACATGTATCCCCCGAGTGTTTCGTAAGCGCCAATTTCTAATTCGAGCAATGCGTGACCGATCGAAATCGAACTGAAACGCGACGTCTCGCGATAGGCCGACATTGACATGCGCCGGTCAATACATCAAACGTCAAGACCGGCCCATCGAAATGGAAATGAAATTTCAAATTTCTCCGCTAGCAGAGAAATCTCGGTCTACCCTGACTTTGAATAAAACTGGTCAAACACATTTCTAAAATTTGTGGGATTAAAATTCGCAATAAATTAAAATCCACTTCAATTAGTTAATTCCTACTTCCGGTCTGGAAGATAAAAAGAGTTCGCGGGTAAATCAGTCAGGACATTTGCCGAGTTTTAGGTCGACCCTGGCGTAACTTCTAATTATCCGATATTTCGTAAATGATAAATTACCACCGGAGTTATGTCGGTCTGTATGTAAATTCCGGCCCGATGGCCTTATTTTGAGAGAACGCGCAAAAATGTAGGTGGGTCCTGTTCGGCCACCTGAAATGGCCAATTACTCTCGACGGAGATTGTCCTTTAAACGCGAAATACTGGCCGAAGTATTGCGAACATTTTTCGCGCCCGTTGATATTTTTAGAATCGGTAAGTAAAATCGAGAAAAATGTTAAGGTGACGTATATACTCCCCACGTGGGGACGGATGACGAGAGAACTCCTTCGGGTTTCCGGAAAGCAAGCACTTTGCGAATGCTTAGCCATGCAGTTCTCTCGACCGATTTCCGGGACTTATTGCGGAATCCGCCGTTCATATCAGCGGTAAGATTTAATATCGGATATGGAACCGAACCGAAAGCTGTACACGGGGTGAGCCGAACAGTGCAATTGGTATTCAGCCCGCAAAGTACTCGAGGAATACATTAACATCCGCCCTCGAAAAAGCTGCTCCACGAAACGAGCTAATTGCTCGGAACGCTTCCAAAATTATGATTATACCTCACCTGAAAAAAAAAAAAATTGCTACTCTTCGGTCGGGATTTTAGATGCAGCTTTTGTAGGTTAGGAAAAAATCAGATTTTACAGAGTACTTTTTTGTACTTGAATTTATATTATCTAGGGGGTGGGAAATATAATTTGACTAGATTTTTGGTCCGGAGGTTAGGAAAGGTTCCACCGTAAAAAGGGAGACTCGGAAATCTTTCTGATATGGCGATCGAGATCGAGTTTTCGCACATGCGGAGGTCGCCAGTTGGAAACGATTCGGGATAAATATTCATGCGTCCCGTCGCGAAGTCGGGAATCGGCAAACGGGAAAACGTATTCCCGCGGGATGCCATTCGTCGCGGATGCTCGCTGCTCGTTCGGCTTCCCTTCGATCTCCTCTTCCTCGAGGCGCCGAATCCATCTTCCCTCTGGACCCTCGACTTAACCCGAATTTGCATGGCGACTCGCGAAGCCGGGAGCCATCATCCCTGATTTGCGGATCCCTGTATCGACCCTGGAATTTCTGATATACCCTCTTCATCCATCCCAGACTGTACAAATCAGAGTCCGCCCTGAAAGGGTATCCAATTAATTTGCAATCGATAAGCGTCGACACCTTGATAAGCCCTGACAAATGGCACACCACCCATTCAATGCATTTCTATCGGAATTTTAATAAAATGCCTCATCGATAATTTCTAAGGATTTTTCAGCGCCTCAGATCACGGTCTGATTTCATCTCCTGTTATCTAGTGATAGCTGACGGGGGTTGGAGAATTATTCTCCCATGAGTTTTGACAAATCCGACGTCGTCGGCTGGTCAGGTAATTCCTGTCGAGGCTCCTGATAAATCCATAAATCCACCCTCTACGTTAGGTCAAGAAATTCCTGTCAGAGGTGGACCTCGATAAATCCATCCCCGTGTGTCAGGAAAGCGGACTCCTAACGGCGCCGCATCTCGCCGACAAAAACGGCCCGGAAAGGCGGAGACCTCTTCGAGGAAGATCGAGACCCGACTCGCCGACCAATTACAGAAATTGTCGCCCCCTCGTCCGGAGCTGCTGCGTTCCCCGTGATTGTGAAGGAGAACAATGTTTTTTTGTCCGGCCAGCTGCTCCAACAACCCGGTAAAAGCGTGAGAAAAGCGAGACCAAGACTCGCTTGCGACCTCGCATCGCTGTTCCGTATCTGAAATTCGAAGATTTCCTACGAAAAAGAATTCCCGAAAATATCTGCCGACCATTTAATCGCGGAAAATAGTTTTTCTAAATATGACCTATTTCATGAAGATGATTTTCCAAAAGAAAACCGAGATCAAGACCTCGCATCGTTGTTCAGAATCTGAAATTCGAAGATTTCCTACGAAAAAGAATTCCCGAAAATATCTGCCGACCATTTAATCGCGGAAAATAATTTTTCTAACCATGTCCTATTTAAGGGGGATGATTTTCCAAAAGATAAGCGAGACGAAAACTCTCCGGGAAATTTGGAAATGTCTGATAAAAAAAAAAGAGGAAGGAATGAAAAAAATATCTGGCGATTAATCGGAGCGTTTTATCGCGGAAGGAGGGCTTTGATAAGGACGATTTTCCGCGTGGGAAAATTTAAATAGATAGGCAGGGATAATTTCCAAGTTGGCAGAGTGTCGAGAACCTAGACTGTTCTGCAAGGACTCGACTTGACCCAGAAGTAGCTTTTACGACTGCCCTCAGGGCGGCGTTTCCATAATGTCCTGCAACGCCCGATCCCGCGGGAAAAATCCCGTCCACGAGAAGGGAAACCGACTGTTCGAGGAAGATTAAGCCTCGAACGACCCAACGATCGTAATTAGGAGAAAGTTCACGTAGATATAAATGTTTACGACAATGCTAGTCGGCGTCAAGGCACACAAATGTGTCGGGATCCTTCGTTAAAACGCGCAGGACTCGACGTTAATATCCGGGAATATTCGAGACACCCCCGTGTCCCCCTGCGAATGTTTTATACCCCTAATAAATAAATTACTCGAGGTTTATTACGGCAACTCTCGCTTTCTTGACTTTACGCGCCGTCACTCGCCCGGACCGTCGACGAAGGGGGTCTTAATTTATGTATTGATCTTTTTTTTTTTAATCCTTCTAGGCATTTTTCGCCCCCGCCGCCATTTTCCCGAGACATCACAGGAGTCCCAGAGGATCTCGGAATTTTTACACGATTTTCGGATATTTTTTACGGACTCCTTTTTGGGGAAAACGTGTCCTGCTGTGCGACGTCGTTTCATGATAATGGAGGATAATGCGAGGTGGGTGAAAAAAGGCGGGAAAAATGGGAAACGTTGTAAATAATACACGGTATTCGGGGGTGTCTTTATGGGTCGTATTGTTAAATTCTCTCGCGCCATACAGGTGGTTTAAAATTCCATAAATTCGGTTTATTTACGAGGATAAATTTGCAATGCGAGCGAGGCACGTCCACGTCTTGCCACTCTAACTTCGGGCACCGAACAAAGTTTCTAGTACGTGTCGTAAATTACATATTCCCCCTGGCGAAGTGTTTGCACTACGCCGCGTATATGAGATTTTTCCCTGGCCAAGTTTTGACCGTCGACGTAAACGTTCTTTCCGCGCAAAGCCAGAAAAAGCGAGATATTTTATCACCCTGGATCGGCCGACGAAATTTAGGACTTGAAACTTTTCGGCAAGTCGTAGAAAAAGAAGAAAAAAAAATTATCCTCCACTGTGTCAACAATTATCGAGGAAATTCCGAGCTGAGACGACTGGGGACGATTTTCTCTCTCACACCGCAATTAGGTGAAAGTCGATGTACACCTTTACGAGCACGCATTCCCTCGCATAAAAACAATGATTCCGTAATAACGAGTTCCGTCGACAACTGCAACAACTGAGGAGACATTAAAATCGTCACTGGGCATCAAACCGAATTTTATCCGAATTTATTTCTCCGGTCGTGACGTCAACGCGCCAAGAAAAAATCATTAAAAAATTTCGAGCGGACTATTATTTTCGCATTCGTTTTCGGAGTTGGAATGAGAATGTTTAATTGCAATTGGAAGCATTCGCAGAGGAGGGAAAACCGCATTTGACAATTGGTCCCTTGAAGTCATTGCACCGAATTAATTATCAAAGATTAATCGTCGAGAGGGCGAATCGAACACTCGATGATCCGCGGAAACGGAAGTCCTCTCTCGGCGCGTAAAATCGAGAGAAAGTACGCAATCACGGATTCCCTGTTGTATTTAACGAAGGAGCGGAATTTCGTGGATGGCCGCGGAATCCGTCGACGGGATTTCCGCCCGAGCGTTCGCTAGGCGCGACGAAAGTCGCGGCGAGAAAGTCTTTCTCTGAGAAATTAATTTAGTCGTGGCTAGATGCCCTTCTCGCTGGCATCGGCGAGGTGAAAGCACGTGGGATGACTCCGGAAATGAATATCAGGGACTTTGCACCGAGTCATCGATTATACACGAGGTCATTGTCACTTGACCCGTTGCGAAACATGCGCGAAAATTCACTATCTCGCCCGACTGAGATTTATCAAGGATTTTTTTTTTATAAAAAACGTGGCAATTCTAAAGTAACGAGGAATTTCGAATCATTAATGATGCGAAGGCAGGTCTTGAGTAGCAACATGAGCGTATAAATTTCTAGCAGATTTCGTGGCGTAGGTCGGGACCGCCATTCATAATTCATGTTCACCACTTAGAGCAGAATACGAAGCGCTACATTTTTCCCCTAAACCGTAGCAATTGCAGGACTCGTTGTCGCATCTTCCTACAATTCCGGAAATAACGAGGGAATCATCTGCCTAACAAATCGTCGGCCTAACAAATCATCTGCCTTTCCATAAACCGAAGTAACGATACGCGCATAAATTCGCCGCAGGTTTCGTGGCGTAGGTCGGGACCGCCATTCATAATTCATATGCGGCTACTTAGACCCAGATACGAAGCACGAGTGCAATAAAGGTGCACAAGGTGCACACGTCCGTGACGCACGATGCACGCGGAGTATCCGGCGCACCTTCCGATCTGGTTTTCGCATTCAACTGTTGAAGAGTTCCAGGACTCGAGGATCCTGTTTCGCGAGGTCCCTCGATGTTTCATCGATTATGCAACGAGCTGCATACGGAGTGCATTGTGCACTCCGAGTCATCGTACGGGATGACTTCCGAAGTGGTCCTCGGTGAGATGGAAACCTGCATTTTCTTTCTCGAGATACCGTTCTGATAGCAACCGACTCATGAAAAATTCTTCAAAAATACTATCTCTGCATAAACACATCAAAGTACCTTGCTTAACCTGCACTTACTGAGTGGAGTTTGTTATTATATTTTCAAGGGATATGATTTTAGATGATACGTTTTTAGAATGACATATTTTATAAATATGCGTTTAAATGATGTTACATTTTTTTAAATGATTTTATTGAGTGTTTTAAATCGAGAAATTAAATGTATCTCTTTTTGCGAATCCGGTTGTCGGATCGTCGAGTTTGGCGCGATCGTTTCGCCTAAAGACGCGATGCGTGTCGTACGCAATTCGCGACTTCTCCAGAGGAATTACGTAAAGGGAAGGCTTACGGTACGAGTACATTGCGCGACCTTTAGAAGACGTCGAGGATGCGCCTCGTGTTCCTCTAGTGAAATCATCGACTCGATAGATACTTAAAGGTTAGCCGATGACCCCGCTCGAATGATTCGTCACCTCGAGGTGGCCATGTCGCCTTTTTCGAGGTGCCAAAAGCGGAACCGTAGAAATTCCGCGAGGTCCAAACAAGATGACGCATCTTGGCCATCTTGGGCGCCGCGATGACGGAAAGTCATCGTCATCGAGAAGCTGGATTTCTTTTCCAGAGACCACCAACGGCCCCTCGTAACGTGCGTGTCAACGCCCTGAAGAAAGCTAGGTACATCTTCCAGAAATAGTTGTACCCTGTCATTAGATGTCAGCGAGATGACATGAGGATAAGTGTCATCGCTGACTTGGGAATGACTCCTTACTATCTCTCATTCTCGAATTTACGGCCAGATATGTCGCAATAGGCGCTCATTGTCTACTGTCATGTGCACATGTCAGGTGTAACGCGATGACAGAATGTCTAAGTCGGTTCGATGACTTTCTTTTCCCAGGTGGGTCTTCAAGTATCGTAATTATTTACCGTCAATGTGCGTTACGCTTTTAACCTCGATTTACCTCCGGGTCGTTTTCGAAATGTCAATGAAATTTTGTCATCGAGTGTCATAAGATATAAGCCACGAGTCAGCGAGATTTCAGGTAATTAAATCCTTCGAAACTTTTCATATTTAATATTAATAAATATATGTATATAGTATGTGTTATTGATTACTATAAATTTGAACATGTCCGCTGACTTCGCTTGATCGGTCATGAATGTTATTATAGACTTAAGAGCAGATGTACCTCAAGTAAAGTCGGGGCGATGTGGAGCTTCGATATGCAAATTACGCACGAGCCGGGGGAGTACACGTAGTTTTTCGATGTACACGTGAAGTACAAGCGTGTATCGGTAAAGTATCCTCGATGGGATAATACCCCATGAATTGCTAACTCCCGGCGTCACGAGGGTCCATTAACTTCGCAATTATGGACGAGAGTTTAATCCCTGTTGTCATTGCGCCTACGTCAAAATATCCCCGTAAGCCGGGGGAAAAAATATTGACCGCTCTCCCCGGAAAGTCTCCCCGAGCGAAGTGGACAATTGTTTCGCAGCGCCCCAGATGTGTGATTGCAATGTTAATCGGGGTATTACGGTTCGCCCTTACAGTCCGGATATTGATTTCAAGGCACAGAATACCCCTCGCGTTTAATCGAGACCTTGATGACGATTGTCTATAAACGTCAAAATTCGATGAATCTCGAAATTTAATTTTTTCTTTCTCTAAAAAAAGTCTCCAGTCTTTATAAAATCTCTATTTCGAGTCAAGAGGTAGACATTTTTTCTAATCGCTTTTATTTACCTAAGATCATGCATCGATCGTTCTCCAATTGATGAGGCATCATCATCAAGGCCTAAGGTCTCCTTTTTCGAGTGCATCGAGTGTATCGAGAGATCGTATCGAGGCCTTGGTCTGCCTTTACTCCTGTTCTTGACTTTCCATTTTGATCTCACGTCAGAGATAAAATGACGCAAGTAATTGTTCATGAATATATTTGACTTAATTCGGGGATACGGATCCGACATGGCGTCATTGAATTTCAGAGTTCCTAAACCCACCAACCTTGGTAATTAAATTTTCACCTGGACAGCCACGCGAGTACATAACAATCGCAAATGACACGATGCAGGAATTATTGATTTCTGGGTCTGGAATGGCCTTTCAAAAATTGCCCAGATTTTCGGAAATTCGGGCGCAGCGCCCTATTGTCCCCGTGTCATCGATAGTTTGGAATTCAATACGAGCGATCGAGATCGGCCTAATTTATCCGGCAGCTGGTGCATCTCGGCCAATTGTAAAGAGAGCACTCCAAACCAGTCAACTGGCATTTGATAATTGGTAGGTGTTCGATCGATCAAACACGGTGCGTGTTTCGCAATTACATTTCGCTCCGTGGACTCGTCAGCAGCCGCCATTACCCCTCTATCGGTAAATTAATTTTCCCGTCATTACCGGAGGTCAGGGAAGGGGGTAACCTCATCCCGGCATTGTCCCTCGGAAATGGCGACGCGATTCATAACCACTCGTAATCCCATAAAAATTTCGAGAAAAACCTGTCCCCGGCTCTCCGTAGAATTTTCACCTTCTTAAGCGAGGATCGAGAGAGACGCGAAAAGAAATTCCTCATCAAGTACCCTGGCATAAATTAACATAATGTCATTAGCCCGCGGGGTAACGCGTGTAATGACGAATCCGTCATTAAGTACGTTCGCGGGTATTTCACTTCGAGGTGTCTTTCATTCCTTGTCCAATCTCGCGAGCGATAATCTATTCCCGTCGAAACGCCATTATTGGACCTTCTCACAACGATGCTCTTTCGTAATCACACTAATTACCATTTATATATGCGGGATAAAAAAAAAACGTTTTACGCGACGATGACACACGGGAAGGATCAACGAACCGAACGTTTACCACTTTCTTCTCGGCTGATCGTGACGACCGGTTCCCCTTTTGCTTTCGACTCTAGTAATAGCAAGTCGATATTCGAAATCTGACAAATTTTCTCCGATTAATAACAAAATTAAGCAACTTTTGGCCGATTCGAAATTTCCCCTCCCCCGACTTGCACGCCGTTAAATATTTTCCAAATATTTATATCCTCACTTTGAACAGCCTCATTTTCGGTAAGACGGCACACGATGGCCTACCTTAAAATTCCCTGACAATTTAGACTCTGATTTTCCAAAATGGAATTTTCCATTACGTATATCGACTTTGCCATCCAGGGTAAATAACGATCTGTTTGCAGGGTACTCGGACCGTGGAAAGCCAGGGTGGTAAAAAACAATTCTCATGACGCCCTTTCGAAAGGGTTGTCGAGCATGCCTGAGGGATTTCAAGGAAGACGCAACAATCGCATACCCGCTGTTCCTCATTTACATCGTAATCGCAAAAAACAGCAAGCCGCGAAATGACTTTCTTGAAAAGTGCATTCCGGTACGAGAACCGTCATATATTTTTCCCTCGTTACATCACGAAACGGGGGGAAGACATTTTTGCGGATGAATTTTCGCGTCGAAGTTCAACATTGAGAGGATTTTAATTTTCCTCTGTTTTTGGTTTTTTATGTTTTTTTTTTCCGGGGTCCTTCGAGAGCCCGTTGTCGATCGCCGTCCATTCCGCGGGAAAACCGCGTTCGCGGAATCGCCGGCGTGCGCTCCCCGTGGTACTTTTCTCATTTGCATCGAAATCGTGGAACCGGCAAGCCCTCGAACGTACGTCCTCGAAGAGCTCCTCCGTTTCTCCCTCGACAAGCGATTCCGCGGCGGAATTTCCGCACGCGGAGAACTCGAAAAACGAGGGGCACTTTTGCGAGCCCAGTCCCGCCGAATCTTGACAAACCCGAGCCAGTTTACGGCGCCGTCCTATGCATTATGCATTTTAGTGCATCTCTGGGAGTCGTTCCGTAACTATGCGGACACCTGAAAATTGCAACGTGCATGCGGATGCACCGGGAGATAACGCGAATCGCAGGCGTTCCATTGCTATCTATTATTAAGAATTAAATTGTTCGAAGAGTTGTCGCGACTTTTGCAATTCAAGTCTCCGAAGCCTCGCTTCTTTGCGAGAAGTTACGTTCTCCATTTTTTAGATACTTGGGTTTCTCTTTTTTTTTCCATGCTTTGGAAATTTTTAGCGCGCTCTTCGCGGTGCCCTTTGATGCCGTCGCAATTTTAAACTGCGAAAACCGCGATGACTTCTGGATAAGTTAATCCTACGGAGTTAATCCCGATTTTCCAGGCTGGTATCAATTTGCGTTTCTCCCGATTACTTGCGGAAGAGGTTGCCGAAGTAATTTGCTCCTCAAACAAAGGAGCCGAGCTCGACACGGTCACGAGTCGAAATCAGACATCGTGGGACCGGAGGATCCCCGGCATTATTTCAATTTGCCTAAACTCCGTAATCAGAGTCGAGTTGGTTCCGCCCCGGGGTTCCTCTTCGGCATCGAGATGCCAGGAGAAGCCCCGAAGAGACGGCACCACCCGAGACGATGGACCTTCTCCGAACGATCACAAGATCTCATCCCCTAGAAGAATGAATTCTTAGCATATTCCATCGTTCCTCTCGCAAACCCGTTGATAAAAATAAAAAAAAAAAACTGCCCATGTCTTGCAAATAAACGAACCACTTTATTAATCCATAAACCGCCCGTCATCGTTCGGCCCTTCTCCTGGAATTATTAAAATAAAAAATGAATGGAATTATTTCCAAAATTCACAGGATAAGATATCAGTTTGCGAAGTCCTGGAACATCCTAAGGATGTGATATGGTGTATCGCCGCGATAACCGGAATTTTCAATAGACAATCGATTTTCGGGATATGCAAATGGACAGCCTCGACGAGACGTGGGGGGGTTCCTTGAAAGCCGCGACTGGGCGTTCTTCTTCGGGGTGCTCTTCGAGGTATACTTCATGGCTGCAGTCCGAACAGGGACTGGACAGGAATTTTTTTTTTCCCTTTCCTCTCGCATTTTACAGCATAACCCATTTGCGCGTCCCCCGTTACGGCGCGCCGTATATCACGGTTATACAACCCGCGGGAAAAGGGCGGGCGTAACGGAGAAAATTAAATACCGCCCGGGCGGAAATCGGTCGCAGCACAGCTTGGCGACAATTCGTAATCCCCGCAAGTGGAATTAATATAACCGCTTTGTCCCACCTTTTTCATTTTGGCATAGCCCGTCAAGCCCCCGCGCACGCGTTCTAAGGCTCGACTCGACATAGATTCGAAAAACCCCATCAGAAGTTCTACGGATTGCCGGCAGGATTTTAATCCGAAACAAATACCGCAGAATTCGTATATTCATTATTCAGCGGATTTTCCGGATCGATGCCGAAGGTGATTACGAATTAATTACCGAGATGCTCGATTCAAGACTCGGCATCCGAGAACGTCCCCGTAGAAATGGCGACGATCAGTGTCTTATCCTAAATCCTCATTTTCCAACATATTCTCCCGACCGATGCAGATTACGAATTAATTTCCGAGCTGCCTCGATTCAAGACTCGGTACTCGTTGGCATCCGAGTAAAAATGGCGTAAATCGGTGCCCCCCTCGGTTCCTTTGCATAAGAAATTTTCGCAATCGGCACCCAATCGGCGGCTTCGGTGTCTTGACGTAACCCTCGACGTCGGACGTAATAATTTGCCGTAAGAATTCGCAACTAGCCGACGTTCATTAGGGTGCCCACTTAGAGTTGCGACATCCGAAGCTCTCGTTATAAGTGGCTGAAAAGTCATCCGAATTGTCGAGGGGTAGGGGGGGGGGGGGAAATGTCGGAGATCGCCGGGAGTTTTTCTGCCGTACTAATTGCCCGGGGCCATTACACGCGACGTCAAAGAGGGACATTTTCCTAATGGCCCTTCGTGTGTCGTCGGGAATTTCCTACGTCCAGGGCAAATAATTAGCAGGGACAAGTAATTGGTCCGGGTTACAAAGCGACACCGGCGCGTGCTGCATTCGCGAAGTGCACCCCCGAAAGGACCCCCCGCGAGGGGGTCGACACTCGCCCCGGAAAAACGGGGATCGATTGCAAGGGCCAAATAGGAGTCTCGTTTATTTCCCCCGATTCTGCTCGACTCTGGGGGACTGAATTTTTCACGCGACCCTGCACCTACACGGGAGGCCTCAGATCCTGAAGAGCACCTCGACGAAACTACCCCGAGGGGAGGAACGACTCCTCCAGGGATCCCGATTTAAACGAATCGCCCTGGAAAATGGCGACGAGGGCCCGAATTGACTCGCGGAAAGCTTTGAGCGACGAACGGGCACTTTGAAGCTCCAACCTCCACCTGGACTGCGTTTAGGTAAAAGGGATAGAAAAAATAGAAAATGAAAATCAAGCCCCACTTCCAGCGCGTTTCGGACTCTAACTTACATGCACCTAAAAAAGAAAAAAAAAATCTGGGAAGATTGAACATTAATATGCTGGACTTTTTTATCATACATATATAAAGGGGATGATTTTGGAGCAGAACGTTACTCGGCAAGGGTAGGATTTCACGGGGTGCACGTTTCAAATCTCCTCGAAAAGGAGGAAACTGAGCAAGATGAAAATTAAAGGGGCTGGAATTTTTTTAAGTATTTTCTTTTTTTAAGGGGTGATTTTCGAACAGGATGTTACTCGATGAGGGCGGAATGGGGGAACGAGTGAGCCAACGAGGGAATCGCGTTACCCGGGGGTAACGAATAGCCTCGAAGAATGGTCAGCTTTTCCCCCGAAAAAAGGGAAGAGGGGGCGAAAAGCTCGGTCGTGACCTACGACCCTCCCCGAGCTTTTCAGCGGTACCAACGTTCTCCCCTGGAAAAACTTTACTCGTACACCAACGTGGCCGATCGTTGCTCGGCGAACCGCGAATGAACTCGTACTCCTCACCAAGACCCCGCAGATAAATTCGGTCAGAGCGAAAGAAAAATAAGAAAGCTAAAAAAGTGTTAAAATACGCAAACAGCGAGTGTCCAGCCACTTTCTCGAGCGACTCTCGCTTTCGGAAGCAGCGTGGGTGGTTCAGCAATTTCTCAATATCTCGATAATCCCGTAAACCGGAAACGCGATGGGTCGATCCCGACTTTCTAATCCTGCGAGAGGATTTCCATGACTTTCCAGTGATAAGAAGAAAAAAATGGAATTGCCGTTAAAATTCGATGGTAATCATTTTCTGGGGAGTCTTATTGTCCATTGGAATTGACAAGGGAATCGGTGTATCCAAATTGTGAATTTATTTTCGCTAAGGATTGGAAGCCTTTAAAGGGGGAGGGAAAATCGGGGGCCATTAGGGATAATTGAATTTCTCCTATCTCGAAATGATTTCGAGCCCTCGTCAAGCCTCCCGGGCGCGGAGGTGGTGAATAACGAAATTGCGCGGCCGAGTGGAATAGTGAGGTTCTTTATTGCGGCAATATAAAAGTGCTGCACGGAAACTTCGACTCCACTTCCAGCTTACCCACTGTTACCTCTTATACAGACTCCACCTCGACGAGGACTCCCCTTTGCCCCGTTGTCCCAGTATTCCGGGCATTCCGGAGGGCTACGCTCGATTAATGAAAACTTCTCCCCGGGAAATCTCCAGGACAGTCTGATAATTGCTCGAAAGCTTCGTTAAGAGAGCTGCAAGCTCGGAATTAATACGAGAACCCGATTTGCATCGATCGGACCTCGTCGAGTTTCCCCGACGAATCGGTCCGATCTTCGTTTCCACCCCTGAAAATCCCTCCGATAAAACATGCCGAAGTGAAATTAAAACCAGAGTGTAATAATTGTTAAAAATTCCCCGCCTAGAAGACCCTCGCAGCCCCCGTGAGAAAAGCTCCATTGAACCGAAGAAATATTTCGTCAATTCAATGAACAATTATCTGACCGGAATAAACCCGAATAAATAGGGTGAAACATTAATTCGGAATTATGACAATTTATTTGACTGACATAATTATCCTTCAAATTAGCGAAAGGTTTTTCTTCGGTACCATTCACCATCCCCTGGGTAAATGAATTTTCTTTACCCTTGGTGCATTGATTAGCATCAGCTGATCGAATTAATTATTTTTAGGGATGCTCTATTTGAAGTGCACCCCTTTAAATTGATGCCGCCAGGAGTTTGAGTTTAATGGTCGATCCCTGGAAATTAGTGATCTTTTTCGCTTTAGTCCCGAAGATATGACCCCAAGTACTCGGAGTGAACTGGATGGGAAGACTCGGCCATTGTTCTCGGCCATCGTCACCTTCGACGTTCACCGGCGACCTAAAATTTCGTTTTGAGGGCGCTCTCTCCCCCTCGTGACGAAAACCCGATTACACGGGTTCACAACGAGCCCGTGTACCCCTAGAATAATTCGAATCGCATGGCGGGTCTTGCTCGCCTTACATCCGCGCGGAGGGAAGGAGAGCGCCTCGCCATTTGCATAATATGGGAATCGCTCCTGAGGCCGGGCTATTGTTCGAATCCGTCTGTGCGCCCAGATTAGTATGTGAGAAGATTCGAGGAGCGGAAGAACATCCGAATACGTAACCCGGCCATAATAATTACGTTCCCGTTTCGATGCTCCCGAGAAAGAGGGACTTGGGCAACGCCGAAGTTTTCGGCCCCCGAGGGGAGATAATGCATTTTCACCCTCGACGTTCATTCGGCGGCCTGGGTTCGATTCGACTTCATTTCTTGGGAACCATAATTAAAAAAATATATAACCAGCCGAAATCGCGCGGATCGAGGCACGTCAAAATGACTACGATCCTCTATTCACAAAGAAAATAAAAAAAAAAAAAAGGGGGATGATCTTGTCATTTATAACATCGCAATTGATCAACCCTATGCGTCCTAAACACCCGTGAATGTATCCGACATTTGGTCCAATATCGCCCGCACGTGCGGAGGAATTTCGCCCATATGACAACGTGAAAAGGGATCCATATACTGAAAGGATTGAACATTTGAAATGAAGAGTTGGTGCCTAAGGATGATTACGACTAATACGAATTCGATTGTCCACTACGAAAAAAGAATTCATTGAACCACAGAAATATATCGTTAATTCGAAGAATAATAATTTCACTGAAATAAATCGTCATAATTCCGAGTAAACGGTGCATCCGATTTCTTCGAGTTTATTCGAGGGAAATAATTGTTCATTGAATTGATAAAATATTTTTGCTGGTTCGTTGACATTTTTTTTCCTTTTTTTCCCTCGGCGTTTCGATTAAGGGACAATTTTAAGGGCGGAAGCAAACGGCAGGGGTGAAAACCCGGTGATTTCTGAGATCCGGGGAAAAGGTGAAGTTTGTTCCTCGAGTGGCAACGTAACGAGTCCGTAACGTCAAACGGACGTCGTTACTTCTCTTTTACTAGGCGTCTGTTCCGATCCGTTATGAGCGCTCGGCTCGCCGTTAAGACCAGAGAATACCGCCATTTCTGGGTCGTTGTTGCCCCGAGAATTGCCGGGCCGCGATTCGCCCCGCTAATTAACGACGTCGACTTCGAGTCCGTCATCGTTAAACGGCGTTGGGGATGGAACTCACGTTACCTTCCCTGAGAGGAGACGTCGAGGTCCGTCGAGTCTCGGAGGGTCCGAATCGGCACTTACGAGCTCCATAAATGTTAGCACGCGTATCACGGAATTTACCGATGATTAAACACTAGGACATGAACATCGGACCTAGAAACGACACGTAACAATTACTAATCGATAACAAAGCTCTATAAATGCCTCTACGTATACCATACAAATAACGAATAATTAAATGGTGCAATCAAAGTAAATCATATTAAAAGCGATGTGGATATGCGATATATACGTTAAAAAAAATAGATAACGCCATGGAATGAAGTTAACAGGGTAAAGAGATACTCCACGGTGTAATCTATTGTACAAGATCGAGACGACATAATCGGGGTCGCGAAACTCCCCAATTTCATGAATCGTGAATTCACCAAGGCAATTAACGGCGACCACGCGACACGACTTCGAGCCTGTCGTTAAACGACGAGGAGAAATCTCGTGCGGTTGCTTTCAAGAAGAACACGATTTAGTGGGATAGGTCAGGTGAGACGATCCTGGAGTCTGTAGGGGGAGATTAAAGACCGATTGGGAGGGCCCTCGAAAAGTCAACGAGAAAATTGCCTGGGGAGGGGACAAGGTGGGACTGGATGGAGGGGTCCTTTTAATGAGACCCGTTGAAGAAGTTGCTCCCGAAAAGCGAATAACTGGCACGAGAGCCGAAAGCCAGGAAGAGAGCTCGCCGATCGTCATAATCGGTTTCGACCGGTGGCCAGGAAAGGGAGCCGGCAATTATCCCTGGACAGAAAATGCCAACTCGCTCCCAGTGGTCTCTATCCCGGACTTTCTCGCCGATATTGTGAAGTAAAGTAATCACCCACGCGGTTGCGACACCGAGGCTCATCCCCAAGTTGGCCAACATCCTCGGCCGTGAAATCCTGGAGAAGTGCTCCCAGATATCTCATTGACGAGACTAGAAAAATCTACGAGAAAATTGGAAGAAAAAATACAAGGGTAGTTGCGAAATTAAATAACGAGATGAAATATTAGGGTAGATCGATATCAACGATACTGTAAGACGGCGTGATTGTACACGTCATGATTGACGAGACTACAAAATTCGATTATAAAATTAAAAAAAAAAATACAAGGGTCCTTGTTAAATTAATTAACGATATGGAATATTAGGGTAAAGCGATGTTAATGATATTGCGAGACGGCGTGATTATACACTTCATGATATCAAGGCTTATTGACGAAGTTGGCCAACATCGATTCGAGTATTCGAAAATTAGTAAGAAAAATACCGAGGTCATTTTTAAATTGCATAACGAGATGGAGTACTAGAGAAAGTAAAAATTGATGGTAATCAAATGAAGAAAAAGGGTTAGGGGAAGTCGGTGGAATTAGTTCCGTGCGATAAGAAACAGGGATTTGGAGACCAAGTCTTGCTTAACGGCAATTAGACCGCCCCTTCTCGCAGGGGTCAAAGGATAATTCCAGGGCAAGAGCTCCGTCTTGACCCCGAAAAGTGACCAGACTCGGGCTGCATACTTTGTCTAATTACCGACTCCGGCAAGCAATTTATGCCCACCGAACCGCGGTAGCCATTGTGGCAATTCGATTCGCCAGTTTCGATCCCGGAAGCCGGGCAACTTCCGGGATACAGCCTGATATCCCGAATTTCCGGAGAGTTTCTACGTGACCCCCGCGATGGCGTAATATCGCATCGACGTATCCTCGTAAAGGGGTCTTGGAAAAGGTCAAAAAAGACAATTGACCCTCGGTACATTGTCTGGTAATGGCGACTTCGAGCTGTAACTCGAAGGGGGGAAACGAGGCTGGGGAGGAATTTCATCCCCCGGGGCGCTGCTCCTTCGAGCTCCACATTAAGAATACATAAGAATAATTGTATGCAAATGACGGCGGGTCGCGAGGGGGGG